>NC_136063.1:1307645132-1308245132 GCF_964261635.1 Lissotriton helveticus
TGTAGTGCTCGAAGTGCCGACGGGCAAACAGCAGAAGGCAGGCCACTGGACAGGAACCTGACCAGGGGTCCCCACGTGAACATGAAATTTTTAAAGTTCCCCAAAAAAATATCAGACATTCTCTCCATACTTAGTAGTCGCCACAACCTTGCATGCCACAGCGAGATAGCCGGCGCTGACGGGCTTTTCCAAGCGGCCGCCAGGGTCAACTTAGCCGCCCCCAAGCACAGCCATATAATGCGTTTATCAGCTCTGGTCTTGTGTTCCAACACCGGGTCTCTGAGCCCCAGCAGAACATATTCTATTGAGTCCGGAATCGGGTATCCCATCACATCCTTAATGTGAGATAGGATCTCAGCCCAGTAGGGTTGGATGGCGGGGCAGTCCCACCAAATATGGCGGAAGTCACCCAGCATACCACAGCCCCTCCAGCACCTGTCTGAGGTGGTTGGGAAGATCCGATGTAGCTTAGATGGGTAAAGGTACCAGTCATACAGAATCTTTAAGTGTGCCTCTTTGAGGTCAATCGAGTGATTATGTGTTGCCACGTCCCTCCAGAGGCCCCTCCATTCTTCCTCAGTGATGTTCCTACCCAATGTAGTTTCCCAGTGGTCCATGTAACGGGGGCGGGGAGATATCGCGGTGTCCAGCAACAACCCATAAATGAAGGAGATCGTCCCCTTCATAGTAGACGTGTGGAGAATAAAAGCCTCAAACTTTGTCAGTGGTCTAGTAGCAGTGTCAACTACTCCCGCCGAAGTCGCCCAGTGTAAGAGCTGGAGATGCCGATAGCGTTCAGTGGGTGGGACGTCGTAGTCCCGCATACAATTTTGGAAGGTGAGAGGCGACACACCATGGAACAGATGAGTAAGGGCCCTGCAACCACCCTTCCTCCAGATGTCAAAAGGACCATCAGTCGAGGCCGGAGGAAAGGCCGGATTAAAATGAATCGGAGTAAACGGAGACGGGAAGGTGGTCCACCGGTCGTCGCCACTAACCGTGTCCCAGATTTTGAGGACCGTGCTGGTGGGAGTACTAACATATGCATTCTTGGGGCGGTCTGCTTTGGGCTTCCAGGCCAAATCCCAGATGGACCTTCCGGCTACACTTCGATCCATGTGGAGCCAGTGCTTCTCCGAGAGCTGCTGGGACCATTCCACTAATACCCTCAGTTGCGCAGCTTTATAATACAGGTGCATTTCGGGGAAACCCACCCCCCCATTCTTACGTGTACGGCGCAATACTGCATAGGAAAGCCGAGCCCGGCCGTTCTGCCACACAAATTTCAACATCATGGTCTTTAGCTGACGAAAAATAGGCTAAGTCCACCGGTATGGGCAGCGCCTGAAAGAGATACAGGAGTTTCGGAAGTAGGACCATCTTAAGCGCGTGAATCCTGCCCATCCACGAGATGAATTTTGGCTTCCACCTCTCTAGCTCCGCGCGGATCGCCGTCATCATCGGTGGAAATTTGGCCTGGAACAGCGCACCCAAAGTAGAAGTCAACCTTACTCCCAGATACAGCAAGGAGGAAGTCGACCACGACAGCGGAGTAATCGCTCGGACCCGTTGTACATCCTCGGGAGGAAGAGTGAGGTTCAAAACATATGATTTGGAAAGGTTAACCTTGAAGCCCGCCACCTCTTCGAAGGTAGAGAGCAGCGTGTGAACATGGGGCAGGGACAGCGCTGGGTCTCTGATCGAAAGTAACACATCATCCGCGAAGAGCGTGATCTTATGTTGTTCGCCAGAGAAGTGGATGCCCAAGATGTGGTCGTTCCCCGAAGCGCAAGCGCCAGTGGTTCAATACTTAGAGCGAAGAGGAGTGGGGAGAGAGGACAGCTCTGCCGCGTTCCACGCGAATGGCGGAAGCACCCGGATCTATGGCCATTAACCATCACCCTAGAGGTGGGGTTGCTGTAATTAGCCTCAATCATTCGAATGAAGTGGGGCGAAAACCCGAAGGCCTCCAGTGTGCGGTGGAGAAAGCCCCAATCAACACGATCGAAGGCCTTCTCCGCGTCAAGCCCCACTAAAACTGCCGGCACATGAAATCTATTAGCCTTTTCAATCAAGTGGAGCACACGCCTCAGGTTGTCATGTGTTTGTCTACTCTTTATGAAACCGGATTGGTCCGGATGTATAAGGACCGGCATTAAGTCCTGCAGTCTACGCGCTAAAATAGATGAGTACAGCTTGGCATCTAAATTGAGGAGCGCTATCGGGCGATAGGACGCGCACTCGGTATGGTCCTTCCCCGGTTTGGGGATGACGGTAATCAGGGCTTCGGCCATAGTCTCTGAGGTTCTCCCCTCGGATGCCATGGCGTTGAAGAGGGAGACTAGGTAATCACAGAGGTCCGACGCAAACGTCTTATAAAATAAGGCAGTGTAGCCGTCAGGACCTGGGGCCTTGTGGAGTTTCAAAGCCCTGATGGCGTCCAGCACCTCTTCCCTAGTGATGGGGGAGGACAGCAAATCATTCCATTCCTTGGATACTTGAGGGATCGGGAGACCCTCCAGGAACGCAGACTGTGCTTCCGGGGCAAGAGTGTCGCTGGAATAGAGATCCGCGTAAAAGCGGCCGAAGAGAGCTGCCTTGTCCGCGTCCTTGTGCTGTATAGTACCCGCGCGGTCTCGTATGCCCCAATGTAGTCTTTCTCCCGTTTATCACGAAGTTGTCGGGCCAAGTGACGCCCCACCTTGTTCCCCTGGGAGTAGGATACGCGTCTGAGCCGAAGGAGGGTAAATTCAGCACGATTGTTATAATGAGCCCTTAATTTCCCCCTCACCGCCGTTAGCGGTCGCAGGGTTACCCTAGAGGGGTTAGTCTTGTGCGCTTGTTCAAGGTTTGCCAATTCCGCCTCTAGGTCCTCCCTCTCCTTCCTCCGCAATTTATTGAGGTTTGCATTAAGGGCGAGGCAAGTGCCCCGTATCGTGGCCTTGCAGGCATCCCAAGTGACATATATCGAATTGTCGGAAGGAGGGTTAAGGGTCAGAAACTCCCCTATAGGCCTCCGCAGTTCCTTACAGGATGTCTCATCTCGCACCAGCGCTGCCGGAAAGTACCACTTCCTCCACCCGTCCCCCCCCACCTGCCAAAGCAACCCTAGAACCACCAGGCTATGGTCCGAGACAGAGAGTGGGAAGACACTGGACATACGGATATCCCCCCTGAGGGCCTGGCTGACAAAGATATGATCTATGCGAGAGTAAGAGCGATGGACATTTGAAAAGAATGTGTAATCCGTGGTATGTGGGTGTAAGAACCGCCAGCTGTCTATCAACCCCAGATCACCTATTTGTCTTTGCGTTTCATCAGAGAAGATCCCAGAGTCAGCCCTACGTGTCCCCGAACAATCCATGTTTCTGTCCCACACCATGTTAAAGTCCCCTAGGAGGAACAGGTGCCCCTCTACAAAGTCACCCACCTTGACCATCAAGCCCTGCAAAGAACCATTCTGTCCAGCGTTAGGGGCATAAATGACCACAAACGTGCAGAGTCGACCATACAGTGATCCCTTCACCATCAACCAACGCCCCTCCTTATCAGTGCTCACTCCCAGGGGCTGAAAATGAAGGGACGCCTTGAACATGAGGGCCACTCCCCTATGTTTGGTGGATGCAGACGCTCTATATATGAGGGGGAACTGTTTGTGTCGGAGTCTAAGTTCATCTCTCTTAGCTAAATGGGTTTCCTGGAGGGCTACTACATCAAGATGATGCTCTGACAGGTACTTCCAAAGTTTCTGGCGTTTCTGTGGAGAATTGAGACCTTTCACATTCCAGGTACCCACACTAATAGGCATAAGGATGTATTGGAGTCCCGCTCTGTATATCTCTCAATGCGATCCGGTCACCCCCCGACCACATCCACTCGCATCTCCAACCACCCCCGGCCCAGGCCAAACCCCAAGCGACACCATCCACTCATCCCTCACCCCTCCTCCTCTCCACAGCACCACATCATCAAATCTCCCAGGGCCAAGCACATAGGAAGTGTTTTTAAACACGACAAAGTGAAAGCAGCTGAGCAGAAGCACCCCCCAGCCACCCTCCCAGACCCATATCCAAGTAGCGCACAGTAAGCATAAAGTCCGCAACCAGATCCAGCATAGCGGAGGGGCCTAAACGGAGGCACCAGCAACAGAAGCCAAGGGCTAACTCGTCCAGGGAAAATAACACACCACATACATCGCAGGCAGATGCCACCACTGTCCCACCCAACCCATCCCCCACCCCACAAAAGCAACCATAACAATGAAAAAGGATATGTAAAGCAGTAACAGTTAGAACGATACTCATCGTGATTTCAACGAAGCATCCCAGAACAGTGCAGCGCACCATGAAGTCACTGGGAGGGGGGTGAGAGACCTTAATACGATCTCCCATGGCCTCGGTTCGGGGTGTCTTTTCACAAAGTACTTGTAAACCCACGAACCCAAGAACGCGGGCTCCTCCGGTCACTCTGGCCCGCAGCTCACAAGTCAGGCCGCTCTGGAGCTCTGCTGCGAAGGCGGCATCGTTGCTGAGGTGACGGAGGCCACCGCATCTCCCCGTTCCAACAGGCTAGCTGCTCGATCCGGCCGCCCACGATCTGGTGATGATCCCACTCTGTGCCAAGAGGAGGATCGATGGCGCCGTCTCGAGGAAGGGCTACCAACCCTCGGAGGTGGGGAATCATCCCCGATGCCCAGAAGATCCTTAGCCATCTGCAGCGAGCGTATCTGTGCCAATTTATTCTGCCATCGGAAGATTATGCGAAACGGATGGCCCCAGGAGTAGGTGATATTGTGGTTGCGTAGGAAGGCCGTGACCGGTCTGAACTCCCGCCGCTTCTGGAGGGTGGTCGCTGCGAGGTCCTGATAGAGTTGCGGGCAATGATCACGGTACTGCAGCGAAGGGGTGTCACGTGCCTTCCTTAGGATCCTTTCTTTAAGCTGAAAATCATGGACACAAACTAGAATGTCCGGAGGGGGGCCTCCTCCCCTACGTGGCAAGCCAACTCTGTGGACCCTGTCCATTTGGATCTCCTGCACCTCCTCGTCGTCCAGGATCTGGCGGAAGAGGCCATGAACGTACCCGCGGAGATCCTCCGTCTCTCCTCCGTCTCTCCTCCGATCGGAACCGCACGTATGCGGATGTTGTTCCTCATGGAGCGGTTCTCCAAGTCCTCTGCATGTGCCTGCAGGTCCAGGTTCTGCTCCGTGAGCCTCAGCACGTCTTGCTGTAGCTGGTGGACGTCATTCGCCATGTTGAGGTCGTGGTCCTCGAGCGTGGCCACTCGTTCCCCCACCGAGTCCACGTCCCGCCTTACTTCTCTAAGGTCAGAGGTCAGCTGTGCACGGAGGTCCGAGATATCCTCTTTGATGGATTTGAATAGGTCGGACATGAATGCTTTAGTGGCCGGCGCTTCGTCATCGGAGCATTTAGGCGAGGAACTAGGACCTGGGGAAGCCGGTGGCTGAGTGCTCTTCGATGATCCGTCTTTCCCGGCCTTCCCCTTGCGGAGCGTGGTAGTCATGGCGGCCCTTCCGAGATGACTCGTGGAGCACACAAATCGCACCCCTGCGCCACTAGGTAAATCCAGCCAGGAGCGTCAGAGGGTATCCCCAGCGGTGGCTCAAGGTGCTCAGCACCGGCTCAGGGCAGAGCTCAGGGGGCTAACAGTGAAACTGTCCAGCTCCTGCGTATAGTCACTGCCGCAAGTTGGGGCTGCCAGGCCCTTCAGGCAGGCCCAGTCAAGATGGCGCCACTGGGCCCCCCCGCCAGGAGGCGTGTCGTCACAGTGTAGAACCGTGTCCCTGCAAATCGGCTTGCACAGTGTCCAATCTCGGGACCTCGGTGGTGGAGCCCCAAGGTCTGATACGCGGTAGATCGCGCCCAGCGAAGACGGCCTCAGTGGCTCCAGCCCCTATAGGAAAGCGTAGGAGCGGCGCCGCAGCACCAGCCTCGATGCAGCATGAAGCGAGCAGGTTCCAGAGACCAATCTTCCCCCAAGGCTCGTGAAGCAGGCAGGCCCCCTAGCTCCAGCGTCCAGACCTCGGCCCTCCACTCGGTGCCACCCCGCAGGTCATAGCGTCCAGCTCCAATGCACCACAATGTCACAGCTCCCGCTCGGGGGGGGGGGAGGAAGGAAGCCAAACCCACGCCAAGAGTCTCTGCCATGCCCCCAGTGGGGTCCCCCCGGGCAGCCACCAAGCCACGTGGTCGTCACAACCCCCGCACTGACTCCGATAGGTACTGTGGTCTCATGTGCTCAGCGTCGGGCCTGCACCAAGCGTGGCACTAACCGGGAGGCCAACTGGCCGCGTCGTCTCGTCCCCCGCACTCCAGGCACCAGGAATCCGAGGGCCGGCTGGGCACTATCGTGCCCCCCACGGAGGGCCGCCGCACTCACCGCCTCACCCCAGTCGCCTCGATCCTCTGAGCTCGCCACCTGTGCTCCCCCCGGGGGCCGGTCCCGTCTCAGAGCTCCGAGCAGTCGGGAGGGTTCCTAGGCCGCCTCTGCTATCCTCCGGTCCAGGCCGCAGACCCCGGCCTCCAGCAGTGAGCCTGCCGCGCAGCAGCGTCAGGTGCTCCCGGCAGCCAGGCACCGCCTCCTCCCGCTGGGCAGGGACCGCGAGAGCAATCTGGCCCCGCTCCGACTTCGGCGGGTGCCTATAATACCAGTCACAGTGCCCAGGGCGGGCACGTCGGCCTCCGTGCTCCCGTCTCCACAGGCCCTCCGAGGCCGCGGCCTCGCGGAGCGGCCCGGTCAGCCGCAAACACCGCCGTCAGCTGCAAAGCGGCAAGAGCCGGCCCCGACTCCGCAGCAAAGTCCACCACTGCCGACCACAGCCGACCACAGCCTTCCAAGGGCTCCGGAGCAGCCCGCGGTCCCAGGGGACTCCCGGGGTCGGTGCTATACGGTGCTATGTAGGGCCTGGCGCCGGAGGGGACCCGAGACACGTCCTACTCCGCCGCCATCTTGGCCACGCCCCCGTGGGAGGTGTTTTTAATATTTTACAAAGCAGGAATAGTTAGCAGTTGTTTCAAGAAAACAATTTAATTAACAGGCAAGCTACGGGTTTAAAAATTGCATTTTATGTGTGTTCTTACTGCCTGTTCCGTAATTCTCTGCTGAGGAGCGCTCTCATCGCTTGAAGTAAAATTGTAGTCCTTCTTCTATTTTTGTGAAATGTCCTGGTTTTTGGCTTCAAAATTCTGGTCACCCTAACCCTAAGCAAACGGCGAGTGCTGAGACTACCTACGCAAACCCAAATAGATCTTGGCTAACATGCGGCCAGCTAGTAGCAATATGCAACTTCACCTGGCACAGCACAGTATCACTCTATCAAGTTTTCTCCAATCATCTTCTGACAAAACACCCACACTATTCAGCACTGCCTCCACAACAGCACCCATACACCCACGGTCTCCGTCCGCTTCTCCAGACATCGCTGTAGCGGACAAAGATAGCCTTGCTATGCAGTCTGCTCAGAAGTTTCTCCCACCACAAACATGCTAAAACTCAAAGTGATTTCCCTGTAATGTTGAGATCAAATTGAAAGGCCTAGACAAAGCATTCCCTGTGCCATCATCATTTATAAGATAAACAAATAGCTTATGGTCAGAAAATAGGTCAAGGTGTAAATCCCACAGAAAGGTCTTAAGTTTCTCCACAGCCCATGAGCATGCCCCACTTTCAGTTCAGTAGCACTCCAAAGAGACTCAGATGGCCAGAGAGAGTGAGAAATAAATGCACGCTATGCTCTTTTTTGCCAACACATTAACTTAAAATGGATCCCAACCCCACTGAGCTAGTGTCAATCATAACAATGAATTTCTCACGAGACACAATAGGTTTTAAAGGGAAACATCCTTTTGTACGCGGTCATTACACCGCATACCATTACATGCACTGTAATAACGCGGAGCCTTTAGTACGCATGTTATTACTTCGCTTACGCTGTTACAACGCATGTCTAGTAATATGGGAGTCGAGGAGGCAGCGATGACGGCTCCGAGCAGGCAGGGATGACGGCTTCGGGCACCTACCGAGGAGATACAGGTAAGAGGGATTGTTTAATTTTGTAGGGTTTGTGTCTGAGGAGGAGTGTTTTTAGTTTAAGGGTAGTGTTGTGGGTCGTGTAGGGTAGTGTTTGTGTGCAGGTACACGAGTGGGGGATGGGGTAGGGTCGTGCAGGGGGTAGTGTTTTAGGGATTAGTGTAGTGTAGTGGTGTTTGTGTAGTGTAGGGTACTATCAGGGGGGTCGTGCAGGGTAGTGTTTAAGTGTAGGGAGCGGATTGGGGGTAGGGGCAGGGTCGTGCTTGGGATTTTGTTTTAGGATTTGGGGTACTGTAGTAGTGTTTGTGTAGTGTAGAGTAGTGTTAGGGGATCGTGTGGGGAAGTGTTTGCGTGTAGGGGCAGGACTGGGAGTAGGGGCAGGACTGTGCTTAGGGTAGTGTTTTTGGGTTTAAAGTAGTTAATGTAGTGTTTGTGTAGTGTAGGGTAGTGTTTTAGGGTAGTGTCGGGTTATGCAGGGTAGTGTTTCAGTGTAGGGGATGGACTGGGGGTAGGGGCATGGCCGTGCAAGGGTTGTATTTTAGGATTAAGGGTAGTGTAGTAGTGTTTGAGTAGTGTAGGGTACTGTTTTAGGGTAGTGTCAGGGGGTCCTGCAGGGTAGTGTTTAAGTGAAGGGGCGGGCTCGGAGTAGGGGTAGGGTCGTGCTGGGAGTAGTGTTTTAGGGTTTAGGGTAGTGTAGTAGTGTTTGTGTAGTGTAGGGTAGTGTTTTAAGGTTTAGGATAGTTTCAGGGGGTTGTGCAGGGTAGTGTTTAAGTGAAGGAGACGCACTGGGAGTAGGGGTAGGGTCGTGCTGGGGTAGTGTTTTAGGGTTTAGGGTAGTGTAGTAGTGTTTGTGTACTGTAGGGTAGTGTGTTAGGGTGTAGGGTAGTGTCAGGGGGTCGTGCAGGGTAGTGTTTAAGTGAAGGGGACGGACTGGGAGTAGGGTTGTGCTGGGGTGGTGTTTTAGGGTTTAGGGTAGTGTTGTAGTCTTTGTGTAGTGTAGGGTACTGTTGTAGGGTTTAGGGTAGTGTCAGGGGGGTCATGCAGGGTAGTGTTAGGGAGTAGGGACAGGTCTGGGGCTAGGGGCAGTGTCGTGCAAGGGGTAGTGATTTAGGGCCAGATGTAGGCAATCCCAGATTACCAATTCTTAAATACCGAATCATACCGATTCGGTATTTAAGAACTGGCAATCGGGATGTAGGTAATTTTACCGATTTAATTACAGAATCGGTATGATTTGGTAATTACCGAATCGGTAAATACCGATTCGGTAATTGGGGGAAACATTGAAGGGTGGCAGGGTGTCACTTTGACACCCTGTTGCACCCCTCAATTGTGCATGGGTGCACATGTTGCAGACATACATGCCCTTAGGGCATGTATGTCTGCAACATGTCACTGTTTAAAAAGCAAAAGAAATGCTTTTTAAAGGGTTTTCATTATTTACCACCAACTTTTAGTTGGTGGTAAATAACGAATTCTTAAACCCCTGTAGCACTGATTACAGTGCTACCTACATGTCAAAATACAGATTCGGTCATTTTACAGATTCGGTAAAATTACCGAATCTGTATTTTAACATGCCCCTACATCCCAAACTTCAAATACCGGTCGGTAGCGGCCGAAATCGGTCGTTACCAACCGGTATTTGCCTTCCTACATCTGGCCCTTAGTGTTTAGAGTAGTGTAGTGGTGTTTTAGTAGTGTAGGGTAGTGCACTTTTGAAGGTTTTGGTAGTGTTTTTTACTTTGGGATGTGTAGTGTAGTGTATTTGTATGTAGTGTTGGGTTTTATTATTACTAGGCAAGTTTTTAGTTCGCATACATTAACAGTTTCAATGTAATGGTATGCGAACTAAAAACTTGCGTAGTAACGGTTTTTGCTAAGAAAAAAACGCGTAGTAATGGGGTGCGAATTAAATGAGTGCGAAATAACGAGTCATATTCGGTTTTAAAGCAGGAGGATGTTATTTAAACCTTAGGAATTTTCAAATGCTTCCACTTGAACTGGGGGCCACTCAAACATAACCCTTTTTTTTCAAGATGTCCCTCAGCAGATGTACAATCATAGTATACCCTTGAATATAGAAAAGTTTAGATTTACTATATTTAGCTTCACTTCTATGTACCTTATGTACTTATATGTATATGTTCATATAGACTTATTTATGTATATCTAACTTCACAATATGTTGGAACTCGATATTTAGGCTATGCTATTTTGCTGCAATAATATTTCCTACACAATATTCTGACATACACCCATTGAATGCTGCTTCTTATTCTGAATCTCCGCAGTCTCAAACAACAAACCGATGTTCACACTCAATAGCCTATTGAAACCTGTCAGACTGGATTCTCAAGAGCATGCAGTCACAGGGGCCACAGAACTCTCTGAGATGGAGGTAACTGGAGGTCCCTTGTAAGTAGCTCTCAAGTGATGATGAGGATCATTTAGGGTCTGTTAGAGTACAAGCTCCTCCACAAATTGTCGAGAAGCGCCCTCCATCTAACCCACAGCTCCCACACCGCATTTAGGGTAACGTCGGCGATCTGGTGGTAGCACCTCAGCAAGGTGATCCATTGGAAAGACTTGACATGGGGGCCCTCATCTACAGGTCAGCCGGGGATACAGTGGCAGACATATCAACCAATTTAGGGCAAAGTATGACCCAATGATTTATTCCTGCCCATGACTGCTAATAGTAAAAGGATAATTCCAACACAGGGCGAGAAGATGGAAAAATGTCCCACTAAGTAGGACGTCCTCGCATGCCTCTGTTTCAATAAGAAGTCATTGCTTTATGGGTTTATTTCTGAAAAACAATGGCAAGCAGCAAAATATGGCTGGCTGCTTGGCTTAGAGCTTCACAGGTAGTGTCTCTACTTAACCCATTCAGCAAAATGGCAACGGCATGCAGAAATCTCCAAACAGAGGCAATGAGGATCCGGAAGGCTGGAGGGCCACTCTTCAGCCTCTAAATATGGCCCAAAGACTACAAAAGAAAATGGCTTTCACCTAAGCCTTCTTGACTCTCTGAGTAGGTGAGAACAGCCAAGATTTTACTCAATGGACGTCTGAAGGGGTGTGCCCAAGTACTGCACAACAAAGTTATCACAGGTACAATCAAGTATGAGTGTCCAGCCAAGGTTGTGGGTTTCAAAAGATTTTTGATAATATCATATTTTTAAATTTAGAGCTGAACATTAACCAAAAAAGAGAAAGTTAATTAAATATTAAAAAACAATACAACACAGTAATAATTCAGTGAGCTGGTAATCTCCCAATCAGAGTGATAATCTCCTGTGGAAACGGGTAACCAATTAAGGCAGAAGGTGATATATTCTAGAGCGATTCAACCAGGGCCCCTTACAAAACACTCTACATAATATTTGATATAATCTTTGTTAGTATTTTCAGACAGGTGTATTTTTCGCCAACCTCTAATGTTCATTATGCTTGGAATTAAACTCCACGGGATGAGGAAACACAACATTCGCAAACAGGTAATGATCTCAAACACCAACAGACAACAGCAAAACGAGGTAATAAGTGTTACCTTCAAAAAAGGTTACATTGTACACATTTTGGTTATATACTGAGGTACACAACAAAGTTTGCAAAGGTCTGATCAGCTTAAAGCAAAGTGGACACAGTGACAATTGCAGTGTTTTTTTTCTTTTTTTAATGATCTTTTATTTGCATAAGTCAAAACAAACATTGGGTGTCACTTTCGAGGCATACAAACAGGGCACAAGCATACATTGGATTCACAGGGATTACATTTCCGTCAAATAATAGTCAAGTACAGGATAAATGCTATTTTTTCTCCAATCATATAGTGGTCAGCTCTTCGTCACGGGCTGTACACGGAAGATAACATATATTTCCACTATATTCATTACAATTAGACCATATCGCCACCCACTTCCACGGGCATCCCCGAGCCACATACACCGTCCTCTCCTGAACCATGCTCCAATCCATGTCCTTCTTCCAGGAGCTAAGAGTAGGTGGTGCAGCCGTCCCCCATAGTCTTGCAATATTCCTCTTCACAATCACTAGACTTAGTGTGACCCACAATTTACCCCATGAGGAGAGGTCGGAGGGCTCCCATATATTAAGGAGGCACCTCTTTGCCTCAGGTCGTAGCTCCACTCCCCACACCTCATTCATACAGTGTAGCACCCGGGACCAGTAGGCCTGTATCTCTCGGCACTCCCATAATATGTGCAGGAAGGTGCGTACCTCCCCCACAACCCCTAGGGCAGAGTCCATCCTCACTACGACCCATAAGAACCATCCTAGTACCAGACAGATAGACTCGGTGCAGGATTTTCAGTTAAATGAGGTGCGATAATTGCAGTGTTAAAAGCACCAGCGTGCAAAGGGGAATGTGCCTCGCAGGTTGTGTGCCGAATTTGCAGCAACCTGGGAGCTCCATAAATATCTGGGTGTTGAGATGAAGATGGGCCTACAAGTCCAAGATCACACGAATCTCAGAATAGACTACAAAATGCCTCCGGACCCTGCTAGCTGGGAGGCCAACCGGGTGCTGGACCGCCACACTCACCAGGCCAAGAGAGCAACAAAAGGATTAAACCAGCAAAAGATGGTCCAGTGAGAGGTGTGCTGACTCGGAAGGGGCACCACTCATCTGACCGACCCCTGTAGAAAGTAATCTCTCTAGCAGACGCCCCCATCACTCGTGAGTAGTTTGAGGGACTTAGTGGCCCTTCGCAAACATGCGTTTGTGTCCAGGTCAATTCTTGAGTGTCACTCCTCTGGTCTTATGGTGAGGGGTAGATTGGGCTTCAGGGCAGCTCCTGCCCTTTAAACCATCCCCACACTATGTGACCCCCTATTGACCTCAAAGGAATGAATCAGACATCCTGACTGGTACTCATCATTGACTTCATCAAGCTGAAGTAACCTCCTTCTCCTTGAGCTGCATGCATTCCATGAATGAGGTTGCTGGGTTTCTGTGGGGCATACAACAGAGGCTTTGGAGGCCTATTTGGCCGGGAATAGAGGCCTTAGTGGACTAATGCATCCACTGCATGTGTTCGACCTCGTGGTCACAGGTTCAAATCCCATTGGGTCCACTCAGCCTCTCATCCGTTCCTAGAGTGATAAAATGAGTACCATTGAGTTGGGTTACAATTCAGTGTCAAGATGCCCCTTTGGGGGTGAACGTGCGCATTACAAATACACATGTTAATGTATGTTGTATCTTGTTACCGCACACAGACAGTAGTGAAACATTGCACAGAAGGTCACAGCAGTCCTCCTGAGACACACATGACTAATTATAAATGGAATTTAAAAGCACCTAATACACTGTTGTGAAATGCATGTGTGGTAGAGATCATGGCTCTGCTTGTGGCTACTTGAGGGAAACTTGACAACAGGCATATCCATGGGTTTTTCACAACTAGAGTATTCTGTCTGCAGGAAAGTTGATCTTGCTGTTCCTGCTGCTGAGTTTGTCTACTGAGAATAAGGGTCTGGAGCCATCTTGTCTGGACAGCTACATTGCCCTTATACTTTGCACAATGAAAAAACATCAGGTTGAACTCCTTGATTCCTTATGTTTTCCACCAATTTGTATACTCCACAGGTAACTTAGGCATAGTTTGGTTCTTAGCAGTTGAGAAGGGAGAAGGCCAGGAAGAATACCAATCCTTACTTATTCTCTGTTAGTTTCTTCACAATTCAGCATCCACAATAAGAACCTTGTTTCTGTTTGTGTTTTGTGGAGAGTTTTGCATTAGGCAGCTATTTGCACACAATATTTGTATTAGTGATGATTGACTTGACAGTCAATCCGTTAGGATATAGAGCGGGAACAGTATGAAAATCATAGGAGACCAGCTATCGTGGAGAAGAATGATGAAGGAAGTAGAAGAAGGATACATAGAACCTAGATCTAGGGTATCAGCACAGGTTGAATACATGTACCATGTTGCCAAAACCAACGACAGCTCAGGACTCCCAGCTTCCATATTCCGATGCATAGCTTCTTCCTTGACAAGGTGAGAACCACACTTTGTCCCTCATTATGATGTCAGACGGACCTCCACCGACAGACCGTCGGTGGGTGGTCTAGGGCAGCAGTCCGACTGCCGGATTACGAAGCCAGCGGTCGGGGCACAGAGGGCAGCGTGAAAGACAGCCGCCTCTGACAGACTCAAGAAGCCTGTCTGGCGGTAGTCGGATCATAATCCCTACAATGGAGGCGATGCCTGGGCAGGCACCGCTGCTGGGATTACGATGTCTATTTCCCACAACTTTCCACCGTGATCCCATGCCGTGGTAAGGCTGTTGGAAAGGGACTTTGGGGGGCCCTAGCGTGGCCTTTATCCCTCATAGACCTCTGCTATGTGGCCCTGGGGTCACATGTGGTTCCCACCCAAACATCAATGCACCGTGTGCCAGGCACCACATGCAGCTATTGCAGCTTGTGCTGCAGTCCTTTTCTGGGCCACAGCACAAGCCACAATAGAAAAATTGATGTTTCCAACTGCCTACACGGCGGTCGCATCGTAATCTAGTGGGTGAGCCTGCCGACTACTTGTTGGGTGGTCCCAATCCCACTGAGATGGGGGTCAGACGCTCGTCTGACCGCCACCATAATAATGCCATTTGAAGGAGCGCAATACCTCCATGATGAACTTAAATTATAGTCTGCTCTTTTTACTATTTTTATTTGATCAATTCATCCATAAAGATGACCCTTTATTATTGTACACCATATAAAACGGTTGTCACCTAGCACCTTATCAACTCTATATGGACCACAGTTACTTTCTGTTCTCTGTGTGATATACGTTTATGTACCATGGGTCATTCAATTCATGAACTGGCACATGATTGGCATTTTACGTACTTTAAATATCACAGTGACGGAGGGGCCTGGTGTCTAAGTTTGAGGACATGGGGGTAAATCAAGGCAGTTGGAGGCAGCACAGTGGTTGGATTCAGGCTGCATGGAGAGCACAGATGGGACGTGTGGAGAGTGTAGGTATGCGGATTTGTATTGAGATATTCTGTAGGTTGTCGGATAAAATTGGAGTAGTGTCTTGCGGTGAGGATGCTCTTCCCGATTCTTGCTAGCAGGTCAAAGACTGACCACCTTACTGTACAGGATAACACTAAGGACTGGGCGAGAAGGCGGAAGTGCGGTCAGCTGATGCTGTCTGGTGACAGGAAGCGGCAGTCACCTGTAAGGCTAAGTGATCTTCGGCTTGTACGGATAGTAGCGGCTCCCATCTCCAGCTATGGCCAGTCAGACCCAGGGTATCCAGCAGCTGCTCCAGGCCAAGAAGGACTGACAGGAAGTGATTCCTGAGGACCATGAAGGCAGCAACAGTGTACACATCACTGTTAAAGAGGTAGTATGGAGTTTCATACCATTTATAGGGCTAATTGGGGAAAATATAGTGAGGAGTCTGACAAATGGCCTGGATTACACTGTGCGCAATACCAAGTTGCATACTTGTTAATGGAGCACCTCTGCTAGGGATTCCAGAGGATGAAAACATAAATTGCCTTCTTTATGTCTCCTCTCACCTCAAGCTCTGAACATATTCTTGAAAAAGAAGCTAAATGGACATCCGTCTGTGACTGCTGAGCAAAAGGACAGCAGCGCTAAACTCTAAATCAGCCACAGAAGTGTAGGGACCTTATTACTATTTGGACTACAGACATCCCAGTATTTCAGTGTTGGATAGGTTGGGATGCACTAAGGCAGTGGTTCCCAACCTGTGGTCCGGGGACCCCTTGGGGTCCTCAAAGCATCCTCAGTTGGTCGGCGACTCATTAGAACATTAAATAATATTAACAGATTAATAAAGTGTATATTAATAAAGAAGCTAAATGTACAATTGAGAAATGTAAAACACACTGTAAATTTGAAGGAATTTGAAATTGGAGGCTAAAAATTGGAATCCTCAGATTGATTTGTGGCAGCAGTGCAGGTGCATCAAACAAAATATAATATGGATGATGAGTGGCCTCAATTGAATTTAGAAAAGCTTGAAAATTTCTATTAAAAGTTAAAAAAAAATGTTTTTATTTATATGTGTTTGCAAATTAAATAAAATGTGTCATCAAACTCCTGGACTCAGAAGAAATCTGGAGCTCTAACCCACCGCAGCAGGCACTCAAAATCCACATCAAAAGGAACATAAGCCTTTGGTCCTTCCATTCAGACAGAGGCCAATTGGCCCAACGTAAGCACGCCTGGACAAGTGTATCACGGTTTAAGCCAGGGATATGGCCCCATATCTGTCATGTACTTACTCTGTGATGTGGAAAAAAAGATTCATGGCCCTCAGAATGGGTGAATGGCCATTCTTGTACCACTTGCGAGCTGGCAACGCGTAAACACCAACGTAATGTGCAGGGGGTGCGGGAATAGCAAGGAAACAATTGAGCATGTGGCATGTCTTTGTCCTACATTACTTGACGACCGAAAAATCTTGTTAAAGAGCGAATGGAATAAACTGGGTATTCTTATGTGCCGACAAGCCATCATTGCTTCAATGAACCAGACAATTCACTGTTCAATATCCGGTTCACCAAAATTATGACAAGAGCAGCAAGAATATTTATAATCAGAGAGAGCCAGCAATCAAACAATAGTCAACCATAAAAGGGAGGATTAAGCCCCCTGCTCCGCTAAATAGCAGTTGACCATGGCCTTTTTTCACACGGACCATTTCATGCCCCCCAGGAACATTTAAACCATCATACGCAGGGACTTCACCATATTAATGGACCCGCGCAACCAGTGGTATTAATTACTCATTCTCAGCGACTAGGGTCTCGCTCTGTGGCCTTAGCAGATGTTAAATCAGAAGGGCCAATCATGGCCCCCAACTGTTTTCTAATTCAATCATAGCATTTGTAAAGCACACTACATACCTGTGAGTGTCTCAAGGCGCTAAGGGGGGGGGGGAGGGGGGAATGCTGCTAGAGCCAGGTCTTGAGGAGTCTCCTGAAGGTTAGAAGGTCTTCGGTGTGCCTTAGGCAGTCACTCTTCGGATGCGGGGGATGGTGGCGAGGGCGTGGTCTCCTGAGCGGAGCTGGCGGGTGGGGGTGTAGAGGCTGAGTCGTCTGTTGAGGTACGCTGGTCCGGTGTCGTGGAGTGTCTTGTGTGTGTGGGTGAGGAGCTTGAAGGTTATCCTCCTGTTGATGGGGAGCCAGTGCAGGTCTTTCAGGTGGGGTGTGATGTGGCTGCGGCCGGAGATGTCCAGGATCAGGCGAGCGCAGGCGTTCTGGATGCGTTGGAGTCGTTTCAGGAGTTTGGCCGGGGCTCCTGCGTAGAGTGTGTTGCCGCAGTCCAGTCTGCTACTGACGAGGGCCTGGGTGACCGTCCTTCTAGTTTCGGTGGGAATCCACTTGAAGATCCTGCGAAGCATGCGGAGGGTGTTGAAGCAGGAGGAGGAGATGACGTTGACCTGCTTTGTCATGGAGAGTGTGGAGTCGAGGGTGACCCCTAGGTTTTGTGCGTGGTTGGTGGGTGTAGGGGGTGCTCCTAGGGCCGTCGGCCACCAGGAGTCGTCCCAGGCCGAGGGGGTAGAGACGAGGATGAGGACCTCCGTCTTGTCCGAGTTCAGCTTCAGTCGGCTGTTCCTCATCCAGTTGGCGACGGCCTTCATTCCTTCCTGGAGGTTGGTTTTGGCGGTGTGGGGGTCCTTGGTGAGTGAGAGGATCAGCTGGGTGTTGTCTGCGTAGGAGATGATGTTTAGGTCG
This sequence comes from Lissotriton helveticus, assembly GCF_964261635.1. Lineage (NCBI taxonomy): Eukaryota > Metazoa > Chordata > Amphibia > Caudata > Salamandridae > Lissotriton > Lissotriton helveticus. The sequence goes on from NC_136063.1 coordinate 1,307,662,938, forward strand.
TGTTGTCGGGCGACGTGGGCGAGTGGTGCCATGTAGACATTGAACAACGTTGGGCTGAGAGATGAGCCTTGGGGTACGCCGCAGATGATCTCGGTGGCTTCAGAGTGGAAGGGGGGGAGGCGGACGCTTTGGGTTCTCCCGGAGAGGAAGGAGGTGGTCCAGTCCAGGGCCTTCTCTTGGATTCTGGCCTCGTGGAGGCGTGCTCTTAATGTGTGGTGGCAGACTGTGTTGAAAGTGGCTGGCAGGTCCAGGAGGATGAGGGCCGCGGTTTCTCCGTTGTTGAGTATGATCCTGATGTCGTCGGTGGCGGCGATAAGGTCAGTTTCGGTGCTGTAGTTGCTGCAGAACCCTGACTGGGATGGATCCAGGATGCTGTTCTCTTCGAGGAAGCTGGTCAGTTGTTTGTCGACGACCTTTTCAATGACCTTCGCCGGGAACGGGAGCAGGGAGTTGGGTCTGAAGTTCTTGAGGTCCTTGGGGTCCGCCTTGGGTTTCTTTAGTAAGGCGTTGATCTCTGCGTGCTTCCAGCTCTCCGGAAGGTCGCTGTCTCGAAGGAGATGTTGATGGTTTACCGGTGTGGTGTGGGCAGGGGTCTTACGGGGATCCGGATTGGACGGTGTCCATGATCTTGATGGTGTCGTCATCGTTGATGTTGGTCCAGGTGAGCAGGCAGTTGGGGCGGGTGGTGGTCGTGGGAGCGGGGGTGTCGGCTGTTGCCGGGGTGGTGACGGCGTTGAAGCTGTTGTGGATGTCTGCGATCTTGCGATGGAAGAAGGTGGCCAGCGAGTCGCACAGGTCTTGTAACGGTGGGATGTTGTTGGTGTTGGAGCTGGGGTTGAAGAGTTCCTTTACGATGCTGAAGAGCTCTTTGCTGTTGTGTGCATTGTTGTCTAGGCGGTCTCTGAAGGTGGTCCTTTTGGCAGATCTGATGAGTTGGTAGTGTCGGCGGGTGGCGTTCCTGTGGGCTGTGTAGCTTTCTGGTGTTCTTTCGTGGGTCATGTTTTTTTTATTTTTCTGCAGGTCCGCTTGGAGGCCTGGAGGTCTTTGGTGAACCAGCTTGCTCTCTTGCTGGTGTGGGTGTTGGGGTGTTTTTGAGTGGGGCAAGGGTGTTGGCAGAGTCATTGATCCATTGTTTGAGACTCCGGCATAGGGGTCGGTTGGGTCTGTGGGCGGGCTCTGGGCTAGGGCGGCGGTTAGCTGGTCCTCGGTGATCTAGCCCCAGCTGCAGCGAGACATCTGCTGGGTGTGGTGGTGTGAGGTGGGTTTCCGGAAGGTGAAGAGGATGCAGCAGTGGTCGGTCTAGTGGAGTTCGTGGTACGGTCGAAGAAGACGTGGGTGCTCACTGAGAAGATGGGGTCAAGCGTGTGGCCAGCGGAGTGTGTGGGTGCTGTGATGAGTTGTCTGAGTCCGAAGTTGCCAAGGTTGTCGATCAGGGTGGAGGAGTTGGCGTCGTTGTTGTTCTCGAGGTGGAAGTTCAGGTCCCCGAGGAGGATGTAGTCCATGGAGGTGAGGGCGTGTGTGCTGATGCGGTCGGTGATGGAGTCACTGAACTGCTGTGGTGTTGGGTTCAAATCAGGCCTACATACTCTGCTAAACTCTCGAACACCTTAGTATAGAAGTTGGCACGGACACTGGAAAAGGTAAAAGACAAGTTTATTAAGACCCCATGGGGTGGTGATACATTCCTACAGCACCCTTCGGCAATGTAAGAAGTAGCACACCGAACATCGATGCGCGACCTCTTTTATACAGTTTAATAGCAATAAAAACATAGGCGGGTACAAGTTACACATTTTAGGTACATATAAGGTCATTTTTGGAACACAGCCAGCATGTAGGAGGAGTTTCGACAGCACTGGTCAGTTAGCGCTAACATTCCTAAAGAGTGACCAGTTAATGTATAGTGCGCATGTGCGCTTGACCAGTACTAAAAATAGCCTGTTGCCGAGCAGAATAGAGACCATGGGTATCGACAAAGGACGAAAGGGCACACTGACCACGAGGCAGCGTGTTCATAGGAAACGGAAGTCAGAGGGATTCAAAATGGCCCCCGTTCGTTTTGGTCAAGTTAACAGAAAAGACCGTGTAGCTGTGCTAAACGCTAACTCAGGAGCTGCCAAAACACGACAGACGGCCCTTTTAGCGTTTAGCAAAAGCTACCTCATAGTGAACGTAGTCAGAATGTTCATCCTCAATGTTAATAGCCATTATTTTCAATACTTCATCATTGATCAGTTTCTCTTGCTTAACAATAGCTCGTTTGGACGGAATACAGGCTGTGATACATACAGAACATAATGTAGGGCCACATTGAATACATAGACAAAGGAAAAATAGTACTCCAATAAAAACACAGAGAATCGTTAATAATTTCCAACCCCAAGTACTAAGCAGGGTCCAGAACCAACCAGAAAAGGTCCATGTTCCATTTTCTGGATGGATCTCAGCAGCTATCTTATGTAATTTTGTAATCGAATCGTATACGGAAGGCGAGTTATCTGGTACGTATACGCAACAACTACTTCCGATGACGCGGCATGCTCCACCCCTATCAGCTAGTATCACATCTAGAACCATTCGATTCTGGAGCGCCATAATTCTAGTAATTTGCAATTCCTCAGTAATATTCCCTAAAGCAGAGGCAGTTTCATTAGCGACAGCTTCCACCACACGCGTAAGCCGCCTTATCTTCCTGCTATTCAGTGCAGCTCCTACGAATGAGCATAACCCCAAATTGAAATCTACATATTGTTGTAAAGTGGTATCAGTCTGGTCTATTTCATCAAGATCTACTGCTCGTTTTACTCTGTTCAGTATGAAATCATGGTACAGAATGTAATCATTGTGGTACATGGGAGGAGCAATAAACACAGGTGGTAATACAAAAGCTATATAACACGTTCCCAACCATCCCAATGGTAGACGATGGTATCCCTTATTTCCACAAATGAAATATGTGTTACGTGAAGCTACAAATGCAATTCCAGTTGGTGTATCAAAGGTAAGTGTAATATTACATTCACTGCGGCCTACAGGGATTGTACCTTTATTTCTAATACACAAATCTGCTTTTGTATCAATAACTGTTATCATGTATAGGCTTGTCACATTTATAAGTCTTTGGTTCGTATATACACGAGGTGTAGAAACATTGTCCGGACGATACTCTTCCCATTCAAATTTAGTTCCTTCAGCGTGCGGATAGCCATCTTTGTCATTATAGCAGATTTTATTCAACCGAAAAAGTAGTCCACCTTTCGTTGGCCATCGCATAGTAAAAAGGAGAGTGTACCAAGCATGACAAGAACCATTATGAGAAAACGGGAGAGGAATGAGTGGTGTTCCTCCCTTCTTCTGATGTCCGGGCAACATTCCACATACCCAACAATTGGACGTATTGGTCATGTTATGAGTATGATGCAAAATCTTAATAAAACTGTTATTCAAATAAGTCTGCCTATGTCTTTCTTCGTGAAAAGGCAAAGTAAAATGAAAATGTTCAGATGGACTTGGAGTGGTAGGCAGCAAATGTTCTCGTACAGGAAACAACAGTTCTATAGTCCAAGCTAATACTGCGATCACCACAACGGTCAAGACAAACAAAACAGCACCAAGAATTCTCCCTTTTCGTGTCGAAGGAGATGCCATAGTTCACAAAACAATACTCTTCAAAAGCAACACTAAGCGGGAAAAATAAAAACGATGGTTCTGAACCGAGGCTGCCGTTGATTTGTTCTCCGGGATTCAAGACGGGTGTCGCTACACTGGGCAGAACTGATCTCCCCCCCTTGATATTCCCGGCTTCCGTTTCACAAACCTCAGAGCGGTTACCAACCAGTTTCAAAAAGAAAACACAAATGAGATCTTATTTCCTGGGACGTAAATTGTATTTCACTTTATCAGAAACAACGTGGTCCGGGAAGGCTCCCTCCAATTCATCAGGAGTGACAGCTGGGCTCTTTTCTGTATCCAAAATCTTTCTGTAGTCGGATAGCACGACAGGGCTCACCAGATCCGGAGAGACACGTCGGCAGTGCGTTGAATGTATCCACCGCTTCTTGTTGGTGACTCTCACAGCAGTTCGCGTAGCCAGCAGCACTTGCTCAGGGCCATGCCATCTCGGTTCCAAACTGCTGGATCGCTCAAATACTTTGACCATCACGTGGTCCCCAGGGCGGAGATCGTGAGCCTCACCAGTGAAGTTATCAGGGAGCGCCTCTCGAACCTGTTGATGAATAGAAAGCAAATCATTTGTTAATCGTGCCAGATAATCGTTCATCATTATACAAGGCATATCATGTATCAAACGAGGTTTTGGAACTCCCCAAATATTCATCGGCCTTCCAAACACCACTTCATAGGGTGTGAGGCCAGATCGAGAATGTGGCACTGATCGAATGGACAGCAATGCCAGAGGCAAAGCATCCGGCCATTTCAGAGATGTCGATGCCACTATCTTTGCTAGCTTCAGCTTCAGAGTTGCATTGTATCGTTCTACTAAACCTGCTGATTGAGGATGAAAAACAGCATGGAATCGTTGCTTGATTCCCAATCCTTTCAGGACGTATTCCACTACTTTTCCAATGAAATGAGGGCCATTATCACTCCACATAAGTTTACAAACACCGTAGCGCGGGAAGTACTCCTTGAGTAACACCTTAGCTGTTGTCAATGCTGTATTGTCTTTCGTAGGGTAAGCCTCAATCCATTTGCTGAAGGCACACACCACTACTAGGACATACTTGAGATTATTACAGCGTTCCAGCTGGATGTAATCCATTTGCAGTACTTCGAATGGTGCAGTAGGTGGAACAAGCCCTCCTTTAGGAGTATGAGTCCCTTGTCCAGGATTGTGCTGCAAACATATCAGACAGGTCTGCACTACTCTCTTAGCCGTGCTAGCAATGTCAGCATTTTCCCAAACTCGTGTAAGCAATTTAGTAATTGCGAGAGCTCCAATGTGTGCCAGTCCGTGTGTCATTTGCACCATTGTTTGTAAATAGGCCATGGGTAGTTTCCATCTCTCCATATCTTTACTACGCCAGCAACCCTCATCATCCAATACTCCTTCAGTGGCCCATTTCACAAGTTCTGCCTCTGATGCTGACTTCTGTATATCTAGTATTTCTTCTCTAGCATCATGCCACCGCTCAGCTTGTGACTTCACCACATACATGGGGAAATTATTTTGCAGCATAGCGGTCTCTCTTGCAATACGGTCTGCAAAAGCATTGCCTTGTCCTATTTTGTCCGTCACCTTTTTGTGTGCACTGCACTTGACTATTGCAACTTTCTTTGGGCATAACAGTGCATTAAGGAGATCGCGTACCAATTCTCCATGCATGATGTGTACTCCGTGTGAAGTCAGGAATCCTCGTTCCTTCCAAAGTAGGCCAAAATCATGCACTACTCCAAAAGCGTAACGACTATCCGTGTAAATGTTCACACATAGTCCAGCACTTAACTCACATGCTTTCGTTAAGGCTATCAATTCAGCTGCTTGGGCCGATTTCTGGGGTATTCGTGCTGCTTCTACCACCGTCTTAAGTGTCGTGATCGCATAAGCTGCGGAAGTCGTACCATCTGGTAACCTCACGCACGATCCATCAACCCACAGTTCCCCATCTACATCTGGAAATGGCGTATCCTGTAAGTCGATACGACCCTTTGTTTGTTCCTCAGTCAGGAAAACACAGTCATGTTGTTCTTCCTTCTGAGTCTCAGCAACAGGATCCGGCAATAAAGTAGCAGGATTCAGTGTCGCACATCGTTTTAGTGTGATGTGCGGCGCCAACAACGTTAGCTCATATCCTGTCAAACGAGCACTGGTTAGATGCTGTGTTTTTGTTTGATTCAGTAACGCATCTACCACATGGGGAACTAGCACCAACAATTTGTGTGTCAAAACTATTCCCTCACTTTGTCGTATCGCAACTGCTGTTGCTGCAACTGCTCGAAAACATCCAGGCAATCCTCGAGCCACAGGGTCGAGTACCGCCGAGAAGTATGCACAAGGCCTCTGTTTGTCTCCGTGTGTCTGCACTAACACTGACAATGCGCACCCATCCTTCTCGTGTACATATAATGTAAAGATCTTCGTGTAATCAGGTGTACCCAACACTGGTGCAGAACAAAGAGCTTGTCTCAATTGTTCAAAAGCGTTCTGACATTCATCCGTCCAATCAATGGGAATCGGTGTATCTTTAGACAACAATGCTAACAATGGTTTAACGATATGTGAAAAACCCAATATCCATTGCCTACAAAAAGACGTCAAACCTATAAAGGCACGAACATCCTTCTGAGTGCGAGGGACTGGAGTATCTAGGATTGCTTGAATTCGATCTGGTGTCAATGCACGGCCCTCCTTAGACAAAAGATGACCGAGGTAGGTCACCTTTGGTCTACAATATTGCAGCTTTTTCTTCGAAACTTTATGATTATGTTTGGCCAGGAAGGAAAGCAAGGAAAAGGTACTCTTCTCACATTGTTCTGGCGTGTCTGCAGCAAGTAAGATATCGTCTACATATTGAATGAGAACCACTCCCTCTTGTAAGTCAAAGGAATCAAGCTGTCTTTTTAATGCCTGACTATAAATGCTAGGACTTTCAGTATAGCCTTGAGGAACTCGACAGAATCTGTACGATTTATTATTTAATGTAAAGCCGAATAGATATCGACTGTCAGGATGTACAGGGATCGAAAAGAAGGCATTCTTCAAATCGATGACTGTAAAAGTAGTTGCCGTCGATGGAACCAACGTAAGCAACGTGGTGATGTCAGACACCACCGGGTACTGAGGCACTACTATCTTGTTTATTTCCCTCAAATCAATAATGAAACGGTAAACCTTAGCATCTGTATCTCTTTTAAGGATCGGTAAAATTGGGCTATTGCAAACATTGTAGGGGACTTCCTCAACTACTCCTGCCGAAATCAAATCATTTACAATGTGTATCAAAGCAAGTTCACCTTCTCTGGAAATCTTATATTGTGGGACACGTGGTAAAGATACTCCCTCCTTTACAGTAATACGTACTGGAGGAATTATCATCTGCCCTACATCCGTATCGGAAGTGGCCCACAACGTTTTCGGTAAGGAGGCCAATACTTCAGATTCATGGAGAAAACACACTCGCTCAAAGTCTGGGTAATTCTCATTCAACACAACTCGCACTCCTTCTGGGGCACAGCGAATAGTAGCTCGAAAGTGTTTTAACATATCAAGTCCAATAATATTATCTGGTGTATTTGGAGACAACAAAAAGGGACAAGGGGCAGCAAATTTATCAACATGAAATGCAACTGGTTGAGACAGTGGGCTAGAAGTAGGTGTTCCATCGAACCCTATTGCTGTAATTACCTCGCCAGACAGGGGAGCCCTTGGAACCAAGTATTTGGACAAAGCGCTACGAGTAGCTCCTGTATCGACCAGAAATTGATCAGTAGAACCCAGAACATGTGCTTCTATATATGGACCCCTTTGATCAACTGGTACCTCAACCGATTCCACACCCCATCCTACGCAATCCTATGCATAATGCTCATCCCGTGGTTCAGCAGGACCACCCTCATTTATCTGATATTGATTACGATTATCAAACGTATTATAATCTGACTGACCACGACCCCTTGCTCCATATCCTCCACGATCATTCGTGCCATAGCCTCCTCGATCATTCGTGCCATAACCTCCTCTTGACCCTCCATAATAATTCCTAGATCTCCCACTTCCTCGTCCCCTCAAATTACGCTGCTCTCGAAACACCGGACAGTCTGCAATCCAATGCCCAAACTGTTTGCAGTATGCACATTGATTCACAGAAATGTCAAAACGAGGGGGAGGAGCATTACTGTATGATCCTCGCCCTCCTCTGTTATTTCCTCTCGTAGCCTGAACCTGGGCTAACATTACCTTCGTCTTTAAATCCTTTGCTTTCTTTTCACTACTTTCTTTTGCCTCTAATTCCTGTCTTTCATAATATTGAGCCATAGTCAATAAAGAAGCAGGGGTTGCTGTGGTCCATGAACTTTCACTCGTTTTCAATCGTTTCGCAATCTCCGGTAGGAGATTAGCCACATACTTATCAACGAATAAATGCCTGCCAGTATCTTCTGTCAATAATTGACCACTGTAATCATGGAACGCTTCCTCGAAGCGAGAGAAAAAATCGGAAACCGATTCATCCGCCTTCTGCTTACAAGAGGCTAATATAGTCCAATCAATCTTTTTAGCGGGAGCAAGAGTCTTCAATTTAGTTAATATGGCCCCTGGAAGGTCTAATATTAATTGACACGGCTTACATGCTGGTTCTCTATCTAAATCAGCCTGAACAAGATCTTTCCAAGTGGCCCCGAGAGTCGTGAGGTCATCAAACCTACGAATCGCTCTCCACATATCAGGGGGCAATATCAACCCGAAAAATAGATCAATATCAACTAACGTCATGATACACGAAGAAATTGCACTTTCAACATTTTCATAAAAAGCCGCAGGGTTTTTACGGGGATCAGGTAAAGCATTCTTAAGCGCCATAACATCTGCTCTATTCCAAGGCGTATAAACCCAATTATATACTAAATACCCTTTCGCATCTTTAGATCTTTTATCATCATCTGTGCCATCCCCTTTATTAGGGACATATAAAGGCGCAGCTTCTCGCATAGGTCTAACATTAATCGCAGCGATCTTATCTGTTTCAAAGATAGGGCATTCTTTGGATATCCCCGTCGCTCCGGACGCAGACGAATTCTTCGACTTTTCCAACTCCCGTAGTCGTGTCGCCTCATTTCGCAGTTCAATCAAACGCTTGAAGAAGTCGTCCGCATCTGAAAGAACAAAAAGACCTTTACGAAAATTCTCACGACCCTTGGATATCTCCTTTGGTTCTAACTCGGGAGAATATTTTCTGTACCGCTCAACAACTTCATCTCCAAGATGATCTAAAAAATACAGTCGCTCCTGATCAGACCACTGTTCCATTTGTGCAGTAACGTCAGAAACAGTAACAGTATTAATATTAAGCTTTCGTGCAAACGAACGTAATTCCGCAGTTCGTTCCGCATGTAACCTGGTACGCTGTGTTCGATCACTATCCTTGTCTGATTCCTCGCTCGGAGCCGTGGGTGCGACGTACGGAGGCGGACAACGATCTAGTAATGAAAAATCATCCGTTTCATTAGTAAGGACTGGATAGAGAGGACGCCTGATAGGGAATTGACCATTAACCTGTAAATTGCGTTCTCGTCTCTCCCTCTCTTTCTTTTCCTGTAATTCCTTCTCCTGTAGCTGTAAAGCTTTGTCATGTGCAGCCTTCCGCTGCACCTTCTCCGCCAAGGCTTCCTCACGCTTCGCTCGTTCACGCACCTCTTTCTCCCACATACGCACACAATCAAACATATCTTGTCTAGACCTTCGCTGAAACAAACACTGTTCTACATACTGTACCTTTCGAAGGTCAAACGACCCATATAGCGGCCACTGTAATTCACGATCAGTTTTAGTATACTTATGCCATAATGAACTATACATTATAGGTGGAATACCGAATTTGACATACATTTCACGATTTGGAGTCCCCTCTGGGGGAGCCGGCTGTTTTTCACTTAATCGATAATTGGTACCATTTTCAGAACAGCACATCCTACGGAGTGTGCTAAAAACAGGCATGTTTCAAAAAGTACCGCGAAAGCACAATACTACAAAAAAAAAAAGGGACACCTAACGCGGTGTACCGTTCAAATCAAATAAATCAGAGAAATATCCCTACATGCCTGCCTATGTGAGGTGCACTTCACATATTCAAATTCAAATTCAAAGATTCAAAAACGTTAGCTAACAAATTCAAATTCAAATTCAAAGTTTCAAAAGGCCACAGTAAGTGTCAGTAGACTACCTCACCACTCAAAAGCTTACCAAATATTTTCAAACGTCCAAAGTCCAACTGCCAAGTTCTGTGGTCAAATCAGCCAAAACGGCACATCACGACAATCCAAGATCAGAATCTCAGTCGAAGACCGGCTCCACCTGGAAGGTCAGATCGGAAGGAAGGGAAAACACACCGTGGGTGCCGAGACTCGGGTCACTCAGTGGCAGCGTACGCGTCCATGGCGAGTTTCCTGACCTTCGTCACGACCTTTCCTTCGGGCATCCGAGTCGCCGATGAGTCCCTTCGTGGTCGCCAATTGTGGTGTTGGGTTCAAATCAGGCCTACATACTCTGCTAAACTCTCGAACACCTTAGTATAGAAGTTGGCACGGACACTGGAAAAGGTAAAAGACAAGTTTATTAAGACCCCATGGGGTGGTGATACATTCCTACAGCACCCTTCGGCAATGTAAGAAGTAGCACACCGAACATCGATGCGCGACCTCTTTTATACAGTTTAATAGCAATAAAAACATAGGCGGGTACAAGTTACACATTTTAGGTACATATAAGGTCATTTTTGGAACACAGCCAGCATGTAGGAGGAGTTTCGACAGCACTGGTCAGTTAGCGCTAACATTCCTAAAGAGTGACCAGTTAATGTATAGTGCGCATGTGCGCTTGACCAGTACTAAAAATAGCCTGTTGCCGAGCAGAATAGAGACCATGGGTATCGACAAAGGACGAAAGGGCACACTGACCACGAGGCAGCGTGTTCATAGGAAACGGAAGTCAGAGGGATTCAAAATGGCCCCCGTTCGTTTTGGTCAAGTTAACAGAAAAGACCGTGTAGCTGTGCTAAACGCTAACTCAGGAGCTGCCAAAACACGACACTGCGGTTGGAGTTCGGGGGGTCTGTAGATGAGGGTGCCTCTGAGGGTGGTGTTGAGGTCGGTGTGGATCTGGAATGGCAATTCCTCCCCCTATTCCGTTGATGCGGTCCTAGCGGGTGATCTTGTAGCCTTCCGGGATGGCTATGGCGACGTCAGGTGCCGAGGAGAGGGTCAGCCAGGTCTCAGTCAGGAAGGCGACTTCTGGGGCGTTAGTGTCGAGTAGGTCCCAGAGTTTGAAGGCGTGTTTGAAGGCGGAACGGGTGTTGAGCAGGATACATCTGAGGAAGTTGGTTTCCATGTTTGGGGTGTTGGCGGTTAATTGATCGTTATGAAATTGCATTGTCCAGATGAAGTTAAAATTTTACTAACAAAGATAGACGGCTAGGTCTTTTAAAACTATTTATGGACGAATCTTACTTTTTAACCCACTGTGATGATACGAACGGACTAAATGGACGCTCCCAGGAAGATTCTCAGAGAAAAAAACCAAACTAAATAAATGTTTTAAGCTAATACACAGCACTGAGATAAAATGCATTTCTCTTGCACTATGTGTAAATATTTTAGCAATATCGATACACGTTTTTATTATCATTGATAAATATTTACCATTGTAATGATTTCTATTAATCAAACAAGAAAGTTCTATGTACTCTATGTGTCATCATTTGTGTATTTGTTTGATGCATACTTTTTTCAGCATTTTTTGTGTATTGTTTTGCGGTTCAAACAGGGGCGTAACACAGGCCCCTGCATCCCCCGCAGGGCGGGGGGGCCCTCAAGCTCAAGGGGGCCCCCTCAGCACTGCACTTCGGCCTGAAAGCTCCTAATAGAATCCAGAGGGGGCCCCTCCATGTACCTGGCAGGGGGGCCCCCTCAATTATTGTTACACCACTGGGTTCAAATCATCGGCAAAGCTTAGATCTGGGTCCCCGGCTTCCAGTAATGACTCAGTGAGGGGTCCCCAGATTCCAATAATGATTCTGTTGGGTTCCCATGGGTTCCAGTAATGATTAAATTGTGGTCCCCAGAAGTCAAAATTGTGAGAACCACTACATTAAGAGACATACCTATACTGGGAAGACATTAACTACCATAGCCAGACTAGACATCCCCCCCCCCCAAAAAAAAAGATGCCAAACAAAAACAATGTAGTGGTGGAAGCGCGGTCCATGTCCCTGATTTTACCCAGTTAATTCAGTTAGTTAGTTAAATTTGTGCAGCTGCGCAAACAGCTACTCTGCATCTTTCCCTTTATGCAGGTCCTCGGGTGCGAAAGAACAGGGGCTTGGCTTTGCACAGAGCCACCATGCTCCTTGCGGCCCATGTTTCACCTCCTTTCTGCCATCTATCATGATCGCAGTGCTTATTTGGTGTTCTCAGTGCTTTAAATGGCCTGGTACTGTCCAGTATTGAGTGCCTGCACTTTTTTATTTTGAGAGGGAGAGTACCTACACTTTTTAAGGTATATGTAATACTTTTAATTGGAGAGTTTTGACACTTCTCAAAAACAAGCAGGTACTCTGGTACAGAGTACCGGCACTTCTATCTTTCCATGTCTGGCACTGGGTGCCAGTGGTTGCCAGTAGTGGGCACCACCACTCATTCTGCTGTCCTGGGCTTATTTTTCATTTTCGAGCTTTGACCCAGAGCTAGAGAAAAACAGAAAGGGGATACATTAAAGAAGAAGAGACAGATAGGACACAATAACAGAGGTAGAAAGTAGGGGTGAAATGAAAAGAACTCTGTAACAATGACAGAAAGAGATAGGAGAGCCATGAGGTTAGGGCCGGACTGGCCGTAGCGGGCACCGGGTATTTTACCGGGGGTATTTTACCGGTGGGCCGGATGGCCGAGGGGCTGTTTTGGAGCAGTGGGGAGCATTGTTTGTTACTGGGGGCCGGTTTTGCCGCGTTGCTGCAATATCGTCCCCCTGTAACAAAATAAACATTACCAGCAGCAGCAATGTCCCCCCCTCCCCTCCAAGATCAACTTAATTGCCAGGGCTGTTTTTCGTTCCAAGTCCCGTGCATGAGGTGGAATCGAGGCTGGGAAGCCTGGGTGCTCTTCCACCTTGGCATTGGATAGCACTTGGTGGCGAGCTCCCAAGAATAACTTAATCCCCCCGCTCTTCCTTTTTTGCGTCTTGAGTTATGCTTAACACGTCTCCTGCACGACTTGCTAGAGCGCGAGGCTCCATGATTGAGTACTGTTCACAAACGCGCCGCTGAACTATAATACTGCTTTTCCATAGTTTAATGGAAGGATATTCAGACTCTGCGGGGGAGCTGCGTGCTCCTATTAAAGCAGCATGAAGATTAAAAACAATTAATGCTGACTCAAAAATGTGATCAGCACGACCCTCTCCATAACCCTGTCATTTACGGGCAAAACCCTCGAACACTTCACGTGGCACCGTCGGCCGAGCTCTTTCAGTCTGAAAACAATAGTAAGTGTTTCTGTTTAAAAAAAAAAATACAGCTCATAACAGTTTTATGTGAAACCCTTTTTTTGCCAGCGGGCATTATTTCCATTTACGTTATAAAATGGGTCGTAGACTTAGATGCCGGGACTGGGCCTCTATGTCAACAAATGAAAGGAAAAAAATGCGGCAGTCTGCCCGATAGTATTTGGAAATGCGCCACTTTATGCTCACAGGAACCAGCTTCGAGCTTTTTATCAACAATCCCATTTTGCAGGGTTGAGACACGGGCGGAGAGGAGTAACATCTGGCTTCACACCTGCATGAATGTGGGAGGTTGAAACATTATCTCACCAATTACTTCCGCTGACTAGCAGAGAGGTCATGACCGGTTAAATCAATTAACCCCAGCAGGTCAGTTATAGACGAGGAGCTGAAAAGCCGCAGCCCCCATTACTGTCTCAGACCTGCAAAACATTGTAATTTAACGGGGACTAAAGCAGTTTAATTCACTGCACTCCTCGCCGCAAAATGACCCGTGACTTCATGCAAATTGCAAGAGCAAACATCCAGCAGACATTCCAGTTTCTCAGGTCAGAGGTGTCAGCGTCTATTACGTAATTAATTATATGGGAATATTTAGAGTCTTCCCCTCTTGCCAGTGTTGTTGATATCGATTTTTAGGCCTCAACTATAGAGAGCTTTAGCTGTGGAAAGAGCTTACTGCCGCCACCAACACACACTACTGAAAACACAAAACATACCCTACAGAAGATACCCATACGTACAGATACATAAAGGGCTTTTGGACAGCTCTTCAGCAATTGGCTGTCACAGTGACGTTTCGACCCCAAAGGGGAAGTAGGTGGTTTGTGTCCTTTTGTAAGGACACAAACCACCTACTTCCCCTTTGGGGTCGAAACGTTTACTACATCAGTGCCCTTTGCCAGTTTGGTCAACAGTGTATTATTGACTGTGACAGTGTGTTTCAAACAATGGGCTCCCACTTGTCATCTTATAAATATGTTCATGTAAATGTAAATGTGGGGATACTTGTATCTTATAAATATGTAGCAGAGCGAAGCCGGCTGTGACTGTAAATAATGTTTTGATGCATCCATTGTCATTATCTTTCTCTCCTATCCTCACTAAGTGCACATTACCTTATCCCCTTTCCCCCCATCTTTAGGGGCACTTGGATTGATACGTTATCCCAGACATATTGCTGGATGTTGAACATCAATTTTATTGCTCAATATGATTAAATAATATTGAAACGATTATCTTGATGTATAATTGAACCTATGCCTGCTGGCATTCAATTAAATGTGTCTTGTCTGAAATTGTATGACTGGGACCTATTCTATTTTGTACCGTCTTCTACCAAAGTCCCAGTGGCTTGTTTGGGTTTCCCCTTTTTGTAACTACGAGGTACATTAAGGGTTACTTACAAAGTTCTTAACTGGATCGATTGAGACCAAGTGGGACAGACAAGCTAGTGTTTGCATGACTTTAAGACAGGTAGCTCCCTGCTGTGCCCCTCGCTATATTTGCACCCGGGCCTGGGCCCAGCTCGCCCACGTCAGGTCTGCCCTACTTCCGGGGTCAAACAATTCAGTAGATAAATGAAGTACCAGTTTAGCTTCCAGGATGATGCGGAGCTCGAGAGCCGTGACTACATGAATTTTAAACTGTGCTAATTTTAGGTGAAAGAAAACAAGTTATGCAAGGCATGGGCAGGGGTTCGACAAATGTCACTTATGTCATATACTAACTTATGTGGCATAAAGGTGAGACTTGTCTGTGGGCATTCATTGTCAATGTGGTCTGTTCATTCATTTATTGACTGGTACTGCTGTTGCTCAAAGGTGAGCAGGAAACACGGAGTGTTTCATGTGCCCCACTACACACTCAATAATGAGATGGAGTCTTGTCTTTAGCACATTTCCATACACGTGCTATTTAATCAATTACACAAGAACACGCCTGCTTTTTAATCAATTACACAAGATGTTAAGAAGATATCAGGATTTAAAGCGCTAGGGCTGGCTAAGCTTGCCCTGCCCCCTGTCATCTTAATGCATGTATTTGCATTCTCTAAGGACGATGCATACTCGGTTCCTGCTTGGTCAGGCTGCGAATGTACATGTAAATTGTGCAACAAACATCATGTTTGAATTTGGTAGGCTGTCTCCATAATTTAAAAAAGTGTATTTCTTTAATACAGAGTAGTGTTTTACCTTAGTGCATCACATTATAACACTGCATTAAAAGACATTTATTAAAAGTGAAAGTTTTTAAAGATGCACTGGACAAATATTCCTGCCGGCCCTGATAACAATGCTAATAGTGAACTAAGAGACATGCAAGTGTTCCCTATTTTTGGCATTACTTATTACACAAGGACCAACATTATAGGCTTTTAAAACAAACAGAAACAAAGTTTTTGTACAGATGCACATTCTGAGTTAGGCCACGCCCCTAATGGTATAAGCAACACCCTTTTAATATGTCTGCCACAGCCCTTTTAGACATCCCCAAGGTTTTTCATCCCACTTAAAGCCCTGGCCCAGGGCATTGTACAGATCTGAACTTATTTAAAATAGTGTCCACGTTCTCACAGCCAAAGACACTGTCTCCACCCCCAGCTCGACTTCCGTCATATTGCCCCTGATGCTCCTCAGTCACAGCTTTGTGCCTCTCTTTAACTGGCACTTACCAGCATTATGCCTCTGCTGTTACTTCTCCCGCTGGGCACCGCTTAACAAGTGTGAGTGTCCTGCAGGCTAATAAAACCTGCCTCCACTGTCTTCCCTTCCCCGATTGGCTCTCTTACCAGCACAGAGCACTCAGCTGTATCGCACAGCTGCCATTCCTTTCACCTGCCAGGGATTGGCATTGCCAGACTGGCTGTACTGGGCATTGGGCGTTTCCCCGGGAGGCTGGAATGGTGAGGGGCCATGAAGCTGTTTTGAAAGCACCAACTGCAGAATTCCTTGTAAATCCAGTAGTTTCCAGGCAACAATAAGTGTCCAGATAACTCTGGTGATTAATGTATCGTACTGGACTGATCTGAAATAAATTGCCAGGGCAGCTTTGGGTTCCTAGTTTGGCCCTGGGGATTGGGAGCTTCTAACTCTCTCCCCCAGCCCAAAGAGTGTGTTGTCTAAATGCATTTAATTGTCCCCTTTGAGAAGGTATGTAGACTCAGTCCAGCTATAGGATATGTATAGCAGACAGCTTGTTACCCTCCCTTGCCACTATAATTCAACCCCTTGATTCAAAAATGTTATTTCAGTTTCTGTTTTAATCTTATATTCTAAAATGTGTGTCCAATCATGAAAGGTGCATCCCAAAGGCAAACCAATCATTAGTGAAGATCTTCCGAAATATTCATCCAATATTGAACTCGAAACATATATATATATTGAGGTTCCGTGAATTCTGAACCCGTTCCATAAAGGTCATGGTTTCGTTATGAATTTGATATTAGCGAACCGTAACTAGTTAGTGCGGCAAGTATGAGTGTTTTCGTCATGTTAGACTGATGGATTCACTACGTATTTAGGGATTTCGTTCTGAACCCTTGGGTTCCATTTTGTGTATGGCAGCCATTTTGTGGTTGCCCTCACAAAGGCCGATGACTGTGGCTGAACAAGTCTTTTAAGTACATGTATACCTTAGCTCCAGTTCGTGCTGACTCCTGTTTGACCTGAGTGAACTGACCCTGTTGCCTGAAGCTGACCTTGTTAAACCAGTTCCTGCCCTTTAGCTGATCAAGATTAAGGATCAGAGCACAGGACATCGTAAAAGTTTTATTGCACACAAATATGTCTTATCCTACTCTCACCTGTTTCTGCTCCTTTCTTTATGGTCTATTTACGATTGGGTTGTGCCCTTTTTTATTATGGGTTCCTTTGACCTGGCTAAAGAAGAATGTTGGGTTTGACCGATGATTGATCATGGGCTGGGCAACTGAAAAGTGGGTTTGTCGTCATGCGATACTTTAGTTGTGGGAACATGTGATTGGTTAAACTGTAAACAAGGAATGTTTGCCTGAAGCATAATGTTTGGCATCAAAAGGGATGACTTGCTGTGTAAAATTGAGCAGTCTCCTGAGAACTCATACCGTGATGATTTCTAGGACTTCTGTTACTGGCTGCAGCCAATAAATTTGATCTTTGACGCCACCAAGAAGAGTCCCGTGTCTCTGTATTCTAAGACAGGTGGAACCCGAAGACTTTGGGCGTGCCCCTGGCTCCGCTGGGTATTAAATAACCCGGTTCTTCAGTTGGCGCCCAACGTGGGGCGACTTCAGCGGTACCGGTCCAAGCTTGAAGATCGTGAGTAGCTTCGTGAGGAAATTCGACCCCGGCATGTCGAATGTAGACTGAAGGTCTTTTCTTTTCCGCGAGGCTTCCCGCTTTCCTGACGGCTACGAAGGACTGCTGCCCTGACTGTCGCCCTGTCTTGGACCCATTTGTGATACTTTGTACGGCGAGACGATAGACGTGTCTTCTGGTGGCGTGACTGATACCTCAGTTAAGTATAAGTGGGTCGCTCCCAGTCCTTAGTTTTTGGTCCTTTGGTTCTTAGTTTGTTTGGTCCTTAGTTTTGATTTAAAAATTGCAATTGCCAAACCCGAGGGTCTTGTATATTTACGAGTGTATCGGTAGAGATAATCCCTTGAAGTTCGAAGCTCGATTAGTGAGCGAAGATGCCTAATCGTAGCAAATTTGGTACTTGGTTTGGTTGTGGTTGCAACAAGGAATCTCGATTGGAGGATTCGTGTCCGATACCTCCGGTTGGAACTCCGACTTATGAGCTCTATTCTAAACACGGTGTGGGCCCCATTACGTTCAATGAAGTATGGGTCCACTACACTAGAAAATATGGTGTTTTAAAATGGCCACATCATGGTAGCTATGACACAGAGATTCTAGATTATTTGGAAGTTAAACTATTTAAAAAGAAAGCCCGGCCGGCAATGTTTGACTCCTTTCGCCTTTGGCGTAAAGAAGCCAGACAACGAGACATTAAACAAGCTAAAAGAGATAAAAGAGAAAAGGATGTATCAATAATGCAAGCTGCTAGGCAGTTTAAAGAAAACGAAGAAGATAAAGCAATTGAGGTGTCAGATAGGCAACATAATATGGCTATTGATAAATGTTATCCAGCTTTGCCATCTCTTCTTGAGAATGCAACAAAGGACCCTGAGAAGGATCCTTTGATGTCACATTTGTTGAGATTACCACCCCCTTATGCACAGAGTGCTACGGCACCTCCGCAACCTCTAGTTGCACAACCTCCTGTTGCTGTTCCGCCACCGGCTCCTCCTCAGCTGGTTCTTCCTCCTACGGCGTAGCCTCCTCTGGGGCCGCCGACTTTGCTATCGGTTTTGTCTGGAACTACTTTGCCTTATTCTAATGTACCTTCAACTTCTCTTGCTACTAACCCTACGCTTCTATCACCTCAAAATACTTTGTCTCCTGTCCTTATGACAGCTTCTCCTTCTGCTTGACAATGAATGACTGATACTGTTACTGGTCTTTTGTCTCCTTTCTTTGGGTCATTGAGTATGACCCCTGTTTCTGCACGTAAACAAATGCGTAGTCAGCTACCTGGTCCCGAAGAACGGGCAGTGTTAGATCTCTTGGCTCGCAGATTGGTTTCAAATGTTTCGAGGTATAACTTAGAGTAAGTTATGGATGTTTTCCAGCAGTGGGAAGCACTCAAGCAAAGGTATGTTTTTGAAGTTATGTGTACTTTCCTTCGTGAGGAATGGGAAGATAATGATTTGGGTTCAGTCCCTGTAGAATTGCTAAATGTCCAGTCTGAGTTTGCGAAAGGGACGATAGTGGGTCCCGGAATTGAGAATGCAGTTGCGATGGTACTCGCGTCAAGGAGCGATTTCCCTTCTCAGCGACTGTTTGAACCTGATTCCTCTGTTAGAAGAAAAGCGAGACAGTATCCCATGAGAGACGTTCCTCCTGTATGGAAGGAAGCAGTTCAGGCTAATGTAAATCAGGGTATTGTCGCAGCACCTGCGAATTTTCAGCGAGTATGGGTACATGTCCCTTGGAAGAGAGCAGCGGTCTTGGCTCTTAAGCAGACCTTACCTGATCCTCGTAAGAATCCTGCTGGTTATAACAAAGAGTTGTCCCAGACAGTAGATGCATGTATTATGAATTTAGCCGACATCGACATGTTGATGGGTAATGTAGTTCCGCAACCTTTGTGGGGGAAGATTCGTCATGAGAATAATGCGGTAGAATTAGGAGATACTTGGGCAAATATTATTGCTGCGGATGGTAGACAACAGGGAGGTGCTAAACCTGAACCTTTGGTTACTGAATTGCCAGGTAAAATTATTAATTTATTGAAAACAATGATGCCAGCGTTACGAGTAAATTGGGACAAGTTAGCAGCATGCAAGCAGAAGAAAGATGAGAGTGTGTCTGATTTCTTCACTAGATTTGAAGAGACATTTATAGATCATAGTGGTCAGGATATGAGTACGGAAGGTGGGCAAAGATTGTTCGTAGATAAATTTGTCTTTAATTTGCTCCCTGAACTTTCTAATAAGTTGAAAGATTCTGAAAGTTCTTGGGCTGTTTCATCGTCGGCCCAGATATTGGCGACTGCACAGTACTATGAAAATAGGGATAAGGACGAGAAAGAAAAAGCAGAGAAAAAGACAAAAGACTTAAAGACAAAGGTTCTTTTACAGCAGGCGTATCCGCCTCGCTCGAATCAGCAAGAGTCACAGCAACGCCCTCAGTTTCAGAGACCGCAACAGAACACTGGGTATTTTCCTCCAAGACCACCCTTGGATTTGAATCAGTGTGCGTATTGTAGGGAGGACGGCCATTATAAAAATGAGTGCCCTGTGTTGCGACAGCGCGCGAGTGGTATGACGGCCTGAGAGGCCGTGGTGGTTTTCAGCAAGTATCTAGGGGTAGAGGACGTGGTGCGTTTCCTCAGAACGAACGTTCCTTTCCCCCACAAAATTCTATGAATTGCTTTGATCAACAGAAAATTGCATCTGGTCAGTCGACTCAGTACTATGCTGATGACTATTATGTTGAGAGTGAGAATGCTGACTATAATGATTGCTAGGACAGCCATGGACAAAGAGAGGGAGTAGTGTCGGTTCCAGTAGATCAGAGTGGGCCTTATGTTGCAGTAGCCACATCGGGTGTGGTAGAGTCTTTTCTTTTGGATACTGGTGCAGCAAAGAGTTCTATCATGCACTCTAAACTCCCTGGCGCACCTTTGTCTGGCTTAACTAATGTTTCAGTAGGATTCTCTGGCGCCCCAGTTCGTAACCCAGTTTCTAGTCCCTTGTCTCTTTCTATAGGGCCTTGTGAATTGGAAGCACCTCTCATTTTAACGACAGGTTGTGGTGAGAATTTGTTGGGTTTGGATTTGTTGAAAAGGTTGCATGCAACATTACGTTGTTCTCCTTCGGGAGTACAGCTTACATTGGGTAAGAGAGTGATATCTCCGAAGTATTTTTCTAAAGATCGGCTTTCACCGGAATTGCGTTCTCTCCCTGATACTCTTTGGGCTACTGGTCCTAATGATGTGGGTCTTTTGGAGATTCCACCTTACGTTGTAACGCTTAAAGCGAATGTTAAATTGCCGCGCATCCCCCAATATAGGATTTCTAGCGATGGTGAAAGAGCGCTTTTAGCGATCATCTATGATTTGATTGAGAAAGATGTGATTGAAGAAACTAGAGGTAATGTGTGTAACAGTCCCGTTTTGCCTGTCCTGAAGCGCACTGACTCTACTCAGCCACCTGTTTATAGGTTTGTGATCGATCTTAGAGAGGTTAACAAGATTGTCGTGCCACAGTTTCCAGTTGTTCCGGATATTATTGCTTTGTTGACTTTGATTCCTGCTTCAGCTGCCTGGTTTTCGGTTATAGATCTGAAGAATGCTTTCTTCAGCATTCCAATTGCCGAGGAAAGTAGAGATATTTTTGGCTTCTCTTTAGGAGGCCGAAGCTTCCGGTTTAAGAGAGCTCCCCAAGGCTATTGCGAAAGTCCTTCTATTTATAGCCAGGCTTTGAAAACTCAACTTGATACTCTTGTGTGGCCTGCTGGTGCTGCTCTTATTCAGTATGTGGATGATCTGTTAGTGGCCGCTGATAATGAGAAAACTTGTAAAGAAGCTACTCTTTCTTTGTTGCGACATTTGTCGGACTTGCATCATAAAGTGCCACCTTCTAAGTTGCAGTATTGTCGCCAAGAAGTGACCTACTTAGGTCATCTCTTGTCAAAGGAGGGAAGAAGGTTGACCCCAGAACGAATTCAAGCGATTGCGCAAATGACTGTACCAAGCACACAGATAGAAGTGCGTGCTTTTTTGGGTATTACGTCGTATTGTAGGCAATGGATCCCCAACTTTTCACTGTTGGCGAAACCTCTGTTAGCATTGACAACGAAAGATACTCCGTATCCTCTTCCCTGGTCTGATGAATGCCAGAAAAGTTTTTCTGAATTACGTGATGCATTGTGTTTTCGGCTCCTGTGTTGGGTACTCCAGACTATAGCAAGCCCTTTACGTTGTACATGCACGAGAGAGAAGGATGTACGTTGTCAGTGTTGACACAATCTTTTGGGGACAGGCAGCGTCCATGCGCGTATTTCTCAGCGACGTTAGACCCAGTTGCTAAATCATTGCCGAGTTGTTTGAGAGCTACAGCCGCAGCTGCCGTTTCTATCCGACAGTCTGCTGGTCTGGTATTGGATAATACGTTGATTGTGATGGTTCCGCATGCAGTGGATACCTTATTAAACAGGACTAAGACACAGCACCTTACTAGTGCACGTCTTTCAGGTTACGAGTTGACACTGTTGGCTAGCCATGTTTATATTAAGAGATGTAACGTGTTGAATCCAGCAACATTGTTGCCGACGTCTGTGGATACAGATGGTCAGGAACAGCACAATTGTTTTCTGAGGACGGAAGAGGAGACGAAGGGTAGGATCGATTTAAAAGATTCTCCTCTTCCGGATCCTGATGGTACGTTATGGGTTGATGGTTCATGCTACAAGCTTCCGAATGGTGATACGACTGCAGCATATGCCGTCACGACATTAAGTACAGTTGTTGAAACGGCACGAGTGAGCTATAATTCAGCACAAGCAGCGGAATTGATTGCATTAACGAGAGCGTGTGTTTTGTCTGAAGGAAAGAGAGTGAATGTGTATACCGATAGCCAGTACGCGTTTGGTGTTGCTCATAGTTTTGGACGTTTGTGGAGAGAAAGGGGATTCCTCACATCCCATGGGACTAAGATTCAGCATGGACAGTTGGTGAATGAGCTTCTTGAGTCACTTACTTTGCCGAAGCAAGTTGCGATTGTGAAGTGTAGTGCTCATCAGAAGGTTACGGATGATGTTGGTCGTGGTAATGCGTTTGCGGATGAAGTTGCGAAAGACACAGCAAGAAATCTGATGAGTCGAATGTATGTGGCAGGCCCTGCGAGATGGATTGGTGATGTTGGAATGTGCGAAGATACGATTAAGAGTGTGAAATCGATACATGCTGAAGCTACTGAAAGTGAGAAGAATGTTTGGAGAGAAACTACGGGTAGATTGGATTCGACTGGTTGTTGGGTTGAATTGTCAGAACACCAAAGATGGATGTTGCCAGATGCATACGTGCTTGCAGTGGTTACTATGGCACATGGTTTGTCTCACATCAGTGTGAAAGGGATTTGTAAGTTGTTGGCTCCAGTATGGCAGAATGCTGGAATTCCCAAGTGTGCGGAGAATGTGGTCAAGAATTGCATGGTGTGTTTAATGTATAATCCTGGCAAGGGAACCCCAACTCCAGCTGGTCACTTTGCTCCTCCGACGTATCCGTTCGAGGTTTTGCAATTGGATTTCATCCACATGGAAAGGTGCAATAATTTAAAGTATGTCCTTGTAGTTGTTTGCGCCTTTTCTAGATGGGTAGAAGCATACCCCCTAAAAGATAATACTGCCTCGTCCACTGCTAAAGTCCTGGTCAAAGAATATTTCCCTAGATTTGGATTGCCAAGGATGGTATGGAGTGATAATGGAAGTGAATTTGTGGGGAAGGGGATGAAAAGAGTGTGTGAAGGGTTGGGAATTCGTCAGAAATTCCACACTGCGAATCATCCCACATCAGCTGGTTTAGTTGAGTGCTATAATGGCACGTTAAAGTTAAAGCTGGCTAAGATTCAAGCGAGCACTGGTCTTCAATGGCCTGATGCTTTACCGTTGGCACTTTTGTCAACTAGAACTACAGTACATTCCCGAATAGGCCTTAGTCCCTATGAGATAATTTTTGGCCGTCCGGCAAATGTGTGGGGAGTGCCGAGGCCAACGAAGTTCAGTGACATCGAATACCCTGTGCTAGTGGACTACTTGTATGACTTGACGACTAAATTGCGTGTCTTACATCAACAGGTTCATGATAAATTGCCGCCAGCTCCTGCGGACCCAGGTCACATCCTCAATCCCGGTGACTGGGTCCTGGTGAAAAATTTTCAGCGGACTAAGATTGATCAGCCCCGCTGGAATGGACCGTACCAAGTCCTGCTATCTACGAGGACTTCAGTAAAGGTTTTCGGGAAGAAAAACTGGATCCACGGCGTACATTGTAAGAGGGCGCCGTTGCCTCTGCCGTACGACCAGTGGGTCCGTGAAGGTATTGCAGATTCAGAGACTGAAAGGGTGCCGAAGTTTGCACCGCTTAGCGACGCTGAGTTGGTGTGGAGAGGCTTCGAGAAAGAAGATGACGATGTCCTTCAAGAAGCTGTGCCTGTGTCTCAAAGATTAGACACTACTGAACCTGAACTGTTGTTTCAGCCTCAAACGAGGCCTGGAAAAGAGCGTTATAATCTACGTACTAGAAACAATGGACTAATAAAATAAATGAATTCCTTTTTTTGATTTTTTGGAACTGAACTCTCTCAGGAATTGAACTCTCTCAGCCAAGAAACTTTTTTGGTATATTTTTGTGAACCACCATCCGGGTTCAGCTGTAGGGTCACGGTGCAAGGACTAGAGAGTGCAAGCCGAAGACGCAAGGTCAACGGTTCTGGTTGGTCTAAGGGAGTTCCCTGGGCTGACAGAAGCATTCCTTAGCAGAAGAAAACCAACCGCCGTGAACGGCATCGGTTAGAGGATGGAGTTTTTTGAGATTGAGAGAGCCGTTGAGAAAATTAATTTTAAGAAGAAACTGTGTAAAATTATGCATAGCAAATGTTTTCTGATCACATGTCTTTTGATGTTTTTTAGCATGACGTTAGCTTTGGTGGGTTGGTTTGTATTTTCTCTTCAACTGATTTCTGCACCCATTTTCCAACCTATGACTTTACCTGCTACTACTTCTTTGCATTCTTTTCATACTTTACCTGAACACGAACAGATTAGAAGGTCGGAATTTATGAATAATTCCTTTGTGCAACTTCTCCATCAACACCAGTTAGTAGTAAACACCACTAATTGTTGGGTGTGTGGTCTTATGCCACATACTATGGATAGAGGTATTCCTTATCTGGTTCTGCCATTCAGTTACAATGGGTCCGTATGGGCATATCAGACGATGTTTATTTATGCCATCGAAATCTATCCCCTGCGTTCCATGAGAGATAACTCAAGTAATAAAGCCTTGGTGAAGGGAATTACAGATATGAGTAGAGATATCAAAACGTATGAGACTATTCCCAAGGATGAGTTACTAGCATATGTTGGTTGGAATGCAACCGGATATAGTATTAGTCTGGGTGAGATGCAGAGACGAAAAAGGTCACCTCCGATTTGGATTGTACCCCATCGTGGTCATTTTTGTCTGCAAGGGAAAGGCAAGAATCCGAGAGCTCAGTTAGGGAAGAGTGTTTGTACTCAGACGTATGTCTTTGCGTCCCAAACGTCCCCACCGTTTTTAGCAGCTAAGGGCACGTATTTTGTCTGCTATGATAGAGCATATACATGGTTGCCCCCTGATTTTTCGGGAACATGTTATGTTGCATATCTGTTGCCTCCTACGTACACTGCTGCCGTAGATTACCACATAACGAGAGTCGTTAGGGGTGTCTTCAGTAAGGAAGATACCACTGGACAAGAAGTGGGAGACTTTTTAAAGGGTTTCCTACCGTTTTGGGGACCTATGGCAAACAGTAGAAACTTACGGCAATTAGCGAGAGCGGTTGAATCCGCCATAAATGAAACTGCCGGAGCCCTTAGTAATCTGACCGCTGAGCTTCAAGCGGATCACCTTATGACGTTATAGAATCGAATGGTTTTAGACGTCATACTTGCAGATCGAGGTGGAGTATGTAAAGTGATCCAATCGAGTTGCTGCATTTTCATACCAGACAATGCTCCTACAGTATACCAGGCCATTTCTAAGTTACTTAAGATCTCTGAGTCTATAAATGTGGATAAAGGAGATTGGTCGTTGATTGGATGGTTTTGGGAACTGTTATCGACCTGGGGATGGAAGATTCTGATGATCATTGGGATGGCTTTAGTGATTCTTTTCCTGTTCTGTCTTTGTGTGCAGTGCGCTCCTGCTATATGTGGCCTCTGTGCTACTACGTGTGCAAGGAGACCTGTCCCAAGAGAGGTACTAAGTAATAGGATTATGCTCCAGCAACATCTTGATGATCTGATGAATATAGACCTGGATTCAGATTGACGTGAGTTTAGGTTATTGCCTATGTAAGGGCAAAAGGAGGGTTCTGAGGTTCCGAGAATTCTGAACCCATTCCATAAAGGTCATGGTTTCGTTATGAATTTGATATTAGCGAACCATAACTAGTTAATGCGGCAAGTATGAGTGTTTTCGTCATGTTAGACTGATGGATTCACTACGTATTTAGGGATTTTGTTCTGAACCCTTGGGTTCCATTTTGTGTATGGCAGCCATTTTGTGGTTGCCCTCACATAGGCTGATGACTGTGGCTGAACAAGTCTTTTAAGTATATGTATACCTTAGCTCCAGTTCGTGCTGACTCTTGTTTGACCTGAGTGAACTCACCCTGTTGCCTGAAGCTGACCTTGTTAAACCAGTTCCTGCCCTTTAGCTGATCAAGATTAAGGATCAGAGCACAGGACATTGTAAAAGTTTTATTGCACACAAATATGCCTTATCCTACTCTCACCTGTTTCTGCGCCTTTCTTTATGGTCTATTTACGATTGGGTTGTGCCCTTTTTTATTATGGGTTCGTTTGACCTGTCTAAAGAAGAATGTTGGGTTTGACCGATGATTGATCATGGGCTGGGCAACTGAAAAGTGGGTTTGTCGTCATGCGATACTTTAGTTGTGGGAACATGTGATTGGTTAAACTGTAAACAAGGAATGTTTGCCTGAAGCATAATGTTTGGCATAAAAAGGGATGACTTGCTGTGTAAAATTGAGCAGTCTCCTGAGAACTCATACCGTGATGATTTCTAGGACTTCTGTTACTGGCTGCAGCCAATAAATTTGATCTTTGACGCCACCAAGAAGAGTCCTGTGTCTCTGTATTCTAAGACAGGTGGAACCCGAAGACTTTTGGCGTGCCCCTGGCGCCGCTGGGTATTAAATAACCCGGTTCTTCAATATATCCATATTTAACTCCTTTCTTTTATTTACCTGCAATTTTTCATTGTTTCCTTGTGCTTCGTCAGGGGAGATTTCTGAAACAATCAAACTTTAATGGGTATATCACCCCAGTGCTGGATATTTAGAAAGAGTTACATCCGGGGCGTGACTAAAGGCCTGTAAAATTCACACATATAAACTGCACCTTCATGTAAACCATTTCAAATTATCTACTATGACACACTACACAAACATGCTGGTAAATATCACTGTGCAAACCCTCATACCTACTTCAAAGACCTTTAAATGCAACCTTGAATCTTGCATAACCAGACATTGGTCATGCTTATGTTACTAGAAAGACAATGCTATTCGTTAGTCATTCATCAATATATTCAGTTGACATATAGAGAAGATGGTATCAAAACTCATGAATATTTAACTAAAAGAATTCTGCCTCGGTTATTGTGATGCCTGTGATTCTTAGTGCAATATAAGACACGGTCATGACACAATGAAGTGTACAATCACAATGAAAGCAGTAAGCAAGTAAGAACATCTTTATTTGCATAGTTAATTAAAACCGTTGCAATACAAACATATATAAATAAAACTGTCACATGCATGCATGAAACTTGTTCCTTCACAATACTTTAAAATATTAAAACCGTGTTTAATAAATTTGCTGGTTTTGGGTTTCAGCAGCATAATATTTTTTCGGTTTCTTTTGTCGTCAGAAATAAAAATTAAAAATGTCATAACAGGGCCGTCTTAATGTTAGCTTGTACTTTCTGACAGGGTTCCTGATGTTTCTATTTCTGGCATTTTGCTTTCGCACAGTCTCAAAAATGTTACTGCTCTGCAGTTCAGTTGCGGATCGCTAGGTGCAAAGCATGCAATCAGGGCTTGCCTCCTTGTTAGAATTCCTCATTGATTAAATAGTTGTTTCAACAAGTTCTTTCTTTCTTTGAGAAGTTCTGCACAAGTGCATAGTAGATGCAACAGATCTTCCTGAGCGGTTCCACATAGTCGGCGCACAAGACCTGCTTTTTTCCGTAGCCATGGTGGAAGGTGCTGGATACAAGGAAGCACACCAAATCTGTATTTCTTAAATGCAATATTAAAAATGTTGTCGTATCCCAGATTAAAGTAGGCTTGCAATCCTATCATCGAGTATGTATTCAGAGTCATCCATCAGTGAGCTCTCTGTGAAAGTGCGGCCTTGTCCTCCAACCATGACAGTAGCTTCACTGTCTTCCACACTGTTTTTAAAAAAATTACGGTGGTTGTCGATGTTTCCCAAACTTGCTTTAGCCCTAATTTAGATAGGCTGCTATGCAGATATTTTGCAGCTGGAGATGTGCTGTGCGTTTGTAGCTCTTTCCACAGCTGACCTTTTAACTTTCCCCGCTGAGTTTTTCGTGCTTTATCCAATGCGATGACAAAGGCCCCTTGTCTGGCAATTGTTTGCTTCAAGACGCCAAACTCAAGTCTGATTTGAGCAGGTGAGGTGTATTTCGGGAGCCCAAAGATAACCCTGTATGCAGTAGTTACAGTGGCATCAAGTATTTCCGTGTCCTTGCCTTTCTGTGCCTACCTGCCATAGGTGATTGATGATTAAAGTTTTGAACGAACCACCTCTACAAGTGGCAGGATAGAAGGGCCAGATAATTTGGAGTTTAGGATTTTTAGGGACGTTGCTATTATTAAGCCTTTTTGCCTTATACTATTCCTCTGTGCCAGGAATTGTCCCCCGGAGTCCAGCTTCACACCAAGGTAGTATTCTGTTGTTCCTTCTATTCTGGTCTCCCCCCAAAGCCAGGTTGCAGTTTGTCGCCTTTTTTTACCGACTACCATCGTTCTCGTTTTATCCACATTGATCGTGAGATCATTTGCTTGTGAGAAATCCCGCGTTGTATTTAGAAGATGTTGCAGCCCTACTTTAGTTTTGCTAATCAGGACAATGTCGTCAGCATAAAGAAGACAGGGAAGGGCTGTGTCTCCTAATTTCTGGGCATGTGAGTTGCAAGTGGTTAGTAGCTTAATTAGATTGGCTGTATACAGATTGCAGAGAGTGGGTACCAAAACACAGCCCTGTTTCAGACCATTTTCCGTGGGGATGCGTTTTGACAGGAAAGTCCAGTTTCCCAACTTTACCTGTAACCAAGTGTCCATATGCAGGTTTATGATCAAGTTGAGTGGGGGCGGGGGAAGTCCCCAATGATGTAATTTGGACCACAGTCTTGGGCGATTGACATGATCAAATGCAGCCTTGTAGTCAATAAAGTAGAGGTATAATGATTGGTTGTTGTCCCCACTGATTTTGTGAAACCTGTCTGTTGGAGAGGAATTTCTGATTTTTCTTTCACCCATGCCTGCAGGCCCTCCAATATCAAGCCTGCAAAACATTTTACTTCGATGTCCAGAAGAGCCACTAAACGATAATTTTGAGGTTTCATCTTGTCACCTGATTTATGGATTGGGGAAACAATTGAGCATTTCCATGAGCTGGGCATGATATTCAGCAATCTGGTTTCTCTGAAGAGTGGGTCCAGTGCTTCTGCCCAGATGTTGCCTCCTGCTTATAACGTGATGGCGGGATTCCATTTGGTCCGGGAGCACCTTCTTTCCTCCCTTTTCTTATCTGTCTTTTAATGGCATCAATTTGAGCCATTTGATGCTCTTTATTTGGTCGATCTTGTTCTCTTTTTCCAAAATCGGCAGGATCAGTTTCAACATAGGCATTGAGATTCGATTGAAGATCGAGTTCGTTTTGGTAGGCTTTGCCTTCTTGCTATATTCGGTGCCTTGTTGAAAGTGGGACCTGAGGTATTGTGCCCAGGCTTCCTCTGAGGTGTTTGTGGATACGCTGTCATGATTGTGGTAAATGAATTGTGTTGGATCTAGGGAATCTCAAGTCACATAAGGTAGCTTGGCACTAAGGGGGTAGGCCTAACTCCAAGGAACATGTGCTAAGTTTGCGTCATATTCATCAGTAACCAAGCATCCATCCACTCAAAAATAAGGACACTACACCCTGTTTGGAAAAATACGAGCTGTTTTATAAAAGTTCTCTTTAACCACAGTACATAAATTTAGCTCTGCATAGAAGGAATCAGCACTAGACAGTGTTTACAGAAGAAAAATCATTACTACTCGATTTACAAGCAAGAGAATTCAATACAAAGACTCTCGGTGAGCACCAGTTGTTCACTATGTAAATTCAGGTAACCTTTGGTTTCCACGAGTGAAAGTTTCTTTATCAACTCAATACGTTTTTATCTAGCAGATCAATAATTCCAGGCTCACTTTGACATAGATGACTTGAAGGGAAATTTCAACAGTTGTCAACGTGGTGAGGCAAATATCAAGGCAATATGAATCCCTCAACTCTCTCCTCACACTCAATTTATAACTGAAATTTAGTTCACAGCTCAAGACCCTTCCTTGATTAAACTCTGATTTACTTGAGAAGCTTCCTCAATTTAAGGGGGAAGTTCCTTAGGCAAAACTACTCATAAAGGGAAAAGGTGCTATTACCCAAGATCCCTTGCCTCAGTCTAAAAGAATGCTGATTGCACTTCCCTCAGGTTATCCTCCGTGGCTTCTCCCTTAGTTTAGCCCCCGTCTGGATTGACTAGCACCTGAGCACATAAACCTCCCCTTCCGCCTGTTTTAGTTCACAGTACTGTCAGTTTCCTTCCAAAGGTTCTCTCTCTCCTCCTTATCCACCTCGTGTTCGACTGGACCCTCTTCCTCGAGAGAACGAAGGCTTACTAAGCCAGCCCAGCCTCCCTCTTCCTACTTACTTCGCACTTGGTTGATGAAGTCAGTGGGGGGGGGGTCTGGGTCCGTAGCCGGTTGGAGATTTCAATCCCCACCCTACGTTGCCTTCTACAGTCAAAAGGGCCCAGGAGTGACGGATTTCCGGGAGGCGGAAGATCCCCGTCGGCTCCCCGGCTGCTCTTCTCACTGGCTGACTCACCACTGGGACCTGCGCCGTGCAGAGACACCGCCGCGCCTCCGGTAGTGTCTTCCCTCGAACTACTCACTCACGAGGGTGTTTCTGTGAGAAGCTGCGCTTCCGGACTTGCGCGGGAGAGGGAAGCCGTCACTCACCACCAGCAGATCACGACAGGCCGCTCCCTCAGCTAGGACACTCCCCTCGGCCACGCTAATGCTGAGCCTGCGTGAAGGGCAAACACTGCTCTCTTCTTTCCGCGCAGCAGCGGAACCGATGACACCACCACTTAGGGACTTCCTCGAGCCCTCTCACCTCCACGCTAGGCAGTTGGCGAGCCGACAGCTGGGACGTGCACTCAGCAACAATGAGGTAGTCACCTGCAGCCCCCGCTGCTCTGGAAACACCGCTGGGGGTGGCGAGAAAGGTGGGAATCGGGGCGCCTTGCAGCTCCTATTTTCTGAGGGACCCGGGGCAGCCTTCAGTCATTGAGGACCTAGACAGGGTCAGATCCACACACACGGGGCAGTATCAACAGAGGGGGATAGCAGCCCCAAAGGACCATCAACCCGCCTTCAGCGCACTGTCCTCCTTGACCTGTGGTCTAAACTCCTAGCTGGCCTCTCAGCAACTCACTCCAAAATGGCCGCCTTGGTTCTGGCCTTATATAGGCTGACCCTAGGAGGTTCAGAAGGGACCAGAAGGTTCTAGAGGGTTCCTATTCTTCCCTATGGGTCAAGCCTCAGGTGTGGCAGTTATGGCAGTTGTTATCCACCATTTTGTAGGTCTGGATGAATTGTAGTCAGAAAAGGCACCTAGGCCTTAGGTAAAAAACTATGAGGGCAAAAGAGCATCTATCCCCCAGGTCAACATCACAAAAGTATCCAGTGGACATACAAATTAAGGGATATGAGGGGCAGAAAGGGGACAAAAATAAATAATAAATAGGAGGGACCACCCAAAGGGCAGACAGGTCTAACAAATTGGTAACCCAGAATCTAGTGCTGTTCTTATGTTTAACATTGGCATGTATTTTGACCCACAAATCCTCCTCTATCGTCTATTCGCATCCCTTTTAAATTTTTTGAGGGCTACCTTTTGTTTCCGTAGTTCGTGTAAGTGTGGTGCTTCGCTGGGCTTGTGTCGCAGGTATCTCATTCATTTTTGGATCCTTTTTTTGCAAGCTTGATATCTTGCTTTGCGGTACGCGATATTGGTATGATGCCACTGAATCTAAGGTGGTTTGATATTGTTCGTCTATTCCTTCATTGCTGATAAGAAGTTTCTCCATTTCTCCACTTCACCTTCCCAGTCCATGTGGCATGATGTTGTTTTGCAATTTCAAGCATTTCGTTTCCTGCGGCTATCTTAAATTTGATAATGAAAGCAGTCAACAGTGACGAGGCGTGCATATTATCGTTTCTTCCCAATAAACAATCAGGTAAAGTACTCTAAGAATATAATTTTACCAGTATTACTGTTCACAATGCACCTTTACATATACAACTGCGGAGCTCTGTCAAACTACAATGTTAAAAAAATCAGCATTCTAGGAGCAAAGGTATTAAATCACCCACATTAGTAAATTCAATATTGCGAATTAACCTGTTTTATTTCTAGTTCCGCTAATCCACTCAACCTGTGGCACCCCCGGCCCTCAACAACAAGCGCAAAAGGTTGTAGAGCCATGGCGCTCTCACAACGCACATTTCAAGTACTCATATAAGGTGCCGGCTGGAGAGGCTAATATTTATTAACATTGGTAAGCGTAAACCGCTTCTCAGACACTTTTAATCGATTGCCTATGGATTCATTTCACCGCCTCAGCGTGGCCTGTCGGAAAGCCCTCCACCCGGTGTCCACATTGTTAAGCCACCACAATACAATGCTTTAGACAGTATTTTAAACAACTACTGACAAAGCCAATGTGTCTCACATTTGGGACCTATTGGTGTTATCAATGTTTTTATAATAATGCCACACAGCATAGTCCATCATGTCTAAAGAGGAAGCAAACCAAAAAGGCACTATGACAGAACTGTGTCATTTTATAGATGCTCACAGGTGATAGACAACAACAAAGAGCGTGTGTTGGAGAGGGCAACAGATGTACATGAGGGGCGCAGCTGAAAAACACATGCACTGACTTGGAGTGCTTAATCAAAAAGAAAAACTGTGCCTGGAAATTAAGCAATGGAATGACTCAAGCAATGAAGCAATGCTGCAGAAGAGAACAAACACAAGAAAAGGAAGGAAAGCCCACACGAGCTGACAAATAAAAAGAAAGCATATGAGACTGACTAAAAAGCCAACCTGTAGAGTAAACAATGGGTAGGCTCTAATCCCACTGTAAGCTGACAATAGATCTTTCGCAACAAGGCCTCAAAAGGAAGGTATTGGGGGAAGATGGTAGTAAAAGAACCCAACTTTATGCACATTCATCTATCTTGAAAAGGGAGTACTGGATCGATAATCTAGACATTGTTCTTTTATCTAAGAAAACCTATTGACAGCATCCACACCTAGATATACTACACCCAAAGGTTGTTCTGGGACTTATAGCTAAAAAGGGAATTGGGGTTGATAAAAAGGGATTGCCTAATTATGATATCCTAATGGGTCTACAAGGGTGGGATATTCCCCTCTAGTTTGTGAATGCTCTCCTGAAATCGGAACTACTAGGACAGTCTGAACTCTGTGTACACCTTCCACCTCTGACACATTGTAAACATCCAAAGAAAGGAAGAATCATATTGCAACATATTTAAAATGTCCATGGCACAAATTGATAAATAAAACACCTCATGACTTCCTTGTTTTTCAGTCTCTTTGGTTGTAAGATCTGACATTTTATCTGATTTATGTTGTGCTTCGTACTCACTCCAGTGGTTTGCCATTGGTGCTTTTTGATTAGTGTGCCTTTTATGCTTAGAGATTCCAACATTTGCTTTACAACTGTTTTTGGCCAAGAGTGCCATTCTACACGCACATTCGATTAAATAAATTCCATATATAGTCTCACAAGTGGTATTATGTTTTAGAAACTTCTTCCCCTGTGGTTAAATAAGGGCCCTTGATTATATTCTCACAATGCACACTTTAAATAGAAAAAGTAAAATTTTTTGGAAGTTACTTCAGTTCTTTCTGATGTCTGCCTGGTTGGTTCCTCTCTCACACATTGCGCAGGGTTGGATACTGCTCTTTTTACTCACAGTTGGCTATTTAGAAGTAGTAATATAATCGTTTTTGATGAAAGACAAGTCCCCTCTCACATGGCTTCTGTGGTCACAGACATGCAATGTTAGCAACACTTTCTCTCAGGGGTGGCCCATACTCATTATTTATATAAAAGGTGCACCTGCCTAATCCATAGGCTATGCTCTTCACACCTCCAACTATGCCTAGAATAACCTTAAGTATATCATGGCCTGCAGCAGGACCCACAAGAATAACACACTTAGGGCCAGATGTAGGAAGGCCGGTATTTGGAGTTTGGGATGTAGGGGCATGTTAAAATACAGATTCGGTAATTCTACCGAATCGGTAAAATACCGAATCGGTATAATTACTGAATCTGTATTTTGACATGTAGGTAGCACTGTAATCAGTGCTACAGGGGTTTTAGAATTCTTAATTTACCACCAACTAGAAGTTGGTGGTAAATAATGAAAACCCTTTAAAAAGCATTCCTTTTGCTTTTTAAACAGTGCCATGTTGCAGACATACATGCCCTAAGGGCATGTATGTCTGCAACATGTGCACTCATGCACAATTGAGGGGTGCAACAGGGTGTCAACGTGACACCCTGCCACCCTTCAATGTTTCCCCCAATTACCAAATCAGTATTTACAGATTCGGTAATTGACATTCATTCCTATGGGCCTCCAGGCCCATAGGAATCAATGGCAATTACCGAATCGGTAAATACCGATTCGGTAAATATCAAATCATACCGATTCGGTAATTACATCGGTAAAATTACCTACATCCCGATTGCCAGTTCTTAAATACCGAATCGGTATGATTCGGTATTTAAGAATTGGTAATCTGGGATTACCTACATCTGGCCCATAAACATATGCTCCTACTCAACATTTACTCACTGTCTCTCATTCAATCTTTCAAACTCACTCACACTCCTCACTCACAGATTCTCACTATTACTAATGTCCACACACACACACACAAACACACACATACATACTAACTTTCACTCTTTCACACTCACTGACTCACTCACTCTGCGCTCTCATTCACATTCACTCACACTGCCTTACTCTCACTCACTTTTACTACTTCCCTCTCAACCTCTCATTCTAATTCATATTCACTCACTCTCTCACACTGGTTCTGATTCTCACTCACTTTCACCCACTCATAAACACACACATACATGTGCACAAGCACATCCATTCGCGGGAAACAGCCTTTACAACGAAGCCGTGGCCCCCATGTCTTTACCATGTAAGCTTTACCATGCATGTGACACTACCACGCATGCCATCAAATATACCTTTACCACGCATGCTATTACAATGAATTTCGTTGTAAAGGCATGAATGGTAAATGCAAATTTGTTGCTAAAGTTTTAAAGGTAAGTACATGTAAGTATCAAGTGCCCTGAAGCATATATATTTATGTAAGGGGAAAGATTTTTTTTTAGGGTTTAAGATGGGCAAGAGTATATGGGTTTTTTGGTTGTAAGGGATTTCTAGGATTTAGGGTTGGTTTGGGTTTTTGGGTGGTAAGGGAATTTTTAGGGTTTAGAGTGGGTTCGGGTGGCAGGGGAATTGTTAGGGTTTAGGATGGATTTGGGGTTTTGGCTGGCACGGGAATTGTTATGGTTTAGGGTGGGTATGTGGTTTTGGGTGGGAAGGGTCATTTTAGGGTTTCAGGTGGGTAAGGGTTTTTGTGTGGCAAGGGAATTTTTAGGGTTTAGGGTGGGTATGGGTTTTTGTGTGGCAAGGGTATTTCTCGGGTTTAGTGTGGGTATGGGTTTTTGGGTGGAAAGGGAATTTTAAGATTTATGGGTTTAAGGGAATTTTTAGGGTTTAGGGTGGGTTTGGGATTTTGAGTGGTAAGGGAATTTTTAGGGTTTAGGGTAGGTATGGGTATTTGGGTGCTAAGGGTTTATGGAGTTTAAGGTGGGTATGGGTTTCGGGGTGCTAAGCGGTTTTTAGGGTTTAGGGTGGGTATGGGTTTTGGGGTAGCAAGGGTGTATGCTTGGATATATATATATATATATATATATATATATATATATATATATATATATTTTACCTATGGTGGTCGCCAATTAGGTAGTTATAGTTAGAACCTAGTTTCCATAGGAAAATAGTTTTTTGATTTGCCAATATCTTTGGCTTCGTTTGACGAACCTTCCTGAAATTTTCCAAAAATAGGGCCGGACTGCTCAGTTTGTATGTTGAAAGTTTCTGGGTGACTCGTCAAGCGATGCAAAGAAAATAGGGGGTCCCAAAGCGCGATTTCTGCATGTTATTTTCCATAGGAACATTTATTACAGGCTACAGCCCGACCTGCTGAACAGAATTACACCAAATTTGGCAAAAAGGTAGGTCTTGGTTTAGAGTGCATCCATTTTTTAAATGGTGTGAATCTGTTCAGTAGTTCCTGAGAAATTTAAAAAAGAAAATATCGATACCTGAGCACCGTGGAGGAGTCGCGACTCCTCCCGAGCATGACCTGCTTTCTAATTGGCTGCCAACAATCAGAACCAGGAACTGTTGGCAGCCATTTTGTGACTACTGAGTCAGAAGAAAACTGTGCAAAAAAGGGTGAAAAACAAGAAAAGGGGGCAGGGTAGGAACAACCTGACCCCCTAGGCCTGCTCAGGGGGTCCCACAAGGACCCCCAGGCCCCAAATGTTTTATTTTCTTTTTTAAAAATTGGCCAAATTCACGCTGGGGTCACAAATCCGGCTAAGAAAATGAAAAAAAAATGAAGTGCGGACTCCCGCGCTTTGTTTTTTAAAGCCCCCGGGTGGGACAGGTCCCGGGGGTACTCACCAATTATTTTGCAGGGCCCGCATGGGCCCCTGCAGCCCCGGGGACCGCCACCTCCCTGGGCCTTATTTAATTGTTTGCGGGGGCACTGCACCCCCAGCAGCCCCGTCGACTGCCACCTCCCCAGGGTTTTAAAAAAAGTGTGTGGGGGTCCCAATCCCCCCCATGCTGCCCTGGGGACCGACACGTCCCTGGGGCTTTGATAATGAACCACAGGGGGGAACGTGGCCCCCCACAGACCCAGGGATTCCCACCTCCCCGGGGCTCTGTTTTAAAATTAAAATTATGTGTGAGGGAAGAGCCCCCCCACATGCCCCGGGGACCACCACCTCCCTGGGGCACATGCTTATTAAAAATGCGGGAGTCCGCACCACCTCCCCGGGGCTTTAAAGACTTGGGAGGGGGGCCGCATAGCCCCCCACCAGGAGCCCTTGATGGCCCTGGGGACAACGCGCCAGGGGGGGCCTTTGCACAGTGGTGCAGGGAGGGGGTGGGGCCTGATATAACAAGTTAGCAAACCTGCTGTGTGGGACTTACTGGAGGTAATAAAAGGGATAGTTGGCCCCCAAGGTTGATGCTGGGGGCTAACTACCCCTTGTTAGACCTGGCACCATTGGCGTGGGTCTTCCTTCCATTTTTGCTGTCGCCTCATGTATTTTTGCTGGTATTAGATGCTTTCGGCACGGTGCCACTGCTATTCAGTGCCACAGTGCAAGTGCTCCCTATTGCAAATTGATGTATTAATCAGTGGTTCCATGTTTGGCTATTTGGTTTACTTGTCAGACCCTAGTCTAGTGCACTGAGTGTGCCCAGGGCGTGTAAATCCAAATGCTGCTGGTGGGCCTGTAGCACTGGTTGTGCCACCCACAGAAACAGACTTGTAAAATGTGTCTAAGGTCTGCCATTGCAGAGCCTGCGTACAGTCTAGTACTGTCATGCTGACTGGGCAAGTGCACCCACTGGCCAGTCCCTAAACCTTCCCTTTTCTTCATATCAGTCACCCCTATGGTAGGCCCAAGGGCAGGGTGCATTGTAAGTATAAGGTAGGACAAGCCCTGATGTGTGTGGCATGTCCTAATAGAGAATTACAGCCATTTTAGTTTTTCACTGTTGCAAGGCTACCTGTTCTCCATAAGCCAGAATGGGCTGATAGAGTTATTACATTTTATTATCCTAACTGTCTCAGAGAACATGGTAGAAATTCGAGTTTAGTTATGCCTGAACTTAGAATAATAAAATACATCTTTTAGTGAAGTTGGTTTTAATATTCTGTGTTTGCAAATACCACTTTTAGAAAGTAGGTATTTGCTTGTCTAACCATTCAAACCTGCCTCTGATAGGTTGTGTATTTCTATGTCTGGTTTTGTGAGTGACAGGGCTGGGGAATTCCAGGAGACAGGCTGAGTCACCCGGTGGTGAATAGAGAGATCTGCATCTAGATGGGCGGGAGGGGTAGCACCTGAACCTTGAATAGGGCTGTGACTGCCTTTCACAATGCTGGCTCCACCCCCTGGGGAACGGCTGATGTCTCTGCCCTGCACACTGAAAGAAGAGAGGGAGTCCTGTAAACAAAGTGCTCCAGGACTGTACTTGCCTTCCACAATGCTGGCTCCACCTCCTGTGGGGCGTCTGATGTGCATGCCCTGCACTGTGAAAGGAAAGGAGAAGTCTGGTAAACAGAGTGCTTCAGAACTGATTTGGACTCTCCCCTCAGAGAACAAAGGATTTTGGGGTATAAGTATTGGGAGTAAAACACAAACAATTGAAGAAGGGTCTGAGGGAAATTTAAAGACCTGCCCCGTTCGTATCCCCCTAACTGTAATCCTAAGAATAAAAGAACCGGGGGTCTATAACGGAGCTTCAAGTACTCCGAGCTGCTGCAAAACTCCTACATAAGTGAGTTAGGCGCTAATGGAGCTACATAAGTCTCTATATCAGAATGTGTGCCAGGACAAACCTGTCGAAGGACCTACTGATGGAGCGAGATAGAAAACAAAATTTTGTTTAAACTCGCAAAGTCACATTTCCATAACATGAATAAAATTATTAATGATTTGTGATATGTCGTGCTAATACAACCTAGATTAAACTTTACACGTGGGGGGACTAACATGTGTGCTCATAAACGTGCATAAATGTTGCATCTTTTTGTTCGTGCAAAATAATAAAATAATTTATTGTTTTCGTTTTTGTCATTACTAACTGCTGCATATTTAAAATAAGCATGTGCTTGTTTTGCTTTTTCTTGTCTGTGTGATGTCATTTCTACTATTCTAGGTGCATATGGGTCTCATTGAAAAACGGAGACTGGTAAATATAAACGCTGCTTTATTTGTTTGCAATGGCTAGGTAACATTTTGATTAATCGGGTGGGTTAATTATTTAGTAAACCATGGGGTGGATACAGAATATACTTTATTTCTTACATTAATACTTTTCTTGTGTTTGTTTTATACTAGAAATCATAAGTTGCCTGCTTTTGAGGCCTAGCTATTTGAGCCGCAAAATGAGAGTTGAACTATAATTCTGCAGAAAGTCACGAGACGCCCATTCTGAATTAAAACGTTTATTGAAGCTGCATTCACAAAGCAAAAACTGATGAGCTGACATCATTCTGTCGGACATGGCCAAGGTCGAAAGTGAACTTTTTGTCAGTCCTTAACTTGGCATCCGCGGAAGTTGCACCGTAAGACTATGGAAGCTGCGAGGATGACTTAAAACAAAGTTGCAATCGCAGGAAGCCTCTGGCTTCACATGGAAGAGACAATGGTCTTTGTAAGACATGATTTTGTGGAACTTTTTAAGAATCGGGTGACATGTCACTTGTCACTCTCAGCCAATGGGACGTCGAGTATTTCTGAAAACTTTCCTTTGCTAGTTTAGTTAGCGTAGAAAGGTATAAAAAGTCATGCCCTTAGGGTTGGGCTGGCTGCTGCTTTCTGACTTTCCGATGAGGGTGATGTGCTGCTGGACTTTGCGTGGAGCACGTAAGAATCCTCAAAGATCTTTACTTTAATTTCTGTCTATTTAGCTCAGTTAGGGAAATAGGTTTTAGAAATGCTAAACTTTATATAATTTCTTTAAACTGATTCAATTGCTTAAACTGTATTTTTCTTATTTCTTACCATCATGCTTGCTTTATTGCAAATAAATTTCATTTATAAGACTTACAACATATATACCATAATTTAGAAAATAAAATCTTACTTTTGACAAACAAGCTGGTCTTGGTTATTTAGAAGTATAGGTTACCATTAGCTAGATCACGTCGCCTATGGTGGTCGTTTAAATGGTTGAGTTTTATTCTAATGACAATATTCTTTCTGCAAATGTATAAAAATGTATATATTGTGTAGATAATGTGTATATAGATTTATTCTGACCACCTGATTCAGTAGGCCCAAAATATATCAGGTTCATAAATGGGTCCATGTTTAGTATAGAATTTTGTTTATAGGTTATGAAGTTGGGTAGCGTAGTTTATGATATATTTTCTATAGCCCGCTGGATCAATTATCTGGTAGCAGAAATTGATGGTTGCTAAGGAGTAACCAAGGTAACATGTTGGTTGCTAAGGATTGCGTCATGGTATGCAAATAGGATTAATGTTTTAACACTCGTTAAGTTCGTTTTTCGTGCCTATCTGTAAGTTATACCGGTATAGATTGTGTGGCGAGAAATTAGTCACGCAAGCCATCTGTTCGTTTGTAGTGATATCGCCGAGTATCACAAGAGGTATCGCCGTGTACCATAGTGTTGTCGCCGAGCAGCACAGTTTTAGGGCTAGGTCTGATTCTTGTATAGTGAGGATTTTCTAAGAAATCAAAGCAGCATGAGAATAGGGACAAAGCGCCTTCCATAAAACTCACTGTGATGAGAGTATTAGTTATATCCGAGCTTGAGTGAAGGGTAAAATTTAACGTCGGTGCATGATTATCTATAAACAGGTTAGAGTCCTGTACGGGTACATGTTTCATATCTATAAACAGGTGAGAGCCCTGTACGGATAACGTCGTTATTTTGCTAACGGTGCATGATTTCTATAAACAGGTGAGAGTCCTGTACGGATTTCGTGTGTGTTTGAATTTAGGGAATTTTCCGTGTAAAAGTGCGAGTTTGAGTTGTATTTTATGTTCAAGTGGAACTCTTAGAACTTTCACTTCGCGGTGGGTTCAGAGCAAAGCGAGTTCATAATTATACTTGCTTGAAGGGTGGGGTAAGGTTACTCTACTGACAATTGAATATTATCCTTAGTGTGAATAGCGCCGTCTATTCCGAAGTGTGGATACTTGAATGTATGTAAACTATCCTAATTAGTGAAACGAACAGATGTTGTCTTTATAAGTCATTGTTAAGAATTAATTTACACTGAAAAGTGTTCTTAAAATGGCGCTGTGAAAAGATTTTGTGAAGGAGGGGTAAGCGCCAGGAGTGAGAAGCGAGAAACCGCAGCTGCTGTGTACGTCACAGAGCCGCGCTGGGATTGGGTGACCTACGTCACAAGCTGTATTCTGATTGGCTCCTGAGTCTCTGACGGCCTGTGAGCTGATTGGTCCTTAGGAAAATCTCCAAAATTATTGGTCGAGCTGAAAAGTGACGCAGCTCAACTGCCATTGGCTTGTTGGTGTGTTTCGCGCACGGATTGGTTGTTTGCGGAACATCCCGGAAATATTTTACGAACGATTTTGTGAATTAAATTTAACTTTTAAAAATGAGTTATCATTTTAAACATGTTGAGAAAAAGACAACATTATTTCAGAAATTTAAGAATTTATTTTCACCTGACAAGAAAATCGAAACGCGAGGTGGTAAACTACTTCATAAGTATAAAACACCTGCAGCGTACATGGAAGGTGAATACGGATATCATACTGTCTTATGGTTCGACAGTTGGAAACGCTATACTAAAAACGATGGTGTTTTGGCTTGGCCTGATGATGGTTCATTTAATGTAAGAGTTTTAAGAAACTTACGAGAGAAAATGAATGCTCTTGTTCCAAAACCGAGACCAACTCAATTTGAAGCTTTAGTTGAGTGGGAAGATGAGATGTATCAGTTACAAAGAGAAGCTAGTGGAATTAAAAGACCTTCTAAAAATCCATCATGGAAAAGAGAAACTCATGAAGATAGATTACGAATGTGGAGACAGGGAAACATGAGTGAAGGATTGTATTTAATTCATGAAATGGTAATGGGTTCTCCTACAGGAAAATCTATGGAAAGTGAATCTGAGGATGCAGTTATGGAAGAAATATATACAACTGCTAGAAAGAAACAGCCTAATCAGCCTTTGAGACCTCCTAGATCATGGTCTACTCCGGTGGTTTCTACTGAAACTTCACCGAGTGCACCTCCAATTAATGAAGCTCCTAAACTTTATCCAAATAATTGTGAAATCACTGAAACTCCTAGAAGATCAGAATTTGAGAATGCTCGAAATGAGGGTAGACATTTTTCAATGACTCCAAGAGCAAGGGAACCTCCAAAAGATTATACAAGAGAGACAAGAAATGTTGAGGATGATGATTATAATGAATACTTAAGGTCTAAAGAAGAATTAATCAAAAGAATGACAAAAGGCATGGAAGCTGTCACAGTTCCAGTAACAATAGGTCCTGTTCAGCCTGTATTTGATCAAAGAAACACAAACAAAACTGGATTAACTATTCCTTTAAATACAGAAATTCAAAAGCCTGCTGAAAAATTTTATTCAGATTTGACAGAATTAAACACTTCTAGATCGAGAATGCCTGATTTAACCTTTAATGAGGATTTATCTCCAAAAACACCAATGGGTGCTATGTCAGATGTAGGAAGTCCTGAAGTCAGGGTAACTACACCAAAGCTTGATGTGGCCAAATTAAAAGCAAATATTGAAGAATTAATAATTGGAACAATTGGCCCAGATAGTTTAAATTACTATCGGGATGATGAACTATTATTCATTTGCAAAAGTATTCAATGGAAAACGAAAAATAAATATGATCAATTAGAGGATCTAGCTGCAGAACTTGAAATCGATGTGAGTAAACAAAAGAATTTTGCAAAACATTACAGATTAGATTTTTCAGAAAGTGACATTGAGAGTTTGAACTCAATGGGAAGAATAGTTCACATTAAAGATTTGATTGTCTATATCAAAAAGCTAGGAGAACTGAACAAATGGAGAGTGAAATGGACTAAAAGGAAGGAAGATGAAAGATTAGAAAGAATGTCAAAACAATTTCCAATGAGAGAAGTTGCAGGTGGAGGATATGTTCATGTCCCATGGTCGAGACAAGACATTCTGTTATTCACAAATGATTTTCCTAAATTAAGAGAGAAACCTGTTGAGTGGTACAGGCAAGTCGATAGATTTATCAAAGTGTCAAAAGTTCTGTGGATTGATTTGGATGGATTTTTTGACATTGTTGTTCCATCTGATCTTTGGACAGAATGTAAAATATCTATTAGTTGGCCAAAAACAGAACCTGAGCGAATCAAAGAAACAGGTGCCCCAAATCCACTCGTAATGGATTTTTACGAGAAAGTAATTGTTTGGATGAAAAACAAAATTCCACCCAAAGAAGTTGATTGGGTTAAAATAGAAAGAACAGAGCAGGAAACAAAAGAATCAGTTCATTCTTTTTATGAAAGACTACTGTTAATCTTTAAACAATACAGTGGTTATGAAAAATTAGATGAGAAAGACATGAGTCATTTTATCTATAGATTTGTTTATGGACTAAAGCCTGAAATTGGAGAAATGATCAGAACTAGTATTGTCGGATGGCAAGCACTATCTATTGATGATATTCTGAGAAAGGCAAAATATTGTAGCGATGAATTAGAAGTAAAACAGAAGAAGCTGAAGGAGAAAGCCATGTGGGCACAGGTAAAAGTGGCTGAGCAACAGATTGCCAGCATGGGAAATAAGAACACTAATTTTGTTCAAACTGGAAATACGAACCAGATACAAGGAAAGTTTAAAGGTAATAATTTCCAAAAGAAATTTAGCCCAAAGATAGAAGAGCTGAAACAAAGATTACCTTGTTTTAATTGTGGCGAAATTGGACATTGGAGGGACGAGTGTCCTCATCCTCCTAGAAACTTAAAGAATCCCTTATTGAATCCACAGATGCAGAATGGTGTTAACGTGCAGCAACAGCTACAGATGCAACAGGGGTTAAATGAATTTAATATTCAGCGACAATTACAACAACAGCAACAACAACAGGTGAATAATCGTCAGGACCAGTTGCCACAACCACCTTTTCCGAATTGTGGGGGAGTTCAAAAATATAATCCAAACGTGGGATTTCAGGGATGTGAACAGGTAATAAAACCACAAAAACAGCAAAAGCAGCAAAGGGTTCAAATGCAAAATGCTTCACAACAATTTTTATTAACAGAAAGCCAAGACAGTGATTCTGATGATTATTGCTGACGGTGCCCGAGAGAGGAGGAAGAGTGTGTTGTTGGAGCCACTCTTGAGGTTGACCAGTCTGGTCCTTATGTAAACGGGAAAGTTAATGATGTAGACATCACTTTTCTAGTGGACACTGGTGCTACCCGTTCTACTGTTAGATCAGTGGAAATTGAAAACCTACCTCTCTCTGGGGATACCATCCAAGTTGTCGGAGTAAGTAATCAGCAAATTAAAACAGATTTAACTGATCCAGTACCAGTTGAAATTGGAAATTACAGAGACAAACACA
Source organism: Lissotriton helveticus (assembly GCF_964261635.1). Lineage (NCBI taxonomy): Eukaryota > Metazoa > Chordata > Amphibia > Caudata > Salamandridae > Lissotriton > Lissotriton helveticus. The sequence continues at coordinate 1,307,707,375 of NC_136063.1, forward strand.
GATTTGTGGTTTGTAATAGTAGTCCAGTAAATCTATTAGGTAGAGACATACTATGTAAAATGAATTGCAGAATATATTGTTCTCCTGAAGGAGTTGAATTACAAACAATGGAGGAAGATGGTTTGTACAGAATGACAATGATGATGATGGAAGCAGAAGAAACAAAATTGTTTCCTGCATTTGAAGAAAAAGATTTACCTGAAGAGCTAAAAGAAACAGTGAAATCTGAAATATGGGATTTTACTGGGAATGAGATGGGTCTGATGAAAAACGTAGATCCTGTTAAAATTGCATTGAAGCAGGGAATAGAATTTCCAAACACTCCACAATATAAAATGAAAACAGAGACAATTGAAGGTATTACACCTGTAATTGAAAAATTAATCAAGCAAGGTGTATTGGAAGAAATGAAGAGTAGCTCTTGTAATTCACCAATTATGGGAGTTAAAAAGGCTAACGGAACATTTAGGATCGTACAAGATTTGAGAAAGGTTAATCAAATTGTTATTCCATGTTGTCCTGTGGTTCCAAATCCAGCAGTGATTCTATTTCAGATTCCATATGATGCTGAATGGTACACAGTCATTGACCTTTGCAATGCATTCTTTACTGTTCCTCTACACCCAGACAGTTATGAAATCTTTGCTTTCAGATTCCAAGGTAAGACCCTTGGATGGACAAGAATCCCTCAGGGCTATACAGAAAGTCCTTCAATCTTTAACGAACTGTTAAAAAGATCATTAGAAGATTTAGACTTACCAGGTAGGTCTACGTTGGTACAGTATATTGATGATTTGTTAATAGCTGCAAAGACAAGAGAAAATTGTGTAACAGACACAATAATTCTGTTAAATCGCCTTGCAGAAGAAGGACATAAAGTGTCCCCAGCAAAACTACAGTTTTGCAAACAGGAAGTGAAATATCTTGGTCACAGAATTGCAAAGGGAAAAAGACAAGTAACAATAGAGAGAATAAAAATGATTCAAGCAATGTTACCGCCAAGAACACAAAGACAGGTCAGAATGTTCCTGGGAATGGTAGGTTACTGTCGACAATGGATAAGTGGATTTTCAGTAATTGCGAAACCACTACAAAGACTGACCAAATCAGATGTAAAAGATCCAATTATTCTCAATGATGTTGAGATGGAATCTTTTGAAAACTTGAAAAAGAGCTTATGCCAAGCTCCTGCTTTGGGTATGCCAAATTATGAGAAAGATTTTGAACTGTATTGCAGTGAAAGAGAAGGATGTGCATTATCTGTGTTAATTCAGAGACATGGAAACCTAAAGAAACCTATTGCATACTTCTCTGCAGTTCTTGATCCAATTGCAAAAGCATTACCAGGTTGTTTAAAAGCAGTTGCAGCTACAAGTATCAGTCTTGAACAAAGTGAAGGAATCATTATGGGATTTCCTGTGAAAGTTTTTGTGCCTCATTCAGTTGAAATATTACTGACAAGAGGTAAGACTCAACATTTAACAAGTAGCAGATTGACAAAGTATGAGAAAATCATACTAGGAGCAGATAATGTTTCGATTTCAAGATGTTTGAATCTGAATCCTTCTACATTACTGCCTGATTCAGAAATCGTTAATGACATTGAGACAGAACATGAATGTTTAGATGTCATGGAATTCTGCACAAAACCAAGAAAAGACATCAAAGACAGACCTTTGCCTGAATCGGATTTTGTCTACTTTGTAGATGGCTCATGCTTAAGATCCGAAGGTGGTGTCTTGAAAGCTTCATACTCAGTTTGTACAGTCGAAAACATTAAAGAAGCATCATGTCTTGAAGGAGTTCGTTCAGCTCAAGTAGCTGAATTGATTGCTTTAATTCGTGCATGTGAAATATCAAAGGATATAAGAGTTACCATCATTACTGATAGTCAGTATGGGTACGGAGTTGTGCATGATTATGGACAACTCTGGTCACAGAGAGGATACATGACATCAACAGGATCACCAATTAAAAATGCAGTTTTCATTAGAAGATTAATTGAAGCAATACAATTGCCAAAAGAAATTGCCATAGTCAAGTGTGCAGCACACACTAGAGGGACTGATTATATTTCCAAAGGAAATGCCTTCGCAGATGAAACAGCAAAGTACTGCGCAAGGAAAAATTATTCTTACAATCGGAATAGAAGTACAGAAACTGATTCAAATTCATTAATGCTAACAACTATTGTAGAAACATGGAATGAGATTAGAGATTTACAAAACGAAGCAGATGATGAAGAAAAAGACCAGTGGTTAAGATCAGATTGTAGACAACGTGATGAAGATGGAGTGTGGGTTTACAAAGATGGCAGAGTAGTTTTACCAAATTGCATGATTTCTGACATGGCCAGATTATATCATGGTCCTGCACATTTAGGAAGAGATTCTATGGTCAGACTGTTTAAAGAAACATGGTTCAATACCAAATTTAGAACCATTGCAGAATCTTTTTGTCAAAGGTGTTTATCATGTCAACAAATGAATCCAAATAGAAAATCAGTGGTGGGGACAGGAATAATTGGTCGAGAGGGTGGTCCCTTTACCAGGTTACAAATAGATTTCATTGAAATGCCCTTACACAACTGTTTGAAATATGTACTTGTAATTGTATGCTTATTCTCAAGGTGGGTAGAGGCTTTTCCTACACGACATTGTGATTCAATTACAGTAGCAAAACTAATGCTCAGAGAAATCATCCCAAGGTACGGTTTTCCAGTCACTATTGAGAGTGATGGAGGAAGCCATTTTGATAATAAACTGTTGAAGTTAATTTGCGAAGCTATGAGCATTGAGCAGAAAATACACTGTGCATACAGACCAGAGGCATCAGGTGTAGTTGAACAAATAAATGGAACTATCAAAAACAGAATTGGAAAAATGTGTCTAGAGACAGGAGTTAAGTGGACTGATGCTCTTCCACTTGTTTTGATGTCAATAAGAAGTACACCAGATAAAAAGACAGGTTTGAGTCCTCATGAAATTTTGATGGGAAGAGTTATGAGGCAAGCTTTTGTACCTGTAGGTAAACTGTTGAGCATAAATGACAGTGCAATTTTGGATTACTGTAAAAGGTTATCTGATATGGTAACTTCTGTGTCTAATCAGGTGGGAACTGAAGCACAATCAAATGACAAAGTTTTGACACATGATCTGAGACCTGGAGACTGGGTCAGAACGAAAGTACATCGGAGGAGGAATTGTCTATCTCCTAGATGGCAGAAACCTAGGCAGGTAATCTTGATCACTACTAATGCTGTAAAGTGCAGAGGATTGAAGCGCTGGATTCATCCAAGTCATACTATTCCAATACCAACTCCTGAGAGTTCTGATGTTGAAAGTGATACCACAGATGACTCTGATTCTGAAGCAGAAGACAGAACAGAAGGTGAAGTAATTCCAGATTCTGAAGATCGACAAGAAAGTCGACATCTGGAAACTGTGCCAGTGAATGGAAATCTGACAAGAAAAGACTTAGAAATAATTGAAATAGATTCTGAAGGTGAAGAGAATCTGCTAAAAGGAAAGATAACTGAGGATTCGGTTGTCTATGTTGAAGACAGAGAAGCTGAACCAAAAGAAGTTTCAGACCAGGAGAGTATCGAAAGGCAGAGAACAAGCTCTGAAGTAAGGAACAAAATTCCGAAATCTGGGAAGCTAGAGGTAATTGAGGAAGAGGAGGAGAACGAATTACCGAGTACCAGTGATGGAAGACAAAGTGAAGTTCCTGAAGGAATAAAATTGCCGAATAGAGAAGTTCCTGAGTCAATTGAAATTTCAGACTACGAAACTGAAGAAAGTGACGTGGAAGGTGGGAGTGAAAACGGAAAGAAAAGGACTTGGAAGTCAGAATCAAATAATTCTGAACCAAAGAAAAAGTACGTGAGAAAAGCAGACTACTGGCCTGGTGGAAGATTGAGAGTCAGATTGATTAAAAAGCCAATAGAACAAGTTGAAGAAATCAGTAGTCAAAAGAGTCCTGGAAAAGAGGTTGGAGTTGGAAGGAAAATAGAAGTGATATCAAGAAAAGGGAAGAGAATAATTAGACCAAACCAGAAATACAAGTCTCCTGAGTGGACTTACTTAGTAATTCCACCTGTTATAGACATATATGATAGTAGTGAAGAAGAAAACGAAATCCAAGAAATTAGTGACAATGATTGAAGTACAAATTTATTAAATTGGCATAAGGCTGAAGAAATCCTGTTAGTTGACACAAGGTCGAAGAAAACTGTCTAATAGAAGAAAACTTATGTATGACATAAGGTCGAAGAAATCTTGTTTAGGGTTATAAAAGAAAAATATATTTTAAAAGGGGGGTGTATATAAATTTTAAAATTTATTTTTTATTTTATTTTTGAGGCTAAAACTAACCTAAAAATGCCTTACATTAAGGAGAGCACTTCAAAATGCTCTGTTTTTAAAAGATGCTGTAAGATGACTCTGGTGTGTCTGCTCATTTTAGTTCTGCTCTGGTTGGTACTAGCTGTGATTATACCTTTAGAAATGAATAGAGAATTACACAAAGTTAACATAACAAGCAAAGCTCTGGTTAGCCAAACTAAACATAGTGCATCTGCAAAAGTAATTGATCATCAGCCTAACATTCATCAAGATAAATCAATAGGTGATTTTTCAAGCAATACTTTCACAAAGCTTTTGAGTGAATATGTAAAGGTAATGGATGCAAAGGATTGTTATGTATGCGTTAAATTACCCGCTTCTGTTTCTGAGGGAGTAACATATAATATGCTTCCTCTCACTTATGCTGTTACATGTAGTGTATTAACTAGTTTATTTTATCAAACTGGTCGTTTAGAATATTACTATTCAAATTATGATGAGATTTTTGCTAATGTCAAGATTGATAATGCTTTAAATAAGCATAAGAAAGCTAAACAATTGAGAGAATATTTCCTTGTTACTAATGAACTCACTTATGAGTATGCTTACAAGAATAATCTAACATGTAAATTAAGTGCTGAAGGAAAGAAATTTCTGAATATGGTTGAGGAGAGAAGAGCAATTTATAAGAGAAATGAATTAGTCAAGCAGACTAAGTCATCATTCTGGCAAAAAGAGGATGAGAAACTAAATGGCAAAATGCTTGAAAATATTGCAATTCACATAGACAAACCTGTTAGTGGAAAGCTTTGCATTAGAAGAGATAACACACTTTTCGATAATTATTTTGTAGGTGCAAGCAACTGTGAAGATACTTATCAGATTATGGGAGGTTGGGGATTTAAAGGTGGAAAAGATCCTATCTTTCCTGGAATTTATTTTGTTTGTGGTGACAAAGCCTACTACAACCTTCCAGACCATTGGTATGGAACTTGTTATGTGGGAATTGTTTTTCCTAAAGTGTTTCATGTTGACAGAGATTCAGAAGGATTATTTAAAATTCATAATTATGTAAATAGAGCTAAAAGAGAAACTTTTACTGAAGTTCTGGGAGATATTTTCCAAGCTGTAATACCTTTTGTTGGTATAACCCTAAATGCAGGGAGAATCAGAAAATTGTCCACTATAGTTGATAGATTATCAACTGACACTGCTGATGGGTTTCAATTAGTGAATGTTGAAGTTATTGCAATTAGATCCATGGTAATTCAAGACCGTCTTGCTTTAGACATACTCCTAGCAAAGGAGGGAGGAGTCTGTGGCATTTTACATGTCCAACATTGCTGTACATATATACCGGATGAAAGTAAAAATATTGAAATGTATATTAAGAATATTACACAAATGCATTCTGAAATAATTCCTTTAGAAGAAGAAGATTTTACTGGGAAACTTTCAAATAGGTTTCAAGCAATTAAAAACTGGTTTCATAATATCGGAAGTTCAATTCTTGGCAAGATTCTGGCACCTTTGATTATAATTATATTTATTTTTATTTTGACTAAAGTAGGTTGTCTGTTGCATAAAAGAAAGAAGCATTTAAGAGAAAAGAAGAGAATTTATAAACTCAGAAAAGAAGAGGAAAGGGAGATTGAGTTGCAGGAGTTACATAGAGAGCGTCATGTTAATTGTAAAGATTATGCTGAAACAGACTTTTAGGTTTACTAATACAATGAATTTGAATCGATTTCTTATAAATTAAATTTACCAAAATTTTGAGTGCTGGTGTGGTGATTTGTTAATCACCAGATGAGGGAGTTGATGGAGCGAGATAGAAAACAAAATTTTGTTTAAACTCGCAAAGTCACATTTCCATAACATGAATAAAATTATTAATGATTTGTGATATGTCGTGCTAATACAACCTAGATTAAACTTTACACGTGGGGGGACTAACATGTGTGCTCATAAACGTGCATAAATGTTGCATCTTTTTGTTCGTGCAAAATAATAAAATAATTTATTGTTTTCGTTTTTGTCATTACTAACTGCTGCATATTTAAAATAAGCATGTGCTTGTTTTGCTTTTTCTTGTCTGTGTGATGTCATTTCTACTATTCTAGGTGCATATGGGTCTCATTGAAAAACGGAGACTGGTAAATATAAACGCTGCTTTATTTGTTTGCAATGGCTAGGTAACATTTTGATTAATCGGGTGGGTTAATTATTTAGTAAACCATGGGGTGGATACAGAATATACTTTATTTCTTACATTAATACTTTTCTTGTGTTTGTTTTATACTAGAAATCATAAGTTGCCTGCTTTTGAGGCCTAGCTATTTGAGCCGCAAAATGAGAGTTGAACTATAATTCTGCAGAAAGTCACGAGACGCCCATTCTGAATTAAAACGTTTATTGAAGCTGCATTCACAAAGCAAAAACTGATGAGCTGACATCATTCTGTCGGACATGGCCAAGGTCGAAAGTGAACTTTTTGTCAGTCCTTAACTTGGCATCCGCGGAAGTTGCACCGTAAGACTATGGAAGCTGCGAGGATGACTTAAAACAAAGTTGCAATCGCAGGAAGCCTCTGGCTTCACATGGAAGAGACAATGGTCTTTGTAAGACATGATTTTGTGGAACTTTTTAAGAATCGGGTGACATGTCACTTGTCACTCTCAGCCAATGGGACGTCGAGTATTTCTGAAAACTTTCCTTTGCTAGTTTAGTTAGCGTAGAAAGGTATAAAAAGTCATGCCCTTAGGGTTGGGCTGGCTGCTGCTTTCTGACTTTCCGATGAGGGTGATGTGCTGCTGGACTTTGCGTGGAGCACGTAAGAATCCTCAAAGATCTTTACTTTAATTTCTGTCTATTTAGCTCAGTTAGGGAAATAGGTTTTAGAAATGCTAAACTTTATATAATTTCTTTAAACTGATTCAATTGCTTAAACTGTATTTTTCTTATTTCTTACCATCATGCTTGCTTTATTGCAAATAAATTTCATTTATAAGACTTACAACATATATACCATAATTTAGAAAATAAAATCTTACTTTTGACAAACAAGCTGGTCTTGGTTATTTAGAAGTATAGGTTACCATTAGCTAGATCACGTCGCCTATGGTGGTCGTTTAAATGGTTGAGTTTTATTCTAATGACAATATTCTTTCTGCAAATGTATAAAAATGTATATATTGTGTAGATAATGTGTATATAGATTTATTCTGACCACCTGATTCAGTAGGCCCAAAATATATCAGGTTCATAAATGGGTCCATGTTTAGTATAGAATTTTGTTTATAGGTTATGAAGTTGGGTAGCGTAGTTTATGATATATTTTCTATAGCCCGCTGGATCACTACTGAGATTGTTGGTAAGACCCGTACAGAGATGTGTTGGATTCCCATCAAATAGGTATGTAGATCAAGTGTTCTCATTTGGTCATCCAAAAATGGGGTGGTATGTCTCTTGATCAATGAGACCCATCCATCGCCCTTACTCAATTGGGTCGCACCATCAATCGCTAAGGTACCCATGAACAAATGATAAAGATGGGATCGAGTGCAGTGCAAAAATCAAAAGATGTGTGAGTTAAAAACAAGGGGTAAAAGGATCAATAGGCGAAAAACTCTAATGTAATTTGTCCTTTCCCTCAAACAAACAAGAACAATGCAGAGGAAGCAGTCTAAACATATAACTGCATTTACAAGGCCAACATGTTTCAGCCGGTAGGGACAAGATCCCATGGCTTTCTTCAGGGCCAGAGTTCTAAGCATTAGCTACTGCATACATAAAGTGAACGTAACGACAATCTGTAAAGGATATACATAAATAGTCCAAAATCGTGTTCCTCTGTACTAAACGGTGTCTCTTACATCTGTTAACAAGAAACAAGAAATAAATTGTAGTAAGTCCTATCAAAACAGGAAAGACCTGGCACTGGCTTCTACTAATTAAGCCAATTTATTTTACTAATGTTACTCACCTGAATAGTACAGGGAGTGTACCTCACCTCTCCTGGAACCCAGCTCAGGAAAAAGGAGGCCCCGCTCTGTGAAGGCAAGGAAGGGGTAATGAACGGAAGGGTGGACAGTACTACTCTATCTCTCCCTCCAATACATAATATAGCCCCTATAACAGTCAAGCTTCACAGAGCCACAAAAAATCCTAAGGGTGGAATAAGTCACAGAGCCCATAAAAGTCCCAGGTTCCCAAGATCCATCACTTAATGTAAAAAGCTTTCCTCTAAATATGAGCGTCCTAAATAGGATGGAGCTAAACTGTAGCAGGTTTAGATCTAGGCTAGCAAAAGTTTGACAGACCAAGCCTGGTCTCATATCCCAGAAACATAGGTGAACCAATCTATGCCACCCCAAAAGAAAAAAGGCCAAGAATAAATCCTAATGAGCCACTAACCTGTCCGGCGTTGTCTCATCGCAGGACCCGAGCTTGGTGGAAGGCAAAAAATGGCTGCCCACAGGAAGCTTATAAAGGAGATAGGGGTGGAGTATCACGTACTCTCGCGGGATTCGATTGAACTACAGAGTGATGTCACAATCCACTGTGTTGTAGTTCACCCAAGAACTACAAGATGACATCATTATGGCCATCTTTGTAGTTTGAACTAGTTCAAAAATAAAGGTGCTTTATTTAACCATAGCGCAAGTGTTTGCAAGCGCGAAATAGTCGACCGAGCTGATGTCTATTTATAAAGATCCATCAAAGTGGTCTCTGATAATGATCCCCAAATGAACCCAAAGAAAGGTAGCCAATGGTGGGAAGGGGGGAGGAGGAAGAGGGGGGCTGAATCATCCGCCCCTCACTTCAAAAACTGAAGTGGTAGAGGGCTGTCAAAACAGTACAATATCGTGCTGTGCCTGCCATATCAGAATAATGATGTTGCTTGTTGGTTCAAACTCACATATAGGCAAACAGTGTGCCAAGGGTACATCTGTAGAGAGCCCTAAAGGACCAAAGTGAAGGTGGGTGACCCTAGACTCAAAGGAAACTGAACCTAATACCTCCCCAGAAGATTCAGTGGTGCAGACTAGAGCACACAGTGTCCCTAGCGAAAGAACTACCTCCATAAAGTGTAGTCTAAGAGAAAGACCCGCAGCTGGCAGCTGCTCTAAACAGTAAAACACAAACAATTGAAGAAGGGTCTGAGGGAAATTTAAAGACCTGCCCAGTTCGTATCCCCCTAACTGTAATCCTAACAACAAAAGAACCAGGGGTCTATAACGGAGCTTCAAGTACTCCGAGCTGCTGCAAAACTCCTACATAAGTGAGTTAGGCGCTAATAGAGCTACATAAGTCTCTATATCAGAATGTGTGCCAGGACAAACCTGTCGAAGGACCTACTGAGATTGTTGGTAAGACCCGTACAGAGATGTGTTGGATTCCCATCAAATAGGTATGTAGATCAAGTGTTCTCATTTGGTCATCCAAAAATGGGGTGGTATGTCTCTTGATCAATGAGACCCATCCATCGCCCTTACTCAATTGGGTCGCACCATCAATCGCTAAGGTACCCATGAACAAATGATAAAGATGGGATCGAGTGCAGTGCAAAAATCAAAAGATGTGTGAGTTAAAAACAAGGGGAACCTGGGACTTTTATGGGCTCTGTGACTTATTCCACCCTTAGGATTTTTTGTGGCTCTGTGAAGCTTGACTGTTATAGGGGCTATATTATGTATTGGAGGGAGAGATAGAGTAGTACTGTCCACCCTTCCGTTCATTACCCCTTCCTTGCCTTCACAGAGCGGGCCTCCTTTTTCCTGAGCTGGGTTCCAGGAGAGGTGAGGTACACTCCCTGTACTATTCAGGTGAGTAACATTAGTAAAATAAATTGGCTTAATTAGTAGAAGCCAGTGCCAGGTCTTTCCTGTTTTGATAGGACTTACTACAATGTATTTCTTGTTTCTTGTTAACAGATGTAAGAGACACCGTTTAGTACAGAGGAACACGATTTTGGACTATTTATGTATATCCTTTACAGATTGTCGTTACGTTCACTTTATGTATGCAGTAGCTAATGCTTAGAACTCTGGCCCTGAAGAAAGCCATGGGATCTTGTCCCTACCGGCTGAAACATGTTGGCCTTGTAAATGCAGTTATATGTTTAGACTGCTTCCTCTGCATTGTTCTTGTTTGTTTGAGGGAAAGGACAAATTACATTAGAGTTTTTCGCCTATTGATCCTTTTACCCCTTGTTTTTAACTCACACATCTTTTGATTTTTGCACTGCACTCGATCCCATCTTTATCATTTGTTCATGGGTACCTTAGCGATTGATGGTGCGACCCAATTGAGTAAGGGCGATGGATGGGTCTCATTGATCAAGAGACATACCACCCCATTTTTGGATGACCAAATGAGAACACTTGATCTACATACCTATTTGATGGGAATCCAACACATCTCTGTACGGGTCTTACCAACAATCTCAGTAGGTCCTTCGACAGGTTTGTCCTGGCACACATTCGGATATAGAGACTTATGTAGCTCTATTAGTGCCTAACTCACTTATGTAGGAGTTTTGCAGCAGCTCGGAGTACTTGAAGCTCCGTTATAGACCCCCGGTTCTTTTGTTGTTAGTATAAGTATTGGGATCCTGATCCCATGAAATTAGATGACTTTGGACTTCAAGAAGGAACCTTTACTGAGGAGAGGAACCTGAAGAAACTGAGGAGAGACTATTCCCAAGCTGAAGTGCTGCGTGGGGGATTGGCCTGCAGTGGTTGCCTTACTGCCAAAGGAAGGAGAAATGGACTTTGTGTACTTTGCTTTCAACTTGTGAAGGATTTCCAAGGGCTTGGAAAAGAGCTTGCCTCCTGCTGAAGTCTCAGGGACAACAGACTTCAACCCCCAGCTTCCCAGAGTTCTTTGGAAGTGCCTGCTGCTGTTTTGGGCCTTCTGAGGGACTGCGTGTCACAAGAAGCTGGAAGCGCGACTCAACGAGAAGAAGCGTGTCGCTGTGCCTGCCGTCGCAACTCCGAAGGAGGGTGTCGCCGCTGGAACTGTCGCGCTGCACCGCATCGGAGAGAAGTGTGCCTCAACGAAGAGGAAGCGTGTCGCCGTCGCTGATACTGCCGTCACATCTCCGAAGTAGGGTGTCGCCGCTATAGTTGTTGCACTGCACCGCATCAGGAGAAGAATCTCGCAACGAGGTCGGAGCGTGTCGCCGTCGCTGTGCCTGCCGTCGCAATTCTGAAGGAGGGTGACGCCGCTGGAACCGTCGCACTGCACCGCATCGACCAAGAGCACCTCGCATCCCCAAGAATCGTGCCGCCGTCGGAGCTGCTGCCGTCGCATCTTGGATGTCGCCGCTGTAGTTGTCACATCGAGCGGAAGCTTCACGCATCGTGGGAGAAGAACGTCACCTCTGGAGCTGTTGTCGTCGCATCGTAAGGGTGTCTCCGCTGCAGTCCATGCATCGAACTGAGAACTTCTCGCATCCCCGAGAAGCATGCCGCATCTGGAAGATCTTCACATCTTTATTTCTTTGTATCTGAACTTTGCCGCATTTCCCTTCGCTGTGACATTGCTTGTCGTGGAAGCGCAAAGCAACCTAAGGTACATTGACGCAGAGTGTCGCATCTAAGAACTGAACTGAACTAAACTAAGCTTAAATCTACCATCTTAAAGTAATAGTATTGTGTATTTTTGTTGTTTATGGTCTTGTGGTAACTCTAAATAGAGTCTACTTATTTTTTATATAAAACCTGTGTGGTGTCCATTTGTAGTGTTGTCACTGGGTTACTGTATGTGCCACAACTGCTTAACTTACAACGCCTCTGAAGTAAAGCCCTTCTGCTCGTGCCAAGCTACCAAGGGGGTGAGCAGGGGTTATTCTGGGAGTTTAATCCCCTTCTCCTGACTAGAGGAGAGGGTCCCTATTTGTCACAAGTACCTACCTGTGCCAACTAGAACCCTCCAAATCTAACATTGGTAGTCAGCGATGAGGATTCTAGATTTGCATTTGTGACTCATGTACAGTGACTGGTGAACACTACTTAGTGAGTGCAGACCATAACGATACCACATACTTTTTGGTAGATTCTTTTTTTGGATTTTTGTTCTATTTTTGAAAAGATGCCTGATACAGTTGCAGTAGAGAGCAGAATCCGTAGCCTCTGTTGATCTTGAATGGGAAGAAGAGAAATTGGAAAGCTACAAAGTTGCACACCTGAAGTACTTTTACAAAAAGTTCAATGTTTCCACCTCTGGGTGAGTGAAGGAAGAATTCTACAAGGTGCTGAGGGCCAAGGTAGAAGCAAGGAAAACCCCTGCAATTGAGGAGGGGGATGACTTGGCAATTGTGCGACAGGAAGGGCCATTTGGTCCAGGAGGAAGGAAGGCACCTTCCCCGCAGGTAGCATTGGTTCTAACAAGAGTCTGTCTCTAGAGGAGTTGGAGGACAGAGAGATCAAGAAGGCATGAAATGGAGATGACCAAGTTCAAGGTGAATAGGCAACTGGAATTAGAAAATAGAAGATTAAATCTTGAGGAAAAGAAAATGCAGTTTGAGCATGAAAAGGTTTTGAGGGAGTTGGAGTTTAAAACCAAACGTTTAGAAGTTACTCCCTCTGGTGGCAGCATACCATCAGTATATACAGAAAATAGAGTGTATATTCCCAAGGATGTGGTGAAGGAGTTTTACAAAAATGATGATATTGGTCAGTGGTTCAGAGCATATGAGGAAGCCATGTCTTCCCATGGGTCCCTGAGAGAGATTGGGGAGCGGGGTTGTGGGGAAGGTTCCTTAGTGAGGGATGGGATACATTGTTAGACTTGCCTTCTGAAGTCCACAATTCATACAGCCACATGAAATAAGCATTGATGTCTAGATATGGTTTGACACCTGAGCTCTATAGGCAGAGGTTCAGGAAATGCAAAAAGTTAGAAAACAGTACTTGGGTTGAATACGTCACTTTCTTTTGCAGAACATTGGATGGCTGGGTAAAGGGCAGCAAGGTTAATGATTTTCAAGGTGTCTTTGATTTGATTGTCTGCTAATTGTTTCTAATAAAAGGGAGAGGGACCCAAAACCAAAGGGATAGGGTACCAAGACTGACTTTATGTCAAAAAAGAATTCCCTTTGGGCACCTTACTTCAGAGACGCCAATTCTAACACACAACTAAACAAATATCATTCATCCATACAGACCCAACCCGTTGAGCAATGCAATGTGCAACAATATAAGTCTATAAAAACAAATAAATTCAGGATGTACAGTTTATTTTATAAGATTAACAAGCAATTAAAAAACATATAAAAAGGAATTTAAAATAGACATTGGGAACACAGATAATATAAACGAGGAACAACTCATATATAAAGATACAACCTATACAGTTCCTAAAGCTAAAAAAGGGAGATACACAAAAAAGGTAGAGATTCTGCAACAGTCAGAATTGTCCTTGATCGGTATGTCTTGTACTTCTCCCTTTATTTCTCAACGCGTTTCGGCGGGCAATTTAGAATATAGCCGCCTTCTTCAGGAATATCTGTCTTCCCAAAAATACTTCTGAAATTTAGATAAAATCTATTTTAGATTCCATAGCCATAATAGCAACATCCTATACATATGCCTGAGAATTAAAAGAAGAAACAGAATACATGTCATATAGCTAATGCTCACGAGATAAGTACACCTAACCAAACACACATTTCAGCAGACCAATATATTCATCAATACAGTAATAGAGACAGCAATTCATATACAAACTTTTAAATAAGAACACATTGTAATATACCTAAATAACAAACAAATCATATTCCTATGTGATAAATCATTTCAAACGTTTATCAAGCCAGATAAAGGACATACATTTCTTGATATCATTCCATAAGTACTTTGCTCATCCAAAATCCTATGGGCTTCCCATGGCAGCTCCCTATGGTTCATTCTGGGGAGCGGTTTAGTTATAATAGGCTCTAATCTCTTCAGGGAGCTCACTAACCCTAAAAACAAGTTGCCTCTACGTGGGGATTTTAAACCTCCCTTCCTCAACGGTGTGTCCACAGAACATGAGACAGCAGGATGCTAAATTGTGCATGCTATGAGGTATGCAAAACATGTCATATACAACGTTTGGTGTAACCGATCATATTCCATGTTTACGGATATATCGAAACAGTCCATATATATACCTTATTATTTCGAAAAATGTTTTCTGTTCATCTAAGCTGGAAGTCACGTAAATAAAATAGCCAGTATAAGGAATCTAAAGTAAAAAAGAAAATTTATGGTGGGTTGAGAGTTACCTAATACTTTGGTGATCTTTCTCAACAGTACTCATATTAGCCAAAGGCAAGATACTTACATGATATCACGTCTTGCTATGCAGAAAGATGGGGATTCAATCATGTATACAATATATGTAAAGCGGCGAATTCAATGGCAAAAATAGAGTCTATGAGATAGATATAGAGACGAAGATCTCAGAATATATATTTAACCGTTCAGGGCAAATTAATCACAGAATGCGTGAGTGAGACAAAGTCACAATACTCACTGGAAACAACCTTTAGATGAAAGTACATCCACACGCGGTATGTCAAACTGATTCCGGCTGGTGAATCACGTCTTTGGGTAATAATCGTGCCACAATTGACTGTCGAATGGATAAAAACACCCATTAGTATTGCTTAGATAGTCTTTATATTTAAGGTAGAAATAGCTCTAAAAGCCATCCCTATACTCATACCTTTGTGTATTCGTGATCCCTGCGCTTGAGAGCTATATCCAGTCTCTCAGAGTAATTTGTGCTCATCGATGCTGCCTCTGTAAAGGAAGCATAACGCAAGCTGTAACTAATCTGAATAGTTAAAAAAGCGACAAAGCAGACCCTTTTCTCGTTATTTATGCCTACATGTTTCTAGTACCTTGAGATATCGGTCCGCAAAACGTCCCGCGTGTCGTCCCGTCAGTTTTTCAAATGGAATCGCCAAACATTGATTCCACATGTTTTTAAATACTCAGGAGGCTACGCCTATTTCCTGTTTAAAGGAACGGAACGGAAGCTAGTCTGTCATTAACAGCGATGTAGGGCACTGATAATTGATATAGAAGAAATAATGGTAGTTTTTTTTATAAAAAACGGTAGTTTTCAAACACGGTAGTTCTTTTTAATATATAAACCGTAAGTCATTCCTGTTTCCTAGCCGCAAGTGTTGGCAGCATTTAGAATGAAACTAAACGCGAGCAACCAGTTTGTATATATACCAGCGATTAGTAGAAACCACGCACGTCCATCAGACCACATTTGGGAAATCGCAATAAAGGGATCACGGGAATATGTACACATATACCGCATGACCCAGATTCTTATTTATACAAGAACTAAATCTCTATAGATGCCATAACGAACTGTACCTAGCATAGTTAGTACAGAGTAAAATATTCGGTTATAACAATTATGAGAAGTATAAAGTATATAAAAGGTAACAGATTATACAGATATCGATAAAGGTCACAATCACGTATCTCGAATAGAAAGTTCTACGTACCCCCATAATACATTCCTGTTCTTCACGTGAGTTGAGTCCTTTCCTTACTGTGTCTAAATAGGAAATGTACCACTGTTCTCTTTGTTTTCGGACATTTACAATGTTACCACCTCTCTTCCCTATCTTGACCCTCTCCAGTATGAACCATTTGAAGTCACATTCACCACGTTTAAGCTCAAGAAAGTGTGTCACCATTGGGGCATTAATCTTTTTGGTTTTGATAGCTGACCTATGCTCCTGAAACCTAACCAGTGCCTCTCTACCAGTTTCCCCAACATAGTAGAGCCCACAGGGGCATTCTAGGAGATAGATAACATTCTTGCTTCTGCAGTTGTTATGGGTTTTACACTTCACTGTCATGTTATTGCAGGTAATAACAGGGGCCACTATGCATTGGTCACACATATTACACATTCCACATCTAGTGGTTCCAACTACTTTGATGTTGTCCAGTGTCCTCTGTTGATCAACTGCCTCCTATTTATACGTATGCACGAGAAGGTATCGCAAATTTTTATTCTTTTTAAACGCGAAAAGCGGCTTCTCTAAAGCTGTCTCCTCATCATGGTTCAAAATATGCCAGTGTTTATTTACCACATTTTTAATTTGATTACTTATGTGGGAAAACTTACTGACAAAAACTACTTTATTGAGTGGGCCTTTCTCCTTTTTAGTTTTTTGAATGAGGGCATCACGGTCATAGAATCTAGCCCTCTTCATCGAATGTGACAGCAACTTCTTGGGGTATCCCCTGTCTTTAAACTTCTTCTTTAATGTTTCTGCATGTTTATAGTAGTCATTAATGTCAGAGCAGTTCCTCCGAAGACAGAGGAATTGACTAAAAGCGATGCTTTCTTTTTGTGATTTAGGATGAAAGCTTGAATGGGTTTAGTAAATAATTCCACAGATAATACCCCTTCAGAATTTTTGATAGAGATATCAAGGAAATCTACACTTGTCGTGCTATAAAATGAGGTGAACCTAAGGTTTCGATCTCCCAAGTTGATCCAACTCAAAAACTCCTCCAACAATTCAATGGTCCCTTCCCAAATAAAAAAAATATCATCAATGTAGCGGTACCAGCCCGCTACATTTTCAAATAATGGGGCCATCTCGTTGTCAATGTGCCTGGTCTCGAAGTCACCTACATAAAGGCAGGCCAGGCTTGGGGCACATGTAGCCCCCATACTGGTCCCCTTTAGTTGTCTAAAGTACTCATTTTTAAAGAGGGACACGTTGTTGCTAAGGATAAGTCGTACACAATCAACAATGAAATCTTTGTTGGCACCTCCCAAGTCTTGGTTAGACAAAAGGTCATCAATGACCTCAACTGTGTCAGCCTGGGGAATGTTCGTATGAAGAGACTTAATGTCAAGAGTAACAAGACACTGAGTCTCTTCACAGAACGGTAATCCCTCAACCAATGAGATAATGTGTGCCGAATCTCTCACATATGATTTTAATTTGCACACCAAGGGCCTGAGAAAGTAGTCAACATACTTACTTACTGGTTCAAGCAAGGAGTCAATACTACTTACAATAGGTCTCATGGGGGGGTCTGATTTGTGTTTATGTACTTTTGGCAGGCCATAGATAGCCGGTGTTTTGGGTTCCAAATTGTTGAGAAATTTAAACTCCTCATCGCAAATATAGCCATCATCCCTAGCATTAGTTATGAGGGTCAGACATTCTTGAGATATCCTTGTAAGACAGCTGGCGTTGGTACGGACATAGTGTTCCCATACGTTCAGCAGCTTAAGCATCCTTTCCTCATAGTTTGTGGTGTCAAAAATCACTACACCTCCTCCTTTATCAGAGGGCTTCACTGTAAGGAAGTTATCATTTTTGAGTTTTTCCAATGCATCTCTCTCTGTTTGAGAGATATTAAAAGAAATGGGTTTCTTATTATTATTAAGAAGTTTACGAATACCACTATCCACTGCTATCTCAAAAGCTTCAATGTTCTTTCCCACCATACCAAGGGTGGGCGTGAAAGTGGATTTAGGTTTTAACCCAGAAAGATTTTCATGGACCCTACTTTCTCTATGTTCAAAGAAGAGTTTAAGTCAAATTTTTCTGAAGAATGACCTGAGATCCTTCTCCAATTGGAATTTGTCTAATGAAGTGGCAGGCACAAAGCTAAAACCTCTACTTAAGATATCTATCTCAACACTGTTGAGGTCTTTGCTTGAAAGGTTGATTACTGGTAGTTGGCCGGTCTCCAATACTGTTTGCTCCGAGTATTCATATATTCCTGCTGAGGAGGTGCCCGGTTGAACTGTTGGTGATGACCCCGGTTGAAATGGCCTCGTCCCTGATTCCCATTGTATCTCTGGGCTCTTTTTGGGCGTGACTCTAAAAAAGGACCCTGGTCATGTACATTTCTACCAGATTCACCATTATGGCCTTCCTCCTCTTCGCTGCTAGAACCTGATGTCTCAGAAAAGGTCACCTGTTTACTCCCTCCCCTGGAATAGATCTGTCTGTTATGCGGTCTGTCCCAATTACCGTCGTTCTTGGTTTGATAATAGTTCTCTCTTAAGTAAGGATATACATTTTCTTCGGAATAACGTTCAATATCCTTCTTAAGTTTGTTAGTCTTCTTATTGAGGAGGTAATCACTATATCCTTCTACATCTTTGTTGATATCGGCCAGTTTCTTTTTGGCCTCTTCTAGGGCAGGACAGTTTTTAAGTTCTATTTCTAACTTCTCTATCTCCTCTTGTTCAAGTATTATAAGTCCTTGAGCAGTCTCGATAATTAGGAGCATCCAGTCTCGACTACACCTGTTCGAAATTAATGTCCAGGTTTCTAAGAATTTCCTATTGTCTGTAAATAAACCTGGTTCATTCCGAACCTGCAAGCCGATGGGAATGGTGCCTGATTTGACATATTCCACTAAAAAGTCGGCATGGGCCTCAGTCCGAATCAACTTCTTTTTCAGATTCAGCAATTTCCCCAATTTTCTCCTTTGCCTGATATTACACTGATTTTATTACCACTTTTAGTGTTGATAATACGATGCAATTGGTCATCGCTAAACCCAAAGGTCTTAATTTGATCTGATGAAGCAAAGCTTCGCATTCGCGACGTGCTTTATTCATGAACCTCGCCCGTGTGTAATCCAGTAATAAGTTGTACGTCTTACTAACGTTTATTCTATGTTTAAACGAGGTTCCCCGAAGCTTGCCTATGTGTTTTACTAAAATAATTAACTCGAGTCTTTTAAAATGGCCGCTGCTTGGAAGTAAGTGTCTGCGCATGCGTCAGTCACACTCACGTGTCCTGATGTGTTTGCAGAGTTGGAGGGAAATAGTTGCGCATGCGTAATGCCTAGCTTTGCCAATAACGTGGTACTGCTCGTGCCACTGCTCTTGTACCTGTTTATATGTAGCTAACATTTAGACTGCATAAGTATATTTCTTAGTGATAAGTTGAAAGTACAAACCCTGTGATGTGTTTTCATAATGTTATTTCTATGTATTAATTTGTTCTCGCTTACTTTTCATGTACCGCGGGGAACGGGGGTCTGACTGAACTGAGAGCCATCTTGGAGGGTACTTGTGCGCAGACTCGACAAAAGGCGTCCTGTCATTGAATGACTGCCAAGGAAGGTTGATACCAGAAGCAAGCCTGGGAAAGCAGCACCTTCGCCCGCAACGTCATGATATTGTTCTATTATGTTGCAAAAATGTATTCTTTGCCTGTATTCTGCGCAACTTTCTCATGGGAACCCCAATCTTGCTAGGCGGTGCCCTGAGATGTAAATAAGGCCTCCAAATAGTGTATTCTGATTGGTGTGTTACCCAAATCCTATCTTAGGACCAATCCAAATTGAGGGATTCTGACACTTTGCAACATTGGGGGGTGGTACACCGTCCCCAAACTGTATATCTACCCTGGGTTCACCTAGGGAATTGTCCGACTTGTCTGGTTTAGCTGACCTGTCACTGACCCATCGTACTCAATAGGTGACTGAAAATACAGAGCGCTGCGGAGCACTCTGTCCGAAATTGACCATAGACTAAGGTTCTACTGAACCTTAAAGTGCTGGCGAAGCACTTTGCTGGGAGTTCGCTGACCCAATCGGGGTCTTGATCGATAGCTGCAGAGAGGGTGGAGCGCAGGCGTTGCTTCCAAACTGCGGGTGCGGTCCTGTCCTGAGCGGTCCTGTCCTGAGGGTTTGCTGTCCTGTCCTGAGGTCCTGTCTTGATTCCTAATCCGAGGGTATCCTGTCCTGTCCTGGGTGTCCATTCTGCACCTGCTGTCCATTGAGGGGTATCCTTCCTTGAGGGTTTCCTGTCTTTAACTGACCCGTGGCCAGGGTTTGGTTTCCACACCAGTCTAGGTAAATATCGCTCTAAACTCTTTAAACTTGCACCTTTCTATTTTTCTGTCTTTTGCTTCAATAAAGACATACCTTTGCATATGTTGATTTTTCCATGCTTTTGCCGCAACTTATTGAAACGTAAAGACATTGCATATTTTCATAACGTGTTCCCATGTTACCCTACCTATTAGAAATCATATTTTGCATTGCAGTTTGTCATTTTCTGATATGGTCTAGAACGGCCTTACTTAAACTGTCTAAAGAACTATTTCCCTGAATGCATAGCGTTTCCCGTTTGCATCTCATATTAGCATTTCCATGATTACCCTGACTTTATTTTTCTATAGTTATGTACTCTTCATTATTTTGATTATTGATTGTCTTATTCTTGTAAACCTAATGCTCAACGAAAACGAACTTTAGATAAAGCTTTTAAAACTTCCAGTTGTCCGTGGTCATTTTACAACAGTATTGAATGTCATTTTGAGTTGGTATTTTGCTGCCTTTCCTTTACAGCTAGCTCCCTGATCCGTTGAAGTCATAGGTACCCGTGTCGGTGGATGGTAAGTCGGGTACGCTGAGTAATAACAGTAGGGAATTCACACAAATTGGTAGCAGCCCGTGAAGTCACCCTGTCAATGAATAGTGTGAATTAAAGTATATGGGCCCGAAGCCGGAAACGGCGAAATTATTGGCTGGGTGACCTCGCGCGCTCTATCAGTTTTTCTGGCTAGCAGAGGATGGTTAGGGACTAGTTGAAGGTTAGGCAGGATTAGTTAGGCTAGCTAAGTCGGTAGCTGCTAGTATATTAATGCTGCTATAAGAGCGGCGGTTCCGAGGGACCCGATCAATCTCTTGTGAATACGCTGCTTTGAAATTCATGAATTGTTTTATCATTGTTATTCTTGTTCTTATATTGTTATATGTATTAATCCATGCGTTTGTAAACCGTATCGTTCATTGTTGTCCGAACTCCCCGGGGAATTGAAAAGGCAAGTGGTGAATAGAATCCATTGCCTTGAGGTCGCAGGCTTAAGGAAAGTTAGGTGCAGGTTAGGATAACCGGGAAGCACTAACTAGGATTTTTCTGAATACGTGTGTGAATAAATGTCAGTAACGAGGTTCATTGGCAAAATTCCCATAGTGGCGTAACCTAGTAAGGGTCACATCGGAAGAGTAGCAGGTTCCTCGGAGCTTGGGTGAAAGCAGAGGGGTCCGCTGGGAAACCTTAGACTCGGATATATCCCGGAGAAGTGGATGAGTTTAGGGGAATAACAGGTTCACCGATGCTAGAGTGAAGGGTAGGCGGAAGAGATCTACCCGCAGCGTGTGAAAAGTAAATGGAAGTAGTTTACTTGCAGTAAATAATTCCTTCCCTGTCTAGACACTTGAGCACTGTGGCGAATGTGTATTCGTTGTTAAATAACCAAGCACTAGCACTTTAGAAAGAAAGAAAGTTTCCGTTACCTTGTGAAGGGAGGGAGTCAGCCGCGAAGCGTCTCTGACGTCACTCCGTGCCGCGCTGGGATTGGTAGAAACAGCGGGCGGGTAGCGGGGCTGGAATTGTAAAGGAGGGGTGAAGCGCCGGAGCGTGAGGACAGTCTCACGAAGGGGCCGCGCACTCATTGGCCGAAATTATTTGAACGCGTGCACCTCATTGGTCGCACGGAATTGCAAGACGCGTTTTGATTGGAGGTGACTTTGTAAACAGAGTTAAGCGTAGAAATCGTATGTGGTACTCGTATTGTCCAGAGACTAGACCCGATCCAAGAAGCCAAGGGTTTGAAAGGGATCAGTGGAAAGCCAAGAGATACGATATTATGTACGGAACTAAGAGAAAAATGTCCCTTGTAAATAGGGTAAAGAATTATTTCAAAACGGACAAACCGATTAAGTCCAGAGAGGGCGTTATTGTCCCGCCACCGAATACTCCCGCCTCGTTCATGATGTTTGACCGGGGGTACAATACCTGTGTGTGGTTGGAAAATTGGGTGAAGTACACAAAAGATGACGGAATATTGGCTTTTCCGTTAGACGGTACTTTCAATGGTAGGATTTTATTTAATTTGAGAACCCGAATGAATGAATTGCATCCCAGACCGAGACTAACGCAGTATGAGGCATTAGAGGAATGGGAGATTGAGGCTTTTGAAAGAGAGAAACCCCGGATGGACAAAGGTCTGACCAAGTGGTACCCAAGGCTGAAACAAGAGACCAGGGATAAAAGGATGAAACAGTGGAGACAGAGCATGATTGTTGAGGGTCTGTTTCCCATGATGCCAGCGTGTACCCCTTCTGCGGGAGAGAAAAAGACAGAAAAGAGTAAGCATTGGGGAGCCCTTGGGGAGTCAGACGATGAATTATTAGATGACATTTTTACGCGAAGTCCGCCCCCTTATAATGAGAGAGCCCGACCTTCCAGTACAGGAGAAAATCCCCAGCGTCCATCTATTAAGGAGGAGGACAGATCCCTAATTAGGGGGGGAGGTGGCCAGGTACTGCCCTATTTTGAGAATCCCGGACCCGCGGATGTACGAGAGATATATCCTAGAATGCCCGTGAACCCAGAGGAAAAATATTCCCGTGAAAGAGCCTTCTTCCCCAGACCTCTTTATGAAGGCGAAGAAAAGCCATTAGGTTCAGGAGTGCCCTTTTTACAGCCTCCATATGGGGAAGAGCGCAGGACATTTGGCACAGGAACTTTGTTCCCAAAACCAAATTATGGTGGAGGACCAAGTGAAACGCATCCTACTGCCCCGAGTTTTACCCCTCACCTGACCCCACAGATAATACCTGACCGAACCTTAGGAAGAGTACTAGATGAAAGGGAGCAAGAGGCCATAGCTAGACAGAGGACAGAAATAATTCAGAAGATCTCCCAGTTAAATGCCAGTCCTGAAGCTTTGACTATTCCGGTAACAATCGGACCAGTGGTTCCGTTGTATGGGAATAATCAAGGAGGTCCAAACCCTCCAGTTATGAACCCTATCATGGCCCCGCCGAGGCAGGAGCCCCTACTGATAGACGATCAGTCCAGTGAGTGCGAGTCCGAAGTCGTGTTCTTGGACCTGCCAAACAAACAGACCGGGAAGGGAGTGCAGAAGAGGCATAATCCTTTTAATGCGAAAAAAATTAAATTAGAATCAACGTCAGGTACTAGGAGTGTTTCTTTGGTAACTCCGGAAGAAATTGAAAATTGGAGTCGTGAATTAGAAAAACAGACTCCGCAAACGAAACCTTTAGACCTCTACAAGCTGAGGGTAGAAATAGAGGAATTGATGGCAGGAAATGTGGGATTAGACAGATTAAACACCTATTCTGAAGAAGAGTTGCTGTTTATGTGTAAAAGCCTTACCAGAAGTACCAGAGTGCTCCACGAAAAGCTGACAGACACTGCAGCTAGTATGGGGGTAGATATTTCCCGATCCAAGCCCTTGCAAAAGCCTTACAGAGCTGAATTCTCAGACAAGGATATAGAGAACTTGAATGTGTCAGGGAAAAAGTTGCAGATTAAAGAATTGCTTGCAGTTTTGCAAAAATGGGGAGACGTGGAAAAATGGAGAAGCAGGTGGGCACGAAAGAAAGATGAGGCTCGATCCAGACAAGCCACCCCTGAGTTCCCTTTGAGAGAAGTAGACAAGCCCGAAACATTATGCCCCATGCGTGAAGTACCAGGTGGGAGGTATGTGCACGTTCCATGGTCCAGACAGGATATTGTGTCCTTTACTAACGATTTCCCGAAACTGCGCGAAAAGCCCGTGGACTGGTACCGGCAGGTGGAAAGGTTCGTAAAGGTGCAAAAATGCCTGTGGAAAGACCTGGATGGATTTTTCGACATTGTGGTCCCGGTAGATCTATGGACCGAGTGTAAAATAGCCATAGGCTGGCCTAGTGAGGAGTACCCGAGGGACTCTAACACAGGGGAGCCGTCGATTGAAGTGATGAAAAAATACGAACAAGTAATGCTGCATTTGAAAAATAAGGTGCCCGCAAAAGAAACTGATTGGACCAGAATAGATAGAACCACGCAGGAGAGAGACGAGACAGTGCACTCCTATTATGAAAGGCTGTTGCAGGTGTTTAAAACATACAGTGGTATAGATAACATCGAGATGAAGGATATGACGCATTTCATTTACAGGTTTGTTAACGGTTTAAGGCCTGAAATTTGTCAGTGGATAAAAGATAACAAAATTTGTTGGCACTCCAAAAAGATAGACGAGGTCCTGCGGTACGCAAAGTACTGCGAGGACGAGATGGCAGAAAAGAAAAAGGCGCTCAAGGAAAAAGTCATGTGGGCTCAAGTGAAGCTCGCAGAACAGCAGGAAAAACAGTTGAGTAACATGGTCAAAAACACTCAGAACCAAAGTCCTGGGGGTGGGGGAGGAGGTAAGCCCCGGCCCAAAATGAGCAGGGAGGAGGCTATGAAGAAATTTCCCTGTCACCAGTGCGGAGAAATTGGACACTGGCGTAACGAGTGTCCTTATTTGCCTGACGATAACCCCAAAACACCTGATTTAACTCCACAGACGCAGAAAGAAAGACCAAGAAAGACCCAACCACAGGTAAAAACGGTTCAGGTGCCCCGAGCTCCAAAGCAAGTACATAAGGGAAAAGGCGCAGAGGGTGATGAGATAGAAGTCTGGGAAAGCAATGAGAACAGAAATGCAGCAACTTCGCAGTATTTGTTAAATGATACCTTCCTTTGTGATGACCAGTACTGACGGGGCCTGAGAGGGGACGACGAGGAGTGCGTACTTGGCGCCTCCTTGCCGGTAGACCAGTCCGGACCATACATTGAAGGAAAGGTTGACGGAAACAATGTCACTTTTCTGTTGGACACTGGTGCTACCCGTTCTACTGTGAGAACAGTGGACGTTCCAAACCTACCCCTCTCGGGAGAAGCCATCCAAGTAGTAGGTGTATCTAATCAATTGATTAGTACTCCTGTTACCAAGCCCATGGAGATCTCAATTGGAAACTTTAAGGAGATGCATAGATTTGTCGTTTGTGACACCAGTCCAGTGAATTTACTGGGACGTGATTTGCTGTGCAAAATGAACTGTACCATCTTTTGCACACCAAAGGGTGTTGAAATTCAGACCCCAGATGAAGACGGCATTTATAAATTAATGTTAATCAGACCTGACTCAGAAATTAAACGAATGACCATGCAGGATTTGCCCCAAGAACTCCAAGAAGCAGTGAAGCCAGAGGTATGGGACTTTACTGGGAAAGATGTAGGGTTAATGAAAAACGTGGACCCCATACAGATAGCAATCAAGGACAATGCAGTATACCCCAATACTAAACCCTACAGGATGAATGCAGAAGTGAAAGCAGGTGTCACTCTGGAAATACAGAAATTGCTAGAAGGAAACATCATACAGGAAGTAATGAGTAGCCCATGTAACTCACCAATTATGGGTATCAAGAAGCCTAGTGGCAAGTACAGAGTAGTGCAGGACCTACGAAAAGTCAACAAGATAGTAGTCCTCTGCTGTCCTATTGTCCCGAACCCAGCAGTGATTCTGTATCAGATACCCTGGGATGCTGAGTGGTTCACTGTGATAGACCTATGTCATGCATTCTTTTCCATTCCCTTGCATCCAGATAGCAAATTTCTTTTCTCATTTGCCTTCAATGGTCACGTGTATGTCTGGAACCGGGTCCCTCAAGGGTACACAGAGAGCCCCTCTATCTTTAATCAGATCTTGAAAAAATGTTTGGAAACTTTGGTCTTACCTGGGAACTCTGTCCTAGTGCAATACATAGACGACCTCTTGGTGGCGTCTAAAAGTCATAGGGATTGTGTGATTGACACCATTGCCCTACTGAACCACCTGAGTGAGAAGGGACATAAAGTGGCCCCTGACAAATTACAGTTCTGTGCAAAATCAGTAAAATATCTGGGGCACCAGATAGAGAAAGGGGTCAGGAAAGTGACATCAGAAAGAGTGAGAATAATACAAAAGATGCAGTTACCCCGTACTCAGAAAGAGATCAGAATGTTCCTGGGAGTGATAGGATACTGCAGGCAGTGGATTCTGGGATTTGCAGTCCTAGCTAGGCCCTTGATAAAAATGACCAAGAGAGGAACACCAGATATTGTAGAATGGGATGATGAAAGCTTAACAGCCTTCACCAAACTGCGAAATTGTCTGTGCACAGCACCTGCGTTGGGAATGCCAGACTATACTAAGGAATTTGCCCTTTTCTGTGACACTCGCGATAATTGCGCGTTGTCAGTCCTGACACAAGATCATGGCACAACGAAAAGGCCTGTGGCATATTTTTCTGCCACCCTGGATCCAGTGGCTGCTGGATTACCAGGTTGTCTGAAAGCGGTAGCTGCTACCTGCGCAAGTTTAGAGCAGAGTGAGTCCATTGTCATGGGACATCCTGTAACTGTGTATGTCCCACATGGAGTGGTAATTTTACTGACCAGAACAAAGACTCAGTATCTCACCCAAGTGTTTACTAAAAGAACTGATACCTAGGTTCGGGGTTCCAGTCACTATTGAATCAGATCAAGGCTCACATTTTCAGAATGAGGTGATCGCCGAACTCTGTAAGGCCTTTGGAATATCACAAAAGCTTCACTGTGCATACCGTCCAGAGGCTTCTGGAATAGTGGAACAAATAAATGGAACTATCAAAAACAGACTAGCAAAACTATGTGATGCATCTAGGATGACCTGGGTGAAGGCCCTGCCCCTGGTCCTGATGGGACTCAGAAGTGTTCCTGACCGCAAGACAGGCCTAAGTCCCCATGAAATCATTATGGGAAGAGTGATGAGACAAGCATGGGTGCCAGGAAGCAAACTGTTGAGTATTACTGATGATTTGGTGCTTGAATACTGCAAGAGATTGGGTGACCAAGTGCGTTCTATCTCTCGCCAGATCGGAGAAGACGCCATCCTCAATCCAACGACTCCTCTCCACAAACTGGTCCCGGGAGATTGGGTCAAGATAAAGAAGCATACTCGGAAGAGCTGCCTGGAGCCAAGGTGGGGAGAGAAACGTCAGGTGATCCTGGTAACTACCACAGCAGTAAAGTGTGCAGGGGTTCCACGCTGGGTACACGCCAGCCATACCCAGAAGGTATTACCAGACGAGGAGCCTGAAGAAGAAGGGCGTCCAGCGGAGGACTCTGCAGGAGCCAGACCAGAAGTAGCTGACGACGTACAGCCCAGTACCAGTCGAGCTGCAGAATCAGCAGACGTTGGCCCAAGAATAGTTGATAACGAACTACCAAGAGCCCAGCCTGCTGAAGGGGTCCAAGAAGCTGAGCCAGAAGTAGCTGAAGACGAGCTGCCGAGCATATGGCCAGAGGAGTGGATTCCATTGATTGATCTCACTGAAGACCCCATTCGAACGAGTGAGCGACTTTGGGAAGGTAGAGAGTGGACTAGGGAGGAAAAGCAAGGCACAGGCGAAGAACCTCAGAATCTTGAGATTCACATCAAAACTGAGGAAGGAGAAGGTCAGACAGGGACAGAACAAGTGATTGATACAGAACAAGTGAAGGATACAGAGCAAGTGATTGATACTCCTCCACTGACTCCTGATGTCGGGAAGGGACAGACTAGACATAGCGTAATAGTTCGAGCGGAAGAAAGTCCAGAGATCGAAGTGCTTGAACAGGATCAGATAGGATTAGAAGAACGTGTTCAGGAAACAGAAACAGAGACATTTGAAGAGCAAACTCAAGACTCTCCTGAACAAGGCCAGATTAATAACCAGGCAGAAGAAATAGATGCAAGTCCTGGAACTAGTGAGGTAGGAAGGGACGAAGTAGCAGAATTGCCACAAACTAATGAAAACAAGAGGGCAAGAGAAGAAAACGAAGTCCAAGTGCCAACTAAAAGACTTAAGAAAAGAAAGCACGTTGAGCCTGGATTTGTCAAGAAATTGAGGCTAAGGATAAAAACGGTAGAAGAAAAACGTGCAGAAGAAAGGAGAAGTGCTCGCATAGCTAAGCAACAAGAAGGTATCTCCAACAGAAGGAGTGATCGAATAAAGAGACAAAACAAAAAGTACAAGTCACCTGAATGGACACTTGTGTTGGAAGACTTTGAAGATCTTGATATAACTGACGAGAGCGACGGAGAACCCGTCCCTGAGTACTCTGCCGAAGAAGAAGACGAGCCACCGTGAATTTGCACAAAGTAAGCTACTCGTGTAAAGTCACAAAGAGGGGTCGAGAAACTTCTTCTGAGCCAAAATGTCTGATTCAAACGTGAGTGGTAGACCTAGTCGCAGCTGTTGCAAAACTTGCTGCAAGGTATGTGTCTGTAGTATAGTTGTCCTGATATTAGTTTGGATAGGACTAACAGTGTTCATTCCCTTTGCAGTGAGCAAAAATACTAATATTGTCCCTACTGAAATTGTAAATACTGACGGTGAGGAGCTGACAACACAGAGTGTAGCCAGACATGAGAGAGCACTGAGACAAACAAAACAAGACTTAGAAGCATCAGATGAGGGAGAACTACATTATCACGGAGTTAAGAACAAGACACACTTAAATGTTTTCGCAAACTTGTTAATACACTATGTAGAGACTATGGAAATTGAAGATTGCTATGTCTGCATGAAGCTACCTACCTCTGTAGCTGAAGGCGTGACATACCATCACTTGCCGCTGACATATGGAATCTCCTGTAGCATTTTAGCTAGTTTATTTTACAAAAGAGGACCGTTGCAGTACTATTACTCTAACAATGACGTGATCTTTTCTGAACTTCCCATACGTGGGAACTTGAATCCTGTATATACCAAAAGTGACGTAATACGATATATGGGAGACTACTTTCTGACTATAGGTAATATCGACATAGGTGACGCACACAGAGATAACTTGACTTGTTCTTTGCGTGAGCAGGAAAAGATGTTCCTGAACATGGCAGAGAAAAGGAGAATTAAAATACAAAAGAAGGCAAATGACGAAAGTCAGAAAAGACCAAGGTGGGCAGAGAACATGGAAGGCACCTCAACTGGTGGGGCGGGTCCTGCTCTGTTGCTGGATTTTGAAAAGAAAGGCAAGCTATGTCTTCACCGCGAGAAGACTAGCTATTATAATAACATTTTCATTGGTTCCAGTGAATGCGAACATAATTACAAGGTAATTGGAGGTTGGGGTTTCAAAAATGGGTCAGAGCCTGTGTTTCCTGGAATTTATTATATTTGTGGGGACAAGGCTTATTTCAAATTGCCGGATCACTGGTATGGAAGCTGCTACTTTGGCATTGTCTTCCCGAAAATATACCATGTGAATGGAGTTGCTGGAAGCAATGAAAATACTAATGGCTTAGTGCGTAGTAAAAGAGAAAGTGTAGGTGAAATAATGGGTAGTATTTTCAGTGCACTGATACCTGGAGTGGGAGTGGTTCTGAACACTCACAGAATTTGCAAATTGTCCACTATAGTGGATGTGTTGTCTACTGACACAGCTCATGGATTTCTGCTGGTCAATACCGAAATGGTTGCGATCAGATCAATGGTTTTGCAGAACCGACTTGCTCTTGATACCTTATTAGCGAAAGAGGGCGGAGTCTGCCGGATGTTGAAGGCGCAACATTGTTGCACTTATATTCCGGACAAAAGTGTACAGCTCAAAAGATACGTGAAAAACATTACTAATTTGGCAAAGGAACTCAAACCACTCGAGGTTGACAGTGCCTGGAAGAGACTGGTAGATGGTCTCTCAAATGTAGGTCATTGGCTTGCTAGCGTAGGTAAAAGCTTATTGTTCAAGGTACTGATGCCAATTGGAATTATAGGTCTCATCCTATTCTTCATATTTGTCTGTTGCAAATGTCGTAAGCATACCAGAAAGCATGAAGTGAATGCCAGAGGAGTGAAACGAAGTGTGGATTAGCTTGAATTGGAGGAGATAAATAATCAGATCTACAAAAGGGTGAAGAATTCTCACCCTACAAAAGATGAGAAAGAGAAATTGAATCGTTTGCTGGAAGAAATAGAGCTGTATAAGGTGTGAGAAGTTGGCATCTTGTTCCATTTATTTTTGTGATGATAGTAAATATCATCAAAGAGGGGATTGATGAAGCAAAGCTTCGCATTCGCGACGTGCTTTATTCATGAACCTCACCCGTGTGTAATCCAGTAATAAGTTGTACGTCTTACTAACGTTTATTCTATGTTTAAACGAGGTTCCCCGAAGCTTGCCTATGTGTTTTACTAAAATAATTAACTCGAGTCTTTTAAAATGGCCGCTGCTTGGAAGTAAGTGTCTGCGCATGCGTCAGTCACACTCACGTGTCCTGATGTGTTTGCAGAGTTGGAGGGAAATAGTTGCGCATGTGTAATGCCTAGCTTTGCCAATAACGTGGTACTGCTCGTGCCACTGCTCTTGTACCTGTTTATATGTAGCTAACATTTAGACTGCATAAGTATATTTCTTAGTGATAAGTTGAAAGTACAAACCCTGTGATGTGTTTTCATAATGTTATTTCTATGTATTAATTTGTTCTCGCTTACTTTTCATGTACCGCGGGGAACGGGGGTCTGACTGAACTGAGAGCCATCTTGGAGGGTACTTGTGCGCAGACTCGACAAAAGGCGTCCTGTCATTGAATGACTGCCAAGGAAGGTTGATACCAGAAGCAAGCCTGGGAAAGCAGCACCTTCGCCCGCAACGTCATGATATTGTTCTATTATGTTGCAAAAATGTATTCTTTGCCTGTATTCTGCGCAACTTTCTCATGGGAACCCCAATCTTGCTAGGCGGTGCCCTGAGATGTAAATAAGGCCTCCAAATAGTGTATTCTGATTGGTGTGTTACCCAAATCCTATCTTAGGACCAATCCAAATTGAGGGATTCTGACACTTTGCAACATTGGGGGGTGGTACACCGTCCCCAAACTGTATATCTACCCTGGGTTCACCTAGGGAATTGTCCGACTTGTCTGGTTTAGCTGACCTGTCACTGACCCATCGTACTCAATAGGTGACTGAAAATACAGAGCGCTGCGGAGCACTCTGTCCAAAATTGACCATAGACTAAGGTTCTACTGAACCTTAAAGTGCTGGCGAAGCACTTTGCTGGGAGTTCGCTGACCCAATCGGGGTCTTGATCGATAGCTGCAGAGAGGGTGGAGCGCAGGCGTTGCTTCCAAACTGCGGGTGCGGTCCTGTCCTGAGCGGTCCTGTCCTGAGGGTTTGCTGTCCTGTCCTGAGGTCCTGTCTTGATTCCTAATCCGAGGGTATCCTGTCCTGTCCTGGGTGTCCATTCTGCACCTGCTGTCCATTGAGGGGTATCCTTCCTTGAGGGTTTCCTGTCTTTAACTGACCCGTGGCCAGGGTTTGGTTTCCACACCAGTCTAGGTAAATATCGCTCTAAACTCTTTAAACTTGCACCTTTCTATTTTTCTGTCTTTTGCTTCAATAAAGACATACCTTTGCATATGTTGATTTTTCCATGCTTTTGCCGCAACTTATTGAAACGTAAAGACATTGCATATTTTCATAACGTGTTCCCATGTTACCCTACCTATTAGAAATCATATTTTGCATTGCAGTTTGTCATTTTCTGATATGGTCTAAAACGGCCTTACTTAAACTGTCTAAAGAACTATTTCCCTGAATGCATAGCGTTTCCCGTTTGCATCTCATATTAGCATTTCCATGATTACCCTGACTTTATTTCTCTATAGTTATGTACTCTTCATTATTTTGATTATTGATTGTCTTATTCTTGTAAACCTAATGCTCAACGAAAACGAACTTTAGATAACGCTTTTAAAACTTCCAGTTGTCCGTGGTCATTTTACAACAGTATTGAATGTCATTTTGAGTTGGTATTTTGCTGCCTTTCCTTTACAGCTAGCTCCCTGATCCGTTGAAGTCATAGGTACCCGTGTCGGTGGATGGTAAGTCGGGTACGCTGAGTAATAACAGTAGGGAATTCACACAAATTGGTAGCAGCCCGTGAAGTCACCCTGTCAATGAATAGTGTGAATTAAAGTATATGGGCCCGAAGCCGGAAACGGCGAAATTATTGGCTGGGTGACCTCGCGCGCTCTATCAGTTTTTCTGGCTAGCAGAGGATGGTTAGGGACTAGTTGAAGGTTAGGCAGGATTAGTTAGGCTAGCTAAGTCGGTAGCTGCTAGTATATTAATGCTGCTATAAGAGCGGCTGTTCCGAGGGACCCGATCAATCTCTTGTGAATACGCTGCTTTGAAATTCATGAATTGTTTTATCATTGTTATTCTTGTTCTTATATTGTTATATGTATTAATCCATGCGTTTGTAAACCGTATCGTTCATTGTTGTCCGAACTCCCCGGGGAATTGAAAAGGCAAGTGGTGAATAGAATCCATTGCCTTGAGGTCGCAGGCTTAAGGAAAGTTAGGTGCAGGTTAGGATAACCGGGAAGCACTAACTAGGGTTTTTCTGAATACGTGTGTGAATAAATGTCAGTAACGAGGTTCATTGGCAAAATTCCCATAGTGGCGTAACCTAGTAAGGGTCACATCGGAAGAGTAGCAGGTTCCTCGGAGCTTGGGTGAAAGCAGAGGGGTCCGCTGGGAAACCTTAGACTCGGATATATCCCGGAGAAGTGGATGAGTTTAGGGGAATAACAGGTTCACCGATGCTAGAGTGAAGGGTAGGCGGAAGAGATCTACCCGCAGCGTGTGAAAAGTAAATGGAAGTAGTTTACTTGCAGTAAATAATTCCTTCCCTGTCTAGACACTTGAGCACTGTGGCGAATGTGTATTCGTTGTTAAATAACCAAGCACTAGCACTTTAGAAAGAAAGAAAGTTTCCGTTACCTTGTGAAGGGAGGGAGTCAGCCGCGAAGCGTCTCTGACGTCACTCCGTGCCGCGCTGGGATTGGTAGAAACAGCGGGCGGGTAGCGGGGCTGGAATTGTAAAGGAGGGGTGAAGCGCCGGAGCGTGAGGACAGTCTCACGAAGGGGCCGCGCACCCATTGGCCGAAATTATTTGAACGCGTGCACCTCATTGGTCGCACGGAATTGCAAGACGCGTTTTGATTGGAGGTGACTTTGTAAACAGAGTTAAGCGTAGAAATCGTATGTGGCACTCGTATTGTCCAGAGACTAGACCCGATCCAAGAAGCCAAGGGTTTGAAAGGGATCAGTGGAAAGCCAAGAGATACGATATTATGTACGGAACTAAGAGAAAAATGTCCCTTGTAAATAGGGTAAAGAATTATTTCAAAACGGACAAACCGATTAAGTCCAGAGAGGGCGTTATTGTCCCGCCACCGAATACTCCCGCCTCGTTCATGATGTTTGACCGGGGGTACAATACCTGTGTGTGGTTGGAAAATTGGGTGAAGTACACAAAAGATGACGGAATATTGGCTTTTCCGTTAGACGGTACTTTCAATGGTAGGATTTTATTTAATTTGAGAACCCGAATGAATGAATTGCATCCCAGACCGAGACTAACGCAGTATGAGGCATTAGAGGAATGGGAGATTGAGGCTTTTGAAAGAGAGAAACCCCGGATGGACAAAGGTCTGACCAAGTGGTACCCAAGGCTGAAACAAGAGACCAGGGATAAAAGGATGAAACAGTGGAGACAGAGCATGATTGTTGAGGGTCTGTTTCCCATGATGCCAGCGTGTACCCCTTCTGCGGGAGAGAAAAAGACAGAAAAGAGTAAGCATTGGGGAGCCCTTGGGGAGTCAGACGATGAATTATTAGATGACATTTTTACGCGAAGTCCGCCCCCTTATAATGAGAGAGCCCGACCTTCCAGTACAGGAGAAAATCCCCAGCGTCCATCTATTAAGGAGGAGGACAGATCCCTAATTAGGGGGGGAGGTGGCCAGGTACTGCCCTATTTTGAGAATCCCGGACCCGCGGATGTACGAGAGATATATCCTAGAATGCCCGTGAACCCAGAGGAAAAATATTCCCGTGAAAGAGCCTTCTTCCCCAGACCTCTTTATGAAGGCGAAGAAAAGCCATTAGGTTCAGGAGTGCCCTTTTTACAGCCTCCATATGGGGAAGAGCGCAGGACATTTGGCACAGGAACTTTGTTCCCAAAACCAAATTATGGTGGAGGACCAAGTGAAACGCATCCTACTGCCCCGAGTTTTACCCCTCACCTGACCCCACAGATAATACCTGACCGAACCTTAGGAAGAGTACTAGATGAAAGGGAGCAAGAGGCCATAGCTAGACAGAGGACAGAAATAATTCAGAAGATCTCCCAGTTAAATGCCAGTCCTGAAGCTTTGACTATTCCGGTAACAATCGGACCAGTGGTTCCGTTGTATGGGAATAATCAAGGAGGTCC
Source organism: Lissotriton helveticus (assembly GCF_964261635.1). Taxonomy (NCBI): domain Eukaryota; kingdom Metazoa; phylum Chordata; class Amphibia; order Caudata; family Salamandridae; genus Lissotriton; species Lissotriton helveticus. The sequence continues at coordinate 1,307,741,865 of NC_136063.1, forward strand.
AAACCCTTCAGTTATGAACCCTATCATGGACCCGCCGAGGCAGGAGCCCCTACTGATAGACGATCAGTCCAGTGAGTGCGAGTCCGAAGTCGTGTTCTTGGACCTGCCAAACAAACAGACCGGGAAGGGAGTGCAGAAGAGGCATAATCCTTTTAATGCGAAAAAAATTAAATTAGAATCAACGTCAGGTACTAGGAGTGTTTCTTTGGTAACTCCGGAAGAAATTGAAAATTGGAGTCGTGAATTAGAAAAACAGACTCCGCAAACGAAACCTTTAGACCTCTACAAGCTGAGGGTAGAAATAGAGGAATTGATGGCAGGAAATGTGGGATTAGACAGATTAAACACCTATTCTGAAGAAGAGTTGCTGTTTATGTGTAAAAGCCTTACCAGAAGTACCAGAGTGCTCCACGAAAAGCTGACAGACACTGCAGCTAGTATGGGGGTAGATATTTCCCGATCCAAGCCCTTGCAAAAGCCTTACAGAGCTGAATTCTCAGACAAGGATATAGAGAACTTGAATGTGTCAGGGAAAAAGTTGCAGATTAAAGAATTGCTTGCAGTTTTGCAAAAATGGGGAGACGTGGAAAAATGGAGAAGCAGGTGGGCACGAAAGAAAGATGAGGCTCGATCCAGACAAGCCACCCCTGAGTTCCCTTTGAGAGAAGTAGACAAGCCCGAAACATTATGCCCCATGCGTGAAGTACCAGGTGGGAGGTATGTGCACGTTCCATGGTCCAGACAGGATATTGTGTCCTTTACTAACGATTTCCCGAAACTGCGCGAAAAGCCCGTGGACTGGTACCGGCAGGTGGAAAGGTTCGTAAAGGTGCAAAAATGCCTGTGGAAAGACCTGGATGGATTTTTCGACATTGTGGTCCCGGTAGATCTATGGACCGAGTGTAAAACAGCCATAGGCTGGCCTAGTGAGGAGTACCCGAGGGACTCTAACACAGGGGAGCCGTCGATTGAAGTGATGAAAAAATACGAACAAGTAATGCTGCATTTGAAAAATAAGGTGCCCGCAAAAGAAACTGATTGGACCAGAATAGATAGAACCACGCAGGAGAGAGACGAGACAGTGCACTCCTATTATGAAAGGCTGTTGCAGGTGTTTAAAACATACAGTGGTATAGATAACATCGAGATGAAGGATATGACGCATTTCATTTACAGGTTTGTTAACGGTTTAAGGCCTGAAATTTGTCAGTGGATAAAAGATAACAAAATTTGTTGGCACTCCAAAAAGATAGACGAGGTCCTGCGGTACGCAAAGTACTGCGAGGACGAGATGGCAGAAAAGAAAAAGGCGCTCAAGGAAAAAGTCATGTGGGCTCAAGTGAAGCTCGCAGAACAGCAGGAAAAACAGTTGAGTAACATGGTCAAAAACACTCAGAACCAAAGTCCTGGGGGTGGGGGAGGAGGTAAGCCCCGGCCCAAAATGAGCAGGGAGGAGGCTATGAAGAAATTTCCCTGTCACCAGTGCGGAGAAATTGGACACTGGCGTAACGAGTGTCCTTATTTGCCTGACGATAACCCCAAAACACCTGATTTAACTCCACAGACGCAGAAAGAAAGACCAAGAAAGACCCAACCACAGGTAAAAACGGTTCAGGTGCCCCGAGCTCCAAAGCAAGTACATAAGGGAAAAGGCGCAGAGGGTGATGAGATAGAAGTCTGGGAAAGCAATGAGAACAGAAATGCAGCAACTTCGCAGTATTTGTTAAATGATACCTTCCTTTGTGATGACCAGTACTGACGGGGCCTGAGAGGGGAGGACGAGGAGTGCGTACTTGGCGCCTCCTTGCCGGTAGACCAGTCCGGACCATACATTGAAGGAAAGGTTGACGGAAACAATGTCACTTTTCTGTTGGACACTGGTGCTACCCGTTCTACTGTGAGAACAGTGGACGTTCCAAACCTACCCCTCTCGGGAGAAGCCATCCAAGTAGTAGGTGTATCTAATCAATTGATTAGTACTCCTGTTACCAAGCCCATGGAGATCTCAATTGGAAACTTTAAGGAGATGCATAGATTTGTCGTTTGTGACACCAGTCCAGTGAATTTACTGGGACGTGATTTGCTGTGCAAAATGAACTGTACCATCTTTTGCACACCAAAGGGTGTTGAAATTCAGACCCCAGATGAAGACGGCATTTATAAATTAATGTTAACCAGACCTGACTCAGAAATTAAACGAATGACCATGCAGGATTTGCCCCAAGAACTCCAAGAAGCAGTGAAGCCAGAGGTATGGGACTTTACTGGGAAAGATGTAGGGTTAATGAAAAACGTGGACCCCATACAGATAGCAATCAAGGACAATGCAGTATACCCCAATACTAAACCCTACAGGATGAATGCAGAAGTGAAAGCAGGTGTCACTCTGGAAATACAGAAATTGCTAGAAGGAAACATCATACAGGAAGTAATGAGTAGCCCATGTAACTCACCGATTATGGGTATCAAGAAGCCTAGTGGCAAGTACAGAGTAGTGCAGGACCTACGAAAAGTCAACAAGATAGTAGTCCCCTGCTGTCCTATTGTCCCGAACCCAGCAGTGATTCTGTATCAGATACCCTGGGATGCTGAGTGGTTCACTGTGATAGACCTATGTCATGCATTCTTTTCCATTCCCTTGCATCCAGATAGCAAATTTCTTTTCTCATTTGCCTTCAATGGTCACGTGTATGTCTGGAACCGGGTCCCTCAAGGGTACACAGAGAGCCCCTCTATCTTTAATCAGATCTTGAAAAAATGTTTGGAAACTTTGGTCTTACCTGGGAACTCTGTCCTAGTGCAATACATAGACGACCTCTTGGTGGCGTCTAAAAGTCATAGGGATTGTGTGATTGACACCATTGCCCTACTGAACCACCTGAGTGAGAAGGGACATAAAGTGGCCCCTGACAAATTACAGTTCTGTGCAAAATCAGTAAAATATCTGGGGCACCAGATAGAGAAAGGGGTCAGGAAAGTGACATCAGAAAGAGTGAGAATAATACAAAAGATGCAGTTACCCCGTACTCAGAAAGAGATCAGAATGTTCCTGGGAGTGATAGGATACTGCAGGCAGTGGATTCTGGGATTTGCAGTCCTAGCTAGGCCCTTGATAAAAATGACCAAGAGAGGAACACCAGATATTGTAGAATGGGATGATGAAAGCTTAACAGCCTTCACCAAACTGCGAAATTGTCTGTGCACAGCACCTGCGTTGGGAATGCCAGACTATACTAAGGAATTTGCCCTTTTCTGTGACACTCGCGATAATTGCGCGTTGTCAGTCCTGACACAAGATCATGGCACAACGAAAAGGCCTGTGGCATATTTTTCTGCCACCCTGGATCCAGTGGCTGCTGGATTACCAGGTTGTCTGAAAGCGGTAGCTGCTACCTGCGCAAGTTTAGAGCAGAGTGAGTCCATTGTCATGGGACATCCTGTAACTGTGTATGTCCCACATGGAGTGGTAATTTTACTGACCAGAACAAAGACTCAGTATCTCACCCAAGTGTTTACTAAAAGAACTGATACCTAGGTTCGGGGTTCCAGTCACTATTGAATCAGATCAAGGCTCACATTTTCAGAATGAGGTGATCGCCGAACTCTGTAAGGCCTTTGGAATATCACAAAATAAATGGAACTATCAAAAACAGACTAGCAAAACTATGTGATGCATCTAGGATGACCTGGGTGAAGGCCCTGCCCCTGGTCCTGATGGGACTCAGAAGTGTTCCTGACCGCAAGACAGGCCTAAGTCCCCATGAAATCATTATGGGAAGAGTGATGAGACAAGCATGGGTGCCAGGAAGCAAACTGTTGAGTATTACTGATGATTTGGTGCTTGAATACTGCAAGAGATTGGGTGACCAAGTGCGTTCTATCTCTCGCCAGATCGGAGAAGACGCCATCCTCAATCCAACGACTCCTCTCCACAAACTGGTCCCGGGAGATTGGGTCAAGATAAAGAAGCATACTCGGAAGAGCTGCCTGGAGCCAAGGTGGGGAGAGAAACGTCAGGTGATCCTGGTAACTACCACAGCAGTAAAGTGTGCAGGGGTTCCACGCTGGGTACACGCCAGCCATACCCAGAAGGTATTACCAGACGAGGAGCCTGAAGAAGAAGGGCGTCCAGCGGAGGACTCTGCAGGAGCCAGACCAGAAGTAGCTGACGACGTACAGCCCAGTACCAGTCGAGCTGCAGAATCAGCAGACGTTGGCCCAAGAATAGTTGATAACGAACTACCAAGAGCCCAGCCTGCTGAAGGGGTCCAAGAAGCTGAGCCAGAAGTAGCTGAAGACGAGCTGCCGAGCATATGGCCAGAGGAGTGGATTCCATTGATTGATCTCACTGAAGACCCCATTCGAACGAGTGAGAGACTTTGGGAAGGTAGAGAGTGGACTAGGGAGGAAAAGCAAGGCACAGGCGAAGAACCTCAGAATCTTGAGATTCACATCAAAACTGAGGAAGGAGAAGGTCAGACAGGGACAGAACAAGTGATTGATACAGAACAAGTGAAGGATACAGAGCAAGTGATTGATACTCCTCCACTGACTCCTGATGTCGGGAAGGGACAGACTAGACATAGCGTAATAGTTCGAGCGGAAGAAAGTCCAGAGATCGAAGTGCTTGAACAGGATCAGATAGGATTAGAAGAACGTGTTCAGGAAACAGAAACAGAGACATTTGAAGAGCAAACTCAAGACTCTCCTGAACAAGGCCAGATTAATAACCAGGCAGAAGAAATAGATGCAAGTCCTGGAACTAGTGAGGTAGGAAGGGACGAAGTAGCAGAATTGCCACAAACTAATGAAAACAAGAGGGCAAGAGAAGAAAACGAAGTCCAAGTGCCAACTAAAAGACTTAAGAAAAGAAAGCACGTTGAGCCTGGATTTGTCAAGAAATTGAGGCTAAGGATAAAAACGGTAGAAGAAAAACGTGCAGAAGAAAGGAGAAGTGCTCGCATAGCTAAGCAACAAGAAGGTATCTCCAACAGAAGGAGTGATCGAATAAAGAGACAAAACAAAAAGTACAAGTCACCTGAATGGACACTTGTGTTGGAAGACTTTGAAGATCTTGATATAACTGACGAGAGCGACGGAGAACCCGTCCCTGAGTACTCTGCCGAAGAAGAAGACGAGCCACCGTGAATTTGCACAAAGTAAGCTACTCGTGTAAAGTCACAAAGAGGGGTCGAGAAACTTCTTCTGAGCCAAAATGTCTGATTCAAACGTGAGTGGTAGACCTAGTCGCAGCTGTTGCAAAACTTGCTGCAAGGTATGTGTCTGTAGTATAGTTGTCCTGATATTAGTTTGGATAGGACTAACAGTGTTCATTCCCTTTGCAGTGAGCAAAAATACTAATATTGTCCCTACTGAAATTGTAAATACTGACGGTGAGGAGCTGACAACACAGAGTGTAGCCAGACATGAGAGAGCACTGAGACAAACAAAACAAGACTTAGAAGCATCAGATGAGGGAGAACTACATTATCACGGAGTTAAGAACAAGACACACTTAAATGTTTTCGCAAACTTGTTAATACACTATGTAGAGACTATGGAAATTGAAGATTGCTATGTCTGCATGAAGCTACCTACCTCTGTAGCTGAAGGCGTGACATACCATCACTTTCCGCTGACATATGGAATCTCCTGTAGCATTTTAGCTAGTTTATTTTACAAAAGAGGACCGTTGCAGTACTATTACTCTAACAATGACGTGATCTTTTCTGAACTTCCCATACGTGGGAACTTGAATCCTGTATATACCAAAAGTGACGTAATACGATATATGGGAGACTACTTTCTGACTATAGGTAATATCGACATAGGTGACGCACACAGAGATAACTTGACTTGTTCTTTGCGTGAGCAGGAAAAGATGTTCCTGAACATGGCAGAGAAAAGGAGAATTAAAATACAAAAGAAGGCAAATGACGAAAGTCAGAAAAGACCAAGGTGGGCAGAGAACATGGAAGGCACCTCAACTGGTGGGGCGGGTCCTGCTCTGTTGCTGGATTTTGAAAAGAAAGGCAAGCTATGTCTTCACCGCGAGAAGACTAGCTATTATAATAACATTTTCATTGGTTCCAGTGAATGCGAACATAATTACAAGGTAATTGGAGGTTGGGGTTTCAAAAATGGGTCAGAGCCTGTGTTTCCTGGAATTTATTATATTTGTGGGGACAAGGCTTATTTCAAATTGCCGGATCACTGGTATGGAAGCTGCTACTTTGGCATTGTCTTCCCGAAAATATACCATGTGAATGGAGTTGCTGGAAGCAGTGAAAATACTAATGGCTTAGTGCGTAGTAAAAGAGAAAGTGTAGGTGAAATAATGGGTAGTATTTTCAGTGCACTGATACCTGGAGTGGGAGTGGTTCTGAACACTCACAGAATTTGCAAATTGTCCACTATAGTGGATGTGTTGTCTACTGACACAGCTCATGGATTTCTGCTGGTCAATACCGAAATGGTTGCGATCAGATCAATGGTTTTGCAGAACCGACTTGCTCTTGATACCTTATTAGCGAAAGAGGGCGGAGTCTGCCGGATGTTGAAGGCGCAACATTGTTGCACTTATATTCCGGACAAAAGTGTACAGCTCAAAAGATACGTGAAAAACATTACTAATTTGGCAAAGGAACTCAAACCACTCGAGGTTGACAGTGCCTGGAAGAGACTGGTAGATGGTCTCTCAAATGTAGGTAATTGGCTTGCTAGCGTAGGTAAAAGCTTATTGTTCAAGGTACTGATGCCAATTGGAATTATAGGTCTCATCCTATTCTTCATATTTGTCTGTTGCAAATGTCGTAAGCATACCAGAAAGCATGAAGTGAATGCCAGAGGAGTGAAACGAAGTGTGGATTAGCTTGAATTGGAGGAGATAAATAATCAGATCTACAAAAGGGTGAAGAATTCTCACCCTACAAAAGATGAGAAAGAGAAATTGAATCGTTTGCTGGAAGAAATAGAGCTGTATAAGGTGTGAGAAGTTGGCATCTGGTTCCATTTATTTTTGTGATGATAGTAAATATCATCAAAGAGGGGATTGATGAAGCAAAGCTTCGCATTCGCGACGTGCTTTATTCATGAACCTCGCCCGTGTGTAATCCAGTAATAAGTTGTACGTCTTACTAACGTTTATTCTATGTTTAAACGAGGTTCCCCGAAGCTTGCCTATGTGTTTTACTAAAATAATTAACTCGAGTCTTTTAAAATGGCCGCTGCTTGGAAGTAAGTGTCTGCGCATGCGTCAGTCACACTCACGTGTCCTGATGTGTTTGCAGAGTTGGAGGGAAATAGTTGCGCATGCGTAATGCCTAGCTTTGCCAATAACGTGGTACTGCTCGTGCCACTGCTCTTGTACCTGTTTATATGTAGCTAACATTTAGACTGCATAAGTATATTTCTTAGTGATAAGTTGAAAGTACAAACCCTGTGATGTGTTTTCATAATGTTATTTCTATGTATTAATTTGTTCTCGCTTACTTTTCATGTACCGCGGGGAACGGGGGTCTGACTGAACTGAGAGCCATCTTGGAGGGTACTTGTGCGCAGACTCGACAAAAGGCGTCCTGTCATTGAATGACTGCCAAGGAAGGTTGATACCAGAAGCAAGCCTGGGAAAGCAGCACCTTCGCCCGCAACGTCATGATATTGTTCTATTATGTTGCAAAAATGTATTCTTTGCCTGTATTCTGCGCAACTTTCTCATGGGAACCCCAATCTTGCTAGGCGGTGCCCTGAGATGTAAATAAGGCCTCCAAATAGTGTATTCTGATTGGTGTGTTACCTAAATCCTATCTTAGGACCAATCCAAATTGAGGGATTCTGACACTTTGCAACATTGGGGGGTGGTACACCGTCCCCAAACTGTATATCTACCCTGGGTTCACCTAGGGAATTGTCCGACTTGTCTGGTTTAGCTGACCTGTCACTGACCCATCGTACTCAATAGGTGACTGAAAATACAGAGCGCTGCGGAGCACTCTGTCCAAAATTGACCATAGACTAAGGTTCTACTGAACCTTAAAGTGCTGGCGAAGCACTTTGCTGGGAGTTCGCTGACCCAATCGGGGTCTTGATCGATAGCTGCAGAGAGGGTGGAGCGCAGGCGTTGCTTCCAAACTGCGGGTGCGGTCCTGTCCTGAGCGGTCCTGTCCTGAGGGTTTGCTGTCCTGTCCTGAGGTCCTGTCTTGATTCCTAATCCGAGGGTATCCTGTCCTGTCCTGGGTGTCCATTCTGCACCTGCTGTCCATTGAGGGGTATCCTTCCTTGAGGGTTTCCTGTCTTTAACTGACCCGTGGCCAGGGTTTGGTTTCCACACCAGTCTAGGTAAATATCGCTCTAAACTCTTTAAACTTGCACCTTTCTATTTTTCTGTCTTTTGCTTCAATAAAGACATACCTTTGCATATGTTGATTTTTCCATGCTTTTGCCGCAACTTATTGAAACGTAAAGACATTGCATATTTTCATAACGTGTTCCCATGTTACCCTACCTATTAGAAATCATATTTTGCATTGCAGTTTGTCATTTTCTGATATGGTCTAGAACGGCCTTACTTAAACTGTCTAAAGAACTATTTCCCTGAATGCATAGCGTTTCCCGTTTGCATCTCATATTAGCATTTCCATGATTACCCTGACTTTATTTCTCTATAGTTATGTACTCTTCATTATTTTGATTATTGATTGTCTTATTCTTGTAAACCTAATGCTCAACGAAAACGAACTTTAGATAAAGCTTTTAAAACTTCCAGTTGTCCGTGGTCATTTTACAACAGTATTGAATGTCATTTTGAGTTGGTATTTTGCTGCCTTTCCTTTACAGCTAGCTCCCTGATCCGTTGAAGTCATAGGTACCCGTGTCGGTGGATGGTAAGTCGGGTACGCTGAGTAATAACAGTAGGGAATTCACACAAATTGGTAGCAGCCCGTGAAGTCACCCTGTCAATAATTAGTGTGAATTAAAGTATATGGGCCCGAAGCCGGAAACGGCGAAATTATTGGCTGGGTGACCTCGCGCGCTCTATCAGTTTTTCTGGCTAGCAGAGGATGGTTAGGGACTAGTTGAAGGTTAGGCAGGATTAGTTAGGCTAGCTAAGTCGGTAGCTGCTAGTATATTAATGCTGCTATAAGAGCGGCTGTTCCGAGGGACCCGATCAATCTCTTGTGAATACGCTGCTTTGAAATTCATGAATTGTTTTATCATTGTTATTCTTGTTCTTATATTGTTATATGTATTAATCCATGCGTTTGTAAACCGTATCGTTCATTGTTGTCCGAACTCCCCGGGGAATTGAAAAGGCAAGTGGTGAATAGAATCCATTGCCTTGAGGTCGCAGGCTTAAGGAAAGTTAGGTGCAGGTTAGGATAACCGGGAAGCACTAACTAGGGTTTTTCTGAATACGTGTGTGAATAAATGTCAGTAACGAGGTTCATTGGCAAAATTCCCATAGTGGCGTAACCTAGTAAGGGTCACATCGGAAGAGTAGCAGGTTCCTCGGAGCTTGGGTGAAAGCAGAGGGGTCCGCTGGGAAACCTTAGACTCGGATATATCCCGGAGAAGTGGATGAGTTTAGGGGAATAACAGGTTCACCGATGCTAGAGTGAAGGGTAGGCGGAAGAGATCTACCCGCAGCGTGTGAAAAGTAAATGGAAGTAGTTTACTTGCAGTAAATAATTCCTTCCCTGTCTAGACACTTGAGCACTGTGGCGAATGTGTATTCGTTGTTAAATAACCAAGCACTAGCACTTTAGAAAGAAAGAAAGTTTCCGTTACCTTGTGAAGGGAGGGAGTCAGCCGCGAAGCGTCTCTGACGTCACTCCGTGCCGCGCTGGGATTGGTAGAAACAGCGGGCGGGTAGCGGGGCTGGAATTGTAAAGGAGGGGTGAAGCGCCGGAGCGTGAGGACAGTCTCACGAAGGGGCCGCGCACCCATTGGCCGAAATTATTTGAACGCGTGCACCTCATTGGTCGCACGGAATTGCAAGACGCGTTTTGATTGGAGGTGACTTTGTAAACAGAGTTAAGCGTAGAAATCGTATGTGGCACTCGTATTGTCCAGAGACTAGACCCGATCCAAGAAGCCAAGGGTTTGAAAGGGATCAGTGGAAAGCCAAGAGATACGATATTATGTACGGAACTAAGAGAAAAATGTCCCTTGTAAATAGGGTAAAGAATTATTTCAAAACGGACAAACCGATTAAGTCCAGAGAGGGCGTTATTGTCCCGCCACCGAATACTCCCGCCTCGTTCATGATGTTTGACCGGGGGTACAATACCTGTGTGTGGTTGGAAAATTGGGTGAAGTACACAAAAGATGACGGAATATTGGCTTTTCCGTTAGACGGTACTTTCAATGGTAGGATTTTATTTAATTTGAGAACCCGAATGAATGAATTGCATCCCAGACCGAGACTAACGCAGTATGAGGCATTAGAGGAATGGGAGATTGAGGCTTTTGAAAGAGAGAAACCCCGGATGGACAAAGGTCTGACCAAGTGGTACCCAAGGCTGAAACAAGAGACCAGGGATAAAAGGATGAAACAGTGGAGACAGAGCATGATTGTTGAGGGTCTGTTTCCCATGATGCCAGCGTGTACCCCTTCTGCGGGAGAGAAAAAGACAGAAAAGAGTAAGCATTGGGGAGCCCTTGGGGAGTCAGACGATGAATTATTAGATGACATTTTTACGCGAAGTCCGCCCCCTTATAATGAGAGAGCCCGACCTTCCAGTACAGGAGAAAATCCCCAGCGTCCATCTATTAAGGAGGAGGACAGATCCCTAATTAGGGGGGGAGGTGGCCAGGTACTGCCCTATTTTGAGAATCCCGGACCCGCGGATGTACGAGAGATATATCCTAGAATGCCCGTGAACCCAGAGGAAAAATATTCCCGTGAAAGAGCCTTCTTCCCCAGACCTCTTTATGAAGGCGAAGAAAAGCCATTAGGTTCAGGAGTGCCCTTTTTACAGCCTCCATATGGGGAAGAGCGCAGGACATTTGGCACAGGAACTTTGTTCCCAAAACCAAATTATGGTGGAGGACCAAGTGAAACGCATCCTACTGCCCCGAGTTTTACCCCTCACCTGACCCCACAGATAATACCTGACCGAACCTTAGGAAGAGTACTAGATGAAAGGGAGCAAGAGGCCATAGCTAGACAGAGGACAGAAATAATTCAGAAGATCTCCCAGTTAAATGCCAGTCCTGAAGCTTTGACTATTCCGGTAACAATCGGACCAGTGGTTCCGTTGTATGGGAATAATCAAGGAGGTCCAAACCCTCCAGTTATGAACCCTATCATGGCCCTGCCGAGGCAGGAGCCCCTACTGATAGACGATCAGTCCAGTGAGTGCGAGTCCGAAGTCGTGTTCTTGGACCTGCCAAACAAACAGACCGGGAAGGGAGTGCAGAAGAGGCATAATCCTTTTAATGCGAAAAAAATTAAATTAGAATCAACGTCAGGTACTAGGAGTGTTTCTTTGGTAACTCCGGAAGAAATTGAAAATTGGAGTCGTGAATTAGAAAAACAGACTCCGCAAACGAAACCTTTAGACCTCTACAAGCTGAGGGTAGAAATAGAGGAATTGATGGCAGGAAATGTGGGATTAGACAGATTAAACACCTATTCTGAAGAAGAGTTGCTGTTTATGTGTAAAAGCCTTACCAGAAGTACCAGAGTGCTCCACGAAAAGCTGACAGACACTGCAGCTAGTATGGGGGTAGATATTTCCCGATCCAAGCCCTTGCAAAAGCCTTACAGAGCTGAATTCTCAGACAAGGATATAGAGAACTTGAATGTGTCAGGGAAAAAGTTGCAGATTAAAGAATTGCTTGCAGTTTTGCAAAAATGGGGAGACGTGGAAAAATGGAGAAGCAGGTGGGCACGAAAGAAAGATGAGGCTCGATCCAGACAAGCCACCCCTGAGTTCCCTTTGAGAGAAGTAGACAAGCCCGAAACATTATGCCCCATGCGTGAAGTACCAGGTGGGAGGTATGTGCACGTTCCATGGTCCAGACAGGATATTGTGTCCTTTACTAACGATTTCCCGAAACTGCGCGAAAAGCCCGTGGACTGGTACCGGCAGGTGGAAAGGTTCGTAAAGGTGCAAAAATGCCTGTGGAAAGACCTGGATGGATTTTTCGACATTGTGGTCCCGGTAGATCTATGGACCGAGTGTAAAATAGCCATAGGCTGGCCTAGTGAGGAGTACCCGAGGGACTCTAACACAGGGGAGCCGTCGATTGAAGTGATGAAAAAATACGAACAAGTAATGCTGCATTTGAAAAATAAGGTGCCCGCAAAAGAAACTGATTGGACCAGAATAGATAGAACCACGCAGGAGAGAGACGAGACAGTGCACTCCTATTATGAAAGGCTGTTGCAGGTGTTTAAAACATACAGTGGTATAGATAACATCGAGATGAAGGATATGACGCATTTCATTTACAGGTTTGTTAACGGTTTAAGGCCTGAAATTTGTCAGTGGATAAAAGATAACAAAATTTGTTGGCACTCCAAAAAGATAGACGAGGTCCTGCGGTACGCAAAGTACTGCGAGGACGAGATGGCAGAAAAGAAAAAGGCGCTCAAGGAAAAAGTCATGTGGGCTCAAGTGAAGCTCGCAGAACAGCAGGAAAAACAGTTGAGTAACATGGTCAAAAACACTCAGAACCAAAGTTCTGGGGGTGGGGGAGGAGGTAAGCCCCGGCCCAAAATGAGCAGGGAGGAGGCTATGAAGAAATTTCCCTGTCACCAGTGCGGAGAAATTGGACACTGGCGTAACGAGTGTCCTTATTTGCCTGACGATAACCCCAAAACAGCTGATTTAACTCCACAGACGCAGAAAGAAAGACCAAGAAAGACCCAACCACAGGTAAAAATGGTTCAGGTGCCCCGAGCTCCAAAGCAAGTACATAAGGGAAAAGGCGCAGAGGGTGATGAGATAGAAGTCTGGGAAAGCAATGAGAACAGAAATGCAGCAACTTCGCAGTATTTGTTAAATGATACCTTCCTTTGTGATGACCAGTACTGACGGGGCCTGAGAGGGGAGGACGAGGAGTGCGTACTTGGCGCCTCCTTGCCGGTAGACCAGTCCGGACCATACATTGAAGGAAAGGTTGACGGAAACAATGTCACTTTTCTGTTGGACACTGGTGCTACCCGTTCTACTGTGAGAACAGTGGACGTTCCAAACCTACCCCTCTCGGGAGAAGCCATCCAAGTAGTAGGTGTATCTAATCAATTGATTAGTACTCCTGTTACCAAGCCCATGGAGATCTCAATTGGAAACTTTAAGGAGATGCATAGATTTGTCGTTTGTGACACCAGTCCAGTGAATTTACTGGGACGTGATTTGCTGTGCAAAATTAACTGTACCATCTTTTGCACACCAAAGGGTGTTGAAATTCAGACCCCAGATGAAGACGGCATTTATAAATTAATGTTAATCAGACCTGACTCAGAAATTAAACGAATGACCATGCAGGATTTGCCCCAAGAACTCCAAGAAGCAGTGAAGCCAGAGGTATGGGACTTTACTGGGAAAGATGTAGGGTTAATGAAAAACGTGGACCCCATACAGATAGCAATCAAGGACAATGCAGTATACCCCAATACTAAACCCTACAGGATGAATGCAGAAGTGAAAGCAGGTGTCACTCTGGAAATACAGAAATTGCTAGAAGGAAACATCATACAGGAAGTAATGAGTAGCCCATGTAACTCACCGATTATGGGTATCAAGAAGCCTAGTGGCAAGTACAGAGTAGTGCAGGACCTACGAAAAGTCAACAAGATAGTAGTCCCCTGCTGTCCTATTGTCCCGAACCCAGCAGTGATTCTGTATCAGATACCCTGGGATGCTGAGTGGTTCACTGTGATAGACCTATGTCATGCATTCTTTTCCATTCCCTTGCATCCAGATAGCAAATTTCTTTTCTCATTTGCCTTCAATGGTCACGTGTATGTCTGGAACCGGGTCCCTCAAGGGTACACAGAGAGCCCCTCTATCTTTAATCAGATCTTGAAAAAATGTTTGGAAACTTTGGTCTTACCTGGGAACTCTGTCCTAGTGCAATACATAGACGACCTCTTGGTGGCGTCTAAAAGTCATAGGGATTGTGTGATTGACACCATTGCCCTACTGAACCACCTGAGTGAGAAGGGACATAAAGTGGCCCCTGACAAATTACAGTTCTGTGCAAAATCAGTAAAATATCTGGGGCACCAGATAGAGAAAGGGGTCAGGAAAGTGACATCAGAAAGAGTGAGAATAATACAAAAGATGCAGTTACCCCGTACTCAGAAAGAGATCAGAATGTTCCTGGGAGTGATAGGATACTGCAGGCAGTGGATTCTGGGATTTGCAGTCCTAGCTAGGCCCTTGATAAAAATGACCAAGAGAGGAACACCAGATATTGTAGAATGGGATGATGAAAGCTTAACAGCCTTCACCAAACTGCGAAATTGTCTGTGCACAGCACCTGCGTTGGGAATGCCAGACTATACTAAGGAATTTGCCCTTTTCTGTGACACTCGCGATAATTGCGCGTTGTCAGTCCTGACACAAGATCATGGCACAACGAAAAGGCCTGTGGCATATTTTTCTGCCACCCTGGATCCAGTGGCTGCTGGATTACCAGGTTGTCTGAAAGCGGTAGCTGCTACCTGCGCAAGTTTAGAGCAGAGTGAGTCCATTGTCATGGGACATCCTGTAACTGCGTATGTCCCACATGGAGTGGTAATTTTACTGACCAGAACAAAGACTCAGTATCTCACCCAAGTGTTTACTAAAAGAACTGATACCTAGGTTCGGGGTTCCAGTCACTATTGAATCAGATCAAGGCTCACATTTTCAGAATGAGGTGATCGCCGAACTCTGTAAGGCCTTTGGAATATCACAAAAGCTTCACTGTGCATACCGTCCAGAGGCTTCTGGAATAGTGGAACAAATAAATGGAACTATCAAAAACAGACTAGCAAAACTATGTGATGCATCTAGGATGACCTGGGTGAAGGCCCTGCCCCTGGTCCTGGTGGGACTCAGAAGTGTTCCTGACCGCAAGACAGGCCTAAGTCCCCATGAAATCATTATGGGAAGAGTGATGAGACAAGCATGGGTGCCAGGAAGCAAACTGTTGAGTATTACTGATGATTTGGTGCTTGAATACTGCAAGAGATTGGGTGACCAAGTGCGTTCTATCTCTCGCCAGATCGGAGAAGACGCCATCCTCAATCCAACGACTCCTCTCCACAAACTGGTCCCGGGAGATTGGGTCAAGATAAAGAAGCATACTCGGAAGAGCTGCCTGGAGCCAAGGTGGGAGAGAGAAACGTCAGGTGATCCTGGTAACTACCACAGCAGTAAAGTGTGCAGGGGTTCCACGCTGGGTACACGCCAGCCATACCCAGAAGGTATTACCAGACGAGGAGCCTGAAGAAGAAGGGCGTCCAGCGGAGGACTCTGCAGGAGCCAGACCAGAAGTAGCTGACGACGTACAGCCCAGTACCAGTCGAGCTGCAGAATCAGCAGACGTTGGCCCAAGAATAGTTGATAACGAACTACCAAGAGCCCAGCCTGCTGAAGGGGTCCAAGAAGCTGAGCCAGAAGTAGCTGAAGACGAGCTGCCGAGCATATGCCCAGAGGAGTGGATTCCATTGATTGATCTCACTGAAGACCCCATTCGAACGAGTGAGAGACTTTGGGAAGGTAGAGAGTGGACTAGGGAGGAAAAGCAAGGCACAGGCGAAGAACCTCAGAATCTTGAGATTCACATCAAAACTGAGGAAGGAGAAGGTCAGACAGGGACAGAACAAGTGATTGATACAGAACAAGTGAAGGATACAGAGCAAGTGATTGATACTCCTCCACTGACTCCTGATGTCGGGAAGGGACAGACTAGACATAGCGTAATAGTTCGAGCGGAAGAAAGTCCAGAGATCGAAGTGCTTGAACAGGATCAGATAGGATTAGAAGAACGTGTTCAGGAAACAGAAACAGAGACATTTGAAGAGCAAACTCAAGACTCTCCTGAACAAGGCCAGATTAATAACCAGGCAGAAGAAATAGATGCAAGTCCTGGAACTAGTGAGGTAGGAAGGGACGAAGTAGCAGAATTGCCACAAACTAATGAAAACAAGAGGGCAAGAGAAGAAAACGAAGTCCAAGTGCCAACTAAAAGACTTAAGAAAAGAAAGCACGTTGAGCCTGGATTTGTCAAGAAATTGAGGCTAAGGATAAAAACGGTAGAAGAAAAACGTGCAGAAGAAAGGAGAAGTGCTCGCATAGCTAAGCAACAAGAAGGTATCTCCAACAGAAGGAGTGATCGAATAAAGAGACAAAACAAAAAGTACAAGTCACCTGAATGGACACTTGTGTTGGAAGACTTTGAAGATCTTGATATAACTGACGAGAGCGACGGAGAACCCGTCCCTGAGTACTCTGCCGAAGAAGAAGACGAGCCACCGTGAATTTGCACAAAGTAAGCTACTCGTGTAAAGTCACAAAGAGGGGTCGAGAAACTTCTTCTGAGCCAAAATGTCTGATTCAAACGTGAGTGGTAGACCTAGTCGCAGCTGTTGCAAAACTTGCTGCAAGGTATGTGTCTGTAGTATAGTTGTCCTGATATTAGTTTGGATAGGACTAACAGTGTTCATTCCCTTTGCAGTGAGCAAAAATACTAATATTGTCCCTACTGAAATTGTAAATACTGACGGTGAGGAGCTGACAACACAGAGTGTAGCCAGACATGAGAGAGCACTGAGACAAACAAAACAAGACTTAGAAGCATCAGATGAGGGAGAACTACATTATCACGGAGTTAAGAACAAGACACACTTAAATGTTTTCGCAAACTTGTTAATACACTATGTAGAGACTATGGAAATTGAAGATTGCTATGTCTGCATGAAGCTACCTACCTCTGTAGCTGAAGGCATGACATACCATCACTTGCCGCTGACATATGGAATCTCCTGTAGCATTTTAGCTAATTTATTTTACAAAAGAGGACCGTTGCAGTACTATTACTCTAACAATGACGTGATCTTTTCTGAACTTCCCATACGTGGGAACTTGAATCCTGTATATACCAAAAGTGACGTAATACGATATATGGGAGACTACTTTCTGACTATAGGTAATATCGACATAGGTGACGCACACAGAGATAACTTGACTTGTTCTTTGCGTGAGCAGGAAAAGATGTTCCTGAACATGGCAGAGAAAAGGAGAATTAAAATACAAAAGAAGGCAAATGACGAAAGTCAGAAAAGACCAAGGTGGGCAGAGAACATGGAAGGCACCTCAACTGGTGGGGCGGGTCCTGCTCTGTTGCTGGATTTTGAAAAGAAAGGCAAGCTATGTCTTCACCGCGAGAAGACTAGCTATTATAATAACATTTTCATTGGTTCCAGTGAATGCGAACATAATTACAAGGTAATTGGAGGTTGGGGTTTCAAAAATGGGTCAGAGCCTGTGTTTCCTGGAATTTATTATATTTGTGGGGACAAGGCTTATTTCAAATTGCCGGATCACTGGTATGGAAGCTGCTACTTTGGCATTGTCTTCCCGAAAATATACCATGTGAATGGAGTTGCTGGAAGCAGTGAAAATACTAATGGCTTAGTGCGTAGTAAAAGAGAAAGTGTAGGTGAAATAAAGGGTAGTATTTTCAGTGCACTGATACCTGGAGTGGGAGTGGTTCTGAACACTCACAGAATTTGCAAATTGTCCACTATAGTGGATGTGTTGTCTACTGACACAGCTCATGGATTTCTGCTGGTCAATACCGAAATGGTTGCGATCAGATCAATGGTTTTGCAGAACCGACTTGCTCTTGATACCTTATTAGCGAAAGAGGGCGGAGTCTGCCGGATGTTGAAGGCGCAACATTGTTGCACTTATATTCCGGACAAAAGTGTACAGCTCAAAAGATACGTGAAAAACATTACTAATTTGGCAAAGGAACTCAAACCACTCGAGGTTGACAGTGCCTGGAAGAGACTAGTAGATGGTCTCTCAAATGTAGGTCATTGGCTTGCTAGCGTAGGTAAAAGCTTATTGTTCAAGGTACTGATGCCAATTGGAATTATAGGTCTCATCCTATTCTTCATATTTGTCTGTTGCAAATGTCGTAAGCATACCAGAAAGCATGAAGTGAATGCCAGAGGAGTGAAACGAAGTGTGGATTAGCTTGAATTGGAGGAGATAAATAATCAGATCTACAAAAGGGTGAAGAATTCTCACCCTACAAAAGATGAGAAAGAGAAATTGAATCGTTTGCTGGAAGAAATAGAGCTGTATAAGGTGTGAGAAGTTGGCATCTGGTTCCATTTATTTTTGTGATGATAGTAAATATCATCAAAGAGGGGATTGATGAAGCAAAGCTTCGCATTCGCGACGTGCTTTATTCATGAACCTCGCCCGTGTGTAATCCAGTAATAAGTTGTACGTCTTACTAACGTTTATTCTATGTTTAAACGAGGTTCCCCGAAGCTTGCCTATGTGTTTTACTAAAATAATTAACTCGAGTCTTTTAAAATGGCCGCTGCTTGGAAGTAAGTGTCTGCAGTCACACTCACGTGTCCTGATGTGTTTGCAGAGTTGGAGGGAAATAGTTGCGCATGCGTAATGCCTAGCTTTGCCAATAACGTGGTACTGCTCGTGCCACTGCTCTTGTACCTGTTTATATGTAGCTAACATTTAGACTGCATAAGTATATTTCTTAGTGATAAGTTGAAAGTACAAACCCTGTGATGTGTTTTCATAATGTTATTTCTATGTATTAATTTGTTCTCGCTTACTTTTCATGTACCGCGGGGAACGGGGGTCTGACTGAACTGAGAGCCATCTTGGAGGGTACTTGTGCGCAGACTCGACAAAAGGCGTCCTGTCATTGAATGACTGCCAAGGAAGGTTGATACCAGAAGCAAGCCTGGGAAAGCAGCACCTTCGCCCGCAACATCATGATATTGTTCTATTATGTTGCAAAAATGTATTCTTTGCCTGTATTCTGCGCAACTTTCTCATGGGAACCCCAATCTTGCTAGGCGGTGCCCTGAGATGTAAATAAGGCCTCCAAATAGTGTATTCTGATTGGTGTGTTACCCAAATCCTATCTTAGGACCAATCCAAATTGAGGGATTCTGACACTTTGCAACATTGGGGGGTGGTACACCGTCCCCAAACTGTATATCTACCCTGGGTTCACCTAGGGAATTGTCCGACTTGTCTGGTTTAGCTGACCTGTCACTGACCCATCGTACTCAATAGGTGACTGAAAATACAGAGCGCTGCGGAGCACTCTGTCCAAAATTGACCATAGACTAAGGTTCTACTGAACCTTAAAGTGCTGGCGAAGCACTTTGCTGGGAGTTCGCTGACCCAATCGGGGTCTTGATCGATAGCTGCAGAGAGGGTGGAGCGCAGGCGTTGCTTCCAAACTGCGGGTGCGGTCCTGTCCTGAGCGGTCCTGTCCTGAGGGTTTGCTGTCCTGTCCTGAGGTCCTGTCTTGATTCCTAATCCGAGGGTATCCTGTCCTGTCCTGGGTGTCCATTCTGCACCTGCTGTCCATTGAGGGGTATCCTTCCTTGAGGGTTTCCTGTCTTTAACTGACCCGTGGCCAGGGTTTGGTTTCCACACCAGTCTAGGTAAATATCGCTCTAAACTCTTTAAACTTGCACCTTTCTATTTTTCTGTCTTTTGCTTCAATAAAGACATACCTTTGCATATGTTGATTTTTCCATGCTTTTGCCGCAACTTATTGAAACGTAAAGACATTGCATATTTTCATAACGTGTTCCCATGTTACCCTACCTATTAGAAATCATATTTTGCATTGCAGTTTGTCATTTTCTGATATGGTCTAGAACGGCCTTACTTAAACTGTCTAAAGAACTATTGCCCTGAATGCATAGCGTTTCCCGTTTGCATCTCATATTAGCATTTCCATGATTACCCTGACTTTATTTCTCTATAGTTATGTACTCTTCATTATTTTGATTATTGATTGTCTTATTCTTGTAAACCTAATGCTCAACGAAAACGAACTTTAGATAAAGCTTTTAAAACTTCCAGTTGTCCGTGGTCATTTTACAACAGTATTGAATGTCATTTTGAGTTGGTATTTTGCTGCCTTTCCTTTACAGCTAGCTCCCTGATCCGTTGAAGTCATAGGTACCCGTGTCGGTGGATGGTAAGTCGGGTACGCTGAGTAATAACAGTAGGGAATTCACACAAATTGGTAGCAGCCCGTGAAGTCACCCTGTCAATGAATAGTGTGAATTAAAGTATATGGGCCCGAAGCCGGAAACGGCGAAATTATTGGCTGGGTGACCTCGCGCGCTCTATCAGATCCATAGCCTGATGAGGCCTCAATAATACAACAAAAACTCTCCAGTCACAGGGGACCGTGCAAATAATCTCTAATAAAAGAGAGAGGTACCCAAAACCAAAGGGATAGGGTACTAAGACTGACTTTATGTCAAAGAAGAATTCCCTTTGGGCACCTTAATTCCAGAGCTGCGCCAGCACCTGATAGATAGCAAGCTGACTAACCCTAGGAAGCTTGCTGAGGAGGCGGACCGCTGGGTGAGCACCCGGGTCCACAAGGGTCATGTGGGAGACTCAGCCAAAGGTGGGCAGGGTCCCCAGCAGAAGAGTGGGGGGGATAAGGGTAAACAGAAGGAGTTCCCCGAAGGGCCCCAAAGTAGTCCCCAAGGGAACTCAGTAAAAGGTTCCCAGCCTCCCCCTGAGAGAAAGAAAGGGGCCCGACAGGTAGTCCTGTTCCCCAGGGGCCCCTGAAGTGTTACAAGTGTGTCAACCTGGGTCATAAGGCAAATGATACCAGGTGCCGCCTGTTTGGTAAACAAGCACCCACTGGTGCTCCACCCCGGCAGGTGGCTAGTGTAGCCTTGGGGGAGGAGATCGATGTCCAAGGTGGGTGGGGTCCCGCACAGATGACCCTAGTCTCTTTAGGAGACCATGAGATGGTCTCAGAAGCTCAGCTGCCCAGGAACACTAAGAAATATGGGCAGCGAGTGACCATCAATGGCCAAAAGGTGGAGGCTCTTAGAGATACAGGAGACAGTGTGACAGCTGTCAAGTGTCACCTGGTGACTCAAGAGCAGATTGTCCCTCATGCATTTTGCCGAGTTGTCAACGCCGACAACACAGAGAGTCATTGTCCAATGGCTCAGGTTCCCTTTGAGTGGGGGGTGTCTCTGGTACTCTTCAGGTAGCTGTGAGGCCCGCCATGCCTGTTGATTGTTTGTTGGGAAATGATTTGGAGAGCTCCCCTTGGGAAAAGGTAGAGAATACAACTCACTTGAAGATGGTTGGACTGCTTGACTGGGCGTGCGTGACCACCTGGTCAATGTCAGCCAGTAAGGGTTCTCAAGAGGACCTGGAGCCTGAGAGGGAGGCCCAGGAACCTGCTGAAAAGAGAAGTGGTGAGGGGCGTGGGAAACCGGCCCCCGAAGTTCCCACGGCCCAGGAGAAGGTAGACCCTGAGGGGGATGTCCTGGAGCCTACCCAGGAGCAAGTAGCTGAACTGGGGGACCTACCTGAACTGACCCATTGGCAGCAAGAAGGAGGCCCCTCCAGGAAGGAATTTTGCAAGGAACAGAGAGAGTGCCCTTCTCTTGTGGACTTGCAGCAACAGGCTGCAAGACAGGCAGCAGGTGATCAGTCAGGATCACACTTGATTTACTGGGAGAATGGTCTCCTGTATGGTGAGCCTAAGGTTGCTGAACCTGGGTCGGCCCATGTGCTGGTGGTACCCCAGAAGTTCAGAGCCTTCCTACTGGGGCTGGTTCATGATGTGCCGTTAGCAGGACATTTGGGGCAGGACAAGACCTTTGAAAGGCTTGTCACCCACTTTCATTGGCCCCAAATGCACAAGAGTTCTGATGCTCATTGCAGGACTTGTTAGACTTGCCAGGCAAGTGGAAAGAGTGGGAGGAAGCACAAGGCACCTCTCCAACCATTCCCTGTGGTCAGTACCCCCTTTGAGCAGGTAGGGATTGACATTGTGGGGCCACTGGACCCAAAGACATCCACGGGCAACAGGTTCATCCTGGTCTTGGTGGACCATGCCACCCGGTACCCGGAAGCCATACTTTTGAGGACAGTGATGGCCCCGTGGTGGGATTAGCACTGATGGGAATTTTTATCCCGAGTGGGATTCCCTCGCGAGGTAGTGTCGGACCAGGGTACCAACTTCATTTCCAAATATATGAAGTCCCTATGGCAGAAGTGTGGGGTAACTTACAAGTTCACCACTCCTTACCACCACCAAGGAAACGGGTTGGTTGAAAGGTTCAACCGGGCCCTGAACGGCATGATAATGGGTCTTGAGGAACCAATGAGGCGTAAGTGGGACGTCCTCTTACCATGCCTGTTGTTTGCATACCGGGAGGTGCCACAGAAATATCTAGGGTTCAGTCCCTTTGAGCTTCTCTATGGACACCCGGTCAGAGGACCTCTGAGTTTGGTTAAAGAAGGCTGGGAGCAATCTCTCAGGAAACCTCCCCAGGATGTATATAGCTACATGCTGACCTTCAGGAACCAGACTAGGCGTTTCAGGCATCTCGCTTAGGCGAATCTGGAAGTCAGCCAGGAGGAGATGAAGAGCTGGTATGACCAGAATGCCACCCTGGTAGAGCTTCAACCTGGCCAGAAAGTGGGGGTCATGGCCCCCGTGGAGCCCTGTGTGCTCCAGGATAAGTGGACTGGACCATTTGAGGTTGTGGAGCGCAAGAGTCCAGTTACCTACTTGGTGGACTTGCGGTCTCCTAGGAACACCTTGAGGGTCTTACATGTCAACCGCCTTAAGCCCCACTTAGAGAGGTCTGAAGTGGGCATGCTCTTGGCAACAGATGTTGGGATGGAGGAGAAGACTGAGCATCTTCCTGACCTCCTGTCAGCCTCAGAGCAAGATGGGTCAGTGGATGGTGTCAACCGCTCTTCCACCCTGACCCATGAGCAACAGAATGACTGCCGCCAGTTGCTGGGACAGTTTTCTGATCTGTTCTCCCTGGTTCCTGGTGTCACAGATTGGTGCGTCCATGATGTGGACACAGGAGACAGCTTACCTGAGAAGCACATGTCTTACAGGGTAACTGACAGGGTAAGGGCTTGCATCAAAGAGGAAGTCTCAAAGATGCTTGAGCTTGGGGTGATTGAGTCCTCCAGCAGTCCTTGGGCCAGACCAGTGGTCTTGGTCCCGAAGCCTGCAGCGCCGGGTGCCACGCCCGAACTCCGGTTCTGTGTGGACTACAGAGGGCACAATTCAGTCACGAAGACTGACACGCAACCAATCCCCAGAGCCGATGAGCTCATAGATCGGCTAGGGGCCGCACGGTACCTCAACACGTTTGACTTAATGTCTGAGTACTGGCAGATCGCCTTGACTGATGGGGCAAAGGAGAGGTCAGCATTCTCCACACCAGATGGGCATTTTCAATTCTGTGTTATGCCCTTTGGGATGAAGAATGCCCCTGCCACCTTTCAGAGGTTGGTCAATCAGGTGTTGGTTGGACTGGATGAGTTCAGTGCCGCCTACCTGGATGACTTCGCAGTGTATAGTGCCAGTTGGGAGGAACATCTGCGCCACCTCTGGGAAGTGTTGATGGCGCTGCAGAAAGCAGGCCTCACGATCAAGGCGAGCAAGTGCCAGATCGGGCAGGGTTCCGTGGTGTACTTTGGATACCAAGTTGGGAGCGGCCAGGTGGCGCCCCTACAACCCAAGATTGAAACCATCCTGGCTTGGGAGCCACCCAAAACCCAGACAGAGGTGAGAGCCTTCTTAGGTCTCACAGGGTATTACAGGAGGTTTGTCAAGGGGTATGGCAACATTGTTGCACCCTTGACAGAGCTGACTTCCAGGAAGCAGCCCAAGAAGGTGATCTGGACTGACACCTTTCAGAAGGCTTTTGAGGCCCTGAAAGCTGTCATGTGCAACGCACCCGTGCTCCGGGCACCCAACTTTTCAAGTGAGTTTATCGTTCAGGCAGACTCTTCAGAGCATGGTGTGGGGGCTGTTCTGACACAGGTGAATGAGGAGGGCCTAGATCAACCTGTAGCCTTTATCAGTAGAGGGTTACTTCCACGGGAACAGAGGTGGAGTGCTATTGAGCGTGAGACATTTGCTGTGGTCTGGGCACTGAAGAAGCTGAGACCATACCTGTTTGTGACTCAGTTCCGGGTTCAGACAGACCACAGGCCCCTCAGATGGTTGATGTAGATGAGGGGTGAGAATCCAAAACTGTTGAGATGGTTAATTTTTCTACAGGGTATGGTCTTTACGGGGGAACACCGCCCTGGTACAGAACATGCCAACGCTGATGATCTGTCCAGATTTTTATGCCTTAGGGAAGAGAACTCCCAGGAGTTAGGGTAGTTCTCCCCACTTTTCAGCTGGAGGGGACACGTGTTAGACCTGGCACCATTGGCGTGGGTCTCCCTTCCATTTTTGCTGTTGCCTCATGCATTTTTGCTGGTATTGGATGCTTTCGGCACTGTGCCACTGCTATTCAGTGCCACAGTGCAAGTTCTCCCTATTGTAAATTGATGTATTAATCAGTGGTTCCATGTTT
The DNA here is from genome assembly GCF_964261635.1 of Lissotriton helveticus. Taxonomy (NCBI): domain Eukaryota; kingdom Metazoa; phylum Chordata; class Amphibia; order Caudata; family Salamandridae; genus Lissotriton; species Lissotriton helveticus. The sequence continues at coordinate 1,307,766,472 of NC_136063.1, forward strand.
GGCTATTTGGTTTACTTGTCAGACTCTAGTCTAGTGCACTGAGTGTGCCCAGGGTGTGTAAATCCAAATGCAGCTGGTGGCCTGCAGCACTGGTTGTGCCACCCACAGAAGCAGCCTTGTAAAATGTGTCTAAGGTCTGCCATTGCAGAGCCTGCGTACAGTCTGGTACTGTCATGCTGACTGGGCAGGTGCACCCACTGACCAGTCCCTAAACCTTCCCTTTTCTTCATATCAGTCACCCCTATGGTAGACCCAAGGGCAGGGTGCATTGTAAGTATAAAGTAGGACAAGCCCTGATGTGTGTGGCATGTCCTAATAGTGAATTACAGCCATTTTCATTTTTCACTATTGCAAGGCTACCTGTTCTCCATAGGCCAGAATGGGCTGTTAGAGTTATTACATTTTATAATCCTAACTGTCTCAAAGAACATGGTAGAAATTCGAGTTTAGAATGGCTAAACTCTGAATAATAAAATACATCTTTTAGTGAAGTTGGTTTTAATATTCTGTGTTTGCATATACCACTTTTAGAAAGTAGGTATTTGCTTGTCTAACCATTTAATCCTGCCTCTGCTAGGTTGTGTATTCCTATGTCCGGTTTTGTGAGTGACAGGGCTGGGGAATTCCAGGATACAGGCCGAGTCACCCGGTGGTGAATACATCGATCTGCATCTAGATGGGAGGGAGGAGTTGCACCTGAACCTTGAATAGGGCTGTGCCTGCCTTTCACAATGCTGGCTCCACCCCCTGGGGAGAGGCTGATGTCTCTGCCCTGCACACTGAAAGAAGAGAAGGAGTCCTGTAAACAAAGTGCTCCAGGACTGTACTTGCCTTCCACAATGCTGGCTCCACCTCCTGTGGGGCGTCTGATGTGCATGCCTTGCACTGTGAAAGGAAAGGAGAAGTCTGGTAAACAGAGTGCTTCAGAACTGGTTTGGACTGCACAAAGGCCCCTCTCCCCTCAAGGGAACAAAGGATTTTGGGGTATAAGTATTGGGACCCTGCTCCCATGAAATTAGATCACTTTGGACTACAAGAAGAAACCTTTACTGAGGAGAGGAACCTGAAGAAACTGAGGAGAGACTATTCCCAAGTGCTGCTTGGGGATTGGCCTGCAGTGGTTGCCTTACTGCCAAAGGAAGGAGGAAGGAATGTTGTGTACTTTGCTTTCAACTTGTGAAGGATCTCCAAGGGCTTGGAAAAGAGTTTGCCTCATGCTGAAGTCTCAGGGACAACAGACTTCAACCCCCAGCTCCCTAGAGTTCTTTGTAAGTGCCTGCTGCTGTTTTGGGCCTTCTGAGGGACTGCGTGTCGGAAGGAGCTGGAAGCGCGACTCAACGAGAAGAAGCGTGTTGCTGTGCCTGCCGTCGCAACTCAGAAGAAGGGTGTCGCTGCTGGGACTGTTGCACTGTACGGCATCGGAGAGAAGCGTGCTGCAACGAAGAGGATGCATGTCGCCATCGCTGCTGCTGCCGTCGCAACTCCGAAGGAGGGTGCGTCGCCGCTGTAGTTGTCGCACTGCACCGCATCAGGAGAAGAATTTCGCAATGAGGTCGGAGCGTGTCGCTATCGCTGTGCCTGCCGTCGCAACTCTGAAGGAGGTTGTCACCGCTGGAACCGTTGCATTGCACCCCATCGACCAAGAGCACCTCGCATCCCCGAGAAGTCGGAGCTGCTGCCGTCACATCTTGGATGTTGCCGCATTGAGCGGAAGCTTCACGCATCATGGGAGAAGAGCGCCGCCGCTGGAGCTGTTGTCGGCGCCGCTGCAGTCCACGCATTGAACTGCGAACTTCTCGCATCCCCGAGAAGCGTGCCGCATCTGGAAGATCTTCACGTCTTTATTTCTTTGTATCTGAACTTTGCCGCATTTCCCATTGCTGCGACTTTGCTTGTCGTGGAAGCGCAACGCAACCTAAGATACATTGACGCAGAGTGTCACATCTAAGAACTGAACTCAACTAAGCTTAAATCTACCATCTTAAAGTAATAGTGTTGTGTGTTTTTGTTGTTTATGGTCTTGTGGTAACTCTATATAAAGTCTACTTATTTTTTATATAAAACCTGTGTGGGGTCCATTTGTTGTGTTGTCACTGGGTTACTGTATGTGGTCACAACTGCTTAACTTACAATGCCTCTGAAGTAAAGCCCTTCTGTTCGTGCCAAGCTACCAAGGGGGTGAGCAGGGGTTATTTTGGGAGTGTAATCCCCTTATCCTGACTAGAGGAGAGGGTCCCTATTTGCCACAGGTATCTATCTGTGCCAACTAGAAACCCCCAAATCTAACACCCTTCGTGTTACCTCCAGTAAATCCCACACAGTGGGATTGCTAAAGGGTGTTTGTAGGCCACCACTTTTCTCCACCACTCTGCAAATGTGACTGATATGTTATAGTTTGAATTTAGCATTTAAAAAACCTTTGAAATTCACTGAAAAAAACATAGGTTTCAGAGAAGTTATAGTTAGAAATTAGCATTTAAAAAACCTTTGAAATTCACTGAAAAACCATAGGTTTCAGGCATGTTATAGTTAGAAATTAACATTGAAAGAACCTTAGAAATTTACTGAAAAACCATTGGTTTGAGGGACATTATAGTTAATTGGACATTTCACTCTTACAAAACCAGAGAAATTTCACTGTTATAGTTAGTTCAGCTAACTATAACTAGCGCCCCCGCAATGTATTGCTGATGACGTCACATATTACATCATTCATGACATGGTCAGTGACATCTCAAATGACATCACTGATGACATCATCCACGTGAAAATCTGATGCACCTCCTCACATTCTAATGTAACCTTGGATACACCCACTCTAAAATACAGACTACCATTTTCGAAACCATAGACACACCAATACCAGTTACTACATACTCATCAATACATCTCTATCATATGCACTCATACACCTATACAAACACACACACAGCAGCACTCATCCAGGGTTACTCACACAGCTAGTCAGTCATGCATAGAATCAATCACACTTCCATTTACTCACCTATACAGTTATACACACACCACCTCACTTATTCATACAGATACTAACACATACTTACTCTCTTAAACAATCACTGACATAGGCACACACTCATCCATACAGCCACTCTCACAATCACTGACTCTCACGTATAGTCATTTATATACTCCAACTCTCACATACACTGCCTTTTACATATGTAGTTACTGGGACATGTACCACTGGGACATCCATTCACTCACCAACACACCCATACAAACACTCACCCATTCATGTAGCTGTTTCCACATGCACTCTTGAACCCATACACCCAGTGAATCAACCACTCACACATTTATGCACAGTCACACAAATCCCACCCGACCACACATATACTCAGGCACCCATACTACTACTCAGACAACCAATCAATAACTCATATAGACACTCATGTAGTTACTCACCAACCCATGTAGCAGCTTACACAACAACAGATAGACTGATACAGACATCACAGTTTAGACACTAACCCATGCATTCAGTAAGACACATTTAATCACTCACCTCTTTGGCGCTGTTTTACGAATCTTCGCTAAATTTTCCAAACTAATGGTTCACTCAAGTCAACTCCTGTTTAAAAAGTTTTGGGGTGATTCATTAAGCGGGGGCCAAGAAAGAAGGGGGTCCTAAACGCGTTTTCCCCAGGAACTTTAGACAAAGCTACAGCCCAAACTGCTTAACGGAATGACACCAAATTTGGCAAAAAGGTAGGTCTTGGCCCAGAAAGTGTGCTTGTTATAAAATGGTGTAAATCCATTCAGTAGTTGCAGAGAAATTCCAAAAATAAAAATGTATATATCTAAGCACCCAGGAGGATTCGCGAACCCTCCCGAGCTCGAGCTTCATTCTGATTGGCTGCCAACACTTCAAACCAGAATGTGTTAACTGTCATCTTGTGACCGAGTCACAAGAAAACAGTGGAAAAAAGATAAAAAACAAGAAAAGAGGGCAGGGTAGAAACACCCTGACTCTCTAGGCCTGCTCAGGTGATCCCACAAGGAACCCCAGGGCCCAAAAAAGCATTAAAAAATAATCGGCTGAAAAAAGCTTAAAAAAAACAAAGCGCGGATTCCCTGCTTTGTTTTTGACAAAGCCTGGCCCCGGGTGGGCCAGGTCCAGGGGGCAATGTTGAATTATGTAGCAGGCCCCCGCAGTCCCGGGGAACGCCATCTTCCTGGGGCTTAGCTAATCATATGTGGGGGGCATGCGGCATCCCGCAGCCCCGGGGACCGCCACCACCACACTGGGGCTTTTTAAAAAAAATGCATGGGGGGCTCCTACCCCCAACTCTGCCCCAGGGACCGCCACCTCCCTGGGGCATTGGTAATTAGAAGCAGGGGGCCTCGTAGGCCCCCACAAGCCCCGGGGACCGTCATCTCCCCGGAGCATTTGGGGCCAGATGTAGGAACCCTAATACCGGTCGGTAACGGCTGAAATTGCCGAATTTCGGCCGTTACTGACCGGTATTAGGCATTTGGGATGTAGGTGGCTACATTTCAGATTCGGTAATTTACCGAATCGGTATTTAAGAATTCGGTAAATTACCGAATTCTTAAATACAGATTCGGTAAATTACCGAATCTGAAATGTAGGAAGCACTAAAGTGAGTGCTTTTCACATATAAGGATTCGTTATTTACCACCAACTATAAGTTGGTGGTAAATAACGAATACCGTTGAAAATGCAAATCTGTGCATTTTTAACTGTGCCTTGTGGCAGACATACATGCCCTTAGGGCATGTATGTGTGCCACATCTGCACACAATCATGATTCAGGGGTGCAACCGGGTGTCAAAGTGACACCCTGGCACCCTTGAATGTTTCCCCCATTTTACCGATATAGGAATGAATGGCAATGAATGGCAATTACCGAATCAGTAAATACTGATTCGGTAAATACCAAATCTTACAGATTCGGTAATTTTTACCAAAAACGTATCTACATCCCATTTACCTATTCTTAAATACCGAATCGGTAAAATTCGGTATTTAAGAATAGGTAAATTGGGATTACCTACATATGGCCCTTAATATTTTAGGAAAGGGGAGCCTTGGACTTCCCCCAAGCCCCGGGAACACCACCTCCCCAGGTCTATAGGATTTAAATGCGGATGGCCACGTGGCTCTCCACTGCCCCAGGGACCGCCACCTTCCTGGGGATAAGTTAATCATATGAGGAGGCAAGCGTCTCCCCCGCAGCCCCGGGGACTGCCACCTCCCTGGGGCATTGGCAATTAGAAGCAGGGGGCCTCGAAGGCCCCCACAAGCCCCGGCGACCCCCACCTCCCCGGGGCATTTAATATTTTAGGAAAGGGGGCCTCGCAGTTCCCCCCAAGCCCCGGGGACCACCACCTCCCCGGGGGGATAGGTTTTAAACGCAGAGTGCCACGCGGCCCCACGCAACCCCAGGAACCGCCACCTCCCCAGGGCTGCCATGGATAACAAAGTGTGGGAGGCTCAAGCCTCCCCACACTGCCCCAGGGACCACCACCTCCCTGGGGCACTCATCATTAAAATGCGGGGGTTCGTTGTGGACCCCCGGGCCCTGGCGGTCACCACCTCCATGGTGCTTAAATCAGTTGGGAGGGGGGTTGCGCGGTCCCCTCCTGGAGCCCTCGATGGCCCCGGGGACCACCACCCCCCAGGGCCAGCTCCTGCAATGTCCCGGGGTGCCCACCCCAGGGACATTGCCATTTGCTATGGCAGGGCGTGAGCCCCAGGAACTGCCACCTTCCCGGGAATTAGTTAATCATATGCAGGGGGCAAGCGTCCCCCCGCAGCCCCGGTGACTTCCACTACCCTGGGGCTTTTTAAAAAAATGCGTGGGTAGGCTTCTGCCCCCCCACCCTTTGCTGGGGCCCACCACCTCCCTGGGGCATTCCCCACAGTCACAAACTTGAGGGCTGGCGAGGAGGATGGGGTAGTGGCCCAGGGGAAGGGGCCACGCAGCCCCCCTCCCGGGAAAATAAAAAATAATTAGGCCAGGCCCTGGGGAATGGGGTCCCTGGGGCCAGAAGTGGCCCAGAGAAGGGGGGGCACGCTGACCACTTCCTGTGTTTTATTTACATAAAAAATGCTCGGGCCCTGGGGATGGGGTCTCCAGGACCCAAAAATACTAAACTAAGAGGGGCCACACAGCCCCTGTTCTAAAAATATATTAAAAAAAGAAAAGCCAGCATCTCGCCTGAGGCCCGCACCTACCTACACCACTGTGCAAACGCGCCTCCTAACGTGTTCTGAATTGGGGGATTAGGTCCACTTCAATCCTAAGGGTTCTTAGGGGCCAACTAGACTGCCAGGTACCTCTAGTAATCCCCACACAGTGGGATTGCTGAGAGGTGGCTCAAGGCCACACCCCTTTTTACACCACTCTGCAAACGTGCCTCTTGGTGCACTGCTGGTGGGACGATGAGGTCCTCTGGTATCCTGAGGACCTCAGGATATCAGTGGACTTCATCCCAGAGCAGCAGTGTGCCAGGCGGTGTATTTGCAGTGTGGTGTAAAAAGGGAACCTGGCCTCGGACCACTCTCAGCAATCCAGCTGTGTGGGACTTACTGGAGGTACCTGGTAGGCTAGTTGGCCCCCAGGGACCCTCAGGAGGCAAGGAGACTTCATCCCCCAACAAAGAGCATGCCAGAAGGAGCGTTTGTAGAGTGGTGGACAAAGGGGGTATGGCCTGTGTCCACCTATCAGCAATCCCAGTATCTAAAGCATACTGGAGGTATCAGGTACGCTAGTTGGCCCCTAAGGACCCCCAGCAGCAAAGTGGACTTTAATCCCCATCCTCTTTCTGCACCCCTCCTGCCTCTTTCTGCACCTCTGTTTCTTCTTTCTGCACTTCTTTTGTTTTTTCTGTACCTCTCTTGCTTCTTTCTGCACCCCTCTTGCCTCTTTCTCCACCCTTCTTCCCTCCTTCTGCATCTCTGTTGCTTCATGCTGCACTTATCTTGAGTCTTTCTGTACCTCTCTTGCTTCTTTCTGTACCCCTCTTGCCTCTTTCTCCAGCCCATTTCCCCTTTTTGCACCCAGTTGCCCCTTTCTGCACCTCTGCTTCTTCTTTCTGCACTTCTTTTGTTTCATTCTGCACATCTCTTGCTTCTTTCTGTACCCCTCATGCCTTTTTCTGCACCCCTCTCCCTCTTTTTGCCCCCCTTGCCTCTTTATACACCTCTGTTGCTTCCTTCTGCACTCCTCATCCCTCTTTCTGCAGTCCGCTTGCCTTTTTCCGTACCTCTGTTGCTTCTTTCTGCAGTTCTTTTGTTTCTTTCTGCACTCCTTTGTTTCTTTATGCACCCTCTTCCCTCTTTCTGTACCCCTCTTGCCTCTTTCTGCTCCTCTGTTGCTTCTTTCTGCTCTCCTCATCCCCGTTTCTGCAGTCCTCTTGCCTATTTCTGCACCTCTATTGCTTCTTTCTGCAGCTCTCATGCTTTTTTCTGCATCCCCTTGCCTCTTTCTCCACCCCTCTTTCCTCTTTCTGCACCCCAGTTGCCCCTTTCTGCGCCTCTGTTCCTTCTTTCTGCACTTCTTTTGTTTCATTCTGCACATCTCTTGCTTCTTTCTGTACCCCTCATGCCTTTTTCTGCACCCCTCTCCCTCTTTTTGCCCCCTTGCCTCTTTATACACCTCTGTTGCTTCTATCTGCACTCCTCATCCCTCTTTCTGCAGTCCACTTGCCTTTTTCCGTACCTCTGTTGTTTCTTTCTGTACTCCTTTTGTTTCTTTCTGCACCCTCTTCCCTCTTTCTGTACCCCTCTTGCCCCTTTCTGCACCTCTGTTGCTTCTTTCTGCTCTCCTCATCCCCCTTTCTGCAGCCCTCTTGCCTATTTCTGCACCTCTATTGCTTCTTTCTGCAGCTCTCATGCTTTTTTCTGCATCCCCTTGCCTCTTTTTCCACCCCTCTTTCCTCTTTCTGCACCCCTGTTGCCCCTTTCTGCACCTTTGTTCGGTCTTTCTGCACTTCTTTTGTTTCTTTCTGTACGTCTCTTGCTTCTTTCTGCACCCTCGTGCCTTTTTCTGTACCCCTCTTACCTCTTTCTGTTCCTCTGTTGCTTCTTTCTGCTCTCCTCTTGCTTCTTTCTACACCTCTCTTGCTACACTTCTCTGTGCTTTTTTTGCACCCCTCATACCTCTTTCTGTATCCCTGTTGCCTCTTTCTGCACCTCTGTTCCTTCTTTCTGCACTTCTTTTGTTTCTTTCGGCACCTCCCTTGCTTCTTTTTGCACCCCTCTCTCCAATTTCTCCACCCATGTTCTCCCTTTTTGCATCTCCTTTGCTTTTTTCTGCACTTCACTTGCCTCTTTTTCTATCCCTCATCTCTCTTTCTGCACCTCTGTTGCTTCTTTCTGCACTTTTCTTGCTTCTTTCTGCACCTCTGTCCCTTCTTTCTGTATCCCTCGTGCCTCTTTTATACCCCTCTTCCCTTTTTCTGCACCTCTCTTGTTTATTTCTGTATCCTTCTTGCCTCTTTCTCCTCCCCACTTCTCCCTTTCTGCACCCTTGTTGCCCCTTTCTGCACCTCTGCTCCTTCTTCCTCCACTTTCTTTGTTTCTTTCTGCGCATCTCTTGTTTCTTTCTGCACCCCTCTTGCCTTTTTATGCACCCCTCTTCCCTCTTTTTCAAACCCTCTCGCCTCTTTCTGCACCTCTGTTGCAACTTTCTGCATTCCTCTTTTGCTTCTTTCTACACCTCTCTTGCTTCACCACTTGTGCTTTTTTCTGCACCCCTCCTACCTCTTTCTACACCCCTGTTGCTCCTTTCTGTACCTCTGTTCCTTATCTCTGCACTTCTTTTGTTTCTTTTGGTACCTCTCTTGCTTCTTTCTGCACCCCTCTTGCCTCTTCTTTCACCCCGCTTCCCCCTTTCTGCATCCCTGATGCTTCTTTCAGCACTTCTGTTGCCTCCTTCGCCACCTCTCTTCCCTCGTTCTGCCCCTCTGTTGATTCTTTCTGCACTTTTCTTACTTCTTTCTAGACACCTCATGCCTCTTTCTGCACCCCTTGTGCCTCTTTCTGCGCCCCTCTTCTCTCTTTCTGCACTCCTCTTGCCTCTTTCTGCATATCCGTTCCTTGTTTCTGTACTTCTTTTGTTTCTTTTTTTTAAATTTTCAGATTGTATTGAGAACAAAGAAGACAAGACAATACAGAAAAAAGAAAACATACAATTTAAAAGCACAAAATAGAAATTAAGTCATTATCCAAAAGGCATATAATCAGATGTCTAGTCTGACTCGTGAAATAGAATAATCATGAATAAGGAATTGACTATGAATAACAATAACAATACAGGGGAAAATATGAAAGGAGGGGGGAGGTTCCTTTATGCTAAATATAAAGCTCTGCGGTCACGAGAGCCTTCAGGGACAAGTGGCGGCCTAGTAGTGCTTTTTCAACGAGCATGGGAATGCGAATCAGCGTGGAGGTTATGAGAGAGGGGAGACATAAAAAATGTAGGTTAGTCAGTGCTGGGGTCACAACAGTTGTGGTTGTGCAGTATCTGAAGGGGCCTGCAAGACCTGCAGTGTGTGCGGTAAATGCACCATATGTCCCTGAGTCTGGAGGTTGGGGGCTGGAGCTCGGCATAGATCTCTGCAGATTATAGTAAGCAAAACTAACTTCTTTTATTTCTTTCTGCACCTCTCTTGCTTCTTTCTGTCTCCCTCTTGCCTCTGCCTACACCCCTCTTTCTGCATCTCTGTTACTTGTTTCTGTACTTCTCTTGCCCCTTTCTGTACCCCTCTTTCTACACCTCTGTTGCTTCTTTCTGCACTTCTCTTGCTTCTTTCTGCACCCCTCGTGCCTCTTTCTGTACCCATTTCCCTCTTTCTGTACCTTTCTTGCCTCTTCCTGTACCTCTGTTGCTTCTTTCTGCATTTCTTTGTTTCTTTCTACAGCTTTCTTGCTTTTTTCTCCACCCCTTCCCTCTTTCTGCACCCATGTTGCCTCTTTCTGCACCCCTATTGCCTCTTTATGCACCTCTGTTCCTTCTTTCTGCACTTGTTTTGTTTCTTTCTGCACATCTCTTGCTTCTTTCTGTACCCCTTGTGCCTCTTTCCGCATCTCACTTGCTTCTTTCTGTACCCTTCTTGCCTCTTTCGGCCCCCTTCTTCCCTCTTTCTTCACCTCTCTTCCCTTTTTCTGCATCTCTCTTGCCTCTTTTTGCACCCCTGTTCCCTCTTTCCATACAACTCTTGTCTGTTTCTGCAGCTCTCTTGCTTCTTTCTACAATTCTCTTGTCTCTTTCTGCACCTCTGTTGCTTCTGTCTGCATATCTCTTGCCTCTTTCTGTACCCTTCTTGCCTCTTTCAGCATCTCTCTTGGTTGTTTCTCTACTGCTCCTGTTTCTTTCTGTATCTGTCTTGCAAATTGCTGCACCCCCTTGCCTCTTTCTTTACCCCTCTTCCTGTACCTCTCTTGCATCTGTCTGCACCCCTCTTTCCTCACCTCTGTTCCTTATTTCTGCACGTCTCTTGCTTCTTTCAGCACCCCTCTTGCCTCTTTCTGCACCTCTATTGCTTTTTTCTGCACTTCTCTTCCTTCTTTCTGTACCGTTCTTGCAAATTTCTGCACCCCTCATGCCTTTATGTTTACCTCTCTTGCCTCTTTCTACACCTCTTTTGATTTTTTCCTACACTTTTCTTACCTCTTTCTGCACCCCTCTTACCTCTTTCTGCACCTTCTGCACTGCTCTTGCTTCTATATGCTACTCTTTTGCACATTTCTGTACCCCTTTGGCCTCTTTCTGTACCTCTGTTGGTTCTTTCTGTACATTTGTTGGTTCTTTCTGTGTGCACCAATGTTCCCTCTTTGTGCCCCTCTTTTGTCTGTTTCTGCAAATCTCTTACCTCTTTCTGCACTTTTCTTGCCTCGTTCTGCACCTCTGTTGCTTCTTTCTGCACTTCTCTTGCCTCTTTCTATACTTCTCTTGCTTCTTTCTGCACACCTTGTTTCCTTTTCTGCACCCATCTTCCCTTTTCCTGCACATCTCTTGGTTCTTTCTGCACTGCTCTTGTCTCTTTCTGCACCCTCTTGCCTCTTTTTCTTCTTTCTGTACTTCTCTTGCCTCTTTATGCACCCCTCTTTCGCTTTCTGCACCTCTGTTGGTTCTATCTGCACTGCTCTGGCTTCTTTCTGCACCTCTGTTGTTTCTTTCTACACTTCTCTTGCTTCTTTCTACACTACTCTTGCTTCTTTCTACACCTCTCTTGTTTCTTTCTGCACCCCACTTGCCTCTTTCTGACCCCACTTCCCTCTTTCTGCACCTCTCTTGCCTCTTTCTGCACCTCTAATGCTACTTTCTGTACCCCTCTTGTCTCGTCCCACATCTCTTTTGCTTGTTTCTGCACTACTTTTGATTCTTTCTGTACCCCTCTTGCCTCCTTCTGCACCTCCGTTATTTCCTTCTGCACTGCTCTTGCTTCTTTCTGCACCTCTTTTGCCTGTTTCAGCAACTCTATTACTTCTTTCTGCACTTCTCTTGCCTCCTTCTGTACCTCTGTTGCTTGTTTCTGTACTTCTCTTCCCTCTTACTATACCCCTTTTGCCTCTTGCTTCTTTCTACACTTCTGTTGCTTCTTTCTACTCCTCTCTTGCATCTTTCTGCACCCTTCTTCCCTCTTTCTGTACCTCTCTTGTCTCTTTCTGCACACACAGGGCTTCTTTTAAACTCACCTAAGGCTCAGAAGTGCACACATGCAAGTGCAGAAAAGGGCTGCTGGCCTCTAAATTGCCATGCCCTTTATATGCTAGGGACATAGAGGTAGTTTGAATCGCCCTGCCCAATTATGTCCTAGGGACTTACAGGGGAGGTCATGCCAATCACAGAGGTACCCCAACCCATAGTGTACCCTAGTGTATGTAGGTGTTTTCACTGTATTCTAAGTGTCTTTCAGCATAGCACTGGCTCCGGGCCCGGTTAGGCAGAGCCCAGAGCCTGTCAGGGTCAGTTACCACCAGAACTAGTCAGCAAAAAGTTGGGGGGTGCCCAGGGCACAGGATGACTTTGCAACAAGGCTTCTTTCTGTACCTCTGTTGGTTCTTTCTGCATATCTCTTGCTTCTTACTGCACCTTTTTTCCTCTATCTACCTCTGTAGGCATAGTTAGAAATGAGCATTTGAAAAACCTTTGAAATTCACTGAAAAAACCATAGGTTTCAGGGACGTTATAGTTAGACACGATCTTATAAAAACCATAGAAATTCACTTAAAAAAACCATAGGTTTCAGGGATGTTATATTTAGTTGGACATTTCACTCGTACAAAACCAGAGAAATTTGGCCATTATAGTTACTTGAGCTAAGTAATGCACTGCTGATGACATCACATATTACATCACTCATGACATGGTCAGTGACATCACTGATGTAATCACTGATGACATCACTGATGTGATAATCTGATGCACCTACTCACACCCTAATATAACCTTTGATACACCCACTCTAAATTACAGACTACCATTCTCGAAACCATAGACACACCAATACCAATTACTACATACCCACTCACTGATGCCTAGATCTACACACAAATCCACTCACTCACCCATACAGTCACTCAGACATGCAGTGACTCAGCAATACAGCCACTGTCGTATGCACTCACACACCTATACAGACACTCACACACTGCCATTCACCCATAGAATTACTTACAAAACTAGTGAGTCATGCAAAGAATCAATCACACTCCCATTTACTCACCTATACAGTTATACACACACCTCCTCACTTAGATACAGATACTAACACATACTTACTCTCTTATACAATCACTGACGTAAGCAGACACTCATCTACACAGCCACTCCCACCGTCACTCACTCTCACATATAGTCATTTTGTATACTTCAACACTCACATATACTGCCTTTCACATATGCAGTTACTCACACATGTACCACTGAGACATCCATTCACTCACCAACACAGACATAAACACACTCACCCACCCATACAGACCCTCACAGATGCACTCTTGAACCCATACACCCAGTGAAAAACCAACTCACACATCCGTGCAGTGAGTCACACACACCCCACCCACCCACACAGACACTCAGGCACCCATACAGATACTCAGACCAGCAAAGAATAACCCATATAGACACTCATGTAGCTACTCACCAACCCATGCACCCACTGACACACCAATAGGCAGACTGATACAGAAATTCACATAGTTTAATCACTAACCGATGTATTCAGTAAGACATGTTTAATCACTCACTTATACAGCCAGTCACCTACCTACTACATCATCCATTCAGATAGTCATACACCCACTCATTCTTCAATACACCTTGGCCTATATGTGCAGATTGCAGATCCTGCAAAATGCAGCAGCAAGGCTGGTGACAGGCATCCCCAAATTTGTACCAGTAGCCAAAGAAATTAAAAGACTACTCTGGCTGCCCATTAGGAAAATGGTGCAACTTAAGTCACTTTGTATTGTCTTTAAGGCTCTAATTGGCCAGGGTCCTGATTTTGTGACTCACCAGTTTCAATAGTACACTCCTAAAAGAACCCTGTGTTAACTAGGAGCCAAACTTGTGAGCGTACCACCCACGAAGAAAGCCTCATGGGGGGAGAAGTTTCATTATAGGTGTGGCCAAAGCGTGGAATGCCCACCCCTGGAGTTTGAGGAACTTCACTAACCTCTTCGCTTTCAGGAAACAACTCAAAACCTGGATTTTTAACTTGTAATTCCATCCAGCTACATTTTTCCATGCCACCCTGTTCTCAGTAGAGTTGAGCTAATAGCGCCCTGACACCTCTGGGTAACCGTGCGCTCTATAAATATAATTAACATATATTAACATATACATATGTAAAACGTATTTAAACTTTACAGAAAAGCACAGTCACTGGATGATGTCATCAGTAATGTCATCAGTGATATCATTTGAGATGTCATGAGTGATATAATATGTGATGTCATCAGCAGTGCATTGCGGGGTCGTGAGTTATACTTAGCTCAACTAACTATAACAACTGAATTTCTCTGGTTTTGTATGAGTGAAATGTCCAACTAACTATAACGTCTCTGAAAACTGTGTTTGTTTCAGTGAATTTCTATTTATTTTATATGCTAATTTCTAACTATAACGACCCTGAAACCGATGTTTTTTTCAGTGAAAATGTATATATATATATATATATGTATATATATATATATATCCAAACCAATGACCTCCTTCACCAGGAAAGACGCAAGCCCATACAGGTAAGTAGATAAGGGCCTCCTTTAATTTTCAGACAACAAAACAGCATAATGCATAATGCATATATATATAATTCCAAAGGTTGCCCCGTTCTTGAGGATGCACACCACAGCAGGTAAGTTTCACAACCATTTATTTGCAGGAAGGCAGCATTTTCAACACGATTTCTTTACTCCTGTGCCTCACGCCTTTCAAAGCTTCTTGCTTCTTTATCAAAGGCAGCGCGAGAAATCCCCAGAATGCTTGCTCAAACAAAGTCCTCTGCGCATTAATTAATTAATTGGCCTCCGGTGTGCCCTCTCAGTAGATTACAGTCACAAAGCACGCTGGGACTTGTGGTTCGAAATTCTGCATAATTTTCCCTTCCAGTGGGTTTGGGTACTCACGCTGTTTTCAGGACACTTTTAACAGCTCTCCAATGTGCCTCGTAGTGAAAAACTCACTTCCCTTAATATTCACTGCTGTGCCTGCATATGATTAGGAATTGTTCCTTCTCTGCGGTCCCATTTTCATTTCCTGGGCAGTGCGATCACTCCACCGCCGGAACCGCCGTGATTACATATTTTCAAAGGTTGCCCCATTCTTGAGGACGCACACCACAACAGGTAAGTTTCACAATGATTTATTTGCAGGAAGGCAGCATTTTCAACACGATTTCTTTAATCCTGTGCCTAACGCGCTTCAAAGCTTCTTGCTTCTTTATCAAAGGCAGTGCGAGAAATCCCCAGAATGCTATTTTCTAACTATAACGTCCCTGAAACCGATGTTTTTTTAGTGAAAAAAAGAATATATATATATATATATATATATTTATTTATTTATACGGAACACATCATGGTAGACAAGCAGGATTAAAATAAATAAATGAAATTGGAATTTGCCGGTGTGAGCGCCGGGTCCCTTGGGGGATGAAAAGAGGGATTACGGGAGGCAAAAGATATATATGTATATATTTTGTACATATTTATATACGTGTTTGGCTATATATATATATATAAATATCTATATTTATATATAAATATTTGTATCTATCTATCTATCTATCTCTCTCTAAATAAATATATTTATATATGATTTTGCGTATCACCAGTTAGTCAAGAAATTGCAAGGTAATACCAACATCGTTATTCGCCAGTCTGATAAAGGTGAAAATGTGGTTCTGTGGCTGAAACATTTGTACATGGAAGAAGCGCTTGGCTAACTTAATGATAGAGAATGCTACAAGAGAACTACTATGAATGAGGTGAAACAGGCTTGGAAATTGATATATAAGAAACTTATGGCATGGAGAAGTATGGGACTAATAACTATGGATGAATTTAAATTTCTTAAAAAAGACAATCCGGTGATGCCCGTAGTTAATTTTATTCCCAAGATACACAAGAACAATTCTAAACCTCCTGGTCGTTCAATCATTTCGGCCTGTAACAGCATAATGGAGAATGTAAGCAAATATGTGGATTTTTTTCTCCAGGAACATGTTAGAAAACCGCCATTATTTGTTCTTGACACAGGGGACTTATTGAACAAATTAGCAGATATTAAATGGCAATCTGGTTATCTTTTAATTTCCCTGGATGTATCCTCCCTTTATACTTCCATTCACCAAAGGTATGGATTGAAAGCTGTACAACACTATTTGAATTCCAGATCTGCATGTCTTTATGAGCATAACAGAATGGTACTGTCAATGATTGATCTTTGCCTGCACAATAATTTCTTTCTTTTTGCCAATCAGGTGTTCCAACAGGTGAGGGGTGTGGCTATGGGGGCCTGTTTTTCTCCCAGTTACGCCTGTCTCCATATGGGGTACTGGGAGGAACAGGTCCTCATACCCAGTTACCCTGATATTATGTCCACCAAGGTTGTCAAATGGTTGAGATATATTGACGACCTCCTGATTATTTGGAATGGGTCTGAAAGTGAAGCCTTACATTTTATTGGCAATTTGAACAACAATAAGTTGAATTTGGGTTTCACAAGTCAAATAAGTGCAAATGCAATATGTTTTTTGGATGTGGAAATCTTCATTCGTTATGACAAACTGGAAACCAGGGGGCTTATTTACAAGTCCCTTGCGCCACGTTTGCGTCATTTTTTTTTTTTTTTTTTTTTTTTTTTTTTTAAAAACCTTTATTTGAGCAAGCAAAAATGTACAAGGATGGGCCTACCACCACACGGGCCAGCCGCTAAAAAGGAGTAGACACATATCACATATGCCCGCAGAGGTAACCGTCAATCAACAATGCAATACTCCACATTATATACAGGACCAAAACAGGTTTCATTTATATGAAAGAACAAACACATAGAAGGCGAGAGTGTATCACTGAAGGCCAGCCCAAGGGACGCGAGGGGGGGACAGCAGCGGAGGTGCAGTAGTAATAACCTAAGCACTAAGGAGTATGAAGTGGGGGGGGGGAGGGGGGCAGAGATCAGGAAGAAGAAGGGGGGAAGAGCCGGAGACACCAGCTCAGTCCCTATATGAAGATTCCGGGAACGCTAGCCTAAGGAGATAGGGTAACCTCGTTAGTGTCCACAAGGGGAGGAGTACAAATGTCGCCACGGTGTTCGTTCCATTGACCCCACACTTTCACCCATGCCCTGGGTCTACCCCTGGCCACATAGACAGTTTTCTCACGGAACATGGACCAATCCATATTATCCTCCCATTGCGAGAGGGCAGGGGGCCTGGAAGCCCCCCAGAGTTGCGCCACATCTCGCTTCGCAATCATATAGCCCAGGGTGGCCCATCTAGTCTGCGCCACCGAATAGTCCGTGGGCTCCCAAACATTCAAAAGACAGCGACGAGGTTCCGGTCGCAAGGATATCCCTGTCACCACAGTCATCAGATCAAGCACGGCTACCCAATAAGCAGCCACCATCGGGCACTCCCAAAGAATATGCAGGAAAGTAGCACGCAAACCACACCCACGCTTACACAGTCCATCGGAGGAAAAGCCCATCACTATCAGTCGCGGTCCCGTCACGTACACCCGATGAAGGATCTTCAATTGGACCAGACGGAGTCGAGCCGGTATAGCCACCTCCTTCGGAGAGGAGAGGGCCGATTGCCAATCCTCATCATCAAGTTCCAACCCATCTCCCATCCACTGTTCCCGAAGTCGGGCCAATAAGTCAGTCCGATTGTTAATCAACTTTTTATAGATCAGGGAGATAGTGCTATCAGGAAGATGTTCGTCAAGGATACGGTCCTCAAGTGGGGAAGAGTCAGGCGGAATCTCACCAGGAGCAAACACCGAAACCAAAGCGTGCCTGACCTGTAAATAACGAAAGAATTCCCGACTACTCAGGCCGTAGTCAGCCTGGAGGGCCTGAAACGGGCGCACAGAACCCTTAGAATATACATCCCCCACTTTAGAGATCCCAATCAAGTCCCAACGGTCAAAACCCCTGGAAGACCAAAGACCGCCCAGACGTTCCGAAGCATAAAGCGGCGTCGCCAACGTCAAGCGATCCTCCCAGCCCAGGCTCACATTCGCAGCACGCCACACCGTCAAAGCAGTCAAAGTAGGTCCCACAAGATGGCGTCCAGCGGAGCGAGAATAGAGCACTCTATTAAAGTCCCCTCCCGGAAGCTGAAGTTTATCCATCTCAAACGCCGGATTACGACCCGGAGAGAACATAGCGTGATTAATAGCGGACAGATGGGAAGCCCAGTAGTATCTCTTAATATCGGGGAGCGCCATGCCCCCATCGTACCACGGGATGGAAAGTTTCGCGAGAGCAATGCGCGGTCGCCCATCCCAAATAAGTTGCCTCTGAAGGCTCTCAATCTCCCGAAAATAGGTCTTGGGGACAGGATCATAATAATTCTGGAGAGCGTAGAGAAACCGCGGTAGTGACATCATCTTAAACAGGGCCGCCCGACCCAGTGGAGACAGAGGAAGTTTGCGCCAGCGGGCAACGTCCAAACGGAGCCTAAGCAACGGGGGAAGGAGATTACGATCAAAACGAAGGGACGGATCCAAGGTAACGAAAACCCCCAAGTATTTGAAACCATCCCGGACCACCTGAAGAGGAAGTCTACTCGGCAACGGAGGCAAGATACCAGATAAAACGTATACACAGGATTTAGACCAGTTGATGACGAGGCCTGAGTTCGCGCCAAAGGACGCAAGAACGTCAAATAAAACAGATAAAGACTTGCGAGGAGAAGTAAGATACAAGAGGATGTCGTCCGCATAAAGCGAGACGCGGTCTTCAAAGTCCGGGGCCCAGCGAATACCTTTAAGGGACGGTTCCCAACGGAGCCAGGCCGCCAACGGTTCAAGAGCGAGCGCGAACAAAAGAGGGGACAAGGGGCAACCCTGACGGGTACCCCTGCCCAAGGAGAAGGGGGCCGACACTCTACCGTTCACAACAACTTGCGCCAGAGGTTCCGCGTACAACAGCCTAACCCAGCTAATAAACTCGCACCCGAATCCAAATTTCTCAAGTGTTGCCCATAAATAGGGCCACTCCACAGTATCAAAGGCCATCGAGGCATCCAGGGACGCCAAGATGGCCGGTTCAGTCAAAAGCCCCGCCCTCGCCAGCGCGCCGTGAAGGCGACGTAAATTCAGAGCAGTGTTGCGATGCGGGATAAAGCCAGATTGATCCGGATGGACCAACTCCCCAAGAACCGAAAGGAGACGGGTCGCCAAAAGTTTAGCCAACACCTTAGGTTCAACATTTAATAGGGATATGGGTCTATACGAGGAACAGAGGTCACGCGGTTTACCCTCTTTGGGAATGACGACGATTGTCGCCAGACGCTGATCATAAGGAAGTATGTTCCGCTCACGAGATTCTAGAAACATGGCGCGGAGATACGGCGCCACCTTATCGGGGCGTAATTTGTACAACTCAATAGGCAAACCGTTCGGGCCCAATGCTTTGCCCGAACGGAGCGATCGAAGTGCATTGGCTATCTCATCATTCGTAAAAGGGGAATCCAAAGCAATACGGTCCAAGTCGGTGACACAGGGCAAAGAGATATCACGCAGAAGAAGGCGGGAGTCAGCAATATCCCTCACAGACACGGGAGCATATACCACACGGAAATATTCCGCGAAACGATCAACAATGGCGGTCGGATCAATCACATTCTCACCACTCGCAGACTGAATCACGGGCACCACACGATTAACTCTTTCTTTCTTGTCCAACCACGCTAGGAGTTTGCCCGCCTTGTCGCCCACATCGTACAGTCTGCCCTGTTGTTCACGAAACATCACCTTTGCAGCGTCAGTGACCAGAGATTTATATGCAAACTGTTTTAGACCCAGGGCATGGAGTTTCTCAGGCGTGACACCAGATTCCAACTCGTCCTCCAAAGCAGAGATCTCCCCCTCAAGGTCCACCACCTCCTTCCTCCCTGCCCTCTTAGCTTCAACAATCAAGGAGAGGGCCTGACCACGAATCACAGTTTTAAAAGCTTCCCACAGGGACACAGCCGAAGAGACCGACCCCTCATTTTCCAGGAAATATGCATCCATAGACTTGAGCAAGAGGGTACGAGTCCCAGGGGAGGAAAGATACCAAGGGTTAATGGGAGCCACTCGGCCCGCCGCCTCTACCCCAACCTCAAAACGAAGCCAGAGCGGCGAGTGATCAGAAATACCCCTCGGCAAATGTAAGATCTCGCGAACCGCCGATGATTGGGCTGCGGGCATCAGGAAATAATCCAGCCGAGACAGACTGCCATGGGCCCCAGAATGGAAGGTGTACTGGAGCTGAGTAGGATGCAACAGTCGCCAGCAGTCCACAAGGCCAAAGGTATCTAAAAACCCACCCAACCACTGCTGAGCCTGCGGGGTATCTCTAGGGGGATGGCGATCGTGAAGGCCAGAAAGCACCGAATTAAAATCACCGGCAAGGAAGAGAGTGCTATCAGGGATATCTAACAAAACACGGCCCAAGTCAGTAAAAGTAGAGGCCTGCAAACCCGGGGGAACATAAACATTGAAGAGAGATAGGGTGTGGCCTTCATATCTACCCACCAGGACAGTATATCTCCCACGGTCATCATGAAGCACCTCATCGATAGCCAGGGGGAGGGAGGTTCGGACAAGAATACCCACACCCCTAGATCCGGAGGTAAACCCCGAGTGCGCCACAAGGCGGTAGCCCCATCTATTCATTGCATAACAAACATTACCAATCAAATGGGTTTCTTGCAGGAAAACAATGTCCGGTGACAAACGTCGTATACATTTTAAGACCACACTGCGCTTAATACGATCACCTAGGCCATTAACGTTCCAGGAAAGAAATTTCAACCCTCTACCCCCCATCCCAACCGCCCGAGCCAAGATCCCTCGTCCATGAGCTAGACATCAGAAACAGCAGCAAACACAGGAGCAACTCGCCTTGAAAACAACACACAGAAAAGAAAAAACTTCCCAACCCCCCACCCCCAAACTGAAGAGAAACACCCCCCACCCTGCACCCCTGCAAAAAGCTAAAGAGCCACCCCAACCTGCAGTGTGCCTGTCGCCCAAGAACCCCTATTCTACACAAAGACCCCGGAGGAGGAAAGGTCTCCGTTCCATCTACCCTCCGACCTCAGCAAGAACAAAAATAACAAACGAAAGACAGAGTGATCCCACTGTAGAGGGACGCCGGCCAACACTCCTGAGAATGTATTCAAAATAGAACGTAAAAGCCGAACAGTTAGATCTCCACACCACCTTCGGCACCACCAGGGCGAGCGGCGGAGTCTGTCTCAGGAGGACGGTCAGGCAATGAGTCCAGCCAGTCATTAACAGCATCTGGCCGATCAAAGAAAAGGGTACGTTCATTGTATTCAACCCGGAGTCTAGTGGGAAAGAGCATGGCGTAACGTAGACCCCGATCCCGGAGACGTTTCTTGGCACCACGAAACTCCATACGTTGTCTTTGAACCTGTTGGGAAAAGTCCGGGTAAAAGTTCACCGTAGCATTCTCAAAGGCCACCGGGCCCTTCACCCGCGAGGCCTGCAGGATAGCGTCCCGGTCTCTATAATGAAAAAGCTTCGCTACAATGGGTCTCGGCGGGGCTCCCGGCTTGACTTTGCCCCCTGGAACACGATGTGCACGTTCCACCGTGAAAAATTTTGTGAGACCAGAAGGGGCCAAATGATTCAAGACCAGATCCTCAACCAGGAGATCCACCGAGTGGGGTTCAGGGTTTTCCGGTACACCAACCAGGCGAACATTGCAGCGACGCGCCCTATTTTCAAAGTCCTCCAGGCGACGGGTCATGAAGTCGTTCCCCCGACGGAGATTTCCAATCTCTGTTTGGAGCTCCGAGACGTCATTCGTAAGGCTAGAGGATTTAATATCCAGTGATTGTACCCTCTCATTCGTCTTGCCGAGATCAGCACGAATCAGATTCACCTCAATAGCCACGGTGTCAAGTTTGTGGGCCAAGGCCTCGTACTGCAGGCCGATGGATTCCCTCACGCCCGAGATGGCGCCCATGATATCCTGTAGGGAGGGCTCCGCCGATTCTTCCAAAATGCGTTCGGACGCTATACTAGAACCAGGCAGGGCAGCTCCGGGGGACCCCTTAGAATGGGTATAACGGTCCATGACATTTGATTGAACTGGAGCTCCGCGCAGAGGTGTTTTTGTCTTGCGCGTCTCCCTGTCCCCTCTGCCCGCCATTTTGAAGATGCGTCACAGAACAAGCCACCAGGTTCGACGGGCCCGACACCCAAAGCACAGGATCAAAAGTACATAAAACGGGGGCACAACTCGGGTAGAGGTCGCCAAACGAGCAAACAGGTCACATGAAAGCCCAACAGCCGATCTGCCTTCAAGTCTCAGTCGCACCACGACATCCACGTCCGTGGCCCAAGTCGGAACGGAATCGAAACCGAAACTTAGGAAGGGGGGACCCACAAGGCCAGATCTCCTGCCGTTGTTGTTCAATTGCAGGACGGCTACAGTACCGCACCTCGTCCCGGGCGCACCTCAAGGGCGGAGCCCAAAAGTTCAGAGCACCATATCTCAGGAATACGAGATCCAAATCGAGTTCAGAAAAGTGCCAGGGTAATCAGCCAAACGTCCCCTACACGAATTCTTGCAAGAAATCAGGATTCAGCCAGGATAAAATGTCGGGAGCGGCGAGGGTCCGGAGAGCGCTGTGCTCAAGCGGCCATCTCGGATGCCCGCCAAGCTCCTCCTGCGTCATTTTTAACATAGGAAAAGTGACGTAAAAGTGGCGCATGGGGCTCGTAAATCTGCCCCCAGGCTTTTTAGGAAGCCTACAGCTGGCAACGCCGTGCTGCATGAATCTAGCCACCACCCTGCACACCTAATACGAAGCATCCCATATGGAGAGATGCTTCGTATTAAAGGAATTTGCAGTACAGATTTAGACTGTAGATTAGCACAGAACGATTGCAGGGCTAGATTTTTGAGGAGAGGATATCAACCTGATCTTTTAGATAAGGCCATATGCAAAGCTAATGCACTAGGTAGGCAAGAACTATTAGCTGGCAACAAGCATCAGGCATGCAATAAAGAAATTGAGACCAGGTTGATTCTCACGTATAGCTGTCAACATCTAGCTATCCGCAAAATTGTGTAAAGGAACTGGGCGCTGGTTGCTAGTGATCCAATATTGGGCAACCAGCTAAAAAGATCTCCCAGTATTACCTACAAAAAGGCTAGATCTATGAGTAATTGTTTAGTATCCAGCAGCCCGGAGGTCAGGCTATCTAGTTCCTGGCTTAATAGTGGTAAAGGGTTTTTCAAATGCCCAGTATGCAAGGCCTGTAAAAATGGGGTAAGCAAAACTGAGTATATGACTCCTTTCAGTGAGAAACCTGTCCGCATTCAAAGTAAACTGACATACAAGACTGAGCACGCGGTGTATGTGCTGGAGTGTCCGTGTGGCCTGCGCTATGTGGGAAGCACGAAGCTGCAGGCACACAAGAGGATACTCCAGCACCTACGAGCCATTACCAACGGCGACACCGCGTACCCAGTAGCAAGGCACTTTGAAGAAACCCACAATAAAAATCCTGCTGATCTTAAATACTTTTTGATCAATACAGTTCCTCTGCTTAGGAGAGGTGGTGACCGTGAGGCACTGCTACGAAAGCTAGAAACAAGACACATTACACTACAAGATTGCAAAGTACCTAATGGATTGAATGCCAGTGAGGACTGTTTTACTTATCTGTAATTTATTGTTAATAGTGACTGTACACATTTGCTGCTATCTCTTCTTCACCAAATATGTCGTTTTATTTTTCGTATTTTTTACACTTCATCACTTTTTAACATTTGGTTTGCACAGCATTACATGATAGTATTTATTTGCAGGATTTTGCACAATGTATGTATGTATAAACAATGTGTGATTTCGACATTTGCCCACTTGGGCTTTATTCCGGGTGTCCATCATATATCGCTCATATGATTTTTAAATGACAGGGATGGTTTGAGGGAGATTGTATTTTTTTACATTAACCTTATCAGTTCCCAAACAACCGTGTATTTATCAATATGAGTTACGGTGAACCGAATATTACAGAGTTTGAACAGCATAAATTTGGGCATTTATATGAATTTTAAAGTTTATATATTTATTTATAGGCTTTTATATTTATTCATTATGCTGTTAATTTATTGAAACCAATTTTGTTTTCGATATGCTCTGTAAATTTTGTATTGTACAGTTATTTAATGATGATACCTCGCTTTAAGAAAAGCGATAGTATGCTTTCTATGTCTAATGGCAATTGGATAACGTCATGAATGCTTTTACTTTAAAAAGAGCACTCCGCCTTTTCAATGTTGTCATGTGATCAAGGCTCTTCGCGGGCTGAAACGTGTAATGGCGGTTTTGGTGTCGGGCGCTTAATAAAAGAAAAACTGCACCAGTCTTGGGTACGCCTCGTCATGTTTCTACAATACCTGAAGACGTCTTATGCCATATATATATATATGTGTATGTATATATATATATATATATATATATTGACAACACAGGAATCCCCCAGTCCTCGGGATTTCCAACAATTAAGAGCACTCAGAGCCACTACAGCGTGGGTTCGCCAAGTATTTTATTTCAAAAAAATTTTCTGCAGATAGAGTCAGCTTACAGACGCGTTTCGGCGTTGCCTTCGTAAAAAAAAAAAAAAAATATATATATATATATATATATATGTATATATATATATATATATATATATGTTACCAGCGAACAATTGTGCAAGTTTATGCCAGGAAGTGAAGGCCAGAAGGTTCAGTTTGCCGTGTGTGCGCTCTCAAAAAGCTTTCGGACCTTTGGTGAACAATTTATCTAAGCGGCAGTCCTGTCGCTGGGAGCAGCACCGTCCATGTTAATCAAAGGAGGTCGGGGGTCGGAACTGGATCCGGACCCGTTTTTCGGCACGGCGAACTGTGGCGAAAATTACTTGCACCTTGTTCTGGGGCCCACTGAGGGTGGAGAAAATATGCTTGGAAAGTGATGACTTCACAGCAGGACCTACTGAAGGTGCTACTTGTTCTGGAGGGACTACGGGACCTAGCATGCACCAAAAGAGTCAAACCCACTGAGGGCGGGGCATGCTATAAATAAAATACACCAGAACTGCCTGTTTTAGTCATTCCAAGAGCGACCTCTGATGAAAGGCAGCAGCCTAGAAACGCGTCAGGTCTATCATATGTTACCAGCGAACAATTGTGCAAGTTTATGCCAGGAAGTGAAGGCCAGAAGGTTCAGTTTGCTGTGTGTGCGCTCTCAAAAAGCTTTCGGACCTTTGGTGAACAATATATATATATATATTTTCCTCAAGGTTAAGACGCCGCACTCAGGAATTGTCAATAACTCTCTTTATTTGGCAAACTCCACAAACAGTCTGTCACACCGACGCGTTTCGGGCATGCACCCTTTCTCACGGTAGGTGGCAATACTTTTTCCACACTTTTTAAAGGCTACGCACTTTGAACCTGTCCCATAGAATTCTGGGATTGGTAGTTTCTATACAATTTACAACGGAAAACACCTTAAGTGACAGTAATTCACATTCTCGTTACATTGTCTAATTATGAGACACTTTAAGACCTGCTGGTGCAGTGATTTTTTTTAATAAATTAAGGCATTAGCAATTCAGGTATAGTACCAGTTTCAATACATATGAATTTGCGCAATCATGCTCGCAGTAGTCTTATACCGATAGCTCAGCTCTTTTAGATTTTGAAAAAACTCTGTATTTTATAAGGTCTAGTACCTAGAATTACCAAAGTTATTTAGACATCTAGCTGATTCCCGAATCTATGTTAATCCATATGCTCCTCAATGTATTTCTCTATACAATGACAAATCTTTATAGTTCTTCATATATCACATGACACAATCCAGTAATTGCAAACTCTGTCAATCCTATTGACACAGGACAAGCAACATAATACAAAACCGATCGCATTCTCGATCTAACCAAATCCGTATAGCCCAACACATCATTGATTGTATTACTAACCATGGAAGCACGCAAAACGAAACGTTTAGCAAAAATAGCCACAATGTTTCAAATAGGGACTGAAACTGAAAGTACAAACGTCAATGGAAATGTTCAAACATCCAATTCGGCCATAACATTAAAACAACTATTTTTCCAACTTGAAAAACAATATAAACGAGAAATCAGCAAAAGTTGGGAATCAATTACTTTACAAAAATATCTTGAAGTAGATAGAGTTCCGCGGGGGCTGCGAATTTTCACGATGCCCACGTATCCGGATACCAAAACTGAATTATTCTTAGAGTGGGGCGAGAACAACATGCAATGCAGCAAAAATATGATGCGCATTCTCATCAAATTCGCAGACAAAGATCTTGAAGAAATACATGATGTGATAAAAGAATTGAAAAGTAAAATCTCGACAAAAGATAAAAAGGAAGCAAAAAAAATGCCTTAAGAAATGGAGGATCGCCTCGAAAAATACGAGGACGAAATACAACAAAGAAAACATAGAAAATTTCAAAGGGACGAAGCAGATTACAAATATGGACGAATTTTGACATTTGCGAAACGCTACGACACTTTGAAATCCAATGTAGCAAAGAAAACACATCTATCCATAAGCGGATCAGGTAGCGAATCCGATGTGAGCATTGGTGAAGGATTCACTCCAAAGGGTTTTAAACAACAAACCAACTTATCTTTTTTAGAGGAGATGCGCCTAGTGAAACTCGATCAAAATCTGTCAAGAACACAGGGCTAATCGAGGGGAAGAGGCAGAGGCAGCGGATTTCTAAGAAATACTACAAAATCTTCAAAAGCCGCCGCAGAACCAGAAGGTCAAAAAACAACTACGGCAGCCACAGGAAGACAATACCCATTGCGGAACAGGAACAAGAACCAATAGTAAAGGAAAATCTGATAATAAATTTGTCCGAACACATATTAACACCAGTGGAAAATCAAGTCTTAAATAAAGGACTAAGCTTTTGCCCACAAAAACACTTCAACTATACGGACACTAAAATTGACATTTACAAGTTTGTACGCAAAATCAAATTGGCAAAGATCTATGCCAACAAGGAAGAAAGAGGGAAACATTCAATAGAGCAAGAAGAAGACTCGACAACTGACACAAACATACGAGGACCAGAATTGACAATTGAGCTAATACCGCATCTAAAGGTCTTGTATGACTTGGCCAATGAATTTGAGAATGACGAAGTTTCAGAAACCACAATGCTAGAGGAACTAGGACTGGATACTGGAATGCACCAAACGAGCAATCTACGATTGAAATCGACATATTGTCCACAACTATATCCAGGAAACAAAATAGATCTGTTTTCAGAAACTGTAATGACAGAACTGGAAAAATTAGAAAAACAACGAAATACAAAGGCGGAAAACATCACAAAAAAGGAGAATGAAGCAATACAAGCATTGGCGAAAAACAAGCAAATAACAATAAAGCCCGCAGACAAGGGCGGGAACATCGTCATTCTAAATACCACAGACTACATGAAAGAAGCTTACCGTCAGCTAGATGATGGGTCCAAATATAAAAAGTTAACATCTAATCCTATCCAGAGTAGGCAAAAAAAATTGAAAACCATGTTGGATGAGTGGCATGAACACAAAATACTGAACAGTGAGGAAGTGAAATACCTTTGGAAAGAAAACCCTACTATACCAACAATATACTTCTTACCGAAGGTTCACAAGACTTTGATTGACCCACCTGGGAGACCAATAGTATCCTCATGTGATTCCATCTATGAGAACATTTCATCATATGTGGACCACTATCTAGCTCCCATGGTCAAAAATCTAGCCTCATATGTCCAGGACACGGGGGACTTTTTACGCATACTATCTGACATCACCTGGGACCCTGCCTTCTTACTGGTTACAATAGATGTTGTATCGCTATACACATCAATCGAACATACAATAGGACTAAATGCATGTGCCCACTTTCTCAAACAAAGGAATATATCTCAGTTGGAACATTCAGCTATGTTGCTAACTCTGATCGACACATGCTTGAACAATAACATCTTCCTCTTCAATCACAACTTTTACCAGCAATTGTGTGGATGTGCAATGGGCGTCTCCTTCTCCCCAAACTATGCAAACCTAACAATGGGTTGGTGGGAGAAGGAGGTTGCATGGGGACCGGCATACCAGGAAGAATTGGAGAAAATAATGCTATGGTCGAGATATATAGACGACCTCTTCCTCATATGGAACGGAACAAAAACAGAATTCATGCAATACTTCTCCAAACTGAACAATAATCAAGTAGGTTTATCATTCACATGTAACACAAGCAAAAGCAGAATTGACTATTTGGACATTACAGTTTACATCGAAAATGATCAAATCAATACCACACTTTACAGGAAAAGTACGGCAACCAATAGCATCCTACATGCTGAAAGCTTTCATCCGAAATCTGTAATACATAATATTCCATTCGCAGAATTTGTAAGAATGAAAAGAAACTGCTCGATGGAGGAGGAAGCAAATGCACAAATTGCAAAATGTGCAGCCAGATTGGAAGCGAGAGGATACAGGAAAAGAGAACTGAAGAAAAATATGGAAAAAATCAAGCAAAAAACGAGATCAGAAATTCTATTGAAAAAACCACAAAGCATAACAGCCACCAACGAACCACCAAGATTGATTTTAAATTATAGCAAGGAGGCACACAAAATACGAGGGTGTGTACAAGAATACTGGCCATTATTACATCAGGATGCAGATCTTAAGAAAACCTTAGGAAATGATCCAAAACTATCATTTAGGAAAGTACCTTCGTTGAAAGACATGCTCGTAAGGAGCCACTTTGAAAGTGCAAGCAAAAAACCAACAAATTGGCTGGAAACACAACAAAATGGGTTTAACAAATGTGGACACTGCAAAGCGTGCAAAATCGGGAAAAATACAAAATCCTTCAGAGACCCAGAAGGTCGACAAATTGTAATACAGACTAAAATCACTTGCACTACTCAATATGTAGTATACATAATTCAATGTGACTGTGCACAGATGTACATAGGGAGCACAATCTGTACCCTAAAAAAGAGAATGCTTGAACATATAAGAGCTGTAAAAAACAGAGGTATGACATACGCTACGGCCAAACACATGTTCGAATGTCAGGGTGGAGATTGGAGAAAAATTTGTTTTTTTGGAATAGACAATGTGGAACTAAATGAAAGACTGGGTGATCGGAAATCAAAACTACGCCAACTAGAATCAAAATACATTATCCGAATGAAAACGAAGATCCCGAGGGGGATGAACCTGGATGAGGAACTCTTTGTACATTTGTAAATAAGAACACTACACAAAATCTATTGGATTGTGTCATGTGATATATGAAGAACTATAAAGATTTGTCATTGTATAGAGAAATACATTGAGGAGCATATGGATTAACATAGATTCGGGAATCAGCTAGATGTCTAAATAACTTTGGTAATTCTAGGTACTAGACCTTATAAAATACAGAGTTTATTCAAAATCTAAAAGAGCTGAGCTATCGATATAAGACTACTGCGAGCATGATTGTGCAAATTTATATGTATTGAAACTGGTACTATACCTGAATTGCTAATGCCTTAATTAATAAAAAAACAGCACTGCACCAGCAGGTCTTAAAGTGTCTCATAATTAGACAATGTAGCGAGAATGTGAATTACTGTCACTTAAGGTGTTCTCCGTTGTAAATTGTATAGAAACTACCAATCCCAGAATTCTATGGGACAGGTTCAAAGTGCATAGCCTTTAAAAAGTGTGGAAAAAGTAGTGCCACCTACGGTGAGAAAGGGCGCATGCCCGAAACGCGTCGGTGTGACAGACTGTTTGTGGAATTTGCCAAATAGAGAGAGTTATTGACAATTCCTGAGTGCGGCGTCTTAACCTTGAGAAAAAAAGATTTTGGACCTGTGGTTGGTCCCTCGCACGCACCCGCTGCAGAGCGCTCCAGCGCTAACCGCCATTGTTCTGCCATATATATATATATATATATATATATATATATATATATATATATATATATATATGTATGTATATATATATATATATATATATATATATATATATATATATATATATATTCATTGAAAAAAACCATAGGTTTCACACACGTTATAGTTAGGAATTAGCATTTAAAAAACTTTAGAAATTCATTGAAAAAACCATAGGTTTCACACGTTATAGTTAGCTAAACATTTCTCTCATACAAAACCTTTGAAATTCCTCCGTTAAAGTTAGCTCAGCTAACTATAACTTGCGCGCCCACAATGCACTGCTGATGACGTCACATATTACATCACTCATGACATGGTCAGTGACATCACTCATGACATCTCAAATTACATCCCTGATGACATCATCCTTGTGGCAGACCTCCTCTCACTGTAATATAACCTTTGGTTCTCACAATCAAAAATAGAAACTAAAATTTTCAAAATGGAGAAACCAATTCCAGTTAGAATAACCTATTCAGTAATTCCAAAATCCACATACACATCCACTCATTCACCAACAATTCTATATATTCTATATTCTATAAAATAACTGTTTGTTTTGTTTTTTTAGTTTTGTAGTTTTTATTGTGTTTTCTCAACAAATTCCAAGCGGAACAAAAGAATAAAAAAAACAAAACTAATGTCGAGGACAGCAATGATCCTGCATCCTGCGTTTCATCAGGTCTATAGACTGTTCCCCATAACACAAAAGTTTATAGCAATAAATGCATAGAATTTTAACTTTAGCAAAGTCAGAATCAATATGTGGGTGTGGACTGCTTGCTGAAAATGCTGTTGCCGCAGTTGATGTGCTTGGTGTAGCAGCAGGTGGATTCTCGTTCAACCTCCGTCTTGCAGCTCGAGCAAAGTTCTTGGGGTTCAAGTTCTTCACGTGTCGCACCATATTTGCTGTGCCAAAGGAGTATTTTTTAGATGGATCACCCCTTGAAAGAGTTGTTTGGCAAATTTTACAGGTTACTTTTGGAGCATTAACCTTTTTTTGTCCTTCTGGAAAAGTAAAAAACTTCCAAATTAGAGATTCTTTCCTCTTCTTTGGACGTTCTTCAGGAATGAAATCTCCCTCTGAAGAACTGCTGGAAGATGACTCAATTGCTCTTATTATTGTGATCTTCCTTCTATTTGAGAAGATTCTCAGAAGAAAGGCTTCTTCTTAGAAACTCAAAGTCGAATAATTATAATGGGACAGAACTTTCAACAGTCGCAATAGGAAAAATTATGAACCAATCAAATCTCTACTTTTAAAGTCACATGCCTTTGCGTACGCTTATGATGCGCTTACGCAGTTATTTCGATACCAGAAAGCATGATGTTCTACCGCGATTTGTGTAATTGTTTTTAAAAGTAATATATGATTATTACAAGTAAAAAAATCATAGTTATCCCAAATGTCTGCCCTTAGTATGTACATTAAATACATAAATAAATGTTTTAAACCAAGTAGAAACATTGCCCCCTTTCGCGTACAGAACACCGTACATGACGTCACACGGAGGCTTTAATGCGATGCGTAACGTCAAAGCATATTCATACCGTATGCAAGGGTACACGCTGAGTATGATAAGCGGTACAAACTATGGTGCGATCACCCTCTCAGTGACAAATCAGAGCTCAGGGCGCGCTAAGGAGAATGATTAGAAGTGTTCACTCATTTCAGATCCGATTCTGGGCCTGCCTCTGCGCACAGTATAACACCGCCCCATCTCTCTCTGTTGTTAATTGTTAGTGCACACACTCATACTTGCGCATGTGCGGTGCACGCCCGCCCACACTACCCACATGCCACCACCTAGCATGCTTGCTATCACTAAGCCTGGAAACCAATACATTACCCAATGGGATGTCCCCCAGGGCCGTCATTCTTGCAGACCGCGAAAACGCTACCAATGACGGCCCTGGGCTTGGTTTGGTCAGCCCCCGCGGTTCCCATATAATGCGGGAACTGACGTGAGCACGCTCTCTTTTGCCTGCCTGTGCTGCGGTGACAGACAGACTGTCGAAAACACCCCAGACTCAGCGAAACTGCAGCCTTTGAAGACACGACAAAAGACGACAGAAGCAAAGGTAAGAGAAGACGTCACAACATCAGCCTCCACTGTAAATTGTATATGCATAATGCTATTTTTTTCTCCTTCATATGGCTTTCCTACCCCTCAAAGGTTTTAAATTGTGCTTACATAATTGAAATATTTCTTTATAAGTCACAAGGTCCTATACACCTCTAATTTTAATTGTCGTATTTCTGTACTACGCCACGTGCTTAGGCCTCTATTATTATTAATTGTGCATCAATGATAGTATTCTTTTTTCTGCGTCACAATGCCGTCCCAGGCCTGTATTAAGTTATTGATCTTCCTTTGTTTGCTGAAGCTGCAACAGTCTTACTACGGAATATTAAGAACCCACATTAAAATTCACGTTTGATAGTAGTTACGCAACTCAGTTTACGATGACTAATCAAAATATCCTTTTGTTTCCTTCACCAAAGATCGTTCAGAAGCAACCACAGCCTATCGAGCAACAGCAATGGAATTGTCTCCAACGTATTGAATATACTTTGACGTACAGAAGCAGAATTCAAGTCGAGTGGTGAACTCTGGTGGCCGCACTGTTTATACAAGGTAAGCACAGCAGCCTAGATCTACAAAGCCTTCATAGCAATGCATTAGAAATAAGTTGGCATAACGGGCGTCAGTAACGCGGCACTATAACAACTGAAATGTACCAGGTATACTGCACTCGTAAAACTGTAGTGTTAGGTTTATTTGTGAAACGAGAGAGGGCCATATTATCAAGCCTTGGCGGCAAAATTATCGCCACTTTATCGGCAGCAAAGTACCGCTAAAGTGGCGATAATGGGTTTGATAATATGCTCTATGCAATTCCAATCGAAGCTCATGTTAGATGTGAAGGACATCTAACATGAGCTTCGATTGGAATTCCCTAGAGCATATTATCAAACCCATTTTCGCCACTTTAGCGACACTTTCCCTC
Organism: Lissotriton helveticus; assembly: GCF_964261635.1. Lineage (NCBI taxonomy): Eukaryota > Metazoa > Chordata > Amphibia > Caudata > Salamandridae > Lissotriton > Lissotriton helveticus. The sequence goes on from NC_136063.1 coordinate 1,307,799,229, forward strand.
CGATAAAGTCGCGATAATTTTGTTGCCCAGGCTTGATATTATGGCCCAGAGTACGTAGTGTACAGCAGCTTCTCTGTAAAATCTATAATTACCTCCGAGCAGTGACAACAGATAGGTTACAACAGTCTGACAAACAGATCCACAACCTTATTACACCACTTTTGAGTCACTTTTAACATGGGTAAAGTGATGCAAGGAGCTAGTAAATCTACGTCTGACTTTTCAAGAAAAAATCTCAACTCCAGACTCTGCGACACAGTTTTAATGTTGTTTTCTCTCTCTTTCTCTCTCTCACTCTCTGTGACATCATTTCTCTTGCTCTCTTAAACTTAGACACTGCTGTCTGCTTGGACGTGTATAAGAATTGTTGAAAACAAGTTGTGACACCAAGTGCCTGAAATGTTTAGCCGCAAGGTTTATACAACGGTAAGCACAGAGGCCTAGATCTTCAAAGCCTTCATAGCAAGGCATTAGTAATAAGTCGGCATAACGGGCGTCAGTAACGCAATAGGCACTTCCATATAGACACCACTTGAACGCGGCACTATAACAGAACTGGAATGTACAAGTCACACTGCACACGTAAAACCATAGAGTTACCAAAACTTGTAGGGGCATATTATCAAGAACGGCGATAAAATTATCGCCGTTTCAGCGACAGGAAACTGCAGATAAAGCGGCAATAATTGGCTTGATAATATGCCCCTGTGAATTCCCATAGTAGCCCAGGTTAACACCAGAACCTGGGCTGCTATGGGAATTCACAAGAGCATATTATCAAGCCCATTATCGCCGATTTGGCTGCAGTTTCCTACCGCTAAAACGGCGATAATTTTATCGCCGTTCTTGATAATATGCCCCGTAATGCTTCAGCTCATTTACTCACATCTACATTATTCTAAACTCTAATTTTCTTTTTTCTTTTGCAGATTACCAATCGGACACCTTTTGGAATCCATTTCACAATTTGTTTATAACATTGTTTGTTAAAGTTATTTTTCTAGTTCTAATATAGTTATAATTGAGTTTCGTTTAAAAGTTAATAAAAAAAACAACATACTTCTTTTATTTTGTGGGGGAGGGGTATGACGGTCCACAATAAAAATAATGTTGAAATACTATAGTAAGATATTCAAGACTAGGATTGAAAACTACTGAGTTCTAACTAACAGATATAATAAAAACAACGGTGAAAAACGACTAAAATGACGGTGGACGGAGTACGTAATCAACGTTTGGCGCCTCGGCACTACCGCCTCGGCACTATATTAACAAATAAATATAGAAAAAATATGATTATTAATACTGTACAAAAGTACAGCAGCAGATGACACACACGAACCGGGAAAAGAAAGCGACAGATTTACTACCTGAAATAAAGAAAGGTTTGCTTGTTGAACTTGAAGAAAAAGAAAACGTGGGCTTTGAAACGACGCTGCGCATGCGTAGAGAGTACAACTGCTACACAAAAAAGGAAAGCTTTACATACTATCATAAAAATAAAGGAGCATATTATCAACAAAAGGCGATACATTATCGCCGCTTTAACGACAGGAACTGCAGATAAAGCGGCGATAATGTGCTTGATAATAGGCCCTTGTAACTTCCCATAGCAGCCCAGGTTCTGATGTTAACCTGGGCTGCTATGGTTATTCACAAGGGCATATTATCAAGCCCATTATTTCCGCTTTATCGGCAGTTTCCTGCTGATAAAAGCAGTGATAATGAATCGCCTTTTGTTGAAAATATGGCCCTTTGCTCTTTTTTTGACCAGTAAACTTAGGTGCATATTATCAAGGACCAGTGTTAAAATTATCGCCGTTTTATTGGCAGGAAACTGCCGATAAATCGGCAATAATGAGCTTGATAATACAGCCTTGTTATTTCCCATAGAAGCCCATGTTAACACCAGAACATAGGCTTCTATGGGAATTAACAAGGACGTATTATCAAGCCCACCCTCCCAACATTAATAAAAAACTCCAGACAATGCAGGTACCCAGAGCTGGAAGGTCATTTTACAAATCACTACCCCAGAAAGGTGGCGTTCTCCGCGACGTGTACGGGGAGAAAGAGAGAGAGAGCTCAAAACATATATATTTTTTAAAAAGACCCGAGGGGTGCCGCTCACCGAGACTGCGGGGAGTAGGACCGTAAACCCCCCCCGCATACTAAAAAATAAAACCAGAGGATTGCCGTTCCCAGTGCTCGGGGCACCTTACAAGCCCCCATTATGCATAACAAAAAAATTGTCCAGGTAATTTGCCCCCCGGAACCTAATGAATAAAACCGACTACTAGTTTTTTTTCCATCTTTTCCACCGCGTAGAAGTACTGAACGAGTACCCCGACATATTTTTTGTAAAAAATTAATAAAAATTGAGCCTAAAGATCCATGCACCACCCCCTGAGCAAGACTATAGGGTCAGAATGTTTCTACCCTGCCCCCTTTCCTTATTTCTCAACTTTGTTTTTACTGTTTTCTTGTGACTCTGCTCTCCCGACAAACAAGATGGCTGCCAACACTTCCTGGTTTGGAGTATTGACAGCCAATCAGCATGCAGCTCTTGCTCGTAATTGTATGTATTTCCATACGCGTACGCCTCGATTTTCCTTTAAAAAAATAAAAATAAAAAATAGAGCCTAAACATCCATGTACGACCCCCTGAGCAAGCCTAGAGGGTCAGAATGTTTCTAGCCTACCCCCTTCCCTTATTTCTGAATTTTGTTTTACTGTTTTCTTGTGACTCGGTTCTAGCGAGGCACAAGATGGCCGCCAACACTTCCTGGTTTTGAGTGTTGACAGTTCACAGCCAATCAGCATGCAGCTTGCGCTCGTAATTGAACAGATTTCCGTACGCGTGCTGAACTCCGTCCCTAGATACCGCTACAATTTTCTCAGAAACTACTGAACGGATTTACACCATTTAACAAAAACAGAACTCTACCTCTCTGCTAAATTTCGTGTAATTCCGTTCAGCCGTTCGGGCTGTAGCCCTGGCTAAAGGTCCCTATGGAAAATTGAATGGGGAAAACACGTTTTGGGATCCCCCTTTTTTCTCGGCCCCCACTTGACGAATCACCCCCAAACTTTCAGGGAAGGAGCGGAACCGAACAGGTCATTTTCTTGGAGAAATTCGCATCCACCGGCGCCAAAGTTATTCCAAATAGAATGATGTGCATTTCCTATGGAAACTAGGTCCTAACTATAACTACCTACTGGCGACCGCCAGTAGTTAATATATATATATATATATATATATATATATATATATATATATATATATATATATATATATATATATATATACGGAACGCATCATGGTAGACAAGCAGGATAAAAATAAATGAAATTGGAATCTTCTGGTGTGTGCGCCTGGTCCCTTGGGGGATGAAAAGAGGGCTTACGGGAGGCAAAAGATATGTATGTATATATTTTGTACATATTTATACATGTGTATGGCTATATATATAAATATCTATATTTATATATAAATATTTGTATCTATCTATCTATCTATCTATCTATCTATCTATCTATCTTATCTATCTATCTATCTATCTATCTATCTATCTATCTATCTCTCTCTCTCTCTCTCTCTAAATATATATATATATATTACCTACTGGCGGTCGCCAGTAGGTAGTTATAGTTAGGATCGTTTTCCATAGGAAATCCGCAACATTCTATTGGGAATAACTTTGGCGCCGAATGAGGGATCTGCCTGTAATTTTCATTAACTTTGCCTCGCTGCGCTCCGCTCTTTCCCTGAAAGTGTCGGGGGGATCCGTCAAGCAGGGGCCGAGATAAAAGGGGGGTCCCAAAACGTGTTTTCCCCATGTTAATTTCCATAGGGCGGTTGGACTCACTTTTAGCCCGAACGGCTGAATGGATTTCCACCAAACTTGGCAAAATTGTAGGGACTGGTACCCCGATGTGCCTTTGCTATGTCTCAAGATATATGCTCCAGTGGTTTTTACGAAAATTAACTTTGAAAAAATATATATTGGGCTACATTGGGCTATATATATGTTAGAGCCCAAATGTAGCCCAATGTAGCCCAATGTAGCCCAATGTAGCCCAAAGATGGCCACCAGAGACAACAAAAAACAAATGTAGCCCAAATATCAGCCAGATGTAGCCCAACTATAGCCCAATGACAGAATGTCCCAGTGTGTTCTAAAGAACAACTAGAGCGCTAACAGTCTTACTTATGACAAAAGTATGGCACGCCTGAAGTCATCTTGATTGGAATAAAGTGTTAACACTTAAAACATTTAATTTGCAAAGGAACAAAATGAGGGGGTTCATTTTGCCATAGAAATTATGATTAGTGCTGAAGAAAGAAACATTAGGGCACATTTTGAGTGACTTCTCAAATCCTCTTATATTTCATTAAAAAAATTCTGATATGCAGTCTCCCAAGATGGCCACCAGAGACAAAAGAGCCCAAATGTAGCCCAAATATCAGCCAGATGTAGCCCAACTATAGCCCAATGACAGAATGTCCCAGAGTGTTCTAAAGAACAACTAGAACGCTAACAGTCTTACTTATGACAAAAGTATGGCACACCTGAAGTCATCTTGATTGGTATAAAGTGGTAACACTTAATACATTTAATTTGAAAAGGAACAAAATGAGGGGTTTCATTTTGCCATAGAAATGTTATATATATATATATCTATTTCCACAAGTCTCGAAGCCCAGCTTGGCATCCGCTTCCGCTGATCGACGAGAATTCGAAAAAAGCCACAAACTCGGTGATTCTCGTTCCAGTGAGTTTATTGTGCATTCAGACGCCCACCAGTCGCCATGACGCGTTTCGCCTCAGCCGAGGCTTGATCACATGTCATGTCAAGAAGGAGGAAGTGACATATATAGTGTGATAATCACATGGGCAGTACTTCCACTTTTAAAATTTAAAGGGATATACACCAATTCACAATTAATGGAGAAAACAAAATTTAGAGCATAGTGCTCTGCATCATTTGTTGGTTCAAAAATGCATTATCAAAACAAAAATGGCATTTCATCTCATATGTCCATTTTGCTGATCGCTTTCCATAGACATTGTACAGGGTAAGAAGGCATGCATATATATAAAAGGGAAATAACCCAATAAGAATATTCAATACAAAAAACAAAGAAAAGAAAATTCTATTTCTTTAAAAATATGTATAGATCCATATCCTAATTTCATATATTTACACCCTATTTACAAGTATTACATTGACTCTAGTTTGCCACAAAAGACAGACTGAATCTAGCCCTTTGTTAACCTTTGTGTGGGTATAAATACCCTTGGCATGTTCAGGTCATTAAGTATAAAATTGCAACCTTCAATTCATATGTTTTAATACCTAACCCTGTTACGTTATAATCTGATTAATTGTCAGAACAATATCACAATTGGACCAGAACCAAACCTCAATTCTCCATTATATCACCTAAAATTCATGTTCATACCCATTTTCTACTATGTGCTTCCTCGGGGGTCATTCAATTTTTGATAAAGTGACAGTGCATTAAAATTGTATCTATTATTCAAATAGGAATACAAATATTCAGAGGCTGCCTTATATACATATTTACATATAATTTCATTTAGCTCAAACGACAACCGGTGTCCTGCAAGAAAATTCTTAAAAGGAACCATAGATCATCCAAGACATGTGTAAAGGTCCTCACTATGGTTCAATCCCCCAGGCTGTTTACTATTTAGTTCGAGGATGTAGCGTGTTTCTAAGAGACGAAGTTTCCCATCTCTATCTCCTCCCCTCTTTAATGGTAATACAGTATCAACCAAATAGTACTTTAAAAGATCTGCATTACTTTGATGGTGTTTCTCAAAGTGTCTGGCCACGGGGTATGCCTGATCTTTCCCAATGATCGCTCGTAAATGTTGGAGGATGCGCTTGTGGGCCGGGAGACGAGTACTCCCCACATACTGTAGGCCACAAGGACACACTAATACGTAAACAACATATTCGGTCTTGCACCCCAACTTCTGTCTAATGGCAACAGGAGTGTCATGAAAAGGACTGATAAAATGGGTCTTATTTATGCCATGTTTGCATGCCTTGCAGCTCTGGCATTTCTTAAATCCAGTGATACGTTCCCACCATTTTTTGGGAACGTCCATGGTGCTACTGACAATGGCATTGCCTAATGATGGAGATTTCCTAAAGGTGATATCAGGTTTGTTCTTAACCAGATCTCCTATTATGGGATCACCCCGAACCAAATTCCAATTCCGTGAAAAGATCTTACGTATTTCACTGTGTTGTTGGCTATACGTAACAATGGCTCGACACTGTACTCTCTCCTTAACTATAGGCTGACTCTCAGCTAGGTCACTGCTATCCACTGGACAAATTCCTAGTAGTTGCTCTCGGGTAGATTTGTTAGTTTTAGTTATAGCAACTTCCACCAGCTTTTTACTGTACCCCCTCTCCAAAAAGCGTGATCTACACTGCTCCTGGGCTAATCTGCATTCAGACTCAGTACTGCAGATACGTTTAATGCGCAGCATCTCCCCATAAGGGATGCTGCGTATTAAATGTTGGGGATGGCTGCTTGAAGCATGTAACAGTGTGTTACCGGCAGTAATTTTTCTATGCAGTCTTGTCTCCAATTTATTGTTCAGTCTATCAATGTAGACTTCTACATCCAGAAACTGCACTGAAATATCACTAATTGACGATGTAAACTGTAAATTCACATCATTAGTATTGAGTTTAGCAACAAATTCAACAGCACTGTCCATTGAACCACTCCAGACAAAAAACAAATCATCTATATATCTGAGGTATAAATGAATATTTTGTTCAACGATGGTCCTGTGCTGTCCCATGAGGGTCTGCTCCTCCCACAGCCCCATGTGAAGACACGCAAAGCTGGGGGAAAAGCAAGACCCCATGGCAACCCCCCTAAGCTGTTGATAGGCTTGGCCACCAAAGGAGAAGAAATTTTGCTGCAAACAAATTTGTAACATCCCCATGAGCATTCTGTTGTGTTCAATGTCATGCATAGGGCGTTTATCAAGAAAAAATTGAACTGCCTTCATGCCATCCATATGTCTTATAGAGGTATAGAGAGAACATACGTCCAGTGTCATCAATATATAATTTTCTTTCCACTCCAGTTTAGACAATTTGCACAAAAAGTCAGTAGAATCTCTTATGTAAGAGTTCAGTCCCTTCACCCACTCCTGTAAAAAATAGTCAATATACCTTGAGAGGTTTTCTGTTGCGCTTCCAATCGCCGATATTATCGGCCTACCTGGTGGGACCCGAGGATCCTTGTGGACCTTCGGCAGAAGGTAAAACGTGGGTATCACAGGAAATTCCTTTTTTAGAAATTTAAGTTCGTCTAATGTGATCAACCCACTGCTCCGCCAGCCAATAAGTTTGCCATTGAGTTCGTTCCAGGCTGCTCTAATCACGGTGATGTTGGTTTTGCGGTAACAGGATGTATCACTCAGTTGTTTATCTGCTTCTGTTAAATATAGCTCACGCCCCCAGAGGACGATATTACCACCCTTGTCCGCTTGTTTTACCACCAACCCTTCGTTGGTTCTCAATTTTTTGATTAGTGAGTTGTAGCACTGGTTCTGTCTTGCAATGGCTTGGCTTTTCTTATTTGTACTGATGTACAGTTTTTTTAGGTCCTCCACTATTAGTTCCTGGTAGATGTCCAGATTGTCATGGACAGAGATTGGATTGAAAGTTGATTTGGGCTTGAAAGACGTTCTTGCTACTTCACGCCCAGAATTCAGATTAGGCGTGAGAGAGGGTATTTCAAGTAATGATTCATTTTGCTCGTTTTGTAATTCCCAAATGTCTTCAAAGGAAGGAGCATCTCCTGCTGATAGAGGCATAGGATTGGTATTAGATTCCAAAGAGGTCAATTTCTTGGCTTTGCTTGGTCTAAGCCGATGGAACTTAGTCAACTTCAATTTCCTTATGAATCTGTAGGTGTCCATGCGAGTTCCTGCATAGTCAAACGCTCGTGGTGGACAAAAGGACAAACCCAGACTCAAAATCTTAGTTTCCTTGGGGGTTAGGACGATATCAGTCAGATTAATTATTGAAGGGGACCCGACTGGTTGCCCCGTTTCTTGTTCGCCCATTTCCTTTGATTCTGTTTCCTGTTTGCACCCCCACCTCTTTTTGTGGCTTCGTCTCCGCTCTGCCCGCTTGCGGTTCGCCCTTGTCCTACCTGAGTGAATTTCACTCTCGGGCGCAAAGTCTCTCTTCTTGCCTCGCATAGGCGCTGAACCTCCTGTGCAGGCGTTAGTGCGGTAAACCCCAACGGGGTATTTTGTTGACCCCCATCAGAGTCATTTCCCTCAGTAGAGCTCAAACTGATGGAAGAATTAGTGCTGACATTGCTGTTCAATACATTCCCAGCACCCCCCGCTACTGAGTGACTTCCCTTATTCTCAAATTTACGGGCAAAAGTAAAGATATGGCCATTTAGGTAATCCAATCGGTCTCTTTCAAACTTGAACGCTTTGCGTTTTTTTATTATTTCTTCCTCTTTAGCAAGTCGAGAGTCCATTTCTTCTCTCATTTTTTTCATTACCGCATCACTTTCTCCTAGTGCGGCTAATTCCGCCTCTACAAGTTCAACCTCTTTTTGTATCTTCGCTCGGTCGCTTTCCTTAAGCCACGCGGTACGCGGCCAACCTCCAGATACATTGACAACGATTTATTCTCCCACCATTTAGACATTTCTTTTTTCATAAGTTTTTCCAACTTACGAAATAAGTCCCGTACATTGGGTGTAGTGGAGCTATATATCTATATATCTATATATATATATATATATATATATATATATATTCACTGAAAAAACCATAGGTTATAGACCATATATAGTTAGGAATTAGCATTTAAGAAATCTTTTTTTTACTCACACAAAACCATTGAAATTCCATATATAGTTAGTTGTACTAACTATATATCGCGCACCCGCAATCCACTGCTGATCATGTCACATATTACATCATTCATGACATGGTCAGTGACATCACTGATGACATCACTGATGACATCTCAAATGACATCACTTTCAAATCAACACCCTTCCCCCCTCTGCCCTCTCTGCCTTTTTTGCATAGCAACCACCTCCTGGAAGACCTCTGGTGTTTGCAAGTTCACACAACAATGTTTCAATTGAACTCTGAACTCTCAGTGCACCTGCGTATCCAGTGCAATCTTTCATTAAATGATTTTTGCTTGACCATTCAAATTACATCTTTCAAAGAACTCATCCATGCACCCTAACTTTCTGTTTTCAGCAATCAAAATCCACCAATCACTGCTACTGCTTCATTAACACAGAAACTCCACATTTATTTTCATTTTAAACTCTTATTTTTTCAACTGCCATTTCATTGCCACACTTCATCTGACTGCAGCAGAACCTCCTCTCACCATGTTTTCTGTCTGGATTGTTGGACATAGTTACATCTACTGGGCTCACAGGTATGCTGGGAACAGAAATTTACCTAACCTCAATTTACAAGATGTGGAAATTAAGCGGTTTGGCCACAGAGGATTAAAATGTCACCAATTGATACCATTGGTGAAAACCTTTATGCATTTGCCAAAACCTGACCTGTTAATTGTGCACTGTGGAGGTAATGATTTGGGCACTTTGACTGGAGTAGGTCTGGAAATGCTTTTAAAGGACACCTTTGAGCAATTAATGGCACTTTTTCCTCAAACTGCCTTAGTATATTCAAATATATGCCAAAGACAGAAATGGAGGTGGTCGAACCAATTTTGTCCACAAATTGAGAAGTCGAGGAAGCATGTAAACAAATCTGTTTCAGCTTACATGAGAGACCATGGAATGGGCTCCATGTACAACAATAACTTGCGTTACTAAATGCAAGATATCTACAGAGGAGATGGAGTTCACTTCTCAGATGAAGGGAACAGAGTTTTCATTCTGAATTTAAGACTGTGCATTGGTACCTACTTATAAGTACCTAAATGTACCATAAACCCAAAAGCTCTTCTCAGAGCTACCCTACATCTGATCACTCACAATTATTATTTTACTCTAACTTTTTTCACTAATTTTCAACAAAGTACGTTCCCCGGAGGGCTACCCGGTACGCGAACCGGAAGCTAACCGCGCGAAATTTCTTAAACAAATGTTTTTTTCCCGCACATATGGGCCTCCTCAGCCACCCTCAGAAAACTTAGTGTGTCAAGATACGTCTACCGTACCCCCTTCTACCCATTCTGAACATTATTTGCCCTCCATCTTGTATCTTAATTCGAATGAAACACAAAATGGTGGACTCCCGTAACGCTGCTGGTTCGCGTACCGGGGCGCTCGCCAGTTCGCGTACCGGGGCGCTCCCCGGGAAGCGCTCCATTAAAAAAGGTGGGAAAGTAATTTACAGAAGAAACCCTTGAGACACTTTCACCAAATATAGATTTGCTCATACTACATACCAATCCCTACCATTTTCACAAATTTGGTTGGAATTCCATTTAGCCATTTAGCCTGTAGACCTCTCTAAATACCCTGAGGTAAATTACTTCACAAAACACATCTGAAGTGTTGGAATTGACAACCAATTAAAATGTTACTTTCATTTTCTATTTTTTTTACCTGACATTTGATTGGTTATGTACCCGAATATATATAAAGGAAGAGAAGGAAACACAGCCATTTTGACTACTACTTCCTGGTGTACATTTCAATAGGATTTTCATTAATAACTTCAACTTCTTTTTAAAGGTAAGTTGTTATTTTAAAAACTGAAGTATATTGTGCACTTTAAGTTAATATGGTAAACTTTTTCTGTTAGTTATATACTATCCCTCTGTAGTACTTATAAATTTAGATAGACTTCTCTGTTATAGTTATGGATGGAGTTAGGCTTCTCTTGTATAATTATGAATTTACTCACATTAAATCACATACACTTTTTTATATTCCTACTTCCACTCTGATACTATACACTGCCCAAAGATAAATTCACTGTTAAAAACTGCCTATCTAAAATTAATCCCAACAGTGCCCTACCTCTACTAATATATATTTTTTTATGCAAATTTCAGGCAAAATGGAAAGCGAACAAAAAATTTCATTTGAAATTGTCCTTCCAGAGTCCAACCCAGAAATCATTGATCCAAATGAGATTGAATTTATGGATGAAACTTGGGACCAAGAACTACTGCAATGTGTGGAATCAGTAGATGCCCTCCTTGAAAATGAGGACATTTTACACACTCAAACATTACAAGCTATGTTCAATGAAAATAACGACATTTCAGACTGTGAAATGTTAGACATTTTATTAAATTTTGAAACACAATCACAATAATAAATAATTGCTTAAAAAATAAAGAAATAAAAAAAAATCAACAAAACAAACAATCAATTAACATACAATATTTGAAAAGTCTGTCATTCTTTTTTCCTTATAGTACGCTCCCCAGACCGCTTCCCGGTTCGCGAACCGGGCGCTACCCACGCAAAAAAAACAAATTTTTATTTTTTTTGCCCCGTGGGGCCCTTTTAAAGCCTCCACATCAAACCTAGGGGGTCAGGGAGGATCTACTATGCCCCCTTATGGTCATTTCCCCCTTTGTTTTGGCCTCCTCTTGTCTCTCGATCCTACCGAGAGACAAGATGGCGGCCGCTCCGGACTGTTTAGAATGTTGACAGACACCGGAGAGCCAATCAGCTTCGCTACGCGAAGTTCCGTTACGCGTCAAGTACGCGAACCGGAGCGCTGCCCGGAGCGCGCTTACAGATATATATCTTTTTTTGAACGTTAATTTCTCAAAATCCACTGGATCACATATATTGAGACCTAGCAAAGGCACATCGGGCTACCAGTCCCTACAATTTTGCCAAGTTTCGTGCAAATCCATTCAGCCGTTCGATTATTATTATTTTATTTTTTTTTTGCCCCGCGGAGCCCTTTTAAAACCTCCACATCAAACGTAGGGGGTCAGCGAGGATCTACTATTCCCCCTTATGGTCATTTGCCCCTTCGCTTTGGCCTCCTCTTGTCTCTCGATCCTACCGAGAGACAAGATGGCGGCCGCTACGGACTGTTTGGAATGTTGACAGACGCCGGAGAACCAATCAGCTTCGCTTCACAAAGCTCCGTTGCGCGAAAAGTACGCGTCCTGGAGCGCTGCCCGGTCCGCTGTTACAGATATATATCTTTTTTTAAACGTTAATTTCTCAAAATCCACTGGAGCACATATATTGAGACCTACAAAAGGCACATCGGGCTACCAGTCCCTACAATTTTGCCAAGTTTCGTGCAAATCCATTCAGCCGTTCGGGCTAAAAGTGAGGCCAACCGCCCTATGGAAAACTCAATGTTAAAAACACGTTTTGGGACCCCCCTTTTTTCTCGGCCCCCCCTTGACGAACCCCCCCCAAAAGTGTTGAAATTTAGAACCAATTAAAATGTTGCTTTCGTTTTGTATTTGTGTGTGATGAAAGTTAATTGGTTATGTATATATGTCAAATGAGAGGAAACCACAGCCATTTTGTGATACTACTGTCTGAGGTACATTTGTGAGGAATTTTTGGTGGTGAATTTCTGGTGTTTGATTTACACAGTACTAACACTTCTGCTACTTTTAAAAAGGTGAGTTGTTAATTTGTAAGGGGAACTATGTTGTACACTTGAAGATAATTTGAAAAATGTTTTCTGTTATTTATTTGCAGTCCTTCTGTTATACTAAATACTTGATAAAGTTAGTTATATATTATGTATTACTAAAAACGATAAATGAAAGTGATTATTTTTTTCTGCAATTTACAGCAAGCAATTTCAAAATAAAATGGCTCACAATGAAGAGACCGTGGCAATTTCTTTTGAATTGTCCACTACATTGATTGAAATTGAGAGCACCAATAATGAAATATTGTCACAAGGAGGACATGACTTGTATGATTCCATTAGATTGATTGAAATGGACAGCACCAAGAATGAAATATTGTCACAAGGAGATGACTTGAATGATTCCACTACATTGATTGAAATTGAGAGCACCAATAATGAAATATTGTCACAAGGAGGAGATGACTTGTATGATTCCATTAGATTGATTGAAATGGACAGCACCAATAATGAAATATTGTCACAAGGAGGAGATGACTTGAATGATTCCACTACATTGATTGAAATTGAGAGCACCAATAATGAAATATTGTCACGAGGAGATGACTTGAATGATTCCACTACATTGATTGAAATTGACAGCACCAATAATGAAATATTGTCACAAGGAGGAGATGACTTGAATGATTTTTTTGATCAATCTCTTGATGGCGAATTTATCGAGTGTTTGGAGACCATAGAGTTACAAGAATCATCATTGGAGACTTTTAATGAGGACATTGCTGATGAGGACAGGTTACTAGTTCTTTCAAATTTAGAAAATTCTGAAGAATACATTTATATTTAGAAATCAAAAATTGTTTGGGACATTATTCATTTTTATTTTTAATTTATGAGGTTGTAGCGAAGTGATTGTAGTATAAAATGAGACTTATAGTATAGAGTGCAACATTTTTATGTTACATGGTAAGTTTACTCATATTTACTTCCCTTCTGCCACTATATTATCTCCAATGTGTATTTGACATCTCTTCTTCATCTCCGGCCTCCTTTCTCTCACTGTGTGTCTCCGATGCATCTTATCGCTGCTATTTTGTGTAATTACAGAAGAGAGTAAAATAAAATAGTTCGGAACGTGAAAAGGGGGCAAAGTAGAGTACTCCTCACCCCCTAGGCCTTTTTAGGCGGTCCCAAAAGGATCAGTTTCTGCTTTCCTGAGAGATTATGGTATGAGTTCCATATACCACAATAACTTGCATTACAACATGCAAGATATCTATCTCCTATTACCAACTTTTGGAGATATTCGCGCTAAGCGCGAATATCTCCAAAAAGTAACACCTGCCCTGAGCAGTTCTCAGCCATGTTATCCAATGGGAGGTGGATAACATGGCTAAGAGCATTAGCTCGGTAATGTATGAATATCGCTGAGTTTTTAGCGATATTCATGCATTGCGGCCGTTTATTATCGCATTTGTGATAAACCTTGATAATAGCAAGGTTTATCTTCGATAATTTCTGATGATGCTTAGCGGTAAAAAATTCGTTGGTAAGCATCGTTAGCGATAAATATCGCTTAACTTTGGTAATATGCCCCAACGTCTGTTAACTTCGATTCGAAGGAAATGAGGAAGTGTTGAAAAACATTGTCTGCGCCATCTTGCCTTTTTTGAAATGCCACACTTTTGTCGTGCACGGCAGCCATTTTAGATGTCTTGACCAGACCCACTCTCTGCACGCTGTCGATTCGTAGCATGGCTCCTCACCCTCGCAAGCATCTTCCCCAGGCACTGGTCACCCCCGCTCTCTGTCTTATGCATGGGCAATAAACCTCCCCCCATCTGCGCTGCTCTTCCCTGAGAATCACACTGTGCCCGCCCGACACCTCCCTTTCGCCCTATTCACTACCGCACCCTCTGACACTCCTCTTCCTCTGTGTCCGATTGTCCAGGCTATCAGCTAGCCCTGCAGATGTAGTTTATGGCCCCAGCTGTAAAGAATCACCCCTCTTCAAAGGAGTTATAGTAGATCAAGGCCCACACCCGATGAGATCCGTCACACCACACGTGTTCCTACTATCTGAAAACTATCCTGTATTGTGATTGGGGAGGGGACCGAGCCTGAAGCGGAAGATTCCAGGAATCACTCTTTGTACATCAAAGTTTTTACAATTATGTGTCACATTAAAAATATATAGCACTCCAACAAAGTAGTAGGAATATAAAACTTTAATAACATATAAATATATACAACAAAACAAAAACAGTAAAAACATTTAAACAACGAAGAGACCGTGGCAATTTCTTTTGAATTATCCAATAGATTTATTGAAATTGACAGCACCAATAATGAAATATTCTTGTCAATAGCGGTCTGTTGTGCGAATAGTTCCAAGGCAGCAGAACGCGCTGAAATCTAGATGGCACGAAAGTGATGTCTAGCAAGTTGCCGCCCAGCAAATAACGGCGTGGGGCGCCGCGGGGGTGAGTGAGTCCAGTAGGCACCACAGCTATTCTTACCGGCATTGCAGAATTACTGCTGGGGACAATGCCTGTGCTGTAGCAGGGTCACAGCAGAAACAAAAAGGATTCTGTTGAAGATGTTGTTGGTTTTCAATTTGAAAACAGTTCTGGTGTCAACTGCTATGTTATTGTAGTGGTTAATGTTTTGTTTTCTCTAGAAAATGTAAAAGAGGGGGAGGCAGTCCAAAGTTCCGTTAAAAGGGCAAAGGAAAGGATCGGTGGTTTGAACTATCAGTCAAAAAGGGGAGGGGGTGCAACAATTTTTCCTACCGGGTCACACTGTGCTTTCACCGGAAGTGAGGTCTGCAGGATTCTAGTAATTCAAAGTGAGGCTGGCGCCGACGTCCCGCGGATACAGTTTCGTCACTCCACGGGTGATCATGGCAGTCATTCCCCATCGGGGGTCGGAGACTCCCGCGGCTCCTTTAGAATCTTCAAGGTCGTGGAGGACTACGGTGGTGGAGTCAAACAGTGACCGGGCCATTTCTTTATGCTGGGCCCGCTCTTGCCAGGTCGACCGCCATTTTGAGAGTTCGGTAGCTACTGGCGATCGCGGGGTCAAATGAGCGGACGGGCTCCACCCTGCCGGGCGAGACGTTGCAGCATGGCCACAGTGGAAGAACCCTTTTCCGGGCGCCTGGAGCGCTGAGGGTGCAGCTGGGAAGCCTCCACCTGGGGAGGCGGGAGAGGCCTGTTCGCACCGTCTCTCCCTCCCAGTGCACCCCACGGCGTCTCGCTTGAGATTTGTTATGGCCGGACCAGGCGATGAGGACGAGGGGGGGGGGGTCGGAGGCATGTGCAAGACATCCCCCCCCAGGGTTGTTGCAGCAATTATACAAGAAAGAAGAAGTGTCCCGTCCGTCTTCGGGCCGGGCTTCCGGTAGATGTCGGCCGGACGCCCCTGGCTCTGGCCCCATGAACGGGTTTCTTGGTTTATTGGCTGCAGCCGGATCCCGTCGGCCTCGGCCCCCCGACCGTTGGTGGCCGGACCGGAAGAGCATGTGGCGGGACTACCTGCAACTCTCAAGGGCCACCGCGGCCGGACTGGGAGAGAGAGGGGAGGGTCGAGGAGACATTCCCCCCCCCCTGCAACTGTTCAGCGTTGTAAAGGCAATCCCCTGGCCGGGTCCCGCTGGTCTCGGCCTCTCCTCCGGCTACACCCTACGTTAGGATCTCCTGGCCGAGGCGTGGCAGCAGGACCTGCCTTATATGGGCTGCTCCCGGCTGGGCGTAGCCGGAACCCTGCCCCACCTTGGAAGTTTCCAGAGTGGGGGCGGATGTTCTACTGACTTGCATTTTCCCTAGTCTATCGATTTTTTTGGCGTGGCAGGCGGTGGGACAGCGAGGGGTGATTTGGTTTCTCTTACTGTTTTTCTGGTCTCTCACCACTGGCATATTTCTAACGTTTTCTTGTTTCTAGGACATTAATAGGTTTTATCATTACGTTATGTTATCGTTTCTTTGTTCGTTGTTTAATAAAAGTTCATGTTCATCAGTGGCCTACTGATTTTCGATTTCCTATTCTTTTCTTTCCAGGTTGTTTCATGCTAAAGTTTCTGTTAACAGGATACAGTGATCACTTCGTTATTATTGCATATGTCCTTTTCACTAGGGGTGCTCTCTGGTCGGGCCAGATGACGTATGTCTAGTAAATGGTCCGGGTGAAACAGGTGCATCAATCAGTGGGGAGTAGATAGGCATGACAGATTACAACGGGGGAGAAAGGTCCGCATTACGTACCCTTTCACTACTTGCAAAGATTTTCCTACGTTTATTTGCAAACAGGGAATACCTGCAAAAAGAACTAATTCCCAAACAGTCAATGTTCGGACAATCAATCAATCAATGAGGAATGAAATAGGTACGACGTGTTAAAGGCTTGCGTTACCTACCCTTCACTATCTGCAAAGGGAGAGAGAATATTCCTATTCTTCCTCGTTTGCAGGCAGAGAAGATCCTTAAGAGAACCAACTTCGAACAATTCAATGCTCGATTCAAACAATCAACAAGGGGTACTGTGAACACAAATGAACGCCGCTTATGTACATACGCATTGCTATTTTCAACAGGTTGTTCCTAATGTTTCTATTTTAGCGAGGTCAAAAAGAGATCCCATTAGTGGCCTACTGATTTTGCTCGATTCCTTTTGTTTTTTTACACGGTTTTTCGCTATCTGCAAAGACTAAACAGAGTATTTTGACTCTGTGCTTGTTTGTAAATAGAGAATGAACCAAAGAGAACAATCAATCAAATGGAGAGAGAAGCAGGCACGACGGATTACAAAGGGGGCAAAGGGCTGCGTTAACTACCCTTCACTATCTGCAAAGAGAGAGTACTCCTAATAGAAATGAGGGGTGGGGGGCAGCATTCAAAGCAGATCAGTGTGCATAAACACGAAAATGTTTTTACTTACCACGTACTTGACATTCGACAGCTTATGATATTTGCTATTAAAAAACCATTGAAATTCACTGAAAAAACCATAGGTTATAGACCATATATAGTTAGGAATTAGCATTTACAAAACCTTGAAAATTCACTGAAAAAACCATAGGTTATAGACCATATATAGTTAGGAATTAGCATTTAAAAAACCTTATTTTACTCACACAAAACCATTGAAATTCCATATATAGTTAGTTGCACTAACTATATATCGCGCACCCGCAATCCACTGCTGATGATGTCACATATTACATCATTCATGACATGGTCAGTGACATCACTGATGACATCACTGATGACATCTCAAATGACATCACTGATGACATCTCACTTGACATCAATGATCACATCACTGATGATATCATTCATGTGATAATACAATGCATCTCCTCACACTGTAATATAACCTCCGTTACACCCAGTGTTAAATAGAGAGTATCATTTTTGAAACCATTGACACACCAATACTAGTTACTACATACGCACTCACTGATTCCTATGTCTACACACACATTCACTCATACAATCATTCATACATACAATCACTCATCTTTACAACACTATCATATGCACTCATACACCTATACAGACACTCACACTCTGCCACTCATCCATGGAGTTACTCACACACCTAGTCAGTCCTGAAAAGAATCAATCACACTTCCATTTTCTCATCTATACAGTTAAACACAGAACACCTTACATTTTTGAAACATATACTAACACATAGTTACTCTCTTATAGAATCACTGATACAAGTACACATTGATCTGCACAGAGTCACACACCTCCCAGCCAGCCATACACACACTCAGTCTCCCATACAAATACTTGTGCAACCAATCAATAACCCATATAGCTACTTATATAGCTACTGATCAACACATGCAGCAGCTTGCACAACAACAGACATACTGATGCACACTTTCAGACAGTTTAGTCACTAACCCGTGCATTCAGTAAGACGCATTTAATCACTCACTCATACAGTCAATCACGCACCTACTAAAACCTTCATTCAGACACTTATACATCCACTCATTCTTCAATATGTAAAACATATTTAAACTTTACAGAAACACATAATCACTGGATGTTGTCATCAGTGATGTCATCAGTGATGTCACTGACCATGTCATGAATGATGTAATATGTGACATCATCAGCAGTGGATTGCGGGTGCGCGATATATAGTTAGTGCAACTAACTATATATGGAATTTCAATGGTTTTGTGTGAGTAAAATAAGGTTTTTTAAATGCTAATTCCTAACTATATATGGTCTATAACCTATGGTTTTTTCAGTGAATATATATATATATATATATATATATATATATATATATATATTCACTGAAAAAACCATAGGTTTCACACCAGTTATAGTTAGGAATTAGCATTTAAAAAACCTATTAAATTCACTGAAAAAACCATAGGTTTCACACCAGTTATAGTTAGGTGGAAATTTTACTCGCATAAAACCATTGAAATTCCCACGTTATAGTTAGTTGGACTCACTATAACTTGCGCGTGTAATGCACTGCTGATGACGTCACATATTACATCACTCATGACATGGCCAGTGACATCACTGATGACATCACTGATGACATCTCAAATGACATCACTGATGACATCATCCAGTGAATGTGTATCTTTCTGAAAAATAAATATTTTTTATATATGTATATCTAAAGGTTGATGGAAGAATAAATGGGTAAATAAATGTCTAAATGGATGTTTTTTTGTAAAATTGATTGGTTAACTGACTTATTAAATGTATCTTAGTGAATACATATATTAGCGAGTAATGTTTAAATATTTAAATATCTGTATCTGTGTCTCACTTTGTGTATAAGTGGCTGCATGGGTTGGTGAGTAGCTACATGAGTGTGTATATGGGTTATTAGTTGTTTTTTTGAGTATCAGTATCAGTGTCTGTATGGTTCGGTGGGGGATATTACTTAGAGCACAGATGCATGAATGAGTGACTCACTATTTGTATGTATTTTGAAGACAGCCTGTGTGCAAGACTGTATGGGTGGATGATTGTGTGTATGGGTGGGTTAGTGAGTATGTGTTTTTATAATTGATTGTTTAAGAGAGGAAATATGTTTCCGTTTCTGTAGAAGTATGTGTAGTGGTGTGTATATAGCAGTATAATCAAGTAAATGTTTTTTTAATAGTTTATTTGCATGTGTGAATTTGTGTGTGAGTAACTATATGGATGAGTATTAGTGTGTAACAGGATGTATAGGTGTATGAGTACATATGATGAGTAAGTACATGCATGAGTGACTATCTAGAACTGTTGGTGAATGAGTGGATGTGTATGTAGATGTTGGAATTACCTAATAAGTTGTTGTAATTGGTATTGGTTTCTCCTTTTTTAAGAAAATGTTAGTTTCTATTTTTGAATGTGTGTGTCAAAGGTTATTTTATGCTGATAGGAGGTCTGCCACTTTGTCACAAGGATGTTGTCATCAGTGATGTCATTTGAGATGTCATCAGTGATGTCATGAGTGATGTCACTGACCATGTCATGAGTGATGTAATATGTGACGTCATCAGCAGTGTATTGCACGCGCAAGTTATAGTGAGTCCAACTAACTATAACGTGGGAATTTCAATGGTTTTATGCGAGTTAAATTTCCACCTAACTATAACTGGTGTGAAACCTATGGTTTTTTCAGTGAATATATATATATATATATATATATTCACTGAAAAAACCATAGGTTATAGACCATATATAGTTAGGAATTAGCATTTAAAAAACCTTTTTTTACTCACACAAAACCATTGAAATTCCATATATAGTTAGTTGCACTAACTATATATCGCGCACCCGCAATCCACTGCTGATGATGTCACATATTACATCATTCATGACATGGTCAGTGACATCACTGATGACATCACTGATGACATCTCAAATGACATCACTGATGACATCACTGATGACATCATCTAGTGTCTGTGTGTTTTTGTAAAGTTTAAATATGTTTTACATATTGAAGAATGAGTGGATGTATGAAAGACTGAGTGTGTGTGTGGCTGGCTGGGAGATGTGTGACTCTGTGCATATCAATGTGTACTTGTATCAGTGATTGTATAAGAGAGTAAGTATGTGTTAGTATATGTGTGAAAAAAGTATGGTGTTCAGTGTTTAACTGTATAGATGAGGAAATCGAAGTGTGATTGATTCTTTACAGGACTGACTAGGTGTGTGAGTAACTCCATGGATGAGTGGCAGTGTGTGAGTGTCTGCATAGGTGTATGAGTGCATATGATAGTGTTGTAATAATGAGTGACTGTATGTATGAGTGATTGTATGGTGAATGAGTGAATGTGTGTGTAGACGTAGGAATCAGTGAGTGCATATGTAGTAACTGGTATTGGTGTGTCATGATGTCATCAGTGATGTCATTTGAGATATCATTAGTGATGTCATCAGTGATGTCATTTGAGATGTCATCAGTGATGTCATCAGTGATGTCACTGAAGTATGGCGTTCTGTGTTTAACTGTATAGATGAGGAAATCGAAGTGTGATTGATTCTTTACAGGACTGACTAGGTGTGTGAGTAACTCCATCGATGAGTGGCAGTGTGTGAGTGTCTGCATAGGTGTATGAGTGCATATGATAGTGTTGTAATAATGAGTGACTGTATGTATGAGTGATTGTATGGTGAATGAGTGAATGTGTGTGTAGACGTAGGAATCAGTGAGTGCGTATGTAGTAACTGGTATTGGTGTGTCATGATGTCATTTGAGATGTCATCAGTGATGTCATCAGTGATGTCATTTGAGATGTCATCAGTGATGTCATCAGTGATGTCACTGACCATGTCATGAATGATGTAATATGTGACATCATCAGCAGTGGATTGCGGGTGCGCGATATATAGTTAGTGCAACTAACTATATATGGAATTTCAATGGTTTTGTGTGAGTAAAAAAAGTTTTTTTAAATGCTAATTCCTAACTATATATGGTCTATAACCTATGGTTTTTTCAGTGAATTTTCAAGGTTTTGTAAATGCTAATTCCTAACTATATATGGTCTATAACCTATGGTTTTTTCAGTGAATTTCAATGTTTTTTTAATAGCAAATATCATAAGCTGTCGAATGTCAAGTACGTGGTAAGAAAAAACATTTTCGTGTTTATGCACACTGATCTGCTTTGAATGCTGCCCCCCCCCTCATTTCTATTAGGAGTACTCTCTCTTTGCAGATAGTGAAGGGTAGTTAACGCAGGCCTCTGCCCCCGTTGTAATCCGTCGTGCCTGCTTCTCTCTCCATTTGATTGATTGTTATCCAAGCATTTACTGTTTTAGAATTGGTTCTCTTTGGTTCATTCTCTATTTACAAACAAGCACAGAGTCGCAATACTCTGTTTAGTCTTTGCAGATAGCGAAAAATCGTGTAAAAAAACAAAAGGAATCGAGCAAAATCAGTAGGCCACTAATGGGATCTCTTTTTGACCTCGCTAAAATAGAAACATTAGGAACAACCCCTCATGACAAATACGAAACTAGTGAGATGAACTGAACTCCACACCATGATGGCTGCAAGACAGCTCGGCTCCGCCACCCACCCCGCCCAAAATAACGATAAACTCTATGCAAATATATACAACACACCAGCAAAGTAACAGGGTAAAACATTTTATTAAACAACTATTTACATAACTATTTTAAACTTTTTGTTGCCCGATCAAGCTAGCTCAATCGATCGAGCATGAAACTCATGCACTCTGATGATTCAAAGTTTTGAAGAGTGCTTGTAACACTGTCTGAAGCCTATTTGCACTTGCTTCATCTTCACTATTCTAAAAGTAAGTGGGGGCTGTTTGAGTACGTTACAGCATTTGTAAACAATGTGATGCGGTGCCACCCTGAACCGCTTAACGGAGGCCCCCGAGGGACGGTGTGATGGCGCGGACTCGGAGGGGGCGCTTGGCTCCGGCCCCCTCCCCAAGTCGTGTTCTCCTGGTGTGGCCTGAGATCGCCCCCGACATAGGTGGCCGGCTCCCGGGATCAAGCGGAACTTTTTGCCTTTTGGTAACTCTTCCATTCTTGACCTTGTCCCACAATCCGTTTCACCTAAAGACACGCTGTAGTGGGGCGCCCCTTTACCATTTCAGTTGCCATTCCGCCCGCTTTTGCTACACTGTGCCTCTTCCGCTATTCAGCTGTTTACCGCCCGCTCTTTCGACTACAGCGTCTCGCTCACCATGTACTTGAGTTGCTCCCGCTCTTGCGGTGCAGCGATAGGCGGCTGCCACAGGACTCTCAAAATGGCGGCCGGCTCTTCAGATTTGGGCGTGGTCCACTAAAATGGCCCTGCGACACCTTGGAACTCGGACGCTTGTCTGCTAGAGCTTGGGCTCCATTCTCGAAAGCGTCCCCTCAGCCTTGAAGATTCTACAAAAGTCTTGGGGGCCCCCGACTCCCGCAGGCTTCTGGTGGGGAGCGGCTAGCATGATTGCTCGTGGAATGGCCACGACGGAGCTACGAAATGGTGGTGCTCTCATGCTAACGCCAGCTTCAGTCTGAAACATCCAGAAACTCTGTAGACTACCAATTCGATCAGTTCTGGTAGCGCCCCAACATGACCCGGTAGAGAAGAACTTGCCCTCCACTCTTTGACTGATGGTTCTTGTTGCCTGTCCCTTCTGTTGTCATTTAACAGAACTATTTAGCCTGCTGAAAGGGGTTGTGTTCCGACCGCTGGTTGGTGGAGACATTTTGACTATATTCTGGACCTGCGTTGTCGCGTAATGCGTCATATGACGCGCCGCGTTAGCGCATCCGGAAGTGATCCGGGGCGCGGCGCGCAGCGCGTAACGTAAGCATAACAGATCATGTAACTTGTTAATAAAACTTTTCATTGGTTCATTTTACTTTTCTTATTCTAATGATGAAAGGCTTGGTCATATGACCTAAAAATTACGCTTTTTATTACTTTCGAACATTATTTTTTCTTAAACATATGTTATAATGTTCCAGGCTAATGTACTTTCCCGGAAAATTTACAACTGTCCTGCAAGTAAAATATATTCCTTTTTCGAGAAAAAGGGCGTTTCTTCGTCCCATGACGGAGCCGTTGAGCAAAAGAGGGTCGGCCTGCTGTCTTAGTCGCCGATACGCCAGAATATCAGATTCTTATCGATCACTTTATGTTGCAGGAGTAGAAAACACAACAACCCTTGACCATTTATCTTTACTGCGTTCCTGCGTATTATACCTTTTACCCTTCATGTAATTCAAATGCTTTATTTCACTTGCCTTTTACTGATTCTAAAACAGTGACTATTATTAAAAACTTTACCAATGTAAATACTACTACCATGTTTTCTTTTAAAAACCTTTATTGTGAAAATGTCAGTATACAAATACGGGCCTATAACCACGTGGGTCGGCCACGGAGCAAACTGTAATCGTATATGATGAGTAGACATTTACACTGTAGAGGAACGTAACGGGCGGGCCATTAGGTTGCAAGAACTAAGGTGTCTAACAGTTGCGGAATCGGTGGACGTACATTTTATAATTAAAATACGACAGGGCCAGTTACAATAAAATTATCTAGATATACATTTGCGGGCAAGTACCATGGGTGACGTTAATTCGAACTTTCAATAGTACAGTAATCAATAACACATCAGAACTTAATATCAATAGGGATGTCGAAATATTCAATCAATTCTCGTCCCCGCCCGCCATGTGCTTCAAAACTGCATACGTATCTCGTGATTTCAATGTTCTGCAACCAGTACACAACAAGGAGTTACGACTCCCATTTATTCTGGCGCCATTTTGGGCGAGGACGGGCAGGTCCAGGATATAGTCAAAATGTCTCTACCAACCATCGACTATGATGATGTTCATATGCTGTATTTATTAGAGTAACACTCATCTGTCCACATGAAATTAATTTGCCACAATCTAAACATGTCATTTTAATCTTTCCAAAGTTCTTCTAAATATTTGGGACCGTTTCCCTTGCCTCTGATGCTGTCAGTGCCAGTTCTTTGATGAATGTACTGGCAGGTCGGGGGTTCTCCTCCAAATCTCTCTTTTATGCAGCACTATAATTAATCGGTGCCACCTCTCCATATGACGATGCATGGTATAGTTACCATAACTATATATTTTTTCGGTTCCTCTGGAGAGTACATCGTGGCAGATGAAGCGTGTAACGTACCGGGAATTTACCTTTTTTGCATGTAGAGGAAAGGAAAAAAAATTCGAGCGTCCGAGTTCTAAGGTGTCCCAGGGCCATTTTAGTGGACCAGGCCCAAATCCAAAGGACAGGCCGCCATTTTGAGAGTCCTGTTGCAGCCGCCTGTCGCTGTAGCATCAAGAGCGCCGAAACTCAGCTGAATGGCAACTGAAACGGTAAAGGGGCGCCCCACTACAGCAGACGAGCCTCCACCTGGGAAGGCCCGTTCACGCCGCCCCCCCCCCCTCCCCCTTCGGGCACCCCACGCCGTTATTCGGAGCAGGATTGTAGGATGGCCACACCAATGCGGCAACTTGCTAGACACCACCTCGGTGCCAACCGAATCTCAGCGCCTTGTGGTGTCTTCTATTCAGAAAACATTGTTGTGCTGCCTTCGACCTATTCGCCGCAAGTGCGCACGCAACTCAGCTGCATAGCTTGCTAGACACCACCTCGGTGCCATCCGGATCTTGGCGCGTTGCGCTGACTTTGGCCCCATTCGCACATCGGTCCGCTACTGACGCCACCTCACAGGCCAACGGGGCGCCCCACGCCCACTTTCAGCATTGTAGGATGGCCACACCAGTGCGGCAACTTGCTAGACACCACCTCGGTGCCATCCAGATCTTGGCGCGTTGTGCTGCCTTCGGCCTATTCGCACATCAGTCCGCTACTGACGCGAACTCACAGGCCAACGAGGCGCCCCACGCCGACTTTCAGCATTATAGGATGGCCACACCAGTGCGGCAACTTGCTAGACACCACCTCGGTGCCATCCGGATCTTGGCGCGTAGTGAAGCTGCAGCAGCTGCAAATAAGCTTCAGACAGTGTTACAACCGCTGCTCAGAACTCTCAACTATGACACCACCTCGGTGCCATCCGGATCTTGGCGCGTTGCGCTGCCTTTGGCCCCATTCGCACATCGGTCCGCTACTGACGCCACCTCACAGGCCAACGGGGTGCCCCACGCCCACTTTCAGCATTGTACGATGGCCACACCAGTGCGGCAACTTGCTAGACACCACCTCGGTGCCATCCGGATCTTGGCGCGTTGTGCTGCCTTCGGCCTATTCGCACATCGGTCCGCTACTGACGCTGCCTCACGTGCCAACGGATTTTCTACGCTTTTTATACCCTATGCCGCATAACAGGTCATGTGACTTGTTTATAAAACTTTTCATTGGTTCATTTTACTTTTGGTTTCCTAATGATGGAAGGCTTGATCATATGACCTAAAAATAACACTTTTCATTGGATGAAAACTTTTTTTATTCCCAAACGATGAAAGCCCCACCTTGTTTCTGGATGTTTCAGACTGAAGCTGGCGTCAGCATGAAAGCACCACCATCTCGTGGCTCCGTCGTGGTCATTCCGCGAGCAATCATGGCAGCCGCTCCCCACCGGAAGCCTGCAGGAGTCGGGGGCCCCCAAGACTTTTGTACAATCCTCAAGGCTGAGGGAACGCTTTCGAGAATGGGGTCCAAGACCTAGCAGACTAGCGTCCGATTTCCAAGGTGTCCCAGGGCCATTTCAGTGGACCAGGCGCAAAAAGGAAAGAGCCTGCCGCCATTTTGAGAGTCCTGTGGCAGCCGCCTATCGCTGCACCGCAAGAGTGGGCGCAACTCAGCTGAATGGCGGATTTTGACACAGTGGACCAAAAGCGGACGGAATGGCAACTGAAACGGTAAAGGGGCGCCCCACTACAGCAGACGAGCCTCCACCTGGGGAGGCCCGTTCACGCCGCCTCACCCCCCCCCCCCGGGGCGCCCCACGCCGTTATTCGGAGGGCGGCAACTTACTGGACATCACCTTGGTGCCATCGTTCTACTGCCTTGGAACTATTCGCACAACAGACCGCTACTGATGACCCACCCCCCGCGACGCCCCACGCCGGATACCGAAATCAGTGCGGCACCCAGGCAACATCACCTGGGTGCCGTCCAGAAATCTGGACGTTGTGCTGCGTTGGGACTATTCGCACAACCGACCGCTACTTCCTTCTTTTTCCCTAAAAATGTTTAAATGTTTTTACTGTTTTTGTTTTGTTGTATATATTTATAAGTTATTAAAGTTTTATAATCCTACTACTTTGTTGGAGTGCTATATATTTTTAATGTGACACATAATTGTAAAAACTATGATGTACAAAGAGGCATCCCTGGAATCTTCCGCTTCAGGCTCAGTCCCCTCCCCAATCACAATACAGAATGGTTTTCAGATAGTAGGAATGCGTGTGGTGTGACGGATCTCATCGGGTGTGGGCCTTGATCTACTATAACTCCTTTGAAGAGGGGTGATTCTTTACAGCTGGGGCCATAAACTACATCTGCAGGGCTAGCTGATAGCCTGGGACCGGCCTGGACAATCGGACACAGAGGAAGAGGAGTGTCAGAGGGTGCGGTAGTGAATAGGGCGAAAGGGAGGTGTCGGACAGGCACAGGGTGTGATTCTCAGGGAAGAGCAGCGCAGATGGGGGGAGGTTTATTGCCCATGCGTAAGACAGAGCGGGGGTGCCCAGTGCCTGGGGGAGATGCTTGCGAGGGTGGGGAGCCATGCTAAGGATCGACAGCGTGCAGAGAGTGGGTCTGGTCAAGGCATCTAAAATGGCTGCCGTGTACGACAAAAGTGTGGCATTTGAAAAAAGGCAAGATGGCGCAGACAATGTTTATCAACACTTCCTGATTTCCTTCGAATCGAACGTTAACAGACGTTATCTCTACCACACTACCGGTCCCCCTGGGCTTAAACGCCGAGATGGTAGGGATGCATCCCGTGGAGATAGGCCGAGACGTCACTCAGCAGAAAAAAAAGAAAAAAAAAAGTCTATAAACATACAATAAGTTAAAAGTCAATCATTCTTGTTTCCTTGTAGTACGCTCCCCAGGCCCGCGGGGCCCTTTTAAAACCTCCACATCAAACCTAGGGGGTCAGGGAGGATCTACTATGCCCCCTTATGGTCATTTGCCCCTTCGCTTTGGCCTCCTCTTGTCTCTCGATCCTACCGAGAGACAAGATGGCGGCCGCTACGGACTGTTTGGAATGTTTACAGACGCCGGAGAACCAATCAGCTTCGCTTCACAAAGCTCCGTAACGCGAAAAGTACGCGAAGCGGAGCGCTGCCCGGTCCGCTGTCACAGATATATATCTTTTTTTGAACGTTAATTTCTCAAAATCCACTGGAGCACATATATTGAGACATAGCAAAGGCACATCGGGCTACCAGTAAATATGAGTAAACTTACTATGTAACATAAAAATGTTGCACTCTATACTATAAGTCTCATTTTATACTACAATCACTTCGCTACAACCTCATAAATTAAAAATAAAAATGAATAATGTCTCAAACAATTTTTGATTTCTAAATATAAATTTATTCTTCTGAATTTTCATAATTTGAAAGAACTAGTAACATGTCCTCATCAGGAATTTCCTCTTCAATCATCTCATCAGGAATCTCCTCATGAAAAGTCTGCAATGATGATTCTTGTAACTCTATGGTCTCCAAACATTCGATAAATTCGCCGTCAAGAGATTGATCAAAAAAATCATTCAAGTCATCTCCTCCTTGTGAGAATATTTCATTATTGGTGCTGTCAATGTCAATAAATGTAGTGGATAATTCAAAAGAAATTGCCACGGTCTCTTCATTGTGATCCATTTTATTTTGAAATTTCTTGCTGTAAATTGCAGAAAAAAATAATCACTTTCATTTATCGTTTTTAGTAATACATAATATAAAACTAACTTTATCAAGTATTTAGTATAACAGAAGGACTGTAAATAAATAACAGAAAACATTTGTCAAATTATCTTAAAGTGTACAACATAGTTCCCCTTACAAATTAACAACTCACCTTTTTGAAAGTAGGAGAAGCGTTAGTACTGTGTAAATCAAACACCAGAAATTGAGCACCAAAAATTCCTCACAAATGTACCTCAGACAGTAGTATCACAAAATGGCTGTGGTTTCCTCTCATTTTAGATATATACATAACCAATTAACTTTCATCACACAAATACAAAACCAAAGTAACATTTTAATTGGTTCTAAATTTCAACACTTTCAAATGTGTTTTCCCCATGCAATTTTCCATAGGACATTTAGATACGTCTACAGCCTGAATGGCTGAACGGAATTACACCAAACTTGGCAAAATGGTACATCAAACCTAGGGGGTCAGGGAGGATCTACTATGCCCCCTTATGGTCATTTGCCCCTTCGCTTTGGCCTCCTCTTGTCTCTCGATCCTACCGAGAGACAAGATGGCGGCCGCTACGGACTGTTTGGAATGTTTACAGACGCCGGAGAACCAATCAGCTTCGCTTCACAAAGCTCCGTAACGCGAAAAGTACGCGAAGCGGAGCGCTGCCCGGTCCGCTGTCACAGATATATATCTTTTTTTGAACGTTAATTTCTCAAAATCCACTGGAGCACATATATTGAGACATAGCAAAGGCACATCGGGCTACCAGTACCTACAATTTTGCCAAGTTTCGTGCAAATCCATTCAGCCGTTCGATTATTATTATTATTTTTTTTATTTTTTTTGCCCCGCTGGGCCCTTTTAAAACCTCCACATCAAACCTAGGGGGTCAGGGAGGATCTACTATGCCCCCTTATGGTCATTTGCCCCTTCGCTTTGGCCTCCTCTTGTCTCTCGATCCTACCGAGAGACAAGATGGCGGCCGCTACGGACTGTTTGGAATGTTTACAGACGCCGGAGAACCAATCAGCTTCGCTTCACAAAGCTCCGTAACGCGAAAAGTACGCGAACCGGAGCGCTGCCCGGTCCGCTGTTACAGATATATATCTTTTTTTGAACGTTAATTTCTCAAAATCCACTGGAGCACATATATTGAGACCTAGCAAAGGCACATCGGGCTACCAGTCCCTACAATTTTGCCAAGTTTCGTGCAAATCCATTCAGCCGTTCGGGCTAAAAGTGAGGCCAACCGCCCTATGGAAATTAACATTGGAAAAACGCGTTTTGGGACCCCCCTTTTTTCTCGGCCCCCCCTTGACGAACCCCCCCCAAATTTCCAGGGGCTGCTCAGAAACAAAATGTTCCATTTTCCTGAAAATTTCTGCCAATTCCGCCCACAAACGCCAAAGTTATTAGACATAGAATTTTCAAAAATCCCATAGAGAAAAAATCCTAACTATATATACCTACTGGCGACCGCCAGTAGGTAATATATATATATATATATATATATATATATATATATTCACTGAAAAAACCATAGGTTATAGACCATATATAGTTAGGAATTAGCATTTACAAAACCTTGAAAATTCACTGAAAAAACCATAGGTTATAGACCATATATAGTTATGAATTAGCATTTAGAAAACCTTATTTTACTCACACAAAACCATTGAAATTCCATATATAGTTAGTTGCACTAACTATATATCGCGCACCCGCAATCCACTGCTGATGATGTCACATATTACATCATTCATGACATGGTCAGTGACATCACTGATGACATCACTGATGACATCTCAAATGACATCACTGATGACATCATCTAGTGTCTGTGTGCTTTTGTAAAGTTTAAATACGTTTTACATATTGAAGAATGACTGGATGTATGGAAGACTGAGTGTGTGTGTGGCTGGCTGGGAGGTGTGTGACTCTGTGCATATCAATGTGTACTTGTATCAGTGATTGTATAAGAGAGTGTGTGTTAGTATATGTGTGAAAAGTATGGTGTTCTGTGTTTAACTATAGATGAGGAAATCGAAGTGTGATTGATTCTTCACAGGACTGACTAGGTGTATGAGTGCATATGATAGTGTTGTAATAATGAGTGACTGTATGTATGAGTGATTGTATGGGTGAATGAGTGAATGTGTGTGTAGACGTACGAATCAGTGAGTGCGTATGTAGTAACTGGTATTGGTGTGTCATGATGTCATCAGTGATGTCATTTGAGATGTCATCAGTGATGTCATTTCAGATGTCATTAGTGATGTCATCAGTGATGTCACTGAAGTATGGTGTTCTGTGTTTAACTGTATAGATGAGGAAATGGAAGTGTGATTGATTCTTTACAGGACTGACTTGGTGTGTGAGTAACTCCATGGATGAGTGGCAGTGTGTGACTGTCTGCATAGGTGTATAAGTGCATATCTAAATTTCAATTTCAAATTTAGCTTTATTCGATTTATCTGCAGAAATCATAAAAGCATACAAATACATTTTATACGACAAATTTAAAAAGTTTTCCCCATCGAAAAATTTATAAAGAATCTATAAAACAGTTTTCCATATATAAAAAGTCAATGATGAGGATATGGCCGAAGGCCTCATGTTAAAGCGTCTAGTAAAATTTAAACATGTAAAGCTTACATCATAGAATTTCTGTATTTCATCACTGACATTAAAAAGCGAGAGACAACAAAGATGACATACACCTCATCTAGCAAGAGTAACTTCAAATAAGCATTTTTACATGTTCTTATGCCCCAGCGTTTAAGCAGAGGTAGGAGGAACAATTTCCTTGGGGCAGAATACAAATTACAGAAAAACATAATATGAATATTACTTTGTGATGAATGATCATCGCATGGGCAAATTAGATTCGGCGAAATCCAATCATTTTGTTTTGGAAGAGTGACCATACGGAAAAAAGTGCCTAAACGCAGCCTGGTAAGAAGCATACGAGGATAAGGTGCAGTTTCAACCCTGAGATACAATTGTACACCTTCGTTAGGGGTAATTTTTTGGTAACTCAGGGTGGTAGTTTTGAGTTTCTCAGTGTCCCATCTAACGCTTTCTAGGTGTGTGATTAAGAGTTTTTTGAGAGCTGGCCTGGACAAATGTTCTAGGGACTCTGGGTCATCATAGTATTCAGGATGTCCAATTTTAGAGAACATCAGCCGGACGTGTCGTAGCCATTTGATTTTGGATGCAGCATCCAGGTTCATACAATCCGTGATGAGTTCTCTATTAAATTGGCATTCCATGGTGGTCCAGATTTTATGCCAAAGCAAACACGGTGATAGCTTTATAGTGTCGCTAAGGTATTTGAGGCCAGTCTCAATGTGAGTAAAAAAAGTTGAAGTAGATTTACTCACACCTAGTAAATAACGAATAAAAAGATTCTCACAGATTTGGAGTGAGGACACATTTTCAAAGCCCCATAGGCCTGCTCCATAAGTGACTGTCGCTACACACTTGGCTTGGTAGATCTGTAACATCTCGGCAGTTGGTTTACCCCCAATTTTAGCTGCAAAAGTTCTCAGGGCCCCAATAGCACGGGTAAAGGCAAGCTTCCTAGCCGATACTGCATGTTTCCAAGCTCCTTTCCTCTCAAAAACAACACCCAAATAACAAAAAGTATCTGTACTCTCAATTCTTTGCTCGTCAAGATATATCGAACATGGTGGCTTTTTGTTTTTTTGGGTGCATGGCATGGAGAAAGTTTTAGAGATGTTCACTTTCAGGTTTCTTTTCCCCATGTAGGATGAGAATTCGCTAACCGCTCTCTGCAACCCTACCTTAGTCCTAGACATAATTGCCGCGTCGTCGGCATATAATAGGATGGGTACAGGCCTACCATTGACGGCTGGGTAGTCACTTGGCAGATTTATTAAATGCTCTACAATGGAGTTAATATAAAAGCTAAATAGAAGGGGCGCAAGTATGCAGCCTTGCCTAACCCCTCTATTTATGGCAAATTTCCGAGTACATTGCCCCTTGGTCCCGAACCTCACTCTGGCACCGGCATCTCTGTACAGTTCTTTTATGAATACGACGATGGTAGGATCCACCCCAATAAGTTCCAATGTTGACCAGAGCTGCAGATGATCCACACAATCAAATGCTGAGCTAAGGTCAACAAATGTGACAAACAGGTCCCCTTTTTTGGCCTCAGTATATTTAGAAATCAATAAGGACAGGTGTAAACATTGTTCCTGGGTACCCAATCCCTTTCGGAAGCCATATGGGAGTTCCGAAATGACCTTTTTTTCTGTCTCCCAGTGCTGAATTCTCTTAAGGACGATCCTTCCTGCAATTTTCATGAGGCCGTCCAGTAACGATATAGGACGGTAGCATGCAGGATCGTCCCGGTTTCCCTTTTTAAAAATGGGCACTACAATTGCGTCTGACCAGGTGTTAATTAAGCCGCATTTGTTTCCCATATTTAAAACGTTAGTTAACAGGGGAGCCCAGAATTCCAGATTTGTTTTATAAAGATCCACTGGTGTATGGTCGGGGCCAGGGGCTTTCCCTGGGGGGCTTTCCCTGATTGCATTTTCAACTTCTAGGGTGGTAAAGACCAGATCAATTGGGTAAGGGGATACTGGGGGATCACTTAACTGATAATCCTGAGTTGATTTATTCAAGGATGAGATTACCTTTTGTTGGTTCTGGGTGTCCCCCTGGCTGTTGGTGTAAAGTTTGCCATAGTGTTCTACCCAGAGCTCTGCCGTGATTGCTACATCTATGCAATTGTCAGTATCTTTTGTGTTATATACTGATCTTATAACTTTCCAGAAGAGGTGGGTGTCCTTATTCCTGGCAGCTTCCCCCAAGGCTTCCCAGGCCTCCCTTTTCATAGTTGCTTTCCGATGATTAATTTCCCTCTTGTACTCTCGTCTGGCCTGGGAGATTTGAACCCTGTTTTTCGGAATGGTGTTTAAAGCTTTCTTCAAATTCTTTAGGGCAGCTGTACACCTAGAGTCAAACCACCCGCATGCGTGTTTCCCATTCTTTTTATGGCTCTTGGTTAAAATATTTTTTATGTACAGCTGGATATTAGCGAAAGCTGCCATAATCGCCTTAGGATCAATATCTTCTTCTAAACAGACAAATATGTCTGCAAAGCAAGATGATATGAGGTTGTGAAAAAAGATTGTGGGGTTCAATTTCTCCCACTTTATCACATAGCCATTTATCTTTGTTAAGGTGACCTCTAGTGGATAAAGTGGACCGCTAGGTTCCTTTGCTTTCTCCTCTGAGAGCCTAACCCCAAAGGTAATAGGGTAATGATCACTCATTGGGTCATCCCCTATCTCCCAAAAAGTTATAAAATTGGGTTTAGTGGGGATATCAGTGCAAAATCGATTGTAGTTTCACAGCCTCTTCCATTATATGTTGGGGCAAAGGGAACTGGGGGGGAGCATGCCTGATTAATGAAGGTAAGATCAAAAGAGAATATAATACTGTTAAGGAGAGACCCCAGGTTGGTGTGTGAGAAGTGGAAAAGGCCATCCTCCTCATGATCTGTAAGGCCGCACAAACCTAACTCGGAAAATGGGCAGATGGCACAATTGAAGTCTCCCACCCAAAGAACTGTATGGTCTCCCATATTTTGATCTCTCACTTTATGGATATGGTTTGACATTTTATTCAAAATCAATTCCATTTCATTTACTGGCATGTTGTTATAAAAATTCACCAGTATAACCTTTTGTGTGGTGCCCCATTTAAATGAAAGGATTTGGAAATATTGGTCAGAGTGGAAGTTATATACCTTTATATCCCCTACATTCGAGGTGTATATGCACAGACCCCCTTTATTGCGACCCTGTGGAGAGGGCGCAGCGGGTGAATGGAATGTTCGATACCCCATAATGTGCCTTTCCTCTGCAAGCCAAGTTTCTTGCAGGCAAAGTATGCCATGCTTCTGCACGGTCTCCAACCAAGGTGTGTGCATGATTTTATTGCCCAGACCTGCTACATTCCAGGATAACAGTGAGTGCTTTAAATCGCTAACTTCCTGATGTGTTTGGCATAAGTGCATATGATAGTGTTGTAATAATGAGTGACTGTATGTATGAGAGACTGTATGGGTGAATGAGTGAATGTGTGTGTAGACGTAGGAATCAGTGAGTGCGTATGTAGTAACTGGTATTGGTGTGTCATGATGTCATCAGTGATGTCATTTGAGATGTCATCAGTGATGTCATCAGTGATGTCATTTGAGATGTCATCAGTGATGTCATCAGTGATGTCATCAGTGATGTCAATGACCATGTCATGAATGATGTAATATGTGACATCATCAGCAGTGGATTGCGGGTGCGCGATATATAGTTAGTGCAACTAACTATATATGGAATTACAATGGTTTTGTGTGAGTAAAATAAGGTTTTCTAAATGCTAATTCCTAACTATATATGGTCTATAACCTATGGTTTTTTCAGTGAATTTTCAAGGTTTTGTAAATGCTAATTCCTAACTATATATGGTCTATAACCTATGGTTTTTTCAGTGAATTTCATTGGTTTTTTAACAGCTAATATCTGTAGCTGTAAAATGTATTCTTCTTTAAATCCAAAAATATATTTTATATGTTTATTAATAAAAAAAAATTTAATATTTGTTTTTCTTCGTTCCGGCTTCGCGAATCGGGAAGCTTCCCGTTAGCTGACCTTGATGCCGCGAAATAGACCGCGAGCCGGTAAACGTTTCTTTATCGCAACTGCCGCGTTAGAAAACAACATCGTGACGCCTCCCGTCCGCATGACGTTTCGCGTTGTCGCGTGATACGTCATATGACGTGCTACGTTAGCGAACTGGTACGCTTACCGAGTCGCAAAGCACAGGTTTCTGGAAGCAAACCGGGAGGCCCTGCAAAGCGCGTAACGTAAACACAGCAGGTCATGTGACTTGGTAATAACACTTTTCATTGGTTCATTTCACTTTTGGTTTCCTAATGATGTAAGACTAGGTCATATAATCTAAAATGAACACTTTTCATTGGTTGAGAACTATTGTTTTTCCCAAATGATGAAAATCCCTCCTTCTTTCCTCACTCTGACTTTCATCATTGTGAGAGAAAGACCCTTTGTTACCAGTGAGCAATGGCTTCTTTAGTAGCTTCAGCTGGTGCTTCCCCACCACCTCCACCACATCCAAGGAAGAGTGGACCACCTGCTGAAGTTATAATTCAGCAAGAAGAGGAAGAAGAGGAACAGGACGAAGAGCACGAAGAGAGGCACTTTTTGCCTGAGGAGCCCAGGACGTCTCACCGGAAAGAAAACTTCATTTGGCAATTTTTTAAAATTCCCAAAGGTCAGAAAAAAGTAAATGCAAGATACGTAACTTGCCTTATATGTCAAGATAGACTGTCCAGAGGGACCGACAAAAAATACAGTTTCGGAAACTACACAATGCATCGCCATATGACTAGGTGGCATCCTAACAATTACAGTGCTGCACAGTTTCGTAACGACCTAGATAATCTCCCTATTATGGCCAGAAGATCTGTTGTACCGGAAGTAACGGGACCAGAGGGCAGGGAGATGGTGCCAAATATACAAACGAGATTTCGTGAAGTAAAACAAGTCTGCGTACATTGCAATGGATTCATTTGCTACGGAGAAAGTAGCATCACTCTGATCAACAGAGCTATTGACTATCATATGCAAGTTTATACGAAACGCCCCAAATAATAAATTCTTTTTTTTTTTTGTTGCTCCTGTTGAGCCCTTTACAATGAATCGTTTCCGTTGCCCCCTCCGAAAAAAACCAAAAAAAAATATAAAACTGTTCAGAAAAATTCAAAAAAAGTAAAAAAATGTTCAGAAAAATAATAAAAAAAATATAAAACAACAAAAACTATAAAAAAAAAGTTCTTTTCAGAACTACCTCCCCGTTATTAAAAAATTGGTACAATATTTGGAACTGTGCCAACCTCTATTTCTCTTAGTTCGCTTCCCAGTTCGCTCGCCGGTACGCGAACCGGAAGCGAACCAAAACATTTTTTTTTAAAAAAAGAACAGTAAGTATAAGGGAAGGAAACAGACAGTTATGTTAAAAGAAAGACAGCTATAGGGGAGTAAACTAGAGATACTATTACCCGTAATCCACTGCTGATGATGTCACATATTACATCATTCATGACATGCTCAGTGACATCACCAGCAGAGGATTGCGGGTAACAGTATCCCTACTTTATTCCCTATAGCTGTCTTTCTTTTAACATAACTGTCTGTTTACTTCCCTTATACTTACTGTTCTTTTTAAAAAAACTTTTTAGATCAGTCAGAAACAGTGAAAGTAATGAAATATAAAAGACTACGTAGAATATGAGCACTGTATGCAACAACTTTGACACTTACAGAAGCCTCACCTTCTCCATGCCTCCTACACAGTTCTACATGTACATCATAAATGCAAACAGAACAGAATTAATTATACATGTTAAATGGTTTATTTTTGCTGTTCTCAGAATGTATCAAATTTCACTAAAACAGTGACTTGAAGGTATTCATCATATAACAGCGGGGAAAAAAAACACAATCAAAATGATTGTGTTTAAAAAACCCATACAACATAACAAATCAGAATTCAGAACTCCTTAAAGTTAACTTACTTTCCATGACGGCCAAGGATGTCCTATGAACAGCTTACACTCTGTTGTGCTGTTATTACTTTCAACCCGCCACTTTCTGAAAGAAAACCTCCATCGTTTTCAAAAACATGTTACATACAATAAATGACTTCTCGCTCTCTACCACACGTTTCCACAAGGCCAAATCGTGTCTGAGCCATTTATAACTCTTAGAATTCTTTTAAGCCAATCCCGTCATGTTGTATTTCCGCAACTTTCACAATTAAAATGTTGAAGATCATTTTCACAATCCTGGACTAGTAATATCTTCCCCTTCTTGCTCAATCATGTTCTACATTTCCTATCACACTGATACTGCTTACTATGAAGCAGACTTACACTACCTTTATGACTAGTACAATTATTTAATTGTCTACATCACTTTTAATCACAAAGCAATGTAAAACAGTAGACAGCATTGCAGACTTACATTCCCTCTACTCCATGTTTTGATTGGCTGCTTCAATTAGCTTATAAAAAGAAACAGTTTTTCTGAACTCATTCAAAGTGCACGTATTTCTCCATGACGTCCAGTGTTATGGTAAGAAGTTATGTCTCTGTACTACACTTATCCTCAAGGCCAAATCGTGTAGGAGCCATTAGAACTTCTTGAAATTCCTCAGAGCACATCCCGAGATTCTTTCCCTAAAGTTTTGGTTTTAAAAACACCAGGTAAGAGTTTTTAAGGTCATACGGCAATTTTTTTTTGAAAATTAAAACAGAATCATTGCAGAATGACCAGCCATTTCTACACTTTAAATAAGCTGTATAATGTCCTGATGTTATTGAAGGACCATCATGATATATAATTGCTAAGCATGGGCGGATTTTGCGGATTGGCAATCCGCGAACTTGCGTATTTACGGATTCGCAATCCGCGAAGATCCGCGAACTCTAGCGGACTTGCGGATTTTTCCGTTTTTTGTGTTGGCGCGTGTTCGCGCCGATTTTGGGACAAGTTCGCAATTGCGAACTTACTTTTCGGCTTGCAACGGCCGCGACTATGTTGTTTCTACGTCTGGTTTATCATCACAGGTTCACAGCACCCTCTGTTTCACCACTGCCACCCTCTGGGACACCCATGCCACCCTCTAGTACATCCTCACAGGCACCTATTAGGTTTATTTATTACTGTAGATTATGGTGGTTGAAAAAAGCTAGCACACCTGCCCTTCTTCAACTGCCATCAATTAATTTGTGTTTCATTAATGTGTCAGTAATTTTGAAAGTTCCAGTCTGGCTGGCACCTGCTTCCTTCCTTATCTGTAATTTGCTTTTTGTTGCAGTGAAATTTTTTTTTTACAGGACCTTTATGGTGCTATTCTATGAGCCTGCTGTTTGGGTCATAGCAGGGTCATAGAATTGTTGCAAACTCTGGAGGGGCCCATCAGGAAGCACTACCTTGAATGTTACTAATGTTAAGTTTGAACTTTTGCACCTGCTCATTGCTTTCATTTTAGCTAAAATCGTTTTTTTTGCAATTTCGCGCGTTATTTGGGGCGCGAATCCGTGCGAGATCGATTTCGGAAGCCGCGAATACGTGCGAATACAAAATTGTTTTTGTTGCGACGTGTATGTTCGCGTGATCTTGCGCGTGTTCGCGAGGCGCTTCTAGCTATTCGTTTGCCAAGTTACCCTATCGGTCGTACACGGGCGCGGCCATCTTGTTGGCGTGACGTAATTCCGTTTCCGCCCGCTATGTGTAATCTCGCAAAGTGTGCTGCTCGCGAGTACAAGTTCGCGCGTACTCGCAAGGAAAATCTCGCGCGAACTTACCCACGCGGTCGTGAACGGGCGCGGCCATCTTGTTTCTCATTCATTGCTATGGTTCTGGGCATGCTTTCTCTATCCTCTCTCAATCTCTGCCATCCTTTGCTTGTTTGAAGTTTTTTTGATCTAATTTTACTTATTATCTAACCCTCTATTTTTCTAGCTCTATATTTTTGTGTTTTCTGCAGCTTTTAGTTACTTTTAAACTACTTTTTTAAACTCTTTTATTTTCTTCTTCACTATTCTATTTCTTCTTTATCATTTAAGTTTATTTCTGCCCAGACCATGGTAAAGGGAGCCGGGAAGCACCCTGAGAAGGGGAAGGGTCCCGCACCCCGTGCCCGGCTCCCGTGCGGGCGTTTAAGGGGGGAGCAAGTGGTCCCGAGGGAGATCTTTAGCGCGGAGGAAGTGGCGGCACTGATCTTCCATGTCCAGCGCCGCCTCCCCAAGACGATCCTGGGAGGCGGCAAGATCGCGACCGGCTATGGCATCCGGGAGCGCCGCCAGCGGTGGGAGAAGGTGTGCCGGGCCATGTACAAGATCTCTGGGGTCCGGCGCACATATAACCAGGCCACCCACCGCTGGACCGATGTCATGGACCGGGAGCGGGACTTGCTGGACGCGCTCGGCGTAGAGGTCCCCGGGCTTGGTGAGTAGTAGTAGTAGTACATTTACTACTCTGTTTTATCCTGCTCTGTTATTTGCAAATCTTTGTTCTTTACCAAGAGCAATAATGCTGCCGATTACATTGAGGTAAATTATATTTCAAAATCTTCTATGCATTTCATTTTCAGGTGCACTGCTCTCCTTCTCAGTAGCCTTGCTTGCTACTATGCTTCTTTGTTTTGTATGTTGTGTTCAGAAGCATTTCATTGGCCTGAGAAATTATGTATCAGTGTACTGTAAAGAAAAGAACTGCGTAATGCTAGACAGTAAGGGTCATATTTTCAATTACCGGCGCATCCCTGCAAAGTAGCAGGGATGCGGCAGTAATTGTGTGCCATGCCACCACCACCCATTGGCCCAAAACGTCACAGAAGCCTTACGCATCTGTGCCGTAAAGGCAGCGCATTGCTGGAGTTGCGTGCCAACGATGGCGCAGCTCCAGCAATGCTCTGGGGTACCCTATCTCCCCAATGCTGCATCAAGCCGTACGTCGGCTTCAAGCGCGCAGGGTTTGAGTCATGCATCATTGTCAT
Source organism: Lissotriton helveticus (assembly GCF_964261635.1). Classification (NCBI taxonomy): domain Eukaryota; kingdom Metazoa; phylum Chordata; class Amphibia; order Caudata; family Salamandridae; genus Lissotriton; species Lissotriton helveticus. The sequence goes on from NC_136063.1 coordinate 1,307,839,370, forward strand.
AAAAATGACTGATTGACATCTTGTAGATTTCCCTCAGCCACTTTTAGGATTCGTTCCTGCGCAGGTACGCCCTCCCTTGCGCCGGAACGCCCCCTGATGGCGCAGGGCTTTACAACGTGATGCATCGCCCATATGCCCATATGTGTTTTTTTTTTTAATATATACGCCGCACCAACACCATGGCGAGTCTTTTGTTCTGCCGCTGCGTCAGAAAAGGCACGCAACAATGGAGGAAAATCAGCCGCAACTTCCGCAAGGGACTTATAAATCAGCCCCAACAGACTGAAGTCCAGTGTCCTTCCTTTAGACAGTCACATGGCTATCAGAAGAAATAGTGGCGGTGGTGGCGGGTGGATTGATAGTTTGAGTATTCACTGATCTGCAAGCAGGATGGACTTTGTCTGTCACGTGTTGTGCACTACTGCCTGCAGTGCCAGGCCTAGGCAAACCTCTTTAGTAGTCTGTTTATTGAGTTACATAGGAACTTTCTAAGTCAACGTTCCGCAAATCAGGCAATACGAATAACGTAGTATACCACATGAGATAGATCCCGTGGAATAGTTGTCTATCTATTTGCTATTTTTCCAAAATATGTTGTTATTGTTCTTTTGAAATGTTTGATTTGGTTGAAAAATCTCATCCATGTTTTATGGTTTTTCTTTCTTTCATGTTGTACATCAGCTCCCCCCAAGGGCAAGAGGACACAGGAGGAGGGTGCTGAGGATGCAGGCCAGGATCGGGCAGGCGAGGGCTCCTTTGCTGGCCCCAGTAAGTTTACATTTTACTAAACAGTACCTATTTTTTCCTAGCGTTCCTCATTCGATTTTTTCTAAATCGTCTTTGATCTTCTTGTAGACTGGATATAAATTCTTATCCTGCCTCGAATATGATGACTCCCTGTGGTATTACTAGACTATTCTTATTAGTCTGTCTGTGTAGCTAACTAAGATTGGACATTTGGCAATTCCATTGGACTCCCATTATATTCAGCAATACCTCTATGCACTGTCTCCTTACTGACTAGATAGTGTGGCAGAGTCATTCAGCTCCCGAAGTCACCGATTATAGATCCCCAATGATCTCTAGATTATCGTACGCAGGACAAGAGAGTAGTACGGAGTCACAGCACAGTCAAGAAGTGTCAGAGGCACTCATGCTTGCAAAAATTCCAAAACCTTTAGCTCATCCACTCTAGTCTAGAGGAACAAAAACCACAGAGTCTATTTAAGTGTAAAAGCTTTATTAAAAGTAAACACATTTATTGAAATCTACTTTGTCATAAAACTATTTAACTGTAAACGGAAAAGTGGTTAGTGCTGACGATTAATTGGACACATTTCTTGTGGTCGAGCCGAACTCTCACCTACTTTGAACTTGATCCTGGTCGTGTTCTTAGGACTCAGGAGTCAAGCTTCTGTCTGTTAGGAGAAAAAGTGGTGCGTGTTAAAAATCAAAAGCAAGCATTCATCAGTTGTGCATAAAAGTGCAGCAAGACAACAGCCTTCCCTGGAAAATGGGACATTTTTACTATGGAGTAGACAGTCACAAATTATTACATTGTATTCTGTTTTTTTAACATTTCTCCTAGACCAAATATTATATAGTAGTGAGTGGTGTATTCTAACTTTCTTAAATGTACTTTGTAGGTGTAACATCTGGTGACGGGGCCAGCGCGGAGGTGGCTGATGTGTTGGACTTGGACTCGGAGGCCTCTGGGGAGGATGCGGCGGTAGAAGAGCTGGTGGCCGTTCCTGTGGGGGATCAAACGGTGGTGGCGGAAACAGGTAAGCTATATATTCCTTACTTATTGAGATTGAAGACTGCATAGTGTGCTTTCTGCACGGGTGTATTACAATTACAAATCAACCAGGTAGTAGCCTCCTCGAAATGTACTTCGACTTAGCTGTGAAGTTTTTGGTGAGAAGAATCCCAATAAGTTCTTAGACGAACGTGATGGATGGGATGAACGAAAAGCGAAAGAAGGGTGTAAGTAAGTGGGACGCGAACTTGTATGATGGCTGGCAAAGAAGAACGATATGTGTTTGCTTGGACCCAGAGGTGGCTGGGAAGGAAAGAATATGGTATGGTGCATGGCTGGGTCAATGATGAAGCAAGGATGGGTGGAAGGACAGCAGCCTGGGTGGGTGAAACAGAAACTGTATGTGTGCGTATACTTTGAATGAATGGATGCCTGGAGCATGGTATTCTCTGACTCTTACATAGCAAATGTGTATCTAGAGAGAGTAGATGGTCGCCAGGTGAAGTAAGTGTTACCTTGAAGAGCATGTACCACCGCACCCGCACGTCCGTCCCAGTGCAGGGAAGGCAAGGAAAAGAAATTGTAAATGTGTCCAATACTACCATGAATAGTAGCAGTACTTTGTATTGCGTTTGCATTCACAGCATATATCTGGTTATTACGGTGGACACTCCGTACCTCTCTTAATAACTTTAGTTTACTTGTAGTACGTCATTCATGTGTGGGTGTATCACTGTGTTCACTCAATATTAAGCAAAGCACCTAAAGTCATCTCATCTGTCATTAAATACGTCCCATGTGAAGTGATAGATAATCAAATTAGTTAGCTTCTTCAGTTTCCTTTTCTAGTACTCATTTGCACTGTAGGGTGAAAGGTAAATTAATTAAGCAGTAGCCCTTGTAACAGAGTATTCTCAGTGCCACCCGTAATAGAAAAGTAATAGCTTCACCACCTGCATGTACTGGACCGGTACAGTAACGCAAGTCTGTCTCCATCATCATGGTGTGCAACTTTTTTTCTCGGGTGCAACTTCACTGTGCTGTGTCCATGTCATTCTGCCGGCTTGCATAAGATAACGTACCCATTTCCCTAAACAAGAGAGAAGAAGAAGAATAAGACTGGTGTACTGTCATAGTCGACTGTAATGGAAGTCCATAGTGGTCGTAGAATTAGTTCATTAAACTACCACTACTGTTAGAGCAAGGATGCAGAAGTGGGAGGGTTACATAGATACTGTCCTCAATAGTTATGTACTGTGCTTTCAATTTGCTACTTGTACTCTGTGACCCAACTTTCGGCTCAATCACTTTGTGTTATTAATAAGGAGCATTGGTTACAGACTATGTCTTTCTTTCTTCATATAGTTGCTCCTTCTTCCAAATCAACAACAAGGAGGGAGCAGGCTAGATTGGCCCGGCAACGGAGGCTGGAGGCCACAGTCGCCGAGTATCGGCGGCTGGTGGCCCTGGAGGAGGAGGAGGACACGCAGTCGAGCGGGGCAACATCTTCGACTGCATCCTCCTCCGTGACTAAACCAGCGGGACCGAGCCGGGCTAAGAAAGCCGACCGCCACCGCCAAGCACCCGAAACACCAGCTGCCCCCCACAGGAGCTGCAAGGAACGCCAACACCGCCTACGAGTCCGCATGTCCAACCTGGAGCAGGAGGTCCTGAGGTATAAGACCTTGGTTAAGGGCCTCCGCTCCGAGCTTGCCACCCTCCGCAAGGAGTATGATGCCCATGCCGCATCATGCACCAGCACCAGCACCCTCCAGTAGTGGAGTGTCCCTTGCCCTTTTTTTATAGACTTTTGGGGGGTGGGATTTGGGAGTTGGGATCGTTTTGGGACGTTTCAGAGACAATCGTTGGGGTTAGGGTGGGTGAGGGAGATTATTTTGTTAGGGATAAATAAATATATTTTTCAACTACTTTATCTGACCATACCTGTTTTTTACTGCTTTTCAGTCTGGTGGGTGGGGGGCGGGGGTGTAACAGTAACTTTGTTTTCCTGAACAGTCGTAGGACTTTAGTAGTACAACCGTCAAACTCTTGTCTACTCCGAAATAATACTCCATTATACTACCTCCCACCAAACGCTTATCTTACCTGTAATTTGTGTTAGAAATTAGGGCTAGGCCCAGGGCTGGCTCCAGGTGAAATGGGGATTAACGTTGTCATTCCTGGGCGGGTGACATTTCCTCATTGCGGTGTTACTAGTGGTGTGACACAGTGGCAGTTGCATGCCTATGGAAAAAAAGAAAACGAAACCTTGTTTGTACTCCTTACTGTAGCATTACAACGGTTACGGTACGATCGAGAAAATAGCAGGTGACAGTACACTAGAACAGTGCCATAATGTAGCCTAACAAATGGTAAAGTATTGCAAGTATAACTAGTACTTGCGTTGAATTTATTTGACATTGGCTACTACTACTAGAAGATATAGTACTGAAGCTGAGTAAGTCTAGAAGATATCCTCGTATTCCTTCACCAGCCTGTTGCTGCTATCACCTTATCCTCCCCAGCAAGTGTGTGGAATTATTGATGTCATTTTAGTCAGACATCAAGCAAAACAACACAGCCCGGGGGAAGAGGGTTAGGGTTTGTAAAATGGATGGGAATGGGGGTTTCTTTTTGGGTAGGTTTTGTTGAGAGAAGAAAAAAAAAGCAGAGCATGGACAAACAATAATTGAAGATACAGAGTTTACAGACAATCTTTGGTTACAAAGTAAAGGTAAGCACATGCAGTCACACTCATAGAATAAAAGACAACAATGGATACTGTATCTGTATTGCGTATGTTGTTGGAGTTGTCCTGTTGAAATTGGTAAGTAAGTTGCATGCAGCAAACAATTCCTCTTATTGGCGGCACTCCTCCATTCCAGCTGACGCTTCGTCCATCAATGTGGTGGTGACCACTGACAGAAGAGACACCCTGTCCACTGCCTGCCTGGCGGATGTTGACTGAAACCCGGCCTGTAATTATTGAACGGAAAACAGGAAGTGCTATTAAAATACCACTGATAAATAAATAAAAGGTATGTACGCTGTGTGGTTCAAAAAGTCACACTTTGATGATGCCTAGCAGAAAAATGGTTACAAAACGTACTTTGAAAGTAACAGTAGACCCAAATACAGACCGTGGATTGTATTCAAACCACTTGCCTGCAAGCAAAAGTATCCATAGCCAGCATCGCTCCAACAGTGCTCTACAACAACAGAACCGCGTTGCAATAGAACCCCCCTAAACACATGCAATCCTGCTGCTAGGGCTAACCCTAACGAACCCTAACTTACAAAGTGCCAAAACTGGTGTTTCCTTATGGATTTTGTCCAACTAACTTCTAGCCGGTATTAGACCTTCCCAGGAATGCCCCAGGCAAGACCCGCCAACCCACCCGCAAAAAAACACCCGACACAACACCACCAAACAGCGAAAAAGCTAAATCTCATACTTACAATGTCTCTCGGCCTTCGGTCCAAACGCGGCGCTGTGCAGCTAGGTCGTCATCATCATCATCAATCATCATAACTCCTGTTTTCCACCACGGATTTCCTGAAAAGCAAATGCAATCAAGATTAGACTGTCGCAGCAGTGCTTCGACAGAGACCCCGGCCGCAACCCACCCACGAACAGCAGGAAGCCCCCCAAAACGCTACATTGAGCAAGATGTCTGAAGAAATGGCAAAAAAAAGGCTGTTCCTTATGGATTTTGTCCAAAACACTTGTATCCGGTATTAGACCTTCCCAGGAATGCCCCAGGCAAGACCCGCCGGCGCCAACCCACCCGCAAAAAAACACGCGACACAACACCACCAAACAGCGAAAAAGCTAAATCTCATACTTACAATGTCTCTCGGCCTTCGGTCCAAACGCGGCGCTGTGCAGCTAGGTCGTCATCATCATCAATCATCATAACTCCTGTTTTCCACCACGGATTTCCTGAAAAGCAAATGCAATCAAGATTAGACTGTCGCAGCAGTGCTTCGGCAGAGACCCCGGCCGCAACCCACCCACGAACAGCAGGAAGCCCCCCAAAACGCTACATTGAGCAAGATGTCTGAAGAAATGGCAAAAAAAAGGCTGTTCCTTATGGATTTTGTCCAAAACACTTGTATCCGGTATTAGACCTTCCCAGGAATGCCCCAGGCAAGACCCGCCGGCGCCAACCCACCCGCAAAAAAACACCCGACAACACCCCCAAACAGCGAAAAAGCTAAATCTCATACTTACAATATCTCTCGGCCTTCGGTCCAAAGTAACGCGCTGTGCAGCTAGGTCATCATCAATCATCATAACTCCTGTTTTCCACCACGGATTTCCTGAAAAGCAAATGCAATCAAGATTAGACTGTCGCAGCAGTGCTTCGACAGACACCAAAAATTACACACAAACCCCCGGAACCCCGCCAAAGAGCACCTCAAAGGCAAGCAAGTCAGCAAAAACGGCAAGAAATTTTCACCTCATATTTGGTCCAAAACACTTTTGTCCATTATTAGAGCTTCACAGCAATGGGCCCAAAACCGTCAACTCACCCGCAAAGAAGTACAACACCCCCACAAGTGCTGAGTCTTTCTTCATTGTGCGTAATCCAGCACTCTGCTTGGAGGGAAATCGCAGTCTGGAGGAGGAGGATAGAGGAGCATGTTCTTCAGAACTTGTGAACCTGAGGAATGTAGACTGCGGCACCTTCAAATCAATAAGCAAACAAGTGAAGACAGTTCTGATGATGGTCTTCTTTTTGGGATTAGGTGATTAAAGTTTGAATTAAATTAACTGTGCAAAACAAAGAAAGAGAGACACAAAGCACACAGGAATAAAAGTGAATAAGGACGAAAAAGAAAGTTCTTGATTGATTGTCTCATTTTCAGGGCTCGGTGTCAGGGAATAAGAACAAGATTTCGTCATCATACTCTGCGAATTCAGGCTGGATGAGGTCAGTGGCACCGAACAGAGAAAAAATCCCCTCATCTACGTTGCTGTCCTCATCGTCTTCATGTGGCGTGCTTTCTCTCACTTTGTAATCTGGTGGTATGAGGTGCTGATTCATCTTGATCATTGTCAGCCGCTCCACATTTTTGGGCGATAGGCGGCTCCGTTTGGCAGTTACAATGCCACCAGCAGCACTGAAAACACGTTCAGAAGACACACTTGCGAGTGGGCAAGACAAATAGTTTATAGCCAGGTTGTAGAGCTGTGGCCACAATTGTTTTTTGCCATGCCAATACTGCAATGGCTCCTCATTAAGAAAGACCACTGTTGAGTCATTCAGATAGTCCTGCACCATCGACTCAAGGTCATCAACTGTTCCTCCACTTTGCTTACTTTTTGCTGTGCCTGTGACATTTTTTAGAGAACCATACCCCATCAAACTTAGCCAATCCTCCTCCCCAGCCACTGTTAGTGTTGTCATTGTGTGTGGTGCAGATGATCCAGTTGCCGGTGTCTTTAACGGCTGAGAGGTCACTTGTGCCCCAGCCACAGGTGCAGAAGTGGATTCTTGTGACTGCGGATGGCCTGCTGATGCTGATGCTGATGTACTGGCTTCTCCTTCAATAACCTGCCGTTCTTTTTCAAACCTCTTGGCTGACCAGGCTAACCAATGTTTGTACTTTTGAACATCTGCATCAGCGAAAGGAAAGAATGCGTTGTCTGCCAGCGCCTTTTTGTAGCGTGGATCCAGAATAGTAGCACAAATGTAATGCTGATCTGAGTTGATGTTTTTAAGACGTTCATCACCACGTAGGCGATGTAATAATTTCTCAGACAAAATGAAATGGTTTTTTTTTTTTTCATCTTTTTCAAACTCAGAAGAAACCGCCATCAGTTGGTGCTCCAGTATGCACAACAATGGGATAGCTTTTCCCAAATTACAGTCCTCCTGGCTGACTGCACGCGTGAAGAACTCAAAAGGACGAAGCATGTCTGTCAGGCTTTTAACTATGGCCCATTGCGCCTTACTCATCCGCAGGTCCTCCTTCTGAGATGTAGCCTCTGTCAAGAAATAGTGATCGAGTACCGTATACTGCTCATGCAGACGCTCAAGCATGTAGAAGGTTGAGTTCCAACGTGTTGCCACCTCCTGGATGAGTGCTTTCACTGGCATTCCACGTTGAAGTAGCAGTCTCCGCAGATGCTTCCGGGCCTTAAAAGAATGGCTGAAATGGTTGCACATTTTGCGGCAGGTGGCCATTACCTCGAACGCTGGACTCTCTTTATCACTCAAGAATTTTTGAACTACCAGGTTGATACAGTGCGCCAAACACGGCACTCTAACATGGTGACCCTGTGACATGGCCTTAACTACATTGGCGCCATTATCCGTGGAAACATAACCAATCTTGCGTTTTAGGGGGGATAGCATTGACAACACCTTTTTGTCAAACTCTTCCAAAAGGTTTTCTGCTGTGTGACTTTTCTCCAAGGCAAACATGGCTAGTGTTGCATGTTTCCGAGCAGCTTTGAAAACTTGGTCCGGGTCAACACCTGCGTTTAGCTTTGCTATAACACCTGAAAAAGAGACCCAGTGTGCAGTGATGCACATGTAATCATCGCCTGGGCCACTGGTCCACATGTCTGTTGTCAGATGTATTGTGTGAACAGCACTCTTCTGCAAAGCTGCCCCAATCGCCTGCAGCACATCTTCATGTAGTGCTGGAACCGCAACTCTGGCAAAATAGAACCGGCTCGGAACCTTCCATTTAGGGCAGAGCGTTGCAACTAATTCAAGAAAACCTACCGCTTCTACAAAAGAAAAAGGTAGAAGGTCCACAGCTAGCATTTTAGCCAGCTTAGTGTTATACAGACGCGTCAGTGGGTGGTTGCGTTCATATGGCACGTCTGAAGTAAGCATTGTTCTAATGTTGGCCTGGACCAAGCATTTACGGGCTGATAATGACTTCGTTGACCCAATTTTGCTCGCTGGTGAACTTTTGTGCGTTGGTGTCTCACTCGCTCCAACACTCTTAGTGTGCCTCACATTGGGTGTGCTGCTGAGAGGGGTACTGGGTGTAAGGGAAGTGTTTGACACGTCTTCTTCCTGCTCGTCAACATCAGATGAAACATCAACGTTTCCTTGATTTTGGCCTTTCTTGATCGCAGCTAGGTGCGCAAACCATTGGACACCGTGCTTTCTGTCAAGATGACCACTCTGGCCGCCGGTACCATAGTTGCTACCTGGCTTACCACGACTAACTGCAAGCTTACAAAGGGTACAAATGGCAAACCTTGGATTTTTGGGACAAACAGTAAAGAAGTCCCAAACTGGGGACTTGAAGTGTCTGTGGGACCTGGAGGAGGCGGCGATACTGGTGGTGGTGGTGGTCATGAAGCTAATGCCAGATGAAGTGGAGGATCTGGATTGGCCAACTTTTGTACGTTTTCCACTTTCACCGCCACTAATTAAGGTCGAGGTTGACGCAGGTCTCTTCTTGCCAGAAAGAAATATGGAAGCGGGACGAGTTGGTGTACTACTTAACTCCAATGATTGTGGTGTTTCCACTGCCTCCTCATCGACAACATCATCATCATCATCATCACGCGCAGCAGCTCTTCGGGCTAGGGTCAAAATGTCTGTTTGCTGCATGCCCGCTGGGGCTGCAGTGACCTTTATGATGACTGGGTCGTCGTTGGCAGAGTCTTCATCAGCAGCAGTATCCGCCACTTCTTGTTGAGCCTCATCACACTCCATAAGTCTGAGACTTTGGACGAGCTTCCTTTTACGCTTAAGTACCTTTGTTGGATCATGGTGTGCCTCACTCTCAGACGGCTGTGGTGCTGGTTCCCAAGTTTGATCCGTATCATCAGAAGGAGGTGTGCTTGAAGAGGATGTAGACACCACCCTTGATCTCTTCCTTGCTAGGGTTGTGGAAGACAATGAAGGATCATCAGGAGGAGTGGCTTCCTCAAATGATACCTCGCCTTGATTGTCGATTTCCTGATGTGCCCCTACTTCGGGAGGAACAACTATTGTGGGCACTTGTTGTGACCCTCCATGCACCTCTGCATGCGCATCTCCTTGCGCTGCCTCTCCTTCCACATGTACTTGGGCTTGTACTTGCACATGTGATTGTTGTTGCCGCTGTGGTTGTTCAACACTCGTCAGATGAGCTACAACAACCTGTGTTGATTGAGGGACATTGCTGCTGCTTTCTTGCGATGAGCCAACATCACTGGTCGATGGTGATTGAAGAAGTATACTGGCTGCCTCTGCAGCACTCAAGGGCTTGGACTTAAGTTGGCGTGGTGGTGGTGGTGGCACTGAGCCCAATGGAGCGGGGGTGCTGCTGCCAGCTTGGTCCCCAGCAGATCCCGCTGCAGCTGCTGCAGGCATACTTTTTTTTTTACTCACAAAAAAAGGGGCGGGCGGCACACCAGTGTCCTTGGTAACTTGCTTCTTCTGCTCCTTACTGGCACCTTTCTTGCTAGAGGAGCTACGGGTTACTTTTTTTGGGGCCATCTTCTTCAGAGCAGGTCAGCAGGCAGCAGTTGCACGAGTTGCAGAGGGTTCTGTGTCCAGACGTGACGTCGCGTGACGTTATGCTGCACACACCGCTGCAGGACTTCTTCCTGGCACTGGTGGTTCTATTGAGTCTTCTTGTGCACCTAAAAGCAATGGAAGACAGAGGAACATCAGTTCAGTTATACACCCCAAAAAATCGACAAAACACAGAAAAATGAGCACAATCCCATGCCATCCATGATGTTTACATTGAAGACACCCCACAGAAAGACTAGGGACATGCAAGTATGCAACACTCACTACCCCTGGGCATAAGGGATGAAAAGTAGGCAAAATAAGTGCAGGCCTCAGACACTGCCTCTCCTCAAAATGGCCCCCTTACACCCCAAGCACATGTTGCCTGTACCAGCCAGCACTCAAGATGGCCACCACCACCACCCACATGGCCAGTCCACATCAACAGTACACCCCCAAAAAACAGAAAAACTGCCAGAAATCACCACAATCCAATGCCATCCATGATGTTTACATCAAAAAGAGTGAGACAACACCACAGGCACACTCAGTCCATGCACCACCACCACCCCTGGGCAAGCAAAAGGCCACACCAGCAGCCCCCCAAAAACGACAAAAAACAATAAAATAAGCACAATCCCAGCCCATCCATGGCCTCAATTATGTTTAAATTCAAGAAGACACCCCACAGAAAGACTAGGCCCATGCAACACTCACCACCCCTGGGCAAAGGGCCACACCAGCAGGCCCAAAAAAACGACAAAAAACAATAAAATCTGCACAATCCCAGCCCATCCATGGCCTCAATGGTGTTTAAATTCAAGAAGACACCCCACAGAAAGACTAGGCCCATGCAACACTCACCACCCCTGGGCAAAGGGCCACACCAGCAGGCCCAAAAAAACGACAAAAAACAATAAAATCTGCACAATCCCAGCCCATCCATGGCCTCAATGGTGTTTAAATTCAAGAAGACACCCCTCAGAAACACTAGGCCCATGCAACACTCACTACCCCTGGGCATAAGGGATGAAAAGTAGGCAAAATAAGTGCAGGCCTCAGACACTGCCTCTCCTCAAAATGGCCCCCTTACACCCCAAGCACATGTTGCCTGTACCAGCCAGCACTCAAGATGGCCACCACCACCACCCACATGGCCAGACCACATCAACAGTACACCCCCAAAAAACAGAAAAACAGCCAGAAATCACCACAATCCAATGCCATCCATGATGTTTACATCAAAGAGAGTGAGACAACACCACAGGAACACTCAGTCCATGCACCACCACCACCCCTGGGCAAGCAAAAGGCCACACCAGCAGCCCCCCAAAAACGACAAAAAACAATAAAATAAGCACAATCCCAGCCCATCCATGGCCTCAATTATGTTTAAATTCAAGAAGACACCCCACAGAAAGACTAGGCCCATGCAACACTCACCACCCCTGGGCAAAGGGCCACACCAGCAGGCCCAAAAAAACGACAAAAAACAATAAAATCTGCACAATCCCAGCCCATCCATGGCCTCAATGGTGTTTAAATTCAAGAAGACACCCCTCAGAAACACTAGGCCCATGCAACACTCACTACCCCTGGGCATAAGGGATGAAAAGTAGGCAAAATAAGTGCAGGCCTCAGACACTGCCTCTCCTCAAAATGGCCCCCTTACACCCCAAGCACATGTTGCCTGTACCAGCCAGCACTCAAGATGGCCACCACCACCACCCACATGGCCAGACCACATCAACAGTACACCCCCAAAAAACAGAAAAACTGCCAGAAATCACCACAATCCAATGCCATCCATGATGTTTACATCAAAGAGAGTGAGACAACACCACAGGAACACTCAGTCCATGCACCACCACCACCCCTGGGCAAGCAAAAGGCCACACCAGCAGCCCCCCAAAAACGACAAAAAACAATAAAATAAGCACAATCCCAGCCCATCCATGGCCTCAATTATGTTTAAATTCAAGAAGACACCCCACAGAAAGACTAGGCCCATGCAACACTCACCACCCCTGGGCAAAGGGCCACACCAGCAGGCCCAAAAAAACGACAAAAAACAATAAAATCTGCACAATCCCAGCCCATCCATGGCCTCAATGGTGTTTAAATTCAAGAAGACACCCCACAGAAAGACTAGGCCCATGCAACACTCACCACCCCTGGGCAAAGGGCCACACCAGCAGGCCCAAAAAAACGACAAAAAACAATAAAATCTGCACAATCCCAGCCCATCCATGGCCTCAATGGTGTTTAAATTCAAGAAGACACCCCTCAGAAACACTAGGCCCATGCAACACTCACTACCCCTGGGCATAAGGGATGAAAAGTAGGCAAAATAAGTGCAGGCCTCAGACACTGCCTCTCCTCAAAATGGCCCCCTTACACCCCAAGCACATGTTGCCTGTACCAGCCAGCACTCAAGATGGCCACCACCACCACCCACATGGCCAGACCACATCAACAGTACACCCCCAAAAAACAGAAAAACAGCCAGAAATCACCACAATCCAATGCCATCCATGATGTTTACATCAAAGAGAGTGAGACAACACCACAGGAACACTCAGTCCATGCACCACCACCACCCCTGGGCAAGCAAAAGGCCACACCAGCAGCCCCCCAAAAACGACAAAAAACAATAAAATAAGCACAATCCCAGCCCATCCATGGCCTCAATTATGTTTAAATTCAAGAAGACACCCCACAGAAAGACTAGGCCCATGCAACACTCACCACCCCTGGGCAAAGGGCCACACCAGCAGGCCCAAAAAAACGACAAAAAACAATAAAATCTGCACAATCCCAGCCCATCCATGGCCTCAATGGTGTTTAAATTCAACAAAACAGTTGTATCATGCACCCATAACCAACCCTGGTCCTACTGGATACTGTGGCTACCCACAATATAATTTATTTAATTTTCTGAAAAAGTTCCAAAATTGTACTTGCAGCAACTGTAATGCCCCAAACAAACTTACTTGTGAAAGTTGATTTCTAATCCAAAAGTGATCCAAAGACAGTCAAAAAGGCCTCAAATCCAAATATCCAGCAGCACCCACAAAAAGTAATCCTTCCAGCTCCAGATCCAAATGAAAGTGACCAGGAGATGGACAAAGCACTGGGAGGAGCCTGCTGGACAGGAACAGGAAGTTGGAGACTGTGGGGCACTTCCTTCCTCCCCCCCCCCCAAAATGGACTCCTTGCAAAAAAAAAGGCCATGCAAATGTCAACCTGAGGAGTGATTCTGATAAAAATCATAATTTTCTGAAGGTTTATCCTGTTTGCTGGTGATTTTCTTGTGCGAAATTGCAAAATCTCTATTTCGCAAGTGCGAGATTGTTCCTTTCCGCCGCAACTACATGTTCGCAATTGCGAACTCTCGCGAGGTGTGCTGTGCAAGGTGGCAAGCCGCGAGTACGTATTCGCGGGCGACAAACTCCCGCGGGAACACGCAGCAAGATCTAAAATGGCGCGTCACTCGCAAAGAAAAACAACTCGGCAAACGCTAAAATGACGGAAAGTGAACGCCGTGCACCACGCCGCGCGCCGCAACCAAGCAAAAAATCCGCCGCGAGCGGATTCACGGATTTTCAACAAATTCGCGAGCGTTCGCGGATTGCGGATTTGCCGAAAATCCGAAAAATCCGCGAGCGGAGCGGATTTTACGCCCATGCTTAATAATTGCTACAGTTACAAAAGTCCTTCCTGATATTGACAACTGTGAAGCCACAAAATTTTTAATTAAAGTTGTGAATTTTGTTCCATCAGGCCTACATCGTTGGAACATTAAAATGACATACTGGCCATATGTTCGTATAAATAATGTGGACATCATTTCAGATTTACATTGGCTACACTCCATGTTGTGATCAGCTGCTTTTACTAGCTTATTAAAAGAGACTGATTTACTGTCTGGCAAAGTTAAATATATAAATCTTTCTGAGTCTACACTAGTAGTACTTGATACCCTACAGTTCTCGCAGTCATGCTGCCATTGATAAGAAAGCCCAAACAGGTGATCTACATCTACACCTTCATCATGCAATACATCAAGCATATACATTAAAAACTCCTGACAATCTTGCTGACTATTTTGAGAGAATTGTGTTTGGCCTGAACATCTGTCTAACAGATTTCGAATTTCAGACACACTTTCTATGTTTGTTCTATCAGTGCTACATTTCTCTAACACAGAATTTAACAAACTGCAAAATCTTTGATCAGAATTGACCACAATCTCTTCTTTTACATTTTCTAGAGAAAACAAAACATTAACCACTACATTAGCATAGCAGTTGACACCAGAACTGTTTTCAAATTGAAAACCAACAACATCTTCAACAGAATCCTTTTTGTTTCTGCTTATAATTTCAGATTCATCGACTTTTCGTCTTTTTGCTACAACCTCCCCAGTATTGGTCACATTTCTTCGTTTCCGGCCTACCACACGTTTCTCAAACAAAGGATACTGAGGCAAATGTGGCGCATACTCTCTTCTTAACCTATTGTATTCCTTAACACAATCTAGATCCGCACAAATGTTTGTGACATCACACTCAATCAAGTACAATCCCGATAAAGTTCTAACTCGTGACAATGCCAAATATGCCATACCCTCCTTGAACACAGAACTGCCAATATTCACCAATGCACAGTCTACACTTAAACCTTGCGATTTATGGATTGTCACCGCATATGCCAAGCAAACAGGAAACTGCTTACGACGAACATATAAGTCTTTTACAAGCAAAAATCTAGCAGAACAACGACCAATTAGCTGTACTTCCTCAATGCCATCAAATTTAATTTTTAAAAATTCAATTCCATCTCTATTTCTGTATTTCACAAAATCAACAACATTACCCATTGATCCATTTACCAGACCTCTTTCAACATGTAAATTCCTTCTTAAAATTATACGGCAGTTCAAGCACACATTCAGAGTCTTTTCAAAACCCGCAGTTTTAGATATACTCTTCTCTAATGAATCCAATTTTGTTTTCAGATTCTCAGACAAAATAATTGTTGATCCCATATGCTCTACTCTGTCAATAGCTTCCAGTTTCACAATCTCTTGCTTTTCTAAATGCAACATTTTGTTGTTGAATTTGGCACATTCTGCAAGAGTTGGCATCAAACATATTCCAGATTTTTTCTCAGTAATTTTCTGAAAAATATTCTCAGGCACAACATCTTCGTCTGGATATAAATTTGTCAGTAATCGTGCATGTAAAGCTTCTTTCCCATGCTCGGTCACTTTTGCAATTCTAACATCTTGTAGAATAGTCTTGTAAACTTCATCCTTTGCCTGACGCATATTTTCATGCAGTTCAGCATAATTGAAGTTTAACCATATATTGACGTTGCCAATGCTCCCTAAGCACTTCCTGGTATCTTCATGCGTGAGCATTTTGAACACAGGTTGCCCTTTCACTGGTGTCAGCTGCAGAAGATCTCCGAAAACAATGATGTGTTTGCCACCAAATAACACATCATACTCTGTTTTGAGAACTTCTTGCATTCTCAAATGCACAAAGGCAAGCATGACATTGGAAACCATGCTTACTTCGTCAATGATAAGAAGTTTCATTTTCCTCAAGACTCTTGAAACTTCAAAACAAGCATCTCCAGATAGCTTGTGATATTCTAATTTGTTGTCATGCTCCACTGGCAGCATCAGTAAACGATGTAAAGTAATCCCTTTAATGTTATGTGCTGCCAGTCCAGTTGGAGCGGTGACAACACAAGACAGCGATGACTCTGTCCTTTCCTGCAAATAACATGAAATTGCTTTAATAAGGAAACTTTTTCCAGTTCCCGCTTCTCCACTCACGTACAGTCGGACAGGCTTCAACGACGTACATGAGCACTCTTTCTTGTCATGACTTAATCCATGATCAATTTGCATGGTAAGTTCGCCATATATTTTCCTCTGCTCAACGTTGAGTTGTCTTTCTAACTCTTCTAAGTTAACCGCATCCTCCTGAGCATGTGCCATGGCTCTTTCCACTTCATTCATAGCAGTGGCAGCTTCATTTTCGATAAGAGGTCTTCCTAGTGGATCCTGACTCAATGAAGCAGAACTCTGACTGTCCTGAGAACTGTCTCTGGCAATCTCGGCTGCAATCGTTGCTTCCTGCTCAATTTCCACATTCAACATTTCTACATATTTGGGAAAAGCAGGACATTCTATGGTCTCCTTGGCAGCATTGAATGAGTCTTCGTAACAAAGGAAATCTCCAAGCAGTTCCTCTTCTGCACGCCAAGGCTTAAAAAGTAGCAAAAGTGCTAAATAGAAAAACTCCTTTTTTTCAGGAGATTCGCCACTCAATTTTCGATGGTTTATCAAGTGGCATTTTCTTTGCTTGACCAGACATCCCTCACTTCCTATTACAGCATACACTCCTTTCTCAGTATCTTCTTTGATGTTCCTCTTGAATATGTAATTTTGCAGAACCTCATACAGACAAACATTCTCGAGGTGACTGCTTCGATTTGGATAATATGTATCCAACATGTTGGTCTTCAAAATGTCGGTACTGTTTGGCTCCTTTTCCGCCAAATACTCAATTTCCCGCACAGGTTTGAGAACTCGATTACGCGTTGCAGCAAGACCAACACTCGCCCAAACGATACTCCTGGACTTGGCATACAGACTTGCTGAAGACAACCGGTCAGAACATTCGTAAGCTCCGATTTCTCGATGCGACAACATCTTCAGACTGAAACTGTACAACTTCTTGCTGAGGCTCTTTTCATGGGAAATGTCCTCCCACATATCCTTCAATTCTGTCTTCTCTTTTTTGGTGATGTAAGATGTCACATACCGAGCCACAGCCATACAGTTATCAGCCACAAACTGTATATCCATGTTAGCATTCCACATGGACAAAATCACCGGGTTGTAGTCGTTGATGTACTTAGACTCTTCGTTCCTCTTCAAATTGTATGTGTTTTTAGGTGATTTCTTCATCACATTATGTCGCAGCGAAGACATCAAACTGTTCACTCTTCCTTTAGAAATCACCGGTCGTGGAAAGCCGAAACGACATTTGGTGTAGAACTTGTCTTTGTTCCGGAATTTACGACGACAGTACTTTCCACATCGATGGCTTTGGAAGCGTAGAACTTTTTCTCTTAGGCTTTTTTTCTCCTTTGCGTTTGGAACAGCACACGTAGAATACTGTTCTATGAAACTCATCACTGAGTCTTCTGCATCCGTTCCAAATTTAGGTGCATCCTTGATCCACAGCAACATATGTATATGAGGAGCACCTCTTGCTTGGTACTCCTTCCTCCAGAAGAAATCCAACACCTCTCCAAGAGGTGGATTCTTCTTATTCATGATGAAAGACATCATACCTTCAAATCTATGATTGAAGTACCTACATACATTGACTGGATCCAAAGAGCACAGTTCTCCGGGTGTCTTGAATTCGATGTTTTCTACGTTAGCATTTGCCTCTCGTAGAAATTCAAGTAAGTCTTCCCAGCCATACTCAGCACAGCTCAAAGTGAGGAACCATGTGGGAGTTCCTAAGTTCCTCAGCATACATTTTAAATCACCATGACGACGGTACCAGTACTCATTAGTACCACGCTGACACGCCATGAGATTAATCAGGTGAGAATCCAAAATACTGTCTTGGACATTGACTTTATCCATAAAGTCACTTGCCGAGATGTTTTGCATGTGTATACCACTTTTCAAGATGTGGTTCACTGCATATGACAGTCCAGACAGATCGCTTTCAAACAGGAGATGAAACAAATAAGGAATGCATTGTCGAAACCTAGGATCTCCTGCATACAATCGCAAAGTCCGGTATTCAGAAGCAGGAATTTGATGAGGTCGCTCATCATATCTTCCTCCCTGACCTGTTGGAAAAAGCTGTGGGAAACACCGAGCTTCCAAACTTTCCTCCCAAACTAATGGGACTCCCTTTCGCTTGTTTCATCTGAAACAACTCAATAGCATTCCCCATGACTTCCTTGGAATGCAAAGGATGAACACTATAATGTTCATATATTTCTTCACTAGTACAGGGTTCTACTTTCTCAATTTGACCAGCACACAAATCGCTATCCTCTTCCTCACTTACTTCCTCTTCTGCAACATATACATTTTTATAGTATTTATTATATTTTTTCAAATACAATGTTGCCCTTTTGACTTTCCTAACATCTACTAAATCTTGCCATATTTTCTTATTCTTTGTCGGAACCCCATTAACTAAGATAACAAGAGGTTCCTCTTCCACTTTTTCTACTCCAATTGTGTTAATGTTTTTCTTCAAATCTAGAGGCAAATAAACAACTCTTCCCTTTAATCCTCTCTGTAAATCTGATGGAGGCAATTTCCCTGTCTTTGGCTCCATTCTTACAATAGCCTGAAAGGGATGGATACTTTGAATCAAAATAGATTCATAAGTATTTAAATCCTTCAATTCAGAAGGAATCTCAACCAATTCCAGATTATTATGAACTGCTCTAGCAGGCATCTGGTTTTGATTTAATTTGTTACAACAATAAGTACACACACGTTGATCCAATCCCAAATCAAAACAATTTTCTACCATCAAGTATGTTGTAAAATCCTTCCATTCACTATTATTTTCCCTTTCACTTTTTCCATATAAATCCACTAACTTAGTCTGATTCTTATAATAAGTGCGTCGACAACACACACAAGTGAAATTTGGCCTCTCACTTGATTTCACCTCAAACGTCGCAATTTCCCTCTGGAAATTATCTGTACTGGAAACCTGTACACTATCTTCCACATTACTCTCTTCTTCTTGGTCAATTTCAACATTCTCCTCTTTACTTCCAAAGTAACAAAACTCAATTTCTTCACATATATTCTTCACATCTATTTCAGAACCATGCAAAAGAGCAGCGCATAATTGTTTAAGCATAATTGCTGGACTCTTAGCATAATACAACATTCTAACTAATTTCCTCACTTTATTATGATGCACTGCTAGCATCCTGAAATGATGAAAAACACTCTGGCATACTCTCCTGGAAAGACAAGCCAGTGAATGACCATGCAAACCTATCACTTCTCTCACTCTGCAAGGATCTAATTCTTGCAACAACTTCATTTTCTGCTTCAAACTTTTCTTATTAAATGACCGTATAAAATCACAAAGCAAATTGATGGAACCCTGTCGTACACTGCAAATACTACTACACTTCCAGGTGTACACAGGACCCTTAGGACGTCTCCCTAAAACCTCATTACCTAACACCTCTTCTATCTCTGTTGTCACAAGTTTTTCTTTTTCAACTGGACAACCATCTTTCACTTCATAAGCTCGACCACTGGTGTCAACTGCATGCACCAAATCATTATCCTGGAAATAACTCTCCTCATTAAAAAATGCCTCAGAGCTTGAACTATGCATCCATTCTCCAGAAAAAACTTCACAAAAATTACTACGATTAACTATTCTCTTCCATCTACTATTTCTTTTGAAATCATAAATTGCCTTGTTTAGCTTCCTAATTCTATTGATTGTCAAAATAAATAACTTACGTTTAATTTCAAATGCCTGATCAATAACTTTCTCAACTATTTTTTTCTCTTATAAAAAACCACTTTCTGTTGACCTTTCTTAATATTTTTTAACAAATTGCCAATTATCCTGTTGCGGAACATTCGTTTACGAATGTCCCTAAACTGTTGTTTCCTTCTACTTTCATGCATAGAGTTATCTCTTACTCTAGCAGTAACATTTCTCATTGGCCTTTCCTTACCGTTTGAATTGCTTCTCCTTTTCTGGACTGAAACATTTTCTGTAGTAATATTTTTTTTACTACAGATATTTCTTATAAATGTTTTCTACTCTTACCCGGTGCTTTCTTGGTGACTTGACAAATCTTTTTGTTAGAGGACTGCTGCTTTTTTTCATTCACCTGCTGTCTTTGACGTTTTGCAGCCTTTCTCACTCTTTCTTTGCTTGGCATCCTGAAATCTTGAAATAATCTGCAGTTGAATCTGTGGTAAAATATAATAAAAAATGTTATTAACCACTATTACCCAACAGTAAATTAATAACAGTCATCAAAAACTTAACACACTACTTAACATTTTTACATAGAAGAATTTTTTGTACATGGCAAATTTAGAATACAGAAATAGCAGAAAAGAAATGGAATTTATATTCATTTTACCTGTGCTGTTTTATATATGAATCTGATCTAATTTTATGACCATATTTTAATATTTTATTGAAGACACTACACATAACCTGTTTTTGAAGGTGTCTTTATTTTTAAATTAAACGGTTTACATATTTACTTTTTATTTATTATAAATTTATAAAATAAATGTTTATAGTTCCATAGGCTCAAGCACGTCAGCTTCCCATCCTATGTCATACAATTCTGACAAATCTGCATCCTCATCACGTTCTTCTTCATCCTCAGGATTGAAATCATCCAAGGGATCAACATCCACTGATGTTTCAATTACGAGTTCAATGATGAGGTCGAAATCAACTGATTGCTGATTGTCACTCATGTTGATGTTGTCTTTATCTTTAAAGAAAGATAACAACAATGAAATGTTGCAGAGTAAGAGACAAATCTCAGAGATTATAATAGTAAAATTGTTTAACAACAGTAAAATTTTGCAGCTATTATTTAACCATGTCCAACGATGCTGAGGAGGCAGCCGCGGGCCGTGGAGGGAGTTACGGTGGAGCAGGGAGGCGGGTAGGGGGAGGGGCAGGGTGGAGGGACCTAAAAACTAGCATATAAATAATTGCAGGTAAGTACACAATTTAATTATTCAAACGAATTTCGTAGCACGCACAGCATCGCAAAATGCGATGCTGTGCGCGCTACGAATTTCGTTTGAATAATTAAATTGTGTACTTACCTGCAATTATCCATATGCCAGTTTTTAGGTCCCTCCACCCTGCCCCTCCCCCTCCCCGCCTCCCTGCCCCACCATAACTCCCTCCACGGCCCGCAGCTGTGAGGAGGTGAAGCCTATCTCCAATTTTTCACTGAACAGGACTCATCTCTTCTTAACCTTGGATAAACCTCACCGACTCTGTGTCCCCTGCACATAATTAAATGTAAAGGGGCAGATTTATATTAACTAGCACATCCCCAGAGATGCACCAGTTAACGTGCACCGCTGCTCTGCCACCCACGGTGTGCCGCATTTACAATCAGATAGGACAAAGCTGCATCAAAACCCTGCGCCTGCTTGAAGCAGGCATAGATCTTGACGCAGGTAGGCTGAAAGCTAAAGCAACAACTAAGTGTCGTGTGCAGAAGTTGCAAAAAAGGAAAAATGGCGTTTAAACCAGTAATGAGCCCATGCTAACTTAACACAGTGTAAAGATATCCAGGATCTACATCAGTTTGGGGTTCACGAACCTGGCAGGTACAAGGCACTGAGGCTTTGCACCGTGCATATCTCATCCCAAATCATATGTTGTTTGTGAATGAAACAATTTCCCAGACCAAATGCTTTGGAATGGCTACTTCTAAAAAATTAAACACCCCTACTATCCCGGAGTTAGAGGAATATGATGGTTGGAGTAATTTTACTTGGTTGTCCATTAAAGATTTACAGGCCCTACTCCATAATTCTTCCTTTAACATTTCCAGTATAAATCCAAAAGGTTGGCTGCTTTGGCAACGTGCCTTATCCACGGTTTAATAACGCTGCCTTTTGCTTTATATAAGTTTTCAAATTGTATGAAATATATACCAATAGGTCGTTATGAACCTTTAGGTAGTGGTTTTCTTCATGAGGTCTGGTCGCTTCCATACACATACAGATGTTTCAAAGATGATCAAGAAGTTTATCTGAATGGAGAGGAATGCACTGAGACGCCAGATCATTCACTAATGTGTAGGCACATACAGTTACACGGTTCATGCAACAAACACCGACCAAATATGGCTTGCGTGTTGCAAGGCACGCCAGTTCCTGCTATCATCCCCACGTTCAAGTTGTTGGAAAATGGTAGTTATTTGATGCTCAATAATGAAGATTGTTCTGGGTTAATTAAAAGTATTCCTTTTATCGTAACAGTAAGTGAACGGGTTATTTGCTGCAGAAATGTTCTATTTCCTCCCACACATGAACATAGGGAGTTTTCAATCTGGCCACAAATACCAACCTTGGGAGCAGATTTCAACGGCATGGCAAGAATAAGAGCTCTTTTGTCTCAGAGAGAGGTGGCCTTGAGTTCGGCCCGTGAAACTTTCGTGCTTCACATAGCGAACACCCGTACAGAGGTGCAGACCCTTTTAAATACAGATTCGCCTTTGCATTTCAGCAAGATGGTTCGGACTATCTTTAACGCGTCCTCCACAAAGGGCCTGGCGCACTTTTTTAAAGTTGTTACCAGTGGTCTCGTGACTTCATTTGAGAAAATCTTTGGAGTCATCCCTGCTTTCTTTCATTCTATTTTTTCCACTGTGCTTGGTGGATTCCCATTTTTACTTGCATTACCAGCGGACGCTCTTGTGCTTTTTTACATTTTTAAATATGGATGTCCCTCCTGTGCAAGCTCCGGCCCTGCAGCTGCTGACGCTGTTCCGCAATCGCATGCTTGAATATTATGGCACAATGCCGTTGGCGATATTAAGCACGGCATATGGATTATCTTTTCGATTCTCCTACTTCACCTGTGTCCAGCCTGTATTTCACTGCCTGACCTGTGATTTCGATTGGGCCATTGATTTGTGTCTCTGCGGACCGGTTTCTCCTGACGTCGACTTTAATCAGCTGATGACTCCTATCATTACTCACGAGTTGGTTTGTCCTGGCGAAAGGATTATGGCTGTGGCATTGATGCATGGACTAATTGGTCCCTGGAATTTACTGGCGGCAACACAGTCTTTCTTGGAACAGAGCTTTCTTGAAAACCCACCGAGCTGTCCTCTGATGATGATAGAGGATCCGGTGCTGGGAGAGCACGTATGTTCTTTTCCGCTTTTAAATTGGATGGCTGAACTCTTTTCGGATGAAGACGGTGACTTCCTATTGGAGGCTGTTGCAGCTTATTTTGCATACACAGTTATGTCATAGACCTTTTTCATGTTTGATATGCTGAGTACTAGCATTTCATTGACAATTCATTGACTTATTTGTCAAGTTTTTATTATTTAGCTTGCCTATTGGCTTAAGCCTCGATAAAGTAGTTGGCTGTTTTATTTTTCTTTAGCATTACATTTTCCTAGTTTTTAATGTTTTACCTTGCGGACCGTCCACATATAAAGTTGCAATCTGCTCTCATGAGATGGCACTTCTATTATCTTATTCAGTTCGTTTCCGGATCATGGGGAGGTGTCATCTAGATCCTGGATATCTTTACACCGTGTTAAGTTAGCATGGGCTCATTACCGGTTTAAACGCCATTTTTCCTTTTTTGCAACTTCTGCACACGACACTTAGTTGTTGCTTTAGCTTTCAACCTAGTAGTTCATCGTGGTTTACATGAGAATAATATGTTATTGCTCTACTATCTGCTTTGCTTGTTAAACTATATCTGTACAGCGACTGCTGAAGTTTCAAGAACAACACGATACAGAATTGTTATGAGGTCTGATCTCCACGACATGAGGCGGGTTTTATATTGCTTTGCCGAACACACATACACAACACTTGATGCGGTTCACATGAAGAGAGAGCTGGTGTATGCTGATGTGATTCCTTCAAATCTAAGACACTAAAGTATGGGCACGCCCTAAACCAACACAAAGAGACCTTCTTAGCAAATAATATAATATGTGTATTAGGGAGGGTGAGATATAAGCAGCCGCGGGCCGTGGAGGGAGTTACGGTGGGGCAGGGAAGCGGGGAGGGGGAGGGGCAGGGTGGAGCCCTCTCCACCCTGCCCCTCCCCCTCCCCGCCTCCCTGCCCCACCGTAACTCCCTCCACGGCCCGCGGCTGCTTATAAGTGTTGCTAACTCTTATTCATTTACAGCATGTTAACATACTGTCACCATTCGCTTTTTATGTACTACTATCTATGCTGGTAATTTTGCTACTGATAATATGTGTACTTGTATAATCTAAGATACTACGCCTGAGAAGACGGCATTAGTAAATAAACATTTCAAATACACATGTGTTCTTCTTAACTCCATGTTCTGGTTTCTAAGAACTATATAACGACCGAGTGTTCATGAGTTCCACGTATCCTGAGGTACTATAAGTTCATATTCTGGATTGTCTAAACATTGAGAGTTTGTTATATCCAATGTGACACTGTACCTAGCTTGCTAAGCGGTTTTTGATTACTAAGGTGAGTTTTGGGGCACCCTAATTCGCCGAGGTTCCAATCCTCTGTGCACAGTTCTCTGTGAGAACAGAAACCCTGCGACAGGGGCACCCCTGAGCCTTGCTGGAGCTTCATCACACTTGCGATACAACTCCAGCAATGCGCCACCTTTACGGCACAGATACGTCACGCATCTGTGCTGTTTTTGCCCCATGATGCGCCGCATTGTAAATGCAGCACACCATAGGTGGCGGAACAGCGGCACAGGATGACTAACACATCCCTGGTGATGCGACAGTCATCATAAATCTATCCCTATGCTTCTTATCTTGTTAGAGATGAACCGCCATATGTATCATCAAAGTTTTTTGCATTTCCTAAATAGCGAACTTTAAGGAATAAATAGCGATTCTTTACCATTCCTAGTTTGCGATGAGCTATTTGCTAATTACAAATTACCCATTCATTTCCATGGAGCAGGAGGCCCATACGAATGAAGGTGCAATTTGCGATTAGCAATTACCTCATCGCAAATTACGAATTTTTCCGAGGGTGCAGGGGTGTCTCAAGAACACCCTGCTGCACCCCTGAAAAAGAAATTTGGGGGCATATGGCGCACATAAATTTTGAAAACATTCCTTTACCTCAAAAACGATTTTCAACTCATAATTTGAAAACACTGCCCACGAGGAAATGACTTAAAATGTCCTCAAGACACATGAAAGTCTTTTTTTAAAGCCTTTGCAACTTTTTTTGGTCACTTTTAACATGACTATGTAACTCAAACAGTCAAAATCTAAATTTACCATGCACAGGTGGGAGCATATTTACAAGGAATTTGCTCCACGGGGAAAGGTCTTTTAATTTAATATTGGAAAAATAACATCAGAGACACTGAAATGCCTTATAAAGAAGCATACACCATTATGTCCTTGTCATAAATTTTAAAAGCCTTCATTTTCCCCAAAAACGATTTTCAAGTCATAATTTAAAAACACTCCACATGGGGAAATGACTTAAAATGTCCTTAAGACACATGAATGCGTTTTTTGATTGCCTTTGCAGCATGTTTCGGTCACCTTTAACATGCCTATGTAACGCAAACATTCAAAATCTAAATTTCCCTTGCACAGATGGGAGCATATTTACAAGCAATTTGCTCCACAGAGAAACTTCTAACATTGAAATGGGAAAAATAACATCAGAGACTCTCAATTGCCTTATAAAGAAGCATACACCATTATATCCTTGTCATAAATATTATAACCATTGCTTTTCCTCAAAAACGATTTACAAGTCATAATTTGAAAACACTCCACAGCTCCTATGCACATAAAAACCCTGTCAGTACTAATACTTCACATTTTCTCCAATTACAATTTCTCAAAGAAACAAAATCTATTTGTAAAACACTTCAGACAAACCAACATTTGAAAAACACAACTTTCTTCATAATTTTCTCCTTAAAGCACACTATTTTCTATCTAAATTAAAGAAATCTTTTCTCACCTTAGCAAATACTTTGAGTTTCAAAACAGTCTCAGAAACACACCAATTTCTCTTCAGCAGAGCAAAAGGTATGCACTCCAGAGTCTGCAGCTATCAAAAGCACAGAAATTCTGTAATTCTTCACACATATCTCTCATGTCACCCAATCAAAACTCTTCCCTCACTTTTTTTCAAATCAAAACCCTTCCCCCCTCTGCCCCCTCTCTGCTTTTTCTGCATAGCAACCACCTCTTGCAAGACCTCTGGTGTTTCCAAGTTCACACAACAATGTTGCAATTGAACTCTGAACTCTCAGTGCTCCTGCATATCCAGTGCATACTTTCATTTAATGATTTTTTCTTCGCCACTCAAAATACATCTTTCAACGAACTCATCCATGCACCCTAACTTTCTGTTTTCAGCAATCAAAATCCACCAATCACTCTTACTGCTTCATTAACACAGAAACTCCTCAGTTTTTTTCATTTTACACTCTCATTTTTTCAACTGCCATTTCATTGCCACACTTCATCTGACTGCAGGAGAACCTTCTCTCGCCATGTTTTCTGTCTGGATTGTTGAACATAGTTACATCTATTGGGCTCAGAGGTACGCTGAAAACAGGAATTTACCTAACCTCAATTTACAAGATGTGGAAATTAAGTGGTTTGGTCACAGAGGATTAAAATGTCACCAATTGATACCACTGGTGAAAACCTTTATGCATTTGCCAAAACCTGACCTGTTAATTGTGCACTGTGGAGGTAATGATTTGGGCACTTTGACTGGGGTAGGTCTGGAAATGCTTTTAAAGGACACCTTTGAGCAATTGATGGCACTTTTTCCTCAGACTGCCTTGGTATATTCAAATATATGCCAAAGACAAAAATGGAGGTGGTCGAACCAATTTTGTCCACAAATTGAGAAATCGAGGAAGCATGTAAATAAATCTGTTTCAGCTTACATGAGAGACCATGGAATGGGCTCCCTGTACAACAATAACTTGCGTTACTACATGCAAGATATCTACAGAGGAGATGGAGTTCACTTCTCAGAT
Organism: Lissotriton helveticus; assembly: GCF_964261635.1. Taxonomy (NCBI): domain Eukaryota; kingdom Metazoa; phylum Chordata; class Amphibia; order Caudata; family Salamandridae; genus Lissotriton; species Lissotriton helveticus. The sequence continues at coordinate 1,307,866,425 of NC_136063.1, forward strand.
GAGGGCAACAGAATTTTCACTCTGAATTTAAGACTGTGCATTGGTACCTACTTATAAGTACCTAAATGTACCATAAACCCAAAAGCTCTTCTCAGAGCTACCCTACATCTGATCACTCACAATTATTATTTTAGTCTAACTTTTTTCACTAATTTTCAAGAAAGTACGCTCCCCAGAACGCTTCCCGGTTCGCGAACCGGGCGCACTCCACGCAAAAAAACTAAAAAAACGATATATTTTTTTTTTGCCCTGCGAGACCCTTTTAAAACCTCCACATCAAACCTAGGGGGTCAGGGAGGATCTACTATGCCCCCTTATGGTCATTTGCCCCTTCGCTTTGGCCTCCTCTTGTCTCTCGATCCTACCGAGAGACAAGATGGCGGCCGCTACGGACTGTTTGGAATGTTTACAGACGCCGAAGAACCAATCAGCTTCGCAAAGCTCCGTAACGCGAAAAGTACGCTAAGCGGAGCGCTGTTACAGATATATATCTTTTTTTGAACGTTAATTTCTCAAAATCCACTGGAGCACATATATTGAGACCTAGCAAAGGCACATCGGGCTACCAGTCCCTACAATTTTGCCAAGTTTCGTGCAAATCCATTCAGCCGTTCGATTATTATTATTTTTTTTTTTTTTGCCCCGCGGGGCCCTTTTAAAACCTCCACATCAAACCTAGGGGGTCAGCGAGAATCTACTATGCCCCCTTATGGTCATTTGCCCCTTCGCTTTGGCCTCCTCATGTCTCTCCATCCTACCGAGAGACAAGATGGCGGCCGCTACGGACTGTTTGGAATGTTTACAGACGCCGGAGAACCAATCAGCTTCGCTTCACAAAGCTCCGTTGCGCGAAAAGTACGCGAACTGGAGCGCTGCCGGTCCGCTGTTACAGATATATATCTTTTTTTAAACGTTAATTTCTCAAAATCCACTGGAGCACATATATTGAGACCTACAAAAGGCACATCGGGCTACCAGTCCCTACAATTTTGCCAAGTTTCGTGCAAATCCATTCAGCCGTTCGGGCTAAAAGTGAGGCCAACCGCCCTATGGAAAACTCAATGTTAAAAACACGTTTTGGGACCCCCCTTTTTTCTAGACCCCCCCTGGACGAACCCCCCCCAATTTTCAGGGGCTGCTCAGAAACAAAATGTGCCATTTTCCTGAAAATTTCAGCCAATTCCGTCCACAAACGCCAAAGTTATTAGACATAGAATTTTCAAAAATCCCATAGAGAAAAAATCCTAACTATATATACCTACTGGCGACCGCCAGTAGGTAATATATATATATATATATATATATATATACATATATATATATATATATATATATATATATATATATATATATATATATATATATATATATATATATATATTTTACCTACTGCCGTTGCCAGTAGGTAGTTATAGTTAGGACCAAGTTGCCATAGGAAAATGGCAACATTCTATTCCCAATAACTTTGGTGCCGATTGACGAATCTTTGCAAAGTCTTCAAAACTAATTCTTTGTTGAGATCAGCTCCTATGTTGAAAGTTTGGGGGTGATTCGTCAAGGGGGGGGCTGATAAGAATGGGGGGTCCCAAAACATGTTTTTTCAATGTTAATTTCCAGATGAAACTTTAGACAAGGCTACAGGTTGAACGGGTCAATGGAATTACCCCAAATTTGGCAGGGAGAAGGGTCTTGGTTTAGAAAGCACACTTTTGTTTATCTGGTGTAAATCCGTTCAGTAATTTTTCAGAAATATCAAAATTTACTAATATCGATATTTGGGAATTCTGCCATCTGATTGGCTGAGGTGTTACAAGCACGAGCTTGCTGCTGATTGGCGGTGCGAGCGGTTGCAACTATGAAGTATTGGCTGCCATTTTGTGATTCCATTGAAGCAAGTAATGGGAAAAAATCGAGAAAAAAGTGGGAAAGAGGAGGGTAGGAGCGCTGTCAGGTTTGTAGGGTGGGTAGCGTGTGCTATAGAGGGAGTGTGAGGTTAATTATTTATCCCTACTGGTATGAAAGTGCTATTTTGCCCACTGTGAGATGGTGCTGAGGTGAGGTGCTGGTACATTCTGGGATGAAACTGTGCGCTTAAACTGTGAGCTGAGTGGTCTGTAGCATACTGGCAGAACCGAAGTATTTACCCTTACTGGTGTGAAAGTGCTGTTTTGTGTAGAGTGAGATGGTGCCGAGGTGAAGTATTACTAAACTCGGGGATGAAACTGTGCGCTTAATCTGTGAGCTGAGTGCTGTAAACTGATGTGCTCTAGGCGGTGTATCATACTGGCCGAAGTGAAGTATTTACCCCTACCGGTGTGAAAGTGCTGTTTTGCCCAGTGTGAGATGGTGCGGAGGTAAGGTGCTGGTACACTTGGGGATGAAAGTATGTGCCTAAGCTGTGAGTTGAGTGCTCTGTAGTATACTGGCAGAAGCAAAGTATTTAACCTTACCGGTGTGAAAATGCTGTTTTGTCTAGAGTGAGATGGTGCAGAGGTGAGGTACCGCTAAACTCGGGAATGAAACTGTGCGCCTAAACTGTGAGCTGAGTGCTGTAAACTAATGTGCTCTGGGCGGTGTAGAATACTGGCTGTTGTAGCATATGTGTGCAGGTGGTGCTTGTATGCGTTTAGAGTATAGCGGGAGTGGGAAGCAAAGTACTTAGTGGTATCGGTATGAAGACTCGGGGATGAAACTGTGAGTATAAGTTGTGAGTTTATTGCTGTGAAGTGATGTGCTGTGGGCGCTGTAGGATTCTGGCTGCTGTAGCATACCTGTCTAAGTAGTGTTAGTGTGCATTTATTCTATACAGGGAGTGTGAAATAAACTACTTATCCCTATTGGTCTGAAGAGTCGAATGTAGTGTTTTAGGAAGCAGGAATAAAGGAATAATCATGAAGAATATAATGCAGAATGTTGCAATGCCAGAGAAGGAAAATGCTAAAATGAGTTGCGTCTAAGAAAGTGGTTGTGTGTAATAAAGGATGGAGTTTGAAAATTATATAGACAGTGTCTTTATTTAAGTGCCATATTTGGACACACTGGTGCAAGAGCTAGAGTATCCAGCTGATGCAAAGTTGAACCACTTCTGTTGTATTCAAACGTAAGCTCCGGCATCGGTGAATTGAATATTACATGTTATAGTTGCATGTGAAATAATCAATTGCTATTACACTTGAATGACTCTACATTCTATAAAGAAAATAAAGGTAGGTTACGATAACCACATGTATCGTTTAAGAAAAGAAAGAAATAAAAAAGAAATAAAAAATGTAGACATCAAACTTTTGATGTACCTTGGCAGTGCTTTTTTGTAACAGAAAATTATCAACAGTAGAATAGTTAGCAATCTGTTGTACAGTAGATTCAATGTGGTGCGTGTCAGAATTGGTACTAGTTCTACCCACATTGGAACTTTGAGGATGAATACAAACATTTTGCTTCTGAGAAGCACACTCGGTACCTTTGTAGTCAAACCGTACATTATTGTCTTCAGCTGTTTTAAAAAAAACATTCTTGTGTAGAGAGCTAAGGCATCGAGCTTAGATAAACTCTAATCACTTCTGCTGTAGTCAAATCGAAGCTCCTGCATCAGTGAATTGCACATTATATGTTACAGTTCTATGTGACCTACGGAATAGCTATTAGACATGAATAAATACATTGTATAATGAAAATAAAGGTAGTTTACGATTACCACACTGTGCCAACCAGTTCCTAAACAAAGTTGTCTTTTTACATTTTTATCGTGATATTCTGAGCAGAAGCTGACTTAAATTGTGTGAAAGGGCTTTGTGAGTAACAGGCAGGCAGAGAAGTGTGTGCACAAAGAATAGACGTGGTTTCTAAATGGGTGTCGGGTTTAGGTTAAATTAGGAAGTAAATAGCGTATTTGCATAGGCCATACATCACCGATTCCTAGTTAGACTGGAGACGTAAGGGGGAATAATGAGGATAAAGTTAAAATGTCTGAGTATACTTAGAAAGTTATTATATCAAAGTAGTAGGATTGAAGTGTATTATAAAAAATGTAAAGGAAAAAGTCAAACAAGATGGAAACAAAAATCCATTCAAGAATAATGTGAGTTTCTCACAAGTCTTGGAGATTCCAGTCCAGAAGTTCTTTAGCGGCTTGAGATGCGTAATTTTCCAAGAGGCTATTGTTGTCATTGTGTGAGAAATGCGAAGCAATCCAATTCATAGCCTCGAAGGGACAGTAATGTTCCTCGAATGTTGGAGTGGTAATTTGAATGTGCAGGCAATCTGCGATGTTGTGAAAGGTCGCACGTTGCAGGAGATCTTTCGCGGCTGCACAGAAATCCCATTCCGCTGCGATTCCTTTTTGCATTGCATTCGCCATTGCTCCGCTGCCAGAACAATCACGTTCATGGTTTTCAAGATACTGCATTACCTGCTGGATATCTGGAGTGATTGTTGAGATGTTGGCAAGGCATACATCCATTCGCCAGTCGAATGGGCAAGTTTTGCAATCAAATGATGGTTGTACGCATATTGCATAAGTGTAGATAAATGTTATGTTGTAGCTAGCTCCGATAATAGATAGAGGCAGGTAGCCAAAAAGTCTTTTCTGTTTTTTTACAGTATTGATGTAGCTTGGCGTAGAGGCGTATTTTGTCTGACATAGTTGTTACCATAGAAAGCGTTGCCATTTCTAGAAGGAGAATTAGTAGTAGGATGTATCGCCTTTTGTTGATAATATGGCCCATTGCTCTTTTTTTGACCAGTAAAATTAGGTGCATATTATCAAGGACCGGTGTTAAAATTATCGCAGTTTTATTGGCAGGAAACTGCCGATAAAACGGTGATAATGAGCTTGATAAGACTTCTATGGGAATTAACAAGGACGTATTATCAAGCCCAGCCTCCCAACATTAAAAACCATAGGCCCTTGTAAATTCCCATAGCAGCCCAGGTTCTGATTTTAACCTGGGCTGCTATGGTTATTCACAAGGGCATATTATCAAAGAGGGCGAGAATTATGGGCACTGTTCCTGTTATTCCAGAGATGATCGAAAGAATGTCTGAATGTAGTCTGGTATTAAAAGAAGAACAGTTTGGTTTGAAAGCGTGTTAGAAGGTTGTAGGAAACCGTGTTAAAAAAGTGTGCCACACCTTGAGTGTGAGATGTGTTGAAAATTGTGTAACAATTCACAAAGTGTAATTCGCTATTCGTATTTAAAAAGGAATGTATTTTATTTCAAGTTCGTGGTAACTGTAGTCGATAAATTTATTTTTCAGAAGTGAGGGAGACTTCTGTTCTGAACAAAGGTGCTTTTAGTTTGGTTTGTTTCTTGAAATGTGTTTTCAAACTAGGAATTGAAGGCCAAGTTGAAGTTTAGGAGTTAGTTTGTGGGGGTGGGAATAGAGATTGCCACAGGAAGTTACTGTGTTTGAAACAGTAAGGACATGCAGTATGCTAGCTCACATTCCGTAGGAGTGTATGTTATTGAGAAGCAGATAACTGTTGTTAGAAAGCTGTGTGAATGTTAGTCGGATTGTGGGAGTTGGCGTGCTTTTAAGAAAGGACGCAAGGTTGGGGGCTGTAAGCTTAGAAGCGTTGTGTATTTGGACATTCTTGGATAGTAATGATTGACTGCCATTGTGGTCGCACTATTCACCTGTGAAAAAAACATTTGTATGCTCTTTAAGACAGCGATATGTAAATGGAATAAACCACTGCTCGTGAATAAACGCGCTACCTTATATAATGACATTCAACATGACAAACAACATGTGCACATAGCAGACACAATTACATTTTATACTGTGGGAACCATGGCTAGCCATGTATACAAATTAAACATGGCACGGCACCTCTGCCTCACTGTACAGAATGCGGGGAGAGATGAGAGCAAAGTATGTGCGAAGGTGGCCAGTAATTCTCGATTATAAAAGTATACAATGCAAAGTCTTGAGGGGATGTGCCGGACAGACTTGAGTATGCAGAGCACAGACATGTACATGTCAACATACACTGATGGTCTATTGAGTAAAGTGGACAGTGGACGCAACCATGATAGTACATTCAGTAGGGAAGATTACGGAATGGTAGCGTGTATGTGCCTCCTTCTCCCCCCAAACTGTTTAGGGAAGTGGGCTGGCTTGGCGTACACAAGGCTAGCGTAGGGGTATGAATAAAAGGCACATTTCTTTGGGTGTGGTTCTCTTCTGGATTGGCGAACGTGTCTGCCAGGTCTGCACAGCTTACACCGCCATGAGGCAGATGCTGTGTCCTCCAGCTCCTCTGGGGACAAGCTACTGCTGCCTTGCCTGGAGGGTTCACCCCTCCCAAAAGCATATCCACCCTAGGAACAGGCTCCTCCGTTTCTCCACTGACATTACCAGATTGCCCACTGGCATCTCTGGATGCTACCCAGGCCCTCAGTGCCTTTTGTAGCTCATCCGTCCTGGTGAGGACTCTGACCTGGACTTGCAGGTACTTGCAAATCGATTTGAACTCCTTTACATTGTAGGCTTATAATCGATCCTCCTCAAACTCAATTTCCATTGATGCAATTGATGATGCTCTAGATTCAGGCATGTTGAAGTAGCAATTTTAAACTGGCAAGATCAAAAATAGGCCAAAAGAAAAAAAACTGTATGTGGTACGTAATGGTCTGCAATATGGTAGTAATGCACACCAATCACTATAAGTCAAGTGCAAACGCAAGTCTTATCCTCACCCTTGACACCAATGTTAGAAATGGGATTTCTGGCTAGCTGAGACATGCGTCAAAGCAAGGCAAATACCACCACTCTAGTCAGGATAAGGGAGTTACAATCCTAAAATAACCTCTGCTCACCCCCTTGGTAGCTTAGCATGAGCAGTCAGGCTTATCTTAGAGGCAATGTGTAAAGCATTTGCACATAACCAAGAGCGATACAGTGTAAGCACTACAAAAGAACACATGAGTTTAGAAAAATATCCAATATTTTTAAATACTTAAAACAAGACCAAATACAATAAGAATCCACAATACAGTACTTTAGAAATAGTTAATTCACAAGATGTCTTTAAATTGCAAAAATACGTTGAAAACACAGTTTGTACAAGTCGGTAGCCCGGTCTGACCCTACCACAATGCTGAAAACAACAGAGTCTCGCAGTTCCAGCTGACCGCGTCGGTACGGGCCAGCAACAGCGTGAACAGACTCATTAACAGTACCTTTCTTAATGCCGCTCACATGGAGGTGCGAGTCGGTCATGGCATCCGTCACGGTTGCAATGCAAAATGGAAGCGGTGCACGATGCGGTGTCCTCTCGATGCGGTGCGAGTAGCGGCTCGGTGACGATGGTCCAGACGGCGTCATGAGACCAAGGCTGGCGGTGCAGTGTGAGACGGTGCTCGATGCAGTGCTGGCAGGTTGCGGTGCAGGTGATAGAGCCGGTCGTGGCGTCCATCGCAGTTATGGTGCAAAGTAGAAGCGGTGCAGGGCGTGGTGTCCTCACGATGCGGTGCAGGCAGCGGCTCGGTGATGATCGTGCAGACGGCGTCGGTGAGACCAAAGCGTGCGGTGCAAGGCGAGACGGTGCTCGATGCGGTGCTGGCAGGTTGCGATGCAAACGACAGAGTCGGTTGGCGGGAATTTGCGCTGGCCGAGACGGACAGCTGTGCGTGATGAGACAGTCACGGGTGTCGAGCCAGCGGCGTCCGTGTCGGTGAGACCAGGCTAGCGAAGTGAAGCGAGGCGGTGCGGGCTACAGTGCCTCTCGATGCAGTGCAGGCAGTGGCTCGTGCAGACGGCGTCGGGGAGACCAAGGCTTATGATGCAGGGCGAGAGGGTGCGGCCTGCGGTGCCTTCAGGACACAAGGCCAGCGATGGAGTCGATGACAGAGTCGGTCGTGGTTCCCTCTTTTCTGTGGCAACTGAAACAGCGGTTCCAGGAGTGGCACCCAGAGGTGTGGGTGAAGTCTTTGCTGTCCCTGAGACTTCTTAACAGGAGGCCAGCTCAGTTTCAGGCCCTTGGAGATACTCAGCACAAGTAGAGAAAGTTCAGTCCAGTCCTTTCACTGCCCAAGGCAGAAGCAGCAGCTGCAGGCCAACCCAACAAAGCAACAACACAGCAAAGGGCAGTACTCCTCCTGACAGCTCTTCTTCTTGGCAGGTTCCTTGATTCCTGCGAGTTCCAACATTTTGGGGTCTGGGCCCCAATATTCATACCAGCAATTCCTTTGTCCTCTGAAGGCAGAGGGGCCTGGACCTAGTGCAAACCAGTTTGGGGTGCATTCTGCCAGTGTGCACCTTCTTCCTTTGTCAGTGTGGGCTAGGGTCCTCAGACGCACCACAGGAGGCGGAGCCAGCATTGTGGAAGGCAAGCCCAGCCCTAGTCAAACCCAGATGCTCCTCCTCCCACCCATCTATGTGTAGATGTGTCTATTCAGCCCTGAACTCATTCACCCTGTCTCCTGGAGTATCCCCCAGCCCCTGTCACTCACAAACCAGACAGACAATACCCAAGCTAGCAGAGGCAGGCTGGATGGATAGGTCAGAAAATACCTACTTTCTAAAAGTGGTATTTTCAAACACAGAGTGTTAAAACCAACTTCCCTAAAATATGTATTTTATCATTCTGAGTTCAGGCATACTAAACTCAAATTTCTACCATGTTCCCTGAGTCAGTTAGGATTATAGGATGTTCTAATCAAACTGCCCACTCTGGCCTATGGGGAACAGGTAGCCTTGCAATAGTGAAAAAACAAAGTAGGCTTTAATTCACTATCAGGATATGCCAGACACACCAGAGCATGTGCTACCTTTCTCATACAATGCACCTTGCCCAGGGGGGCACCTTGGGCCTACCTTAGGGGTGACTCACATGTAGAAAAGGGAAAGTTTAGGGACTTGCAAGTGTGTGCACTTCCCAAGTCGACATGGCAGCTCCAGGCTGCGCACAGGCTCTACAATGGCAGGCCAGAGTTACACTTTATGGGCTGTCTGGGTGGGTGGCACAATCCAGTGCTGCAGCCCACCAACAGCATTTGATTTATAGGCCCTGGCACTCGCAGTGCGCTTTACTAGGGACTGGCACATAAATCAAATAGGCCAATCATGGAAACACCAATCCATAACATATTTTATACAGGAGCACCAGCACTTTACCACTGGACAGCTGTGAGGAAAGTGCGCAGAATCATTACACCAGCAAAAACAGAGTCAATAATGGGAGGTCAGAAAGCAAAAACTCTGGGGAAACACGCCAAAAGATGCCAAGTTAGACCTATGCCAAGATGCCAAGTTAGACAAATGCACTAGTTAGACCTAATTCCAACTGAATAGCATCAACTGATGTTGACATAATCAAAGAGCGTAGCTTATGGAGGATTTTCCACTGAACTGCATCTAAATAAGCCCATTTCTTTTGGTCAATTGTCTCTCACATATAGGTAGTGCAGCAAGACACCATTCTGCGCTGTGTTGAGTGACAAGGAGAGGGCAGGTGTGCGCCATATTTAACATTATATGGTGCATTCCTGTCCTCTCCTTGTACTGGCGCATTATGTGCTGCCTAGAGAAAACACAAGCCCCACAGCACCATGATGCAAGGGTGCCTGTGTTGTATGCAGGTTTTTTTCTTTCAGGAAGGAAAACCTTCTTGCACAGAAACAGTCCTCTGGGGCTTTTTCCTCTTTCTACATGTGCTGCGGAATGTGGCACACAAATAATGGAACAACATTACGAGAAATAAACATATTTCTCTTTGTTAGACCTCCCCTGGGAGCGCATAGCATTTTGATGCATTTCCAGGTCTACTACTCATGGTAAGTCTGGGAATGCACCAAAATCCAAAGGTGGATGTGTGGGGATGAGGGCTTGTGTGACAGACCTTCTTGTGTTGACTGGGAGTCACCTGAAGATCTTGCTAAGGAGGGTGTGAAAACAGGCCGATTAGACTGCATTGACTCGTTTTTCCATCGAGAGCTTGATGTCCAGGACGATGCTGAGGTTGTAGACCTGATCTGTTGGGGCCGGTGGTGGGCCATGACTTGCTGGCCAGCATGCATCGTTCCAGATGGAGGTGTTGCTCCCAAAGATGAGGACTTCCATCTTGTCCATGTTAAGTTTCAGACAGTTGTCTCTTATCCATTCGGTGACGCCCATCATGGAGGTGTGAAAATTAGCTCTGGAGGTGGAAGGTTATTTGGTTAGCAAGATGATGAGCTGGGTGTCATATGAGATAATATTTAGTAAGTGTGATCAGATGGTGTGTACTAGGGGAGTCATGAAGGTGTTGAAGAGGGTGGGGCTGAGAGATGAACCATGGGCAACTCCACAGATGATCTTCTTAGGCTCTGATGTGTACGTGGGAGATGTATCCTTTGGGTTCTTCGAGAGCAATGATGCTATCCATTTGTGGGCGTTTCCCTGGATCCTGATGTGGTAGAATCTGTCGATCTGTATGTGATGGGAAACGGTGTTGAAAGCGGCTGATAAGTCCAGGAGGATGAGGGCTGCCATTTTCCTGCTGTCCAGGAGGATCCTGTTGTTGTTGGTGGCTGCTATCAGGGCCATCTCAGTGCTGTGGGGGGCTCAAAATCCAGAGTTGGGAGAGGTTCAGGAGGTCTAGGTGCTTCAGGTGGTGGGTGAGTTGCTTGTTTAATGATTCTCAAGGATTTTAGCTGTAAATGGGAGCAGAGAGATGGGCCAGTAGTTCTTTGATTCACCGCAGGTGTTTTCAGGAGTGGTCTCACTTCCACATGTTTCCAGTCTTTGGGGAACAAGGCCGATGTGATGGAGATGTTCAGGACCTTTCTGAGTTCATTGCTAATTGTCTTCTTTCGAAGGATGAAGACGTGTGGGGGCTCCCGAGTGCACGGAGCTCATGATGGAGTTGATGTCTTGCTTGGTGAGCAGGTCCCATTGGGTTCGAAGTGTTCCAGGTTTGTGTTCGTGAGTGTGGGCTGGTTGATATTGTCGACGGTGGAGAGTTGGGGTTTGAAGTTCGCATAGATGGTTAAGATTTTGTCGTGGAAGAAGTCTGCCAGTGCTGCACAGTTCTTGTGAGGGTGTGATGTTGTTCTCGGTAGCATTTGCATTGGAGAATTCCTTCACAATGGCAAAGAATTCCTTGCTGTGGTTGAAGCTGACCTCAATGTGCTCTGCTAAGGTGTTCTTTTTTGTTTCTTTTAGTAGATCGTGGTAGGGTTTAAAGGCAATCTTGAAGCTGGTGCAGTCATCTGTTTTCCTGCTTGTGCGCCACTTCCTTTCTAGTTGCTGGCTGATTCGCTTGGCGACTTTCAGATCTTTGGTGAACCAGCTGGCTCTTTTGGTTGGTCCCTTGGCATTGGTTGCCTTGGTGCAGGCGATTGTGGTGGCTCATTCCGTGATCCATCGGGAAAAGTTCTTTGTTGCTTGGTCTGGGAGGTGGGAACTGGGAGCTCTGTTCCACTGGTCTTCTGATATCCTTTTCCAGTCTCTGCATGTGGGCTGTGATGCATGGTGCCTGTGTTGGTGGGTCTTGAGATGGTGAAGTGGATGCTGCAATGGTCTGTCCAGGCAAGCTGTGTGGCGTGGCTGTATTTGACTCTGTTGCTGGAAGTGAAGATGGAGTCGAGTATGTCTCCTGCGATGTGGGTGTGGTCAGTGACACTATACAACACACTATACATATGTACCTTTACCATTTACCTGGCCATCACCTCGATTAGCTTTGCCCTCACCATGGCATTTTAAAGTATTTGGCACTAGCAAAGCCAGTAGCAGCAACCACAAACAATTGGGAAAGCGAGGTTAATGGGGTTGCTAGTGCTTATTGTGTTTGACAGGAATGTGCCCTTTGTTTTGATTCCAATAAAAACAAAAGTCACCCTGTGGTGAAATATTTGCTTCCACATACAAGGAAACAAAATTGACCGTTATTCCTGTCTCTTTCAGTCAAAACACAGTAGAATAAATAGGTGGTCTAATAAAGAGATGATGCATGCAATATTCATACTCAAAGACTTAAATATGCCATGGACGGCAGGTATAATTTTAAACCGTTGGAACAGAATTGATACAATAACACTAAATAATGAACATCTCAAATAATGGGGACAATCTAAAGAACACAAATATGACAAATTCAACAGGCTGACCTATTGCAGTAAAAATCTTTTGTGCATTCAGCATAAATAATTTTTCCCCTGAGAGTTGTGAGGGAACAGATGGGGCCACAGTATCAGGTGTCAGTATGTTGGGAAGAACAGTGGTCATTTGTGGTAATGTAGTACTCATGGGCTAGACTTTGGAAAGCTGGCAGTCTGGAATGGCAGTGTGATGGTCTGAGGGGGAAAGGTAATATGACGTAAATGTATGTATATTCAATATTGTTCAACTTGTGTTACTGTTAGGGTGTATGTCAGCAACATGTATGCAGTGTTTATTGAAACAGGCTTGTTGTGGTTACTTAGTAGGGTCTAAATACTGATCACTACCCCTTTCCTACTAAGCTGTATCCACAAGATAGCTCCACACAAAGTATCAGGCCCCCTCTTCTCCTTGACATGTAGCAGGGAATACAAAGCAGAAGAAAGTTGGAAACTGTTAAGTAATCATTTTCAGTTGTTAAAGTTGAAAAGTGTGACAGACTTTACATTGCAAAAAAATGAATGGATGATTTGGAGATTTTATATTTTGGGCAATTCAATGCTCTGAAACCTGTCCTATAGAATTTTCCATTTGACTACTGCATTGATTTGTGGGGCAAAGGAGAGGTGTGTGCAAAATATGACACTTCTGATGTTTACTGTTATCAACACAGATGTGGAAGTCAAAGTATGGCTGTTGAAGAATGCTTTAAGAGGCACCATATAGGTGGCGACGCAGACCAGTGAGAGGGATGTGCCTTGGCACACACTACGTGTCACTTGAGTAGCTTTTGATAGGGACAGAGTTTTACCTGATAGGTGGGGTTTGAAAGGAGTTGATAGGTGGGGTTTGAAAGGAGTGAACTGAATATTTTGAGCACAGCACCCTTCAGACCAAATTTCCTTTCCAGATGAGACAAAAGAATGCCATGTGAACTGTGTCAAATGCCACAGACGATCGAGAAATATGAAGGTGCAACCTAGGCCTTTGACACTCGCACAGAGATATACACAAAGGCAGCTTCAGTACCTCTCTAACTCAAAGGCACTGAGGAAGTTGTTTCCATATAAGCAAAGAATTGTGAGATTACTACTGCTTCAATGCTTTCTGCGATTCACTGGAAGCCAGAGATCAGTCTGGAGTTTGCAAGGAACTTTGAGACATCTGAAGATCTCTTAAGAGGTTGTCTAATGATGGTATGATTGAGTTAGTCAAGCACATTCTCTCTCATTGGTTGTATGTCATTATATTGAAGTCAACAATATCGACCGACGAATTGGCCGCCTCGACTATGCTTCCTACCAGTTTATGATCATATAATGTTGCTGGTGAGGACAATATGTGGTAGGGCAGGAGAAGACCCAGTGGGCTAGCCAAGAAGTCATGCCATGTGTGGGGTCCATGTGCTTGAGATACTGTTCATCCTGCAGGCAGGCAGGAAGAAGCTGTGCTGACCTCCAACTGTGGGCGCAGCTTGTGTGCGGGTTTTGTGAGAGTGGGTCACTGGGGTGCTTGTCATTTTTGGCCTCCACATTAAGTAAGAATGTCTCCCTGCACTCCCCGACAGAGCGTAGATCCCGCCTCATGCGGAGCAGTCTGAGAGTGTGAGCTTCTGCTCTGGTCAGTCTTAGCAACACGCCGAGCCAAGGACGAAGCTCTGGGGGGCAGGGGTCTTCCACGCCATAGCTATTTGGTGTTTAAACTCTAGTGTCTATATTTAATGTCAACACCCACTGCAAATTTCAGGTTCTCTAATGTTTTGCCAATGAAATGAATTAAAGAGTAAATTCTTTCCACCTCAATTATAAAAAGATTTAATTTTTTTATTCAGAGCTTTTTGGCATCAATCTGGGAATGAGTCTGGGGATCATTGTAAATTGTCTCTAGTTGATCTGGACTGGGCCTCTTTTCCTAGCAGAGTATCAGGACATTTTGTTTGAAAGGACTGCATGAACTAAAATTGCCACGTTCAGTCAACAGAACTCCTGTGGTGATCAGATTGCATAAGAGTCTAAAAATATCTAAAAGAAGAACAATTACACTTAGGTAATCAAGTTAATTATCAGAAAACACTGGCCGTGAACAGGCACCATGCCGTCTCTGCTTGTCCAGTGTTTACTTTCCAGCATCGGCTGCGCCTTCCCAAAGGGAGCTGCCTTTGTCTGAGGGGGTGAGGGGAACTACTCTGGTAAAAAACACAAAATAAGAAGCACTAATAAGAAGCTCAACATGCCACATCGTACTGCAATGCAAAATTGGGAGCCAATGTGGTCAAATACAGGCTTTGCGACAACAAAACTGTGAGGGGCAATGTACAAAGGGAACTTTACAAGTAAGAAATCTTTTTCCAACTCGTAAAGTAGATTTTGAGAGCCATTGCTAAATGGGGTGTGGCGAGGGCATGAGAGAGTCACCCGCCTCCTTCTAATGATTTGCAATAGAATATCAATAGTAAGAAACCTTAATCACAGCTGTCTCGCTCCTCAGTGATCTGCTGCATTCACCGGGCCATGGAGGAGGGGGGTCCAGAGCAACTTGGTTCAAGGAAGGACCAAAAAGAGACCCCTGTTGCAGCCAACAGGACTTCCCCCACAGCACCAAAGCAAAAGAGAGATACTTTGCCCCTGAGGCAAGAGACTTGGAATTAAGTGAACAGCCCTCGTCCTTGGCTAAAACTCAGCACTCCCAAAGAGAGGGACCCCTGTGTAAGTCAGAAGCACCCTTAGTCTCCCCTGGACTAGTGGCACTAGTCCCCTGCAAACTGCAGGTAAAAACCACTCGCCGGATCCAAAGAAGCGCTGGCCATCGGGCCCTCTATGGTACGTCCCAAATCCAGCTGGTGCAGTGCATTATTGGAGTTGTAGCCCCACCTGTCCCAAAGTTTCTGGTTGCTACCTCACTTCCCCAGACCCAGTGAAGATCCAGTACCTTTTCGGTGTTTTTACTGCTGCCAAGGCTTGTTGGTCACCAATCCTGTAACTGACCCCCATACTCAACACTGCATCTACCGGGAACACCATGCAACCATCATATGACATCAGCGGTTGGGTATCTGGTGTATGCTTGTATTCTGTTTCTTGCAGCACTGTGTGAGTGGTAAAATCAACACCACTGCAGCTTCTGTTCAGCACCAAGGACAGCCAGAACAATTCTGCAACCGAACTCCACGGGCTAGGTAAAATTGATCTGACTGCCAAGGCCTGCTCCTGGGGCCCACATGACCTTAACCATGTAAGGGTTCCACGTAACTCGACCTGTAAATGACTGATTATCACTAGTGGTTTCTGCCATTGACTGCAATGTTATCTTTTCTCTGTATTTTACTGCACTGATTTAATATTGCTTCAAAGATCTATAACTCTGGTTAAATGTATGGAATTCTGTTCATTTTGGTGGCTAAATTCAGGCAAAAATACACTCTATTTTTATAAATTGAAGTCGGATTTCTCTTGAGTCATGTCAATTACTTATCGTACATGTTGGTACTCTGAAATGCTTAAAACAAGTTCCTCTAGTAAAGCGTGACTGCTCTTTGCCACTGTACCAGGACTGAGTTAAGAATTTATCAGTGTGAAGCTGAGGACCATCATTGGAGTATTATGATAATATTACATGGTAAGACTACCCAGCCATACCACATAATATTCCACTTTCCTACAGAACAAAATATAAAAAATCTGTTCTAAACATTTTGGTTCCCAAACACCCTCAATTTATTGTTTTAATAATCCATCTCTGGCTTTCAGCTGACTGTTGTCAGTGAAACTTTGCTATACATTATCAAATAAAGATTTCATTGTTTAAAATTCTATTGAAATCTGTGTTTTTAATACATTCCTATACCTTTATTATTATAAATTACACCTGCCTCCTACTCCATTGCATTTATTATTCATCATGGGGTTGTTTTATCCGTCTACTACGCATTCAGAGTATTACCTAATTAATAACAAAATATCTCTTTTGTTGTTCTCTTAGCTCTATTATCTTCAACGCTTACTACATTGTCACATTGTTGTTTGATATCTGAGTATGAGGTCTACCTTCTCAAAAGGTTTAAAAACTCTGAGCCCAATTACGAGTTTAGTGGTGCTGGAGTGGGCCCCCACACAACCACCGTGCTTTATGACAGCCAAATAGGGCCACTGCCCGACCACCAGATGATGAGTTTTTTGTGGTCGGGAGGGTGTTGTGGTGGTCCTGCCTTTTGAAGGCATCTATGTATGCCTTAGAAAGGCAGCGCTGCAGGATCGCCACAGCGTGTTCCAGCACGGCATGGACTGTGAAGTTCATGCCGTGAGGGAACTGGGGGTTCATGCACATGGGGGTTAACAAGTGCCCCCTGCATGCAAACCCATTTATGGGATACAAGGGGGCCCTGTAGGATCCCTTTGTTTTATGACTGACAGCAGTTTCATGGAGAAAGAACCTCCATGACACCACTGATGGTCCTGAAACTTGTAATATGCATGGCAGTGCTGCATATTGTGAGGCCCTGACTGCCGTGGGACCACCAAGGATCACAATTCCTTGGCAGGTGCAGTAGTGCAATGGCAGCCCGACCGCCAAAGTCGTAATAGGGTGGTCAGACTGTCAGTGAGGGGGTGGCTGGACCGTCTCCGCAGGTCTGGTGATCCTCAGACTGCTAGACTCGTAATCAGGCCCTCTGTCCACTCTATCCTATGGTGAATATATTACCATATGATGATTGGTTGATATATGTTTGAAAGTTGCAGTGTTGCCATGTGAGGATGGGATTAGTTGGTTCTGTGGGTGGGTTCCCATTTGATGGTGGGTGTGTGGATTTATGTTGGTTGTGTGGACCTATGTTGATGAGTCTGTTGGTTCATTCTGGTGTGTGTATGTTGACCTATAATGTTGATTGTGTGGATGTATGTAGGTGGGTGGACTCGCATGGGATAGTGGGTGTACCAGCCTATAAATGTGGGTTGTAAGAACGCAAATTATTAATTGGGATGGATGGTAGTGCAGCACAAGTAGAAAAACCACTAACCTGTTAGGACCAAACAAAGATTTCAATAATTTAAACCTCATTAGCGATCGTTGCTGGGGTCATCTGTGGCAATGTTTTTGCCGCTTCTATCGCAGTTAAACTGGTGCTATGGGCTGTTAGCACCAGCTTGTGAATGGGGTGATACATTTATCGCGACTTTGGCTGCAATAAAGTGCCGTTAACTGGACGATGACTCCTTGAGAATATGCCCCTCTGTTTCTGGCAGTTACCTATAACAACAGGTCACCCCCACCCAAACGCCACTTAACTTTGGATTTGAACCAGATAGCACTGAGCACACATACACACTGCAACATGGCATTTTGCAAATGAAGTAAAAAATCAATGCACCGCTGTCAGACACACCACATGTGCCACCCACCACCAGTACACAGACATGTAGGTCTGGTCTCTGTTGTTGTTTACCTTTAGGCCACTTCAAAGTCATCATCAATCATCCAAATTGGTTGGTTTAAGTGAATTTATAAAAATCCATCTTCTTCTGGTGGCAGGCCCTGAGTTATTCCATCAATCATCTCGGATCCTACTGACCTGACTATGACTGCAAGTATGGTGGTCATAGTGTCCAACTCCGAGTCCTTACCAACAGTGTCCGACTTCTGGGTGAGGCCTCCAGCCTCGTCCACTCCAGACTCAAAATGCAATGGATCGGCCTATAGTAGTACAAAGAAGGGAAAGAATGACTTGTGTCTCTTTGTAGAATACAAAACAACAGTTGATGGACAGAATGCAGAACAATGTCATACATTCACCCCAGTACAGAGATCTGGGCCTAAATACATCGTTTGTTTGCACTCCACACCACCCCAGTTCAGACATGGCCATATGCAAATCAGCCTTGACCCTGTGCCTCATGGGAACAGTCCAGCCCACACCACCCCAGTTCAGACATGGCCATATGCAAATCAGCCTTGACCCTGTGCCTCATGGGAACAGTCCAGCCCGAACTGCCAAGCCATGTCTTTCCTGGACCGGAATCAAGCATCCTAGGACCGGTTTCTGGCTATCAGCCGTCTTCAGCCAGGATAGCTTGACTCCAGTGGTGTGGAGAGCAGACGTGAGTCCCTTCCTCACTTTGCCACTGGATTCAAGCAAGCCCGGCTGAAGACGGCTGTAATGCCAGAAACCGGTCCTCGGAAGCTTGTTTCCGGTCCAGGGAAGGCATGGCTTGGCAGTTCGGGCTGGACTGTTCCCATGAGGCACAGGGTCAGACTGATTTGCAAATGGCCATGTCTGAACTCGGGTGGCAGAGTGGGCTAAAGAACGGTGATGGATTAAACCCAGATCAGTTGACTGGGGGTGAGTGCTTGTATTGTCAACGCTCCGTCCATCACCACCTTTGGTTTTGCTTTGCTCGCCATAAGTTGGCAGGGTATGCTCAGACGTGAGTCCCTTGCTCACTTTGCCACTGGATTCAAGCAAGCGGGGCTGAAGGCGGCTGTAATGCCAGAAACCGGTCCTCGGAAGCTTGTTTCCGGTCCAGGGAAGGCATGGCTTGGCAGTTCGGGCTGGACTGTTCCCATGAGGCACTGGGTCAGACTGATTTGCATATGGCCATGTCTGAACTGGGGTGGCAGAGTGGGCTAAAGAACGGTGATGGATTAAACCCAGATCAGTTGACTGGGGTGAGTGCTTTTATTGTCAACGCTCCGTCCATCACCACCTTTGGTTTTACTTTGTAGAATAGACATTCACAACAAACAACAATTACTCATCGTGCAATGCATGCCATCATTGACCTGTTCTTCCGGGGCAGTACCTCTATGTTAGGAAAGGATAGATAGATAATCAGGGTCCAGGGTTTGAGGTACACATTTGTTTGACTTCTCCATCCAATGTCTGGTTTGAGGGAAATGGCTTTTGGGTGAGTCAGGAGTGGACTTTACTTAATTTACTGCACACAGTTGCAACTCTGATCTGGCAATAAAAAGAGTAAGACAGTGGGGATGGATTTGTAAGACAGTCACACACACAAATAAATAATAAAGTAAATAATGTTCCTTAGCCTTATCTTTTTTTGTGGTGGGCATCCAAGAAAGAAAGAAAGTAACTGGAAATTGAAAGAGCCTAGTTGTCAGAAAAGTAGAGTTAATGCCCAAACTCTGGTGGTTTGCCCAGAAGTAGGTAACCTAATACACTACTTCTATGACCTGAGTTGGACTCATTATCTTCCTGCTGTGCTACTTCAGGTATGGTGTAATCCGGTGGCATAAAGTGCCGATTCAGTTTGATCATGGTTAAACTCTCCACATTTTGGGGTGGGAGACTGGTCCTTCTCACTGTCAGAACAGCAGTAGCAGCACTGAAAAAACACTCAGAAGAGACAATTGTGAAAGGGCAAGCCAGGTAGTTTATCACCAGCCTGCTGAGCACTGGCCATTAGGCACCTTTTCCCATACCAATACAGCAATGGGTTTTGATCAAAGTAGACCTCTGTTGGGTCATCCAGATAGGCCTGGACCATCACTCAATGCTCATGGGTGCTCCTCTTTTCTTGGCCGCTTTTGCCTCAGCACTGGCCTTAAGCCCTTGCTGTAGAACCCATTCCTGTGCTGATTCTGGGGCTGATGCTCCTGTTCTTGTTGTTCTTGATGTTATTCTTGGTGGTGTTGGTGGTTATGGCTGCTGTAAGCCAACCACACTGTCCTCAGTCTCTGAAGTTGAACTTGAAGCCTGCAGTACTTGTTGTGCCCTGGAGGAGCGGGCCTCTAAGGCCTCTAATTCCCAGCTGCTCTTGTTCTAGCTGGCTGGCTTCCACAGCTATTCAAGTTTTGTAGTTGGCAACATCCCCATCTGAAAAAGGAATGAAAGTGTGCAGTAATGGTTTGTACCATGGATACAGAATTGTGGCTCAAATGTAATGGTTGTATGACACAATGCCTCTTTACACCCTTGTATTTGCAGATAAGCAAAGGGTTAAGCTCCCCACCAACTCATATGCTTTTTTTCCCCTCCACACCTGCGTACATTGCAGACACCCCCTTCAGCTGTTCCTGTAGCATGTGCAACACTGGGATAGCTTGGCCCATAGTACAATCCTCCTTGCTGACTTCACGTGTGAAGACCTCAAAAGGAAGTAGCATCTCTGTCAGACATTTAACTAAGCCCCATTGGTCCATCTCAATGATCATGCCTTTCACAGTAGCATCCCCACTTTGCATGGCATGTTCATTGATTGGTATGTACTGCTAAAATATACGTTCAAGCATGTAATGAGTTGAGTTCCAACGTGTTGGCACCTCCTGGATGAGTGCTTTAACTGGCATTCTATTATCACGTTGAATGATCCTCGGCTGCTTCCGGGCTGTAAAAGGATGGCTGAAATGTGTGCAGATTCTTCTGCAGGCGGGCAGTAAGTCACTGACTCGGTCTTCTTTTTTTAGAAAGTCATGAACAATTATGTTAATGCAGTGCGCTAAACACAGGACCCTGAAATGGCAACCATCAGCCATGGCCTTAACTATATTACTGCCATTGTCCGTGGCAAGAAACCAAATGTTTAGCCCTCTTGGTCGCAGCCATTCAAAGACCTTGTTGTCAAAGTCTTCCAAAATGTTTGCAGCAGAATGAGATTTTTCCATGGCGAACAGAGCTCCAGTTGCATGTTTCCGAGCAGCACTAAAAATCTCAGCAGTATCCACACCTGCAGATATCTTTTCTCTAACCCCCACAAAAGGGATCCAGTCTGCAGGGATGCATATGTAATCAGTGGATTGGCAACTGGTCTACATGTCTGTTGTCAGGTGGATAGTGTGAACAGCACTCTACTGCAAAGCTTGTCCAACCAATTCCAGCACGTTGTGATGTAGTGCTGGGACAGCAACTCTGGCAAAATAGAACCGTCTGGGAACCTTCCATTTTGGGCAGACGCCTGCCACAAATTGAAGAAAACCCACCCCTTCGAGAAAAGAAAAAGGGAGGAGGTCCAGCGCTAACATTTTACCCAGCTTCGCACTGTACAAACCTGCCATTGGGTGGTTGCGTACGTACTGCCCCTTCAACCTCCCCGGTAGCTTGTCTCCTTTCTGGTGAAGAATTGGCTTGGTAGTTTGGTCTGCCCTGTTCCCATGATGCACTGGGCCAGGGACAGACTAATTTGCATATAGCCAGGTTCTGAGCTGGGATGGGGCAGTGAGATAAATAACGGTGATGGATCAAGCCCTGATCTTTGGACTGGGTAAGAGTGGTCTGCTTAATTCAGACACTCTGTTCATCACCACCCCCTTTTCTGAATCGTTTTTGGCCACTATAGGTGTGGCAGGGTATACTCAGACATGAGTCCCTTTCTCACTGCTCCATCAGGATTCAAGCAAGCCGGGCCGAAGAGGCTGAAATGCCAGAAACCGGTCCCCGGTAGCTTGTCTCCTTTCTGGTGAAGAATTGGCTTGGTAGTTTGGTCTGCCCTGTTCCCATGATGCAGGGGGCCAGGGACAGACTAATTTGCATATAGCCAGGTTCTGAGCTGGGATGGGGCAGTGAGATAAATAACGGTGATGGATCAAGCCCTGATCTTTGGACTGGGTAAGAGTGGTCTGCTTAATTCAGACACTCTGTTCATCACCACCCCCTTTTCTGAATCGTTTTTGGCCACTATAGGTGTGGCAGGGTATACTCAGACATGAGTCCCTTTCTCACTGCTCCATCAGGATTCAAGCAAGCCGGGCCGAAGAGGCTGAAATGCCAGAAACCGGTCCCCGGTAGCTTGTCTCCTTTCTGGTGAAGAATTGGCTTGGTAGTTTGGTCTGCCCTGTTCCCATGATGCACTGGGCCAGGGACAGACTAATTTGCATATAGCCAGGTTCTGAGCTGGGATGGGGCAGTGAGATAAATAACGGTGATGGATCAAGCCCTGATCTTTGGACTGGGTAAGAGTGGTCTGCTTAATTCAGACACTCTGTTCATCACCACCCCCTTTTCTGAATCGTTTTTGGCCACTATAGGTGTGGCAGGGTATACTCAGACATGAGTCCCTTTCTCACTGCTCCATCAGGATTCAAGCAAGCCGGGCCGAAGAGGCTGAAATGCCAGAAACCGGTCCCCGGTAGCTTGTCTCCTTTCTGGTGAAGAATTGGCTTGGTAGTTTGGTCTGCCCTGTTCCCATGATGCACTGGGCCAGGGACAGACTAATTTGCATATAGCCAGGTTCTGAGCTGGGATGGGGCAGTGAGATAAATAACGGTGATGGATCAAGCCCTGATCTTTGGACTGGGTAAGAGTGGTCTGCTTAATTCAGACACTCTGTTCATCACCACCCCCTTTTCTGAATCGCCCCTTCAACCTAAACATGCTGAGAATGGTAGCCTGGATTTTTTTCTTTGCTGGTGTCACTGATGCAGGTGGCTTCTTGACGCTGGATGTTATGCTCAATGCACGTTTTTTTGTTGCAGGACTCTCTTGCCTTGGACCCCTTTGTGTCTCAGCCTGACTCTTGTGCCATTGCGATGTTGCTGATGATGATGTGGGCGCTACCACTGAACTGCTGGGGACAGGGATGCTTTATGTAACAGAGGAAATGTCTCCCTCTTGTCCACCTTACTCGGTGATCATCGGATCTTCTTCTTCATCCCCATCACCACCAACACGTGCAGTTTTTTGGTCACTAGGGTGCGCCTCCCACTGAATCAAGCGGTGTTTCCTCAGATGGGTTGTTTGGCCTCCGGTACCATAGTTTGTACCAAGCTTACCCCAACTAACACCTTGTCCACAAATGCAGCATTTTGCAATGTTCACCTCCATCTTGCTAACCGAATAAAGTCCCAAACAGGGGAGGTCAATTTCCTGGCACTGCTGGTGCCACTTGCAATGTGGGATGAACTGGTAGGTGAGTGTGATGTTTGACTCTCTACAGTACCTACTTCTACTGAGGTGGTTGTGGTGGATGTAGGTGGCTGCCGGGCATTTGCAAATTTGGAAGTTGAAGATGGTGTTGGTGGTATCTTTGCCACATCCCTCACAGCAATTTGGGATGGGGTAATGTCGGTCTCCAATAGGGAGGGACTAATGTACATGATGATGACTGGCTCGTCATCATCCTCCTCTTCTACATCTACCTCCGTAACTCTAAGGCTTTCTGGAACCTTCCTTTTCCCTAGCCTTGTCTCGTGGCGCGTCTCACTCTCAGATCGAGATGGATTTCAAGTGGCTTCTAGATCATCAGAAGGGGGCTTGCAGAAGAAGTTGATAGACTAACCCCCCTTTTCCTTGCTGGGGATCTGGAAGGCAATGGATCTTCTGAAAGAGTGGTTTGCTCTTCTTCTTTCTCTGCAGGAAGCTCAATCTCCTGAACTGGTCCTACTTCAGGAGGAACAACTACTATTGGGGGTAGTTGTATCTGTGGCTGTTGGTGCCCACTTATCTGAGTTTCCTGCATTGATTGGGTACTACTTTGCGATAATGATAAGTCAATTTCAACATCACTTCTCATCGGTGTTGTCCCAATTAGACTGGCTGCCTCTGTGACAGACATGGGCTTGGGCCTAGGTTGGTGGGGTGGTTCCACTGATGCGGGGGTGCTGCTCCCAGTTTGCTCCCTAGACCCTGCCGCTGCAGGTACAATTTTTGGTTTCCCATAAAGTTCTCAGGTGACATACCAGTCTTGGTAAGTGGCAGTGCCTTCTTCTTACTGGCAACTTTCTTGGTACTGGACCTGGTACCTTTCATCGGGGCCATT
This sequence comes from Lissotriton helveticus, assembly GCF_964261635.1. Taxonomy (NCBI): domain Eukaryota; kingdom Metazoa; phylum Chordata; class Amphibia; order Caudata; family Salamandridae; genus Lissotriton; species Lissotriton helveticus. The sequence continues at coordinate 1,307,890,217 of NC_136063.1, forward strand.
CTGAAGATGTCAGAACGCAGTGGCACAAGTTGAAGAGATGTCTGTGGTCACACGTCATGTGACTTTGTGTGCAGCAGGACTTCGATCTGACAGTACAATGGGTGATGTTTTCTCCTCCTCTTTTGTGCATCTAAAAGCAAAGAAGCAAGTAGAACATCAGTGAAACGTGGCATTTATTCATTGTTGTGGCTCAATTGCTACTAGTACAAACAAATAAATATAATATATAATTTAGTGTGTGGTCACACTTGTTAGTGTTATTAATATTATTACATTTGATACCTCAGTTATTGAAAAACCCCATAACACTACAGTGTAGCCATGTGTGAGACTTTGACAACAATGGCTTTCATAGTGTACTGTAGTGTACAGTACACTCAGGAAGGATAGGATAGAAGTAGAAAAACAACAAAAATACAAATGTAACGGTTCGGCATTGTGCATCATGTGGGATGCAGCATTCAGGGAACCGCAGCTGACAATGGATGAAAGCAATAAGCCAAGAGGAACAAAGGAAAGACATACAGGCCTATGGCAAAAGCACAGTAAAGCACACTAACTGGCACCACAAAATGGCCACCAGCCACATGGTCACTCACAAGTCACAACAACAAGCAGGAGGCCTGGAAAACAACAAACTCAAGCAGGCCTATATGACTTTATAAAATGGCCCCAGCCACAGGGAAAGGCTCAGCCAAGGCAAATGCTGGCCCACTATTATTACAAACACACACACACACACTGGCCAGACAAAGGAGTCATGCTAAACACAGCTTTGATGCAACAATGCCAAAAACGGAAATCTACAGGGCAAAAAATGGTTTGCACGTTACAACCACACACATCCAACAAAGGCATTTATTTAACACACATGAAAAAAGTGAAATACCAAAAAAAACATATTTTGCATTTCAATCCAATGCCATCCATGCCCTAAATAATGTTTAAATTCAACAGACACCACCACAGAAACAGTGGTTCAATGCACCCATGAGTAGCTCTGGGCCTATTGGTTGGAAAACTCATTGGCAGACTAGGCCATATAGGAAATCAATTCAAATAAATACTATTGCAAATGTATTAGAAAATGTAGTGAACTGGGCTACATTTTTTGCTCTATAAAAGAAAAAAATATTGCATGCAAAACAACAACCATCAAGAAGGCATGGTCACCACAAAGAAGGCTTGCAGGCCTAATGCAGAAGCACACTGGCTGACCTTTCACAAAATGGCCACCACGCACATTGCCAGGCCACAACAACAAGAAAGGGAAGGCAGACAATGCAGGCCTATGGCAAAAGCACACTGACTGCCTTCACAAAATGGCCGACAGCCACATGGCCAGGCCACAACAACAAGAAAGGGAAGACAGACAATGCAGGCCTATGACAAAAGCACACTGGCTGCCTTTACAAAATGGCCAACAGCCACATGGCCAGGCCATAAAAGCAAGAAAGGGTAGACAGACAATGCAGGCCTATGGCAAAAATACACTGGCTGCCTTCATAAAATGGCCAAGAGCCACATGGCCAGGCCACAACAACAAGAAAGGGAAAACAGACAATGCAGGCCTATGGCAAAAGGGCATTGGCTGCCTGCACAAAATGGCCGACAGCCACATGGCCAATCAACCACAACAAGAAGCAATAAGCCAAGATGCAGAAAGGAAAGACATGCAGGCCTATGGTAAAATCACACTAACTACCACCACAAAATGGCCACCAGCTACATGGTCACTCACAAGAAGCAGGATGCCTGAAAAAAAAATGAACTCAAGCAGGCCTATATGGGTGGACACAGACTTTACAAAATGGCCCCTGGCCACATGGGGAGGTTCAGCCAAGGCAAATGCTGGCCCACTATTACACACACACTCACACACTGGTCAGAGAAAGGAGGCATGCTAAACAACACTGCTTTAATGCAACAATTCCAAAAACGAAAATCCACAGGGCTTAAAAAGGGTTGCAAGTTACAACAACCACACACATCCTACAAAGGCATTTATTTAACACACATGAAAAAAGTGAAATACAAAAAAAAACATATTTTGCATTTCAATCCAATGCCATGCATGCCCTAAATGATGTTTAAATTCAACAGACAACACAGAAACAGTTGTTTCATACACCCATGAGAGGCTCTGGGCCTAATGGCTGAAAGGCCTATTGGCAGACTACTGGACTGGTGAATTAAATAAATATTGCAAATTGATTTCAAAAGTTGGAGAAAATGTAGTGAACTGTGCAACATGTTTCATTTATAAAAGAAGAAAAATTACTTACAAAGAAACAACTAGGCCCCTACTGAAACTACGGGCCACCAACTACAATAAAGTTTTAAAAAACGATGAAAAGAATAAAGAAATCGAGGTGCATGGCCCCAATCAAAGAAACACCACCAATTTTCCAACTTACTTGTGAAATCTCAAATTCAAAAGTCCTCAAATCCAATGATATATGATGCAGCAGACACGAAGAGTGATCCTTCCAGCTCAAATCCAAATGCAAACTTCTCCAGATTGCAGATTCTGCATGTTCGGATTGCGATCTTCACAAACCCCCCGCTGGAAGTCCGCTGGCGCTCTCTAATGATGTGTTTGCGATCGCAAACTCTTGCGGGACCATGCGCCCGCCTAGCAAATCTTGTGGCTATTGCGAGTGGCTCAGGGAATCTCGTTGGTGATCGCAGGCACCCAGTAAGTTGCGCCCACCTGTGCAAAGGCGCATTTTGGGAATGAAAACACAAAAAAACTTTGCTCTTTTGAGGAGTGCGTAGTTTTCCCACAACTACGCTTTCTACGTGGAATGCGGATTTGCCAAAAATCCACAAACTCCGCGAGCGGAGCAGAGTTTTACTCCCAGGGTTAGTTTATTTATGTTACTTTTTGTAGGGGCCTGCTTTTATTAAGATGGATGCAGTTTCTAATGCTTTGTTCATCCTGCTTCGGCTCATTACTCCCTCCTAATCAATGCCCCCCAGCTAGTCTCCTCTCTCCATAGTTATCACAAAGTAAAGCACACTGTGAAACAATTGGTTATTTTCCTTAGAGAGAATGTATTGTGAATTAAACTTTTCATCATGTTCATGATGTATTCTTCTGAAGTATACTTCCGCTGGAAGTTCTGATGCATGTTTGCTAGCACATTAGTATGAGAGTTTTGTTTGAGAATGTTTCATATTGTGTTTTACATCTCTGTACTGCTGTTGCTGTGGAAATTAAAGGAAGATTTCTGACCACTTTAGAAATGGGTTAGTTTTATAAAACATTTAATAACGATCTTACTTCTGATTTGTACAATATGTGCCGTCATGCTACACTGACCACCTTATAAATGGGTTAGTGTTATAAAACATTTAATGACAAACTTACTTCTGATTTCTACAATATGTGCTGCCATGCTACACTGAATTTGCAGTTTTTCTCAATGTTTATGTGCAAAATGTGAATAAAACCCTCTGGTTTGGGGGTGAGCAAGAGACTTTCGCTTTCCATCGAGAACTCTTTCTGACTACTTTAGAGACTTTTTTATCCCCTTGAGATGCTGTCAGTGTTCCTTGTGACTCTGACATTTAGATTTTAGTGAAACTTTCTCGCTTATTAGGATTCAGCTTTATTTCTGATTTCTGACAATGTACTCTGTATCTGAGCCTTCATTGCATTTACTGCATTTCTGTGTGTTGACTATTTTGAGATTTTTGTAATAAAGTCTTTTAACTTTTTATCAATCTAGAATTCAGTTATTGAGTGGTCCCTGTCACTATTTGATTTACTTTGCTAATTTTGTTGGGCCTGGTATCATAAAGGGGGATGACTCTGATCCATAGATCAAAGGTGCTGGAGCCGAACTGCCTTAGGTAAATTTTGGGGTAATCGAAATGTTAAGGTTCCGTTAATTATTGAGGTTTAGGCTCCCAAAAAATTGTGGTGAAATAGTTGCAAATACACAAATATTGTGGAGAAAAATATTGAAGGCAAGCATTGTGATTTTTACTGTTTTACAATAATATTGAAGTTTAAAATATTGCTTACTATAATGCTACTTTTTTGTTACGTTGTTTCATTGTATTTCTATTAATTATTTATGTTGTTGGGTTCATTGCTCCACAATAGGTTAGCTTCAACTCACTGATGTCCTGCTGGTATGGCTGATCTAAATCTATTAATAGTTCTATACGCCTTCTGTACAGCAGAACATTTAGAACACTTGTGACATTAGAGAAAACAGGATTGATATTTCATCCCACATAACAGCTACTGCAGATATCCCATGCTGACTTATAGGTCTTTGTTGTAGCTTTCACCCAGGACTCTCAGATATGAGTAGAAGCTGTTTCCAAAAGACGTCTCTGTGAGCACCATGAAAGGCTCCATGCCACCAGTGTGAACCAGTCCTCCAAAACCAGGTTGCAAAACAAACCCAGAGGGTCCTTCAACAGCTGAGGAAAGGTTGGAATAAGGATTGGGATATTGACTGACACTTGTAGGAGTAAAGGGAAACAAGGATGCACCCACCAGAATGGAGGTATCAGTGTGACCATTGCCAGCTCTCTGTGAATTTAAGAAATGCATCTTGGAATGATGACAAATGGTGAAGAAGCATAAAGATTCCCACTGGACAAATCCATTAGTAGAGCTCTGTGATCTGTTCTCCAGCTGCAAAATCTTCCTAACTGAGCTGACAGGCGGGATGCAAAGAGGTCTGTACTGAAAGGACCCCATGTCTTATTCAGAATCTGAAATACTTGGAAATCCTTCTTCTGCACTAGGAAGATTTTGCTGGCAACACTCTTGGGGTGTCAACGACATTATTCTATGGCACCCTTCTGTAACAACTCCTGTACCTCTGTAGTGACCTGATCCCAACCATACTGAGAAAAATGCATTGGCCAATGCCAACTGGTCTGCATTGGTCTACGTTAAGATTGCATAGATTTACCCTTGAAACCATCTCATCCTTTGTAAAACCCATGGGTCTTTTGATATTAAACCCCCACTGTTGAACAAACAGGAGAAACCTACCTCCCACTGTCGCAAGAGGAGAGGACACGATATTTATCTTGAATTCCTTCTACCCTTGCTTGGTCTCTGCTGACATCAAAGCCGCCCCCCCCCCTTCTTTATGGGAATAATGTTGGCCTTGAGCATCTATACTGCTTGTGGTAGAAAGATCTTTAGACATTTCCCCAGCCAGTGAAATACCCCCCATCCACCCGCTCTGAGAGAGACCTGTCCAAAAACATGGGCCAGGGATGGTTGTGCCTTGCCAGTGAGGCAAAGGTCTGAATGTGCCACCCAATTTCTTTAATAAATGTATCCCCAAATAGAGATCCTTGTAAATTGGTCCCTTTATATAAGCTTATTAGCTGCCCAAGTTTTGGATAAATAAACAACAACAGACACACATGCTTCTCTCAAACCAAAGCCTGTATTTGCGTTCCCAGGAAAGCACATGGCCCTTTGGGCCAACCAGAAATTCTTTCCAGGTCCAATTGACCACCTTACTTCTTCTCTTTTTCAACAGCACACAAAATACGAGAAACAGGAGCCAGGGTTTCGAATAATTTAACTTGTCATGAGGACCATGCAGTATCCACACCATTTCTAGGGTACTTTCACCCACCATTTGTTTAAAAATGTACAATTTCAAGTACTCTGGTTTTGGGTTGGGATAAGCACTCTGCTCAGTTGGGGAGGCGGGCAGTTGAAAGTCCGTTAAGCAGGGAGGCAGGGAGGGGGGGTAGGGGGTGGGAACGTTTTGAAGCTCTTTGGAATGCACAGGTTTGGTCGAGGAAAATTGTGATGTACAAGAGCGATTTAACTATGCTTAGAGGTCCGCGCAGTGGATCTAGCTCCTCTATGGGGATCCCAAGCAGTTTGATGTATGGCTGTACAGATAGCTTTGGTGCCATGTGTCTGGTCGATTGCACTATCATTTTCATACCCATGAATGGCGGAAGACATTCCACTCACTGACCCGGGCCAGTGTGACCTGTCCCTAAAAATACTGACGTGGAATGTGCGAGGGCTGGGTGATAAGGTGAAGAGGGGGCTAGTGCTTACTGCGCTGAAAAGGCTGAAACCCGCAATAGCACTACTGCAGGAAACGCACTTAACAGGGGGGGCTTCCAAAGCACTGGATAGGAAAGGATATAAAATGGCAATACACTCCGAATTCACGTCCGGATCTAGGGGAACGGGTATCCTACTCCACAAGTCCTCCAGGTTCATTCCCTTGCAAGCTAAGACTGACGACTTGGAGTGTTTCGCAGCGTTGCAGGGACAATGGGAGGGTCGGCTCCTCAATTTGGTTTCTGTGTATATCCCACCCGCGCTCCACTCTGTACAGCTGCCAAAACTAGCGGACTTTTTACTGACCCTTCCCGAGGGGGATGTTATTCTGGGGGGAGACTTTAATGCCATCATAGACACTCAATTAGATAGGTTCCCGGCGACGCCTCCTGCAGGGGGGCCCTCCCGCTTCCGGTGCTTTCTGACGGCTATTGGCCTGATCGATATATGGAGACACACCCACCCTCAGACTACACAATACACTTTTCACTCGGCAGTGCACGGTAGCATGTCCAGAATTGACTACCTCCTGGCGCTGGGGAATGGCATCCAACATGTAGACACCATAGAAATTCACCCAAGGGGCATCTCGGACCACTCCCCGATCACGCTGACAATATCCACACGAGAGAAGGCACGTAAACGGGTCTACCCCATACACGCTTCGTACCTCAAAATTCCCCAAGTCCGCAAGGCACTCAAGAAATTGACGACACTGTATTTCACTGAAAACACGGGTTCAGTAGGCTCCTCAGAAATCTTATGGGAGGCATACAAGACAGTGTTAAGGGGCCAAGCCATGAACTCAATTACGGGCTACAAACGGGTACAAACTCAAGAACTGTCCACCTTGGAATTAACACTACGGGACTTGCAAACGGCACACGAATTAAACCCCACTCCGAACTCGTTACACGCACTTAACCTCCAACAACAGCTCTACACGGACCATTTGCGGACCCAGGTCCAGGGACATATAACTGACACCCAGAATAGGATATACGAGGTTGGGGATAAGGCGGGCAAATTACTGGCGTGGCTCGATAAAAAAGGGGGCAGCTCTAGAGGAATCCAACAAGTGAGGGATAGCCGGGGAGTGCTGCACACGAACCCGGAACACATAGTTGAGGCACTTGCGTCCCATTATAAGGGAGTCTACACCCCTGAGCACGTGATAACTCCTGAGACTGCCAGAGCAGCCTTAGAACATATCGAGGTCCAGACTCTCTCCTCGGAGGCGGCAACAGACTTGGACGCAGATATCACTGAGGATGAGATCCAACGGGCTATACATGCCTTACACCCGGGCAAAGCGCTCGGACCGAACGGCATACCTATAGAATGGTATCAATCGGCATCGGAGAGCCTAAGTACGCATCTGCTAGCAATGTTCACGGAATGTTTAGAGAAAGGGGTACTTCCACCAGATCAGAGATTGGCCACGATTGTAGCTATCCCCAAGCCGGGGAAACCACCGGAAGAATGCTCCTCATATCGACCCATCTCACTGCTTAATGCAGAAACCAAAATCCTCGCCAAGCTTTTAGCGAACAGGATTCTGCCGCATCTGCCTGACATCATACACCCGGATCAATCCGGATTTATGCCACACAGAAACACAGCGCTGAATTTGCGCAGACTACATGGGGCTCTAGCTAGGGCGGACCTGTTATCAACGCAAGCGGTGATCTTGAGCCTGGACGCCAAGATGGCCTTTGACCTCGTGGAGTGGAACTACTTGTTCGAAGTCCTGTCGCGTTTGGGGTTCGGCCCCAAATTCATTGCTTGGATTAAGTTGCTATATGCAGACCCGGTGGCGCAGGTGGTAGCGAACGGCCATATCTCCAGTTCCTTCCCTCTAGGGAGAGGCACTCGACAGGGTTGCCCCCTATCGCCGTTGCTCTTTGCAATTTCCCTGGAACCTCTGGCCACCTTAATACGAACATCCCCGCTGCTGACGGGGATACGTTGGGAGGAGGGCTGGGAAGACCGGCTCTCCCTATATGCCGATGACATGCTTGTCTACTTAACTAACCCTGAACAGGGGATACCAGCGCTCCTACAACTCTGTGATGAACACGGTGCAGTGTCTGGATATACGTTAAATTGGAACAAGTCAGAGATGTATGTCCTGAAGGGTCCGACTCCAGAGCTATCGTTGGACTGCCCCCTAAAGGCGGCTGGATCCTCCTTTAAATACTTAGGTATATATGTAACGAGGGACCCAGCAGAATTTATGGATAAAAATCTGGGACCTCCTATGACACGGCTCAAACAAGATGTTCAGTTCTGGGCGGGATTGCCCCTGACGCTACTGGGAAGGGCAGCATTATACAAAATGAAGTCCCTCCCCCGATTTTTATACATATTCGAAAATACCCCTTACCCGGTGACTCCGAGACTCTTTCATAAAATCGCAGCATTGGTCTCGACCCTGCTATGGGGGAACCTTCCGGCCCGAGTTGCACAGACCAAGTTGCATAGGGGCTGGTATGATGGCGGAATTGCGCTGCCTAATCTGAAGCTGTATTATTGGGCAGCGCAACTAAAACCCATCAACCACTGGTTACACGCTCCACACACTGAACCGGCGTTTCAAGCGGACAGGGCTCAATTGGGTACGGTTAGTCTACTGGCTCCGTTGTATGACAGGAATAAACTGCGCAAATTGGTGGGGCCCACTAAACTGACAGCGACGCTGTGGCATACGGCAACGGCTGCGCTCGGATGGAAGGGGAGGCTGACCAAAATGACCCCACTATGGGACTCTCGAGCCCTGGGTAACATGAGAAACAGCAGGGGATTCTCACACTGGGATACTATAGGAATATCCACGGTGGGAGATCTCTGGGACAGGGGAGTTGTGATACCTTTTGCTAGGTTGAGGGAGCTATACGATATGGGAGAGAGAGAACTGTACAGGTACATACAGATACAACATGCATTACTCGCAGTCCTGCCCCCTGGCACCGAACTGCCGGAATCCTCCCCGCTCGAAGACCGCCTTCTCACGGAGTTTATGGCAGACCGTGCGACTTCACTTATATACCGTAAACTACTTAACAACCTACCAGACCCATTGGCCCTACTGAAAGAGAAATGGGAGGGTGACATTTGTGACATGGACGAACAGGAATGGAACGAGGCGCTGGCGTCGCCCAAGGAAGTAGGCATCTCCGCACGACTGAGGCTTGTGCAATTGAAAGTCTTACATAGGACATACTACACTAGGACTATGTTACACCGTATTGCTAGAGCACAACACCCTTACTGCCTGCGGGGATGCGGGGAGGAGGGCACATTTTACCACACTATATGGGACTGCCCTCTCATCATAGAGTTCTGGAGGCAAATAATGCGCACGATGTCACAGGCGTTGGAGGTCTCATTGCTGCCCGTACCTCGTAGGTGCCTACTGAACATATGGGAACCTACAGACTTATCCAGGCATGGTCGTCTTTGGGTCACGGTGGGCTTGATCATAGCGAAACGAGACATAGCTCAGAAGTGGGGGGCGGCAGATGCACCTACGAAGTCACAATGGTGCCTTAACATGGACAGAGCCATGGTGACTGAAAGAGCAGTGTACTCTGGTAGAGCGTGCCCGGGGAAGTGGAACAAAATCTGGACTAAGTGGAACGAGTATAGGGGTGAAATCTGTGATCCCTTGCCAACAGATGAACAAGACTTGTCGGATGAAGAGGGGGAAGAGGAGTAGAACACGTCCTGAACACAGTGGCGGGGGGCCGTGGGCACTAGATACACCACAACTCTATAAGGAGGGTTCGACGATTGCTAGATAAGGGACCTGGAGAACAGCGTCCGAGTAAGCCCGACTACTCACACATCCAAAGTTTAATGGGGGGATGATGGGACCAGGGATGAAGACTCTGGGGAGGGGCTTATGTACAATTAGTTGATGCGACCTTCTGAACGAACTACTTGACCATGATGTGATTCCTCGAATTGTTTGTGATGTTGTTGTTTACCAATAGAAAACCAAGAACCGGTACTAATGGACGAATCATTAACAGTACTGTACCTCTTAAGTGTGGCAATTGCGTGATGATATATGAACCGATTTGCTGATCCCAGTCTGCTTTCACCTCATTTTGCTTACAGGAATGTGATGGCGGCCGGCCCGATGGGTTGTAGGCCAACAGCTGTGTGAACTTGAAGGTGCAATAAAGGTTTTTGGAAAGAAAAAAAAAAAATTTACAATTTGATCAAATCCTGCAGTTATGTCTCCATTTTTCAGATATTATTGGCCTTGGGCAGTCTGACTTCATTTTAGATCTACCACTCTGGTCCACTGAACTTTTTATCTGGGACCTAATGTAATAATTAATAACATAACATAACGTGTATTTGTAAAGCGCACGTTCACCCAGAGGTATCTTGGTGCTGAATAACAAATGTTTCTTGGTACCCAACTCAATGGTACTCATTTTTATCGACCTCAGATGGATGAAAGGCTGAGTGGACCCACCGGGATCTGAACCTGTGACCATGAGGTCAAACACAGGCCCCTGCAGTGGAGGCATTAGTCCACTGAGCCACCAAACCCATCAATTAATAAACTGCAGAGGCACCCACTGTGCTGAATTAGGATGGTTAATGAGCTTAGGATCAAACATGGGAGTACCTCCCTCATCTAAAATAACAATATGATGCTTATCCTGTGTTTTCATCTTTTTCAGGACATTCGTACCACCATCAACAATATTCTAATAATTGTCATTGTAATAGTGTTCAATGAAGGTCTATGAACATAAATAATCATAGGGCAACTTACATGGGCCTCATATATTATTCCAAATAGGGTTTTGCAACATTGACATCAAGTCACTATATCTCTGTGGAGTTGAACCACCACCAAAGCCATCTCCCTCAAAGCCTTAAGGGGACACGTTATTTTCCTTCATCATTCTTTTTCCACCTTGGTGACATAATCTCACTTGCTGGGAAAATAACCAGCCATCTGCAGGAATTAAAGAGCTTCTAATAGCATTCGCCACATAATTTCTTAAACCAGTATCCACACTTCTAACTGATAAAGAGACCACTTTATGAAGAGAACTAGAAACTGAATTGTCCAACATTTCACAATGGTTTTTCTTAACAGGGGAATAGCTACTATTGGTGCAGCAGGTGAAGTGCCGCCAGGCCCCAGAGCCTGCTATATTTTACTACCTCAACAGTAGTCGAATGGGCCGTTTTCCTTGCTTGTACCAGGGCCCATGGCATCCTTGTAAGATACTGTTTCTCAAAAACCTAATTGTACTAATTGTAGTAGGTTCTTAGCTCCAGATCGTTGTCATAAATGTAGTGGGATGGTCCCACATGTTCAGGAGTCACAAGTAGACGCTGTAGACGTGGCCAGGTACATGTAGATGACGTTTATTGAGTTCTAAGAAGAAGTTACATCTAGCCCCACCAGGAGCAGCCTCCTTGCTGCTCAGCCCATCCTCAACTGACAACACTCATACACCAGGCACCTAAGCATTCCACTCACACTAACATTCTAACTGGAACACTCACACTGGCTGAGCAGCTAGGTACAGAATGAAAGGGAACTTTTTAACAAGAACTGAGGATATTACATACTCTTTATTAACCTGGCAGTCAACAATTTTAATCAGTATACAGGGAATTGAATCCTCACCATATTTTCTTAGAACATATTATATCAAATGTATTAAAATAAGCGCACATAAAAAGGTATTGGCTTTAAACAGCATTCACAGAAATCCAGGCACCTGCTTATATACACGTTTCACCAGGCAAACGCCTGCCTTGCAACAAAGAATACAATGTATCTGACCATGAAATAAATATAGGCAAAACTCCCCAGTAACCTTACATTGCTACAATATAAGTATTCACATGTAAACCTTGAAAACAGGCAAATCCAACTTAAGGAAACAAACCTGCCAAAGGATGCTGAAACAAAGTAACAATTTCATATGCAAGTCTTCTAAGGAGGCACATCTATGACATTACCTCAAAACAAAGTAACGATTTCGCAAAGAGCCAAAAGAATCAAAACTTTAGTTTAAACACCTAAAAAACATAACCCACAGAAAATCATAATCCATTAGCATTTTGTAAATGCACTTATCTCTAGCAGCAAGAAAAGAGTAAATGGTAAATGAATTAACTGCTATTTATAAGTGGTAATGTGATTTGTGTGTGTTAATAAGTTCTTGTCCTGTGGTGCAGGTTTATGACAGTTGTAGTGTTCTTTATCTGCTCTACAAAATAAAGCAAGAAGAGAGACTGCATAATATTTATCTCCTTTGTCTGTAATAATACCAGAACTTTCCTTGAATGTTATCTAGGGGAATCTGCAATTTATATACATTTTATTTAGAACACCATACACCCAGTCCCCAATAAACTCCATAACTCAAAATGTAAATGTATTTCATACATTTAAGAAATAAATATGTAAACAAATAAATAATTATTAAAATATAATTCATATTTAACTTAGTAATCATGTAAAACTATTGAATAAATAATTTAAAAATACTTCTGACCTGATCCCCCACTAACCCAACTACCTAAAGAATACATTACATATTTGTTACAAATAGTTACAAATACATTTCACAAACACATAAATAACAAAATAAAAACTTAATAGCATTACAAAGAAATAAAATACTAGGAAACAGTATTATAGTAAACAATATTTTAAACGTAAAGATTATTATAAAATCCGTGGCGGCTGGCATGGCTCGTGGGTGACAGGTGGGCCGTGCAATGGGGGTTGCATGGGGGTGTTGCGTGGAGAGGGGGCCCCGCATATATAAAAAAATTAACTTACCTTTGCGCCGGTTCCTGCATCTCTGCTACTACTCTCCTCATGGAACTCAAAGAACAGGAAGCAAGCCCCACTGACCAATCACAACGCTGCAGTGTAGCGTTGTGATTGGTTTTGAGCGTCCTGGTTCGACGCTCAACCAGGAAATGGGGGCCTGGGCTTGTTCTCCACGCAGGCTGTAATGCAGCCAGCATGGAGAACGAGGAAAGTGCGCCTTACTAGTACCAAACAGTCATTGCGCTCTTAGGAGTGGGCAATCCACTCCATTCCTGCCCTGCTCCGAGTTTCTTCTACGCACTGCTTAAAAGCAGTGGGGCGATGCTCCTTCACCATAGCAGCTCGCCACTGAATAAAACAGTAAAAAATGCAATGACTACCTTAATTTTTTTTCTCCACAATATTTCTGTATTTGTGATGTCTTTACCACACTTCACCACCACTTCCCAAGCCAGTGCAGAAGGCAACTTCAACACCAAACTGTGTTTCTCTGCTCAAATTAATGCAGTGACCTCAGATGGCTTCTTCATGCTGTGGGTTCTTAAAAAAATCCTCCCGTTCATTCCGTTTGACTTACAGAAGACTGTAATGTTGGCCCTCATTGCTTCCAAAATGGATTACTGCAATGCTCTTTACCTTGGTACCTCCAAATACCTAATGCAAAAACTGCAGTCCTTACAGATTGATGTAGCAAGAACACTTCTGAAGATTCCTACGTTCAAACCAGTTTCTCACCTATTGCATGGCCTGGCTGCCTGTGGAAAAGAGGATCTCCTTTAAGGCTTTGTGCCTAATGCATAAAGCTCTTCACAAGACCGGCCCATTTTATTTCCAAGAACGGTTCACATTGTACAGGCCTAGCAGAAACCTTAGATCTAGCTCTGCGCACATGGTCATGGTCCAAAGAATTAAAAGAGTAAACTGGGGCAGTAGAACGCTTGCTTACCTGGGGCGAAAGTTATGGAACTCTCTTCCTCTTGCACTCCGTTCACAACCTACCCTTCAGCTATTCAGAAAGCAGTTAAAGACCTGGCTGTTTCCATTTTAAATAGCGGAGTCACCTACCTATGCTATACCCTCAGCCTGCTGCACTTCTTTCGGCTTTTGATCTGCTCAGCGCTAAGACACTCTCGGGTAATGTGCACGCTATAAAACTATTTCATTCATTCATTCATAACATTATGATAGGACAAACTTTTGTGTTGATATTTAGATGAAATAATGTAACAGTAACCTATCAATTGCAATTTAAGGCCATATTCCATGGCTTCTCGTTTATTACATGGCTTCTCATTATGTATCTTCTCGCACTTTCTCTTACTCTTTCTGTCTGTCTCTCTCTTGTTATCTCTGTTCCCTGGGAGATTAAATATAGAATGAGAAGACTGCAGAAAATCAGGAAACAAGGTAATACAGGATCGAACTGGAAAGGATACCCAGAAATTAACTCTGGGTGTGAATTAGAAGCAAGAGTGCAAAGTCTACAGAACCATATGTGTTGATAAAGGCTGAGATGCTGGGATCAGTGCAACTTGTGGTAGCGTTTCCTATTGTAACCCAGAAACATTAGTCCAATGTGCTTGAGTGCTGAGGTCTAAGTGCTACCCCTCTGCTGCACCTCAGTCACCATTGGCTGGTGCATGATACCCACCACTCCTTTCTGTTCTATGCCATTGCCTTCCTGTTTGCATGCAATCTGGGATGTGCTGGGTTCTTTTAGGTGCGTGTATGTATGTGTACCCCTGACATCCTTGATAGTAACATGAAGAAGAATCCCATAAGGATTTAGGGAGCCATACTTTGATAAATGGAGGAAAAACATTTGGACTTGAACCGGAGATTAGCTTCAGATGAGAACTGCTGTCAGGAAACTGCAATAGAAAGGTATACGTGAAAGCCTTAGGTGACATTTTATTATAATATTTATCTCGGAAATTATTCCATATGTGCCCTTTTGTGCTTTGTATTAACAGTTTCGAATAATTTTGGTTCTATGTTCTCACGTTCTTTATAAATGTACTACGTAGACGAAGCAATAACAAATTAATTTGAATTAGTTAATTTGAAAAAAAAATTAAATTGCTGTGGCAAAAGCAGGAGTGCAGTTAGTTACATGTTTTGTGGTTTTCAGCGCACTGTAATTGCATTATAGGTGTGTTATGAAAATATACTTGGCCTCCCACTTGATCATGTTTTGCTGGGTTTGAATATGGTCCCTGGGGACTCTGCTGCTCTCTTAATTTGAATGGTGTCTCCTGGCCAGCTGGCACTGCTCATTGCATGTTGTGCTCTCACGTGCCCTTTGAGCTCTGGGTCGCTATTGAAAAGGCCGCCTGCACAGGAAAGACTCTTTCTGTGGCGCCTGGCAAGAGAAAACACTGCTGGCCTCTGGGAAGTGCTTAAGATATGCACTCCAAGCCTTTTCAGGAAAAGCAGGGGTGTTTATGTTCCTGTCTTTGAAATGATTAACAATTATACAAATACATTCCAGCTAACCTCTGTGCAGTAAGTATCAACAGGTGAAGGAATGTGACGCGCCATAACAATGCTTCTTCATGAAACTATGTAATCGTGTCAGCATAAAGGGATGGGCTCATTTCACTGCTCCAATATGTTACGCGCTGTTATTTCCTAAGACATATGTGGCCTCAGTAACATACTTTCTTGTGCACCTGAGTAGGTCTTTTGTGGGCAAAAGTATTGTTCCCTAAAATAATGGGTAAAGGAAGAGCAAGATATGTTATCAAAGTCCTACACCCTAGCTCCTCCCGGGAAACAGTACATAGGTTATCAAAATCAGGGTAGTTCCTCGTCTGCCAAGTGGACACAGTCAGTTGAACCAGGTGGCTAAGGTACATGTCGCTGGAAGATCTGAAAATCAGATCTTGGTGCCCTCACACACCTGTTAGGGTGTCATGCTTCATAATTGGGCGCTCCCCATCTGGCCAGCGTTACAATGCCTGACGGGCCTGGGGGCTTCTTTGGGGGAGATCTTTTGATCTGGAGATGCCATAAAAATAAATGCAGATGAGGGACTTAGATGGGTTTGGTGAGTGAGTGGTGACTAAAATAAGATCTGCTAACCTAAAAATCTTTTGGGGAGGAAAGTGTACCAGCACAAAGTAAAAAACAGTGGTGCTATTTTGTGGTCTTCAGGTACAAGCATAGCTACCAGTCTAATGTGGTCACTAGTATGTTGTGGTCAACATGTTTCATGCCACGAAAGCCCAATCTTCGGCCCGCACTTCGTCAGGACCAAGAAAGAGTCAGTCAGTGCCCCTACCTGGGGCTGAGGGGCTCCTCTACAGTAGAGGAGGACCTATTAGTGTTTGCCGGTATCCCCTGCAAGAGTGCCGGTCAACGATTCCACCTAAGAGAAGGAAACACATGGCGGAAGGTACAAGCGACACAGATTTTTAGATAATGGTCAAGGTGTACCATAGAGGTGCAATAGTTTATATATAGGTGCAGTAGTTTATTTACAAGTTCTACTGAAAAGAGTGCCATGTATCTGCTTGGTTTTACAGTGAGGTAGCCTCACAGTGCAAAGTTCAACAGACATTTGATTAAAATACTCACGCGCAACATGTAGGTAGAGGACATCAATATATGGTCTTGGAAACACTTGCCTTGCACACTTGACGTACTTAGAGGGCGCTGTGTTTTGGCATTGTAATGACTTACCTCAAAAGAGGCTAGGTAGTGCTCCTTAGGCGAAATGGAGGGTACCGACCCCAATGAGCGACACCTTCATAAGAAACAAAAGAGGAAGCATCCGTAGTCATAGATTTAAAACATCATCTCATCAGTCCATTGCGAGTGTCCTCATTAGCGATATGACACAAGTGCTTATTATTCCACTGAAGTATGAGTAGTAAATACAGTGCAAAATCACTGCTGTACAGTGGAATGTTCTCAATGGTCAAATCCTTCAGGATGTGTTAAAAAGTGCTGGTGTCTCATGCACTATTTCCACAGGACGTGTTTGCATTTGTGATACCGGGTAAGATGTCATTGCATCCTGAGAGACTGGCCTGGGGTACTGTAGCCGTTAGCATATTGAAGCCATCTAGTCGTACTATCGAGTGCAGCACGGTGGTTGATATTGGGGGATGGGGTGATGAGAACACGCCCCCTCATGCTAATAGTGCCACTGTTCTGTGGAACATGGGAAGTACGATCTTATCTTCGGTTCGTCGACCGAGTGACTAAGGCCTCCTCGTACACTCGCCTATACCCTTAGGTCAAAATGGGGGTGCGCAGCTCAAAAGAGTCCAGAACGACTGAGTAAATGGAAAAAGTCACTTCTTTATTTTTATAAATTTTAAGAACATTCCCAATTCATAAATCAGCCAACACGTTTCGCTCCTTTGCGGAGAGCTTCTTTATTTTTTATTTTTTTTGTAATCTAGAAGTCAACAATTCAATAGCATAGTGACATATTAAAATCAACACGATATGCATTGTACAGTAGAAACACGGGTATCAGCGGGTATTTCTATGTAAGGGTCCAGTTCTATCCATGGCCATGTCAGCGGTGGGGGAACTACAAATCTCACCTCGGTAGGTATTCCAATGTCCCCATTTCTTGTCCCACTTTTTGGGACATCCCCTAAGTTTATATACGGTCTTCTCAGCAAGCAACCATCTATCCATTTCTGCCATCCATCCAACCATCAGTAGTCACTGAGAAGCGCCCCAGTGCATAGCTATCGAGCATTTTATAAGAAGGCATCCCAGAGCTGCGGAGAGCTTCTTCAGGGCAACAAGAAGATGGTCTTTTCTAAATCACTCTATTATCCGCCATATATATATTCAGAGAGTATCTGTGTTCGCTGTGTCGCAGTGTGTCAACTATCGAGACCGGGCTGCTCATAGAATACCGTATTATCCTATAAGGTCAGTGAAGTAGCCAAAAGGTCAATAGCAAAAATTGTAATCAGCAGTACGGAGACAGTCAGGTCTGGTAATTATAGCGTATCTGATTCCAGGATTTCATCACCATTTCGTCAATTGAGGTTGTCTCAAGGAAAAGTCTTTAGGGCACGCCCCAATTGGTCTGCATCAAATGTTGGATCTACGTTTGTATCTAAATGGTATAGGGGCGGAAGGACATGGCGGCGATCCGTTCTACAGCAATAAGTTGTATTCACTTGCAGCGACAAGAGAACCAGTATCTATAATAAGATCCTCAGGCCTCTCCCGAACTCTAGCAAGGCCACGTGTATTGCATTGTGTCTTGGTAGAATTACGAGTCTGAGATTCCGTAGTGTCCACGGCAGTTGAGTTCCGATGCAAAACTCGCCTATACCCTACCCAGTGACACTATAAATTTTAAGTTGTACATAACCGAAGTAAAGGAGCCACGTAAAATCATTTGTCTTGTAACGTGGTTTACCCGTGGAGAGATTGTACTCGCGAGGTAAGCCTCGAGGCCAATTGAATGCTGCTCAGGGTGTATACGCTGCGCGCAGTTAATATCAACCAATTCCCAGCAGAACTTACATGGTGAATGATCTGGACATTGCCGTCTAACCTACCCTCCTCCATCCGACCTAGATTGCAGGTGCAGTGTGGCGGTGTCCGTCTATTAGTAATGCTCGTCACGTGGGCCTCGTCACATCCCGGCAGTGCCTCGTGTGCATGGGCTGGATGGTCGATGCAGCGGTCATCTTGGAGAAGGGGCTAGAAATGATTTTAGGGCATGGGAAGTGGTGGTTAGGTAAGGCGTCAGGGTCAAGGAATGGATGGTTAAGGAAGGATGTTCCTCCAGTGTTCGATGATGCAAGTCTTCACTGCTCGGGTGGTCATACCAATGTATCTTAGTGGACACTGGCACTCAATTAAGTAGATACAGTTCATGGTATTACAGGTGGTGTGAGCACGTTGTGTCCAGATCTGGTTGTTGTTGAGGGTTACTTCTTTTGTATGTTTTGTCATGTAGCACTCCCCACATTGACAACAGGGGTAATGTCCTTTTAGAGGAGTCAAATTCCAAAGTGTGCTTTGTGTTTGTTTTTGCTTCACTGGTGGGCGAGTGTGAACCAACATGTCCCGTAGGTTGCTTGTGCATTTCAAGGTGAAGCGTGGCATCAGGATGTTCAGTTTGCCAGATTGAATGATCCTTCAATGTTTTCTTATGACTCTCTGTAGCCTACTGAAATTAGGTGTGCATGTCGTTACATAGGAGATGATATCTTCCTCCTCTTTGTGCTCGGGTTCCAGAAGTGCCTCTCGGTTGTTATTGAGTGCTCTCTTGCGGGATTTCTTGATTACGGATTTAGGGTAATTGCAGACTTCCATGTTCTTGCTCAGTGAGGACGCTTCGTTCTTGAAGCTAGAGATGGAGTTGCAATTACTGCGTTGTTGTAGAAATTGGCCGAATGGGAGGTTATCCCAAAGAGCCTTTGGGTGGTGACTATCGTAGTGCAGTAAACTGTTGCCATCCATGGGCTTCTTGAAAGTGTTAATCGACACCTCACCGTTCCCCAATGTGATGGTGAGATCCAGGAAATGGATCTCTGTAGAGGAGACTGTGCGTGTGAACCTTAAGAAAGGGTTAAGTGTGTTTATCCACTCAAAGAAGGAGTTGCAGGTTGTTTCATCTCCCTTCCAAAGGATGAGAATGTGTTCTATGTAGCGACACAAGATCAGGATGTTAGTGGAATATGTGTTGTTGTTGTGGATGTTGGTGCATTTATCTCAGCCACATACAAGCGTGCTAGGCTAAGGTCAAAGTACTCCCCATTGAAGTACCCTGGTTCTGGTGGTATAGGCTGTTTTGATACAAGAAGAAGTTCTCTCACATTGCTATGGTGGCACAGTCCATGATAAAGCTGATCAGGGTCTGTGAGGTCCAGTTCTCAGCTAGCAAACGCATCTCCACAACACTCAGAGTTGCTTCTTGGGGGATGTTAGTCTATAATGCTTCCACCTCTAAAGTCATCAAGAAGTTCAAATTCAAAACATCTCTTGTGTCTTGAAGGTATGAAGGAATTTTGTTCTCTTGTGAAGACAATTCCTTCAAACCTTTAAGACACAAGAGATGTTTTGAATTTGATTGTGAATACAGAGAGAAGTGACAAGATCAACTTCTTGATGACCTTAGACTTGGAAGCGTCATACACCAACATCCCCCCAAGAAGCAACTCTGAGTGTTGTGGAGACGCGTTTGCTAGCTGAGAACTCACCAAACTCATCTAAGTCCCTCACCTGCATTCATCTTTAAGGCATCTCCATATTAAAAGTTCTCCGACAAAGAAGCCCCCATGACGGTCAGGCATTGCACCGCCAGCCAGACGAGGAATGCCCAATGATGAAGCATGACACCATAATAGGTGTGTGAGGGCACCAAGATCTTATTTTCAGATCTTCCAGCGACATGTACCTCAGTCACCTGGTTCAACTGGTTGTGTCCACTTGGCAAAGGTAGAACTACCCTGATTTTGATAACAAAAGTATTCTTCTGCAGGTGTAAATTCTAAGGGCCCTAATCACAAAGGTAAAGTGAGACGAAAGTCTAAGTTTACGGCTTTTGGTATTCACAAAGAGCATTTACTACTCGTAAATGTTGTGTCCTACTGGACACCTTCTAGTGTTCAGCCTTCTGTTGTAAACCCACTGTACACCTACCCATATCAGGCATCTCCGGTCAGGTGACCGTGCTAAGAAAAGGGTCCGGGCGCACGTGCCGTGGCCCAGTTATCACTACCTCACAGCTGTGTCTGTGTGCTTTATTGAGCAGCATTTGGGCCTAGTGCCCACAACATTACAATGACGATGAGGGGTTTGGACCCCATGTGTGCCACCTTGGAAGTCACCCTGTGAATGAAAGTGTCATGGGGTCCCTGCTGCAGCCTGCCTCTCAAGCGGGCACATCACCCCTAGAAGAAGGGGAACTAGCTATTCACCTTGAGTGGAGCACCAATCATCGTGACAAGGGCAAGAGCATGCCCCCTAATGCCTCCCTCCTGGGACCGCTGCTCTGGCGCCAGACTGTCGCCGCACAAGCCTGCTGCTGCACTCAGGCGACTACAAATGCAAGTTAAACGTGTGCCCATCCAGAACTCTGAGAGAGCCCGCAGCCCTGCCATCTCTAAACGACCGAAAAACCGCCTGCCACAACCTCCATCCACCCGCATGGAGATGGGAATAGTGTTAGCAAGACGGTGCTGGACCACACTGGGGCCGTAAAAGGGACTGCCAGTGAAGCAGCCTCCGTTGCTGTAAAGTAAGGACAGCCCTGCTCCCTACATCACGAGGTATCGGCTGCACCCCGTGACCACGCCCTCAGCAGCGGCAGTGAAGATAAGTGAAAAGATCTCCGGTACCTCATCAGATTGTTGTGCACCATGCGGTGTATGAAGGAAATGTACTAAGCGCTCCTGCTGGTATCTGTTGGCAGCGCACCGCTGGCAAGGTAAAGGACCGAACCTCCCCCCATCAGCGTGAGCCCCTGATGTCTTGTGGAGCAGCCCTACAGTACCCATAAGCAAAGGCCATGCTCCCTGCAACCTGCTTACAAAGCCGGCATAGGTAGGCGCAGCCCACCATACTGGGAAAGCGGCCTGTGTGTCATTACTTACTGGAGTCATTCCATGCGGTGGCCCGACCGGGGTTAAGAAGATGAGCCTCCCAGCACTGCGTGCTCCCTCCCGCATTGACAGCTCTAATTAGAGCGTGGCCTGCAGTTTCAGTGAACAGAGCCGTGACCTACTATGTGCTAGAGATGGAGTTGCAATTCATGCATCCATCACCACCCCCTTTTGTACTGCTATGTGCCTGCAGCGCCACCTGACTGCCATGAGTGGCAGTGCGTCTGCTACAAAAGGCAGTAAAGAGCACCTGCAGGAGTTGCAGTCCCTGCGCTGACATTCCCAGAGGCCAGCAGCATCAGGAAAGTTGCTGTGGCCTAGGAGTAAAAACTGCAGCTTCACCTGGTGGTCAATGTGCTAAACCACATACGCTGCATACAAGAACCTTGCAATAATAAAAGCCAGCAGTGTCCCGCGACCACGCCTCTGGTAATGCAAAACCCCCATAGATTAATTAGCTGTAAACTGGGGCACCTCTACACCTCCCTTGCTCAATGGTGAAGGAGGCTGTGAAGCACAGCCACAGTAAGTATTGATTGCACCCTGTGATCCCCCAGAAAGAGACTGCCTCTAACAGCAGCCATGCTTACAGGTAAATTAACACATGCCTTAAACCACAGACAAGCACAGATAGACACAAGCTCTATCAGTGCGGCACGTACCCTGAATCCAGTGGAAAAGCCCAAATGTTGCCAGAGTAGCCCTAATACAGAAGAGCCAAGGCTGTTGCTGAGTGTAATGTGCGCACCCCTAGTGGCCACCTGCTGACACTGACAGTGGATAAGAGAACACCGGTTGCACCCAGCTGCCCAGCAAGACAAAAAGGCACATGAGAGACATGTGTCCTTGTCCCTAGGCAGCAAGCTCAAGAACAGTACCCAGTCAAGCCTGAACAAGGGGTGAGACGCAGAGACTAGCCAAAAGAGCATGGCATGCGCCTCAGTGGTAGTCAGTCACCACAGCAATAAAGAGACAATGTCACAGAAAGCCTGATTGCATGCCAGTCACCCACTACAGTGACCATGCGCAATGTCAAGTGCCATCAGGGCTCTCCGATAGAGGCGAGGGGAGTAAAGGGCTCGAATTGCCTGAATGCAAGGGGGAGAGACTGTTAAACCCCTAAGAGAGCCCTACAAAGGCCAAAGCTTCTCCAACCAGTGGCACTAAACTCAGCAGGAAGCCAAAGCAGAAAAGTCTAAGGAAAGGCAACACCTAAGAAGAAGAGCAGGAGAGCAGCCCAAGCCACCGTCTGTCAGAGAAGGCTCAAGGGAAATTAGCCAAAGAGATGAGACCACCAGCAGAGAGAGACTGTGTACCCCGAGCAGAGACCCAAGAAGCACAAAGCTACCCCAGTCAAAATAAGCGTCAAGTGGCCAATTGGAATCTGGCATTTCTAGTGCTCTTCCATGCCCTCTTAACTATCTGCGACCAGGCCAAATCTGGTATGTCTTTATCAATATCGGTTACCCATTGGTCTTGTAGTTTCTGCAGCGGCGGCAAGCCCTCCCCAAGCATACGTCTATATAAGCAGGTGACGGCCTTATAAGTGCCCGCCGCCATTATGACATATTGGCACGCTGAGCTCACCGATGGCTCCGATCGGCCCCTACCCCAGTACTTTTGAATGGCAGCTATTAAGGCTGTATGGTTTAAATAGTGTCCTCGCGGAAGCCCGAAGTTCTCTTGCAGTGCACTATAGGGTAGCAAGGCACCATCTCCGTACAAGTCTCCCACTACCTGTAGTCCAAGGGACTCCCACTCCGCAAGGACCGACCAATCCCCGCCATGCGGAAGGGCGGTACACATACCCAGGGGTATCTCCGTGGCATAAGGGCGCTGCGTCCCAATTCTGTTGTGGTAACGTCTCCAGCAAAGCCTCAGAGTGCGTTCCTCAATGGATAACGAGTGCATGTGTAATTTTTGCCGAGGTATATCTGGCTCAAATTCATGGACGGGACCCCTAAATTCCAGCGCCACTGCTTGGGTAAGCCCTTGGAACTGTGCAGCCAAATATTATAACTCGAAGTCGGAGACAGCAAGCCCCCCCTCCACCCTCAGACGCATCAGTGTATCCAGCGTCACCCTCCGCCTCCTGTTCCCCCAGATAAAGCCACCAACCACAGATCGGAGCTGCCGAATGAAGGCGGTAGGCACCCACACCGGCAGTGTTCGGAAATAGTAAAGTAGTCGGGGAAGTGCCACCATCTTCAGTAGGGCCACGCGGTCTGCCACCGAAAAAGGTAAGGTTCCCCAAAACTGCATGCTACTCTTAAGACCTCTCATCGCCCTGCCAATGTTACTATCCAGCAAGTCCTCCTGGGTATGATAGATATGCGTCCCTAGGTAAGGAAGGCAGTGGGGTTCCCACATGATGCCGTGCGCCGGCGCAGGCGAATCGCATGCCGGGTCCACCGGGAAGATACAAGTCTTCGCTCAGTTAACTCTGAGACCAGACATTTCCCGGAATCTGTGCAACAATGCCCTGGCTCCCTCTAGTGCATCTCCCGCGTCCTTTAAAAACATAAGGAGATCATCCGCGTATAATGAGATAAAGTGCATCTGACCGGGGAGTCGTAGGCCCTGAAATGCTCTCCCCAGTTTAGCACTGATTGCTAATGGCTCTATAGCCAGGGCAAATAGTAACAGGTACAGCAGGCATCCCTGTCGAGTACCTCGCCCCACTGGATACGAGGAGGAGATGACAGTTCCCACCTTCACTCTGGCGCTCGCCGATGAGTATAATATCTCGGTCCAGCGGACGTAGCCCTCCCCAAGTCCAAATGCTCTCATAATAAAAAACAGGTAGGGCCACTCTAAACTATTGAACGCTTTTGCTATGTCTATAGAGAGGACTACCGCCCATTTCTCATCGTCGTGGTCCCCACCCAGTATGCGAAGCAATCGGCGTATGCTGCCCGCGGTGTTTCGAGTAGGAATGAAGCCGGCCTGATCAGGATGGACTAAACGTACCATATGCGGGAGGAGTCGAGAAGCCAGGACTCAACTCAAAATTTTATAATCAGAGGTTAGCATGGATAGGGGTCGGTACGCAGAGGGGTCAGTAGGGGCCTTCCCTGGTTTAAGTAGAGGGATGATGATGGCCTCCCTAGTCGAGGACGGCAGCACTCCTAACTCCCTGGCCTCTTTAAAAACTGACAGCAACCTAGGGGCAAGGATATCTACATAGGTCGAATAAAACTCGATGGGCAGGCCGTCGATTCCCAGAGCCTTGTTACGTGCCATTTGTTTGATAGCGCATCTAATTTCAGATAATGTAATATCCTGGCCAAGGGAGTCCGCCTGTTCCGCAACTATGGAGGGCAGCTCCAAATCTTCTAGGAAACTACGCATGTCTATGTCATCGGCTTGCAATTGACTGTCATACAATGCAGCATAACAGTTACGAAATCGGGTGTTTATCTGAAGCTGAGTGTATTCTAACGCTAGAATAGGAGTGCATCTAGCGAGGGGGTCCGCCAACTATGCCAACAAAGTACCCACCTCATCTCTTTCGGCATGTGCACGGGCCAAGTAAGCCCTATGGTCAAAGCACCTCAAGCGCTCCGCGACTACCGCCACTGCCTCTTTAGAACTCAAAACCAGTGCCCACGCCTCAGGATTAGTTAAGTGGGTACGCTCGGCTTCCCTAAGAGTCCTCTCTGCAGAGTTGATTTCTTGCAATAACGTCTTCCGTACTCCCACCCATTTAGTAATACACAAGCCCCAAATCACCACTTTAAAGGTGTCCCACTCCAGTGCCGTCGTCGTAGCCGCACCCTCATTATCGCTAAAGTATCGTTCTATTCCCGTCTCCAACTCAGCGCGGAAGACCGGGTCTTCTAGCATCTCTGGACGCAATCGCCAGGATGGTACGGCTGGGCATTCCAGGGCCCAGCAGAAGCACACCAGCAACGGGTTATGATCCGAGATGGTACGTGATAAGTATTCACTATGAACTACCATAGTAGCAAGGCCAGCGCTACACAAAACCGCATCGAGCCTCACATGTAATTCATGTAGGGCTGAGAAGTGCGAGTAATTTCACTCTCCAGTGTGCTGTGTGCACCATACATCTATAATTCCCCAGCTATCTTGCCACTGGGATCTGATCTTCGCTAATTTATGAATTGGGGCATCGGGCAATGGGGGATGAGATCTATGCATGGTCACGTCTGCTATGGAGTTAAAGTCTCCCCCCAGTAGCTCCGGGTCGGTGAAATAAACGGCCAGAGTTTCAGACATGTGAGCAAAGAAAGTCGCCTGCTCCACATTAGGGGCGTAAATGCTGCAAAGGGTCACATCCCGCCCGTGAAGACGTCCCATAACCGCCACATAGCGGCCCTCAGGGTCTACCAACTGCCCATGCCACCTGCGCTGCAAAACTAACCCTTCAACCTTAGTGAGGTGTGTCTCCTGTAGGAATACTATCTGTGCGCCCCTGCGTACTAAATATGAGTGGACCTTATATCGTTGTTGCATAGAGTGTACCCCCACACATTCCAAGTCATACATTTTACATCAGGTAATGGACCCATAATCCAATTGTAGAAACACAATAATTTGCCGCTCCCTTCTAGACACGCCGGTGAGTATCATTCCCCAACCAAATTTCCCCACATCCCCAACAATCCCATTCCCACCCTTAACACTACCCTCCCTCCCCATAACAGGCACTAACATAGTGAATCCTATCCAAACAGACCCCAACAAGCGCCCTCAAAACATTTTCAAAGGCGTTCTAACTGGGAACCATCCGGTGGGGGTGGGATAGAACCCAGCAATTCCACAGCAACCAGTTGATGCTTCCAGCACCAACCCCCCAGTAAGGTCCGAATACTCACCCATGAGGTGACAGCGCCCCCCAACCAATAAAAGAAAGGCATTGAAGCAATCAGGTGAACCCGCTGCCCCCCAGGCATCCCACTCACCCCAGACCCAAGCAACCTGCAGATCCACAAAGTTTGGTACGGCAGTACCCACAGGATAAATCACAGAGTCTACCTTGCTTGTCATGGAGCGTCCACCATATCATCCGCCGTACCCGGTGTCACCTTGGGAAGAATCTGGCTGCCAGATTCAGATAGCTCAGTCTAAGTTTCATCAGCTTCTTTTTCAGAGCCCGTAGATGCCACCTGCGAGGACGCCTCGGTCCCAGCAATATTCACAACAGCCTGCAGCGCCGCCAAATGTTCCGCCTCCGTTTGAGACATCGAGGGGCCCCCAGGCATTGATCGCCGTCTCCCATTACGACGGGGCTGATGAAGTCGCTGTTCCATCGCCGGTCGCTGCGAGGGCAAACCAGCCGCTCCCTTACTGACTCGATATTACTCCAACCATGCCCAGGCTTCTTCAGGGCTATTACAAAAATGCGTTTTGCCATCCGGTGCGATTTGTAAGTGTGCGGGAAACATCAAAGAGTATTGTATGCCTTCATCACGGAGCGCACGCTTGACCACCAGAAAGGATGTTCTAGCCCATTGTATTTCAAGTGTGTAATCTGGGAACAGTTTAACATTGCTATTGTCCACAGCATAGGGGCCCGAGGTTCTGGCCTTATGAAGGAGTAGGTCACTGTCTCTATAGTGTAGGAGGCGTGCCACCACCGGCCGAGGTGGGCGTCCAGGATCTGGCGGGCGTACAAGCAGTCTGTGGGCCCTTTCTAGTGTATAAAACTGCGACATGCCCGCTGGTGCAACCACATCCCGGAACCAGCGCTCTAGGTAGGCCACCATATCAGATCCCTCAATTCGTTCCGGTAGGCCCACCACGCGAACATTGTTCCTTCTATTGCGGCCTTCCGCATCGTCAGCTTGCTTCTCCAGGGTCCGCAGCCGGGATAAAATGTCTCCCATCTGAGCATTCAACTTGCGCTGATCATGCCCCATTTCGTCCAGCTTAACCTCCGTCTGTCGCACTCTGTCAGATGACTTAGCATGATCAGCCTTTAAGAGACCGAGTCCTGTTGCCACCTGTGCAATATCTTGTTGAAAGGCCGTTCAGGTATCTGTTATGGCTTGCAAGATTTGATCCACTTGGTGCTGCAGGAGTTCTCCAGGAGGATTAGTCGCCGGGTCAGGCAACCCCCGCTCCGTGTTTAGCTCCGTACTATCCAGGAGAGGACCCCCCTGTTTCCCCCGGGGTTTCCCCATGGTCAAATTCCTCAGGCGCTTCCCAGCACAGCAGGGTGGGGTGGGCGGCCGGCCCCTCTTCCCCCAGTCACGTCCGAAGTAGTTGCCTGTGTCGCCCCTCACAGCGGGGGGCCAAGAATGAGCGGTCACAGCAGCAATAGCCAAGCACCACCAGGCAGGAAGCGCCGAGACCGGACAGCTCCACCCCAACAAAGCAGCGAAGTGGAGGCGCCCAGAATCCAAGAACTCCAGAGGCCGCTGACCCAAAGAGCGGCACCGCCAACCAGCAGAGCACAGGCAATATGCCCAGCAGGAGGTACTCCTTCCAATTGGCTTCTAGTTACTCCCAAGCTGTACCGTTTCTGCGCAATACTGCCTAATTGCATATAGTGCTCCTGGCCTAAAATCTGTGTGCCATCGGGGAAGGGTCGCTCAGCTGAGAAGTTTTATGGCCGCTGCAAGCTAGGATCCAGAGTTGCACTCCCCAGCACTGGCGCCGCCGCTGCAACACGCCCAATGATACTCCAGGAGGGGCATCCAGCATCCCCATCAGCCAAGCCTCGCCGCCAACCGGGTCAGTAGCCTCCCGGTCGTCCCCTGTGGGTTCCCGCAGCGATCCCCGCTGTGTCGTCTGGCGGAGGGGGGGAGGAAGGAGGAAAGGACACGGCCAGCAGTGCCGCTCCCACGCACTCCCCCACCGCTGCCCACCCCGGGTAAGAGTCCAGGCCCCCAGCAGCAACTCCTCACCGGCGGCTATCAGTCGCGCACTGTTCCCCGCCAAAGGTCTCTCTGAGGGCGGTAGGCAACACCTCCACTCACCCCTCGACCGGGCACGGCCCCCGGCACAGCAGCACAGCTTTCACCACTCAATTCCACAGCCCCACTCGAGCGGTCTTCTCAGGGCTCCGCAGATTGCTCCGCTCTGCCATTACGGGGGGAGGGGGGAGAAAGGCCATGCTGCCGGCAGCGCCGCACCCACTTAGCCCCCTCACCGCAGTCCGCCACAGGAAAACAGTCCACCACTCCGACTGCAGCCAGCCGCGCCCCACCAGGGACAAGCACCGGGCCCGCGTCTCTCCGCCAGCGATGGGCTCGCAACAGGCAGCAGATCAAGGCCACCCTCACACAGCCCTCGGCCGGGCCCAGCTCCGGAGCGCCAATGCAGCCCCCACCGCACAGTCAGGTCCGCAGGGGGTCCCCACTCAGCCGCCAGCGCCAGCGGGTCAATCGCCGCGCTTCTCAGGCCTCCAGGCAGGGCCACTCAGTCCTCCGCAAAGTTCCATCGAGCAGATAACATCACAGCCGCCGCCATTTTAGGCAGCGGCCGGGTCCGGGAGCTTATCGGGACCCCTGAGTGCGCAGGAGACACCGTTCTCCTCGAGGTTCGTAGGGGCTGTCGTCAGCACCCCGGTGCACGGACATGAGAAATTTGGGGGCCCGGAGCAGCCCCCAAAACAGGATAAATTGCGGGGTTAGTGCGGAGCTACAGGCTCACGCTTCCTATCTCATCGGCTCCGAAGCCACGCACCCAACTCGCAGAAGGTATGTGCATGACATCCCATGTCATGCATTGATTGACTGCACTACTCCTGTACGAGCAATTCAGTTACCATATTATTTAGAGCTGTTTTGGGAAATCTCTTTAACTGAATAAAAATGGTTTACTGTTTCCTCAGTTCAGAAGGCCAGGATGTCTTTACCCATCTTTTGGAAAATTGGTGTACCTCAAAATGTGACAGTAGATCTGTTCTGGCTTATTTGGTTAGAAAGGCTGTTTTAAAAAAATATCTTATGGGGTTAGGGAACCTGCTGCAGAGAGTGTTGTGTGATGAGTAAATCTCAGGAAATAATAATGGTAAGATAACTCTATGGGCCAGATGTAGGTAGATACCATTTACCAATTCTAAAATACCGAATTTGACCGATTCGGTATTTTAGAATGGGTAAATGGTATGTAGGTATTCATTCGGTAATTTTTACCGAATCGGTAAAATTCGGTAAATACCGATTCGGTATTTACTGAATCTGTATTCCCCATTCATTCCTATGGGCCTCCAGGCCCATAGGAATGAATGGGGAATACAGATTCGGTAAATACCGAATCGGTAAGAGGGGGGAAGACCTACAAGGGTGGCAGGGTGTCACATTGACACCCTGTTGCACCCCTGAATAGTGCATGGGTGCACATGTGGCACACTGCCAAATGGCACTGTTAAAAAAGCACAAAATTGCTTTTTTAACGGTTTTCGTTATTTACCACTAACTTGTAGTTGGTGGTAAATAACGAATCCTTACAAGTGAAAAGCAATCACTTGAGTGCTTTCTACATTTCAGATTCGGTAATTTACCGAATCGGTATTTAAGAATTCGGTAATTTACCGATTCCTTAAATTACCGATACGGTAAATTACCGAATCTGAAATGTAGCCACCTACATCTCAAATGCCTAATACCGGTCGGTAACGGCCGAAATTCGGTAATTTCGGCCATTACCGACCGGTATTAGGCTTCCTACATCTGGCCCTAAGTTCTGTGTTTTGTCACGTTTTGATTTTGTCTCAAAAGGTAGCATTACTGATTAATGTGTCCCCTGCAAAGCACATCATGTAGCATGCAGATGACAGATATTTTATTTTACGTAGATAGGTAAATGGGTTACTATTTTTGACACAGAGATCTTTTATTACTTGAAGTTCATACATTGGAATCCTTCTAATATAGCACAGTGAACAATGAACTGCCATCAAGGACCTGCATGCAAATTGCAAGGCATGGGTTTAATATTGTATAGTTTTTCCTCAAACTGCTATCATAAAACTACCAAAACTGGTTTATTTTAGTAGTAATAAAATCTTATTAGTACAGACAACTCAAAGCACTGCGTTTAGTTTTATATTCTTTATATCCTGACTTTGTGTTTCTCTCGGCCATGCATTCTTAACATAAAATGTCTACAATTCGGGACGATATGTGACACCTACACCATAAACCTCCCTGTCTTATGTAACATTCTGTACATTGGTTTACATATTTGTGTGATTCATTGACAATGTATGTGTGCACGTATTGTAAAGCAATCTGACATCTACACTGGGATAAGTAGCTTTATAAAAGCCACAAATAAAAAAATAGGAAGTGCTATTTATATTGTTTTTCATGTAAATACTCGTACAAACCGGTACATCTGACATTCTTACAGTGCATGGTTATCTCTTATGTACAGGGGTCAAAGAAATTCACATGCTTGTCTCTAAATTGAAATTTTAAGTACTTGTCAAGTGATAAGAACCTGTGTACCTTTGTTTCTCTTAGTTGATTGGTGCCTAGGTGTTAGTTTACAGATAGCTCCCAGCTAGGATCATAATGGGACAAAGGGAGGGCTGATGGTCCTTAAACCCCTTCCGTGCTCCCGTCGGCCATTGGCCGACGGGAGCACTCCCTCCCCAGTTCTGCGAACGGCCACGGCCGTCGCAGCCCCGCCCACTCAATAGAACGCCCGCACTGCGGGGGAATTACCGCCGCAGTTAAGGCGTTAAAATCGTTTTTTATTTTGGGGCCAGCTGGAATCTAAAAAACAAAAGCCCCGTCGCTGCCTGCCCTATCATAAAGCAAACAATGTGGGGGTAAAGCTGAATTCTGTGCTGGTGGTGGAAAATGAATCCAGGACAAATTCAGCAAATCCATGGAGGTTTTTTAGAGATCACTCGGGGTTGCAGCTGCTCGTTTGCCGTTTGGGGCCCCTGGCACTACCTTTGCGACCCCTGACCTCAGAGGTGGCAAAGTCAGTGCAGGAACACAGAGCCACTTCCACCTTATGGACATCGGTCTAGACACCACTTTCTTGTTTTCAGTCCGTTCTTTTATTACACTAATAGTGAATAATATCATTGTTAGAACTGGGGGTCTCTAGTTGGCAGAGGTAGGTACCACTGTCCAAATAGGGACCCTTGCTTCTAGTCAGGGTAAGGAGGAAACACTCTTCAGATAGCCCCTGCTCACCCCCTTGGTAGCTTGGCACGAGCAGTCAGGCTTATTGAAGGCAATGTGCAAAGTATTTGTACCAACACTGAAGAACCGGGTTATTTAAGACCCAGCGGCGCCAGGGGCACGCCCAAAGTCTTCGGGTTCCACCTGTCTTAAAATACAGAGACACGGAAACTTCTTGGTGGCGTCAAAGATCGAATTTATTGGCTGCAACCAGAAACAGAGGGCCACGAAGTACAACAGCGTATATTCGTAGGAGACTGCTCAACTTTACAAAGCAAGTCATCCCTTTTTATGCCAAACATTATGCTTCAGGCAAACATTCCTTATTTACAGTTTAACCAATCACATGTTTTCACAACTAAAGTATTGCATGACGACAAACCCACCTTTCAGTTGCCCGGCCCACCATTAATTATACAGGAAAGCCCAACATTCCTTACAATAAGTCAAACGACACCCATAATAAAAAGACCACAACCCATGCCATAAAAGAGGTCATAAAGGAAGAACAAGAACAGATATAGAGCAGGATAAGACAGGTGTGTGTGCATATCAAACTTTACAATGTCCTGTGCTCTGATCCTTAATCTTGATCAGCTCTAAGGCAAGGAACTAGTTCAACCAGGTCAGCTTTAGGCAACGAGGTCAGTTCGCTCGGTTCATCCAAAAGTCAGCGTGACCTCGAGCCAACGTGTACGTGTACCAAGAACTCGCTCGGTCATAGTCGTCGGCCTATGTGAGGGCAACCACAAATTGGCTGCCACATACAAAATGGAACCCAGGGTTCAGAACGAAATCTCCACATAGATGATGATTCTGTAGGTCTAGCAGTGCAAGATCGCTCGTACTTGCCGAACTCACTATTTACGGTTCGCTACTATCAAATTCGTAACAAAACCATACTATTTATGAAACGGGTTCAGAATTCACGGAACCACAGACCCTCCTTTGGCCCTTACATAGGCAATCACTCAATCTGTGTCTGAGTCGATGTCAATATTCATCAGATCATCAAGATGCTGCTGGAGCATCATCCTATTACTCAGGAATTCTCTTGAGACCGATCCTCTCACACACGTAGCAGCACAGAGGCCACATATGGCAGGGCTACACTGTACACAAAGACAACATGAGAAGAGAATCACTAAAATCATCCCGATGATCATCAAAATCTTCCATCCCCAGGTCCAGAACAGTCCCCAAAACCATCCAATCAACGACTAATCTCCTTTATCCACATGTATAGACTCAGAGATCTTATGTAACTTGGAAATGGCCTGGTATACCGTAGGAGCATT
This sequence comes from Lissotriton helveticus, assembly GCF_964261635.1. Taxonomy (NCBI): domain Eukaryota; kingdom Metazoa; phylum Chordata; class Amphibia; order Caudata; family Salamandridae; genus Lissotriton; species Lissotriton helveticus. The sequence goes on from NC_136063.1 coordinate 1,307,923,123, forward strand.
ATCTGGTATGAAAACGCAGCAACTCGATTGGATCACTTTACATACCCCACCTCGATCTGCAAGTATGACGTCTAAAACCATTCGATTCTGTAACGTCATAAGGCTATCCGCTTGAAGCTCAGCAGTCAGATTACTAAGGGCACCGGCAGTTTCATTTATGGTGGTTTCAACCACTCTCGTCAATTGCCGCACGTTTCTACTGTTTGCCATAGGTCCCCAAAACGGTAGGAAACCCTTGAAAAAGTCTCCCACTTCTTGTCCCGTAGTATCTTCCTTATTGAAGACACCCCTAACAACTCTGTTATTACTGTGGTAATCTACGGCAGCAGTATACGTAGGAAGCAACATAACATGTTCCTGAAAAATCAGGGGGCAACCATGTATATGCTCTATCATAGCAGACCAAATACGTGCCCTTAGTTGCTAAAAAAGGTGGGGAAGTTTGGGACGCAAAGACATACGTCTGAGTACAAACACTCTTCCCTAACTGAGCTCTCAAATTCTTGCCTTTCCCTTTCAGACAAAAATGACCACGATGGGGTACAATCCAAATCGGAGGTGACCTTTTCCGTCTCTGCTTTTCACTCAGACTAATACTATATCCAGTCACGTTCCATCCGATATAAGCTAATGCCTCATCTTTGGGAATAGTCTCATATGTATCGATATCTCTAATCATATCTGTTATTCCCTTCACTAAGGCACTATTACTTGAATTGTCTCTCATGGAACGCAGGGGATAGACTTCGTTGGCATAAATAAACATCGTCTGATATGCCCATACGGACCCATTGTAACTGAATGGCAAAACCAGGTAAGGAATACCTCTATCCATAGTATGTGGCATAAGACCACACACCCAACAATTAGTGGTGTTCACTACTAACTGGTGCTGATGGAGGAGTTGCACAAACGAATTATTAATGAATTCTGACCTTCTGATCAATTCATGTTCAGGAAAAGGGTGAAACGAATGTAAAGAAACAATAGTAGGAAAAGACATGGGTTGGGAAGTAGGTGCAAACGGCTGTTGTGTGGCATAGAAATCCAAACCCACACAAGTTAACACAATATTCAAAAGCATTAGGGAACACGTTATTAAAAAACATTTGCTACGGACCAATATACATATTCGAACTTTAGAGTCCATTGTCCTAACATTCTGGGCAGCATAAAAAAAACTCCATCCTCTAACCGTGCTGTTCGCGGCAGTTGGTTCTCTTCTGCTAAGGAATGCGCCTGTCAGTCTAGGGAACTTCCTTGGACCAACCAGATCCGTCGACCTTGTGTCTACACGGCTTGCACTCCCAAGCCTTTATACCGCGACCCTACAGCTGAACCCGGATGGTGGTTTGAAAAACTAAAAATAAAAAAGTTTCTTGATCTGCTAAAGTGTAAATTCAGTACATAAAAAAAGAAAAATATTTTATTTGTCCATATGTACAGTCTTTCTTGGTCTCAAATCATAGCGTTCTTTATCAGGTACAGTCTGATCCTGGAATAGAAGATCCGGATTGGTGGTGTCAATCTTCAGATGAGGAGGCACAGCAGCTTGCAGAAAATCATCATCCTCACGTTCAGACCGTGTCCATGTCAAATGAGCATCACTAAATGGAATGAATCTAGGGACCTTCTCACAATCGGAATTGGCAATACTATCCCTTACCCACTGATCATATGGTAAAGGCAAAGGAACTTTTTTACAGTGGGTGGCATGCACCCAGTTCTTTTTGCCTGCTACTCTAACAGCGGTTCTAGTAACCAACAAAATCAGATAGGGGCCTGTCCATCTAGGTTCCAAGTTCTTAGTGCGCTGAAAATTCTTCACAAGGACGTACTGTCCAGGTTCAAGTACGTGGCCTGGATCTGTTCTAGCTGTCGGCAAAGTATCATAGACCTGTTGGTGGAGAACACGTAATTTAGCGGTCAAGTCATGTAAGTAATCCACCAACATAGGGTATTCAATACTGCTGTATTCTTTCGGACGAGGCACTCCCCAAACATTCGCTGGACGACCAAACACAATCTCATATGGACTAAGTCCCGCTCGAGAATGCACAGTCGTCCTAGTTGACAAAAGAGCCAACGGCAAGGCATCTGGCCATGTAAGACCAGTACTCGCTTGTACCTTAGCCAATTTCAGCTTAAGCGTACCGTTGTAACATTCAACAAGTCCAGCAGACTGGCGGTGATTTGCTGCATGGAACTTCTGATTAATTCCTAAGCCAACACACACTTTCTTCATAATCTGACCCACAAATTCACTTCCATTGTCTGACCACACAATTCTCGGCAATCCGTACCTAGGAAAATACTCTCTCAACAAAACCTTGGCTGTAGACAAGGCAGTATTATCTTTTAGGGGGTAAGCCTCTATCCATCTAGAAAAGGCGCAAACAACCACAAGAACATATTTCAGATTGTTGCATCTCTCCATGTGAATATAATCTAACTGTATCACTTCAAACGGATACGTCGGAGGAGCAAAATGACCAGCTGGAGTTGGAATTCCCTTACCAGGATTATATTGCAGACAAATCATACGATGTTTGACCATGTTCTCTGCACACTTCGGGATTCCAGCATTCTGCCAAACTGGAGCCAACAACTTGCATATTCCTTTCGAACTTATGTGAGCCAATCCATGAGCCATTGTAACCACTGGGAGCACATACGCATCTGGCAACAACCATCGCTGATGTTCCCACAACTCAATCCAACAACCTGTAGAATCCAACATACCCGTACTCTCTCTCCAAACATTCATTTCCTTTTCTGTAGCTTCAGCCTGAATCGTCTTCACACTTTCTATCGTGTCTTCACACATTCCACCAGCCATAACCCATCTTGCTGGGCCTGCAACATACATACGGCTCATCATGTCCTTCGCTGTTTCCTTCGCAACTTCATCCGCAAACGCATTCCCTCGACCAACATCGTCCACAAGTTTCTTATGCGCACTACATTTCACAATTGCAATCTGCTTTGGGAGAGTGAGAGATTCCAAAAGTTCATTCACTAACTGCCCATGCTGAATTTTAGTTCCATGAGAAGTAAGGAACCCACGCTCTCTCCACAAACGCCCAAAACTGTGAGCAACACCAAACGCATACTGACTATCGGTATAAACCATCACTCGCTTTCCTTCTGACAACACACACGCTCTAGTCAGTGCAATCAACTCTGCTGCTTGCGCAGAATTCTGTGGTATCCGTGCTGTCTCAACAACTGTATTTAAAGTTGTGATAGCATACGCTGCAGTCGTTTCACCATTAGGAAGCTTAAAACAAGAACCATCAACCCACAGCGTACCATCCACATTTTCAAAAGGAGTGTCCTTTAGATCCACTCTAGCTTTTGTTTCTTCCTCTGTACGAAGAAAACAATCATGCTGTTCTTGATCATCCGTCTCTGTAGAGATCGGCAATAACGTAGCTGGATTCAACACATTACATCTTTTAATGTGAACATAGGTAGCCAACAGTGTCAACTCATAGCCTGAAAGACGTGCACTAGTAAGGTGCTGTGTCTTAGTCCTGTTTAATAGGGTATCCACTGCATGCGGAACGATCACAATCAGCGTATTATCCAATACCAAACCAGCAGACTGTCGAATAGAAACGGCAGCTGCGGCTGTAGCTCTCAAACAACTCGGCAATGCTTTAGCAACTGGGTCTAACGTTGCTGAGAAGTACACACATGGACGCTGCTTGTCCCCAAAAGATTGTGTCAACACTGACAACGCACATCCTTCTCTCTCGTGTACATACAACGTAAAAGGCTTGCTATAGTCTGGAGTACCCAACACAGGAGCCGAACACAATGCATCACGTAATTCAGAAAACCTTTTCTGGCATTCATCAGACCAAGGAAGAGGATACGGAGTATCTTTCAGAGTCAATGCTAACAGAGGTTTCGCCAACAATGAAAAATTAGGGATACAATACGATGTGATACCCAAAAAAGCACGAACTTCTCTCTGTGTCGATGGTACACTCATTTGCGCATTCGCCTGAATTCTTTCTGTGGTCAATTTCCTTCCCTCCTTCGACAGGAGATGACCTAAGTTTTTTTTTTTTTGCAGAGTTTTATATAGCGCGAACTAGACCCGAACCGAATCAGGTATCAGAGCGCTTTACACATTTTCCAGTTACGTTACATGAGGACACACTTTCATTTTAGGCACGGGGAGATTAAGTGATTTGCCCAGAATCACAGGAGGTTTTGGCGTTGTTACCGAGACTCGAACCCAGATCCCCAGGTCCGAGGTCGAGCGCCCTAGCCGTTAGGCCAACTCCTCACCCCTAAGTAGGTTACCTCTTGGCGGCAATATTGCAACTTCGAAGGCGACACTTTATGATGAAGGTCAGACAAATATGGCAACAACGAAAAAGTAGCCTCTTTACAAATCTTTTCGTCATCAGCAGTAATCAATAAATCATCGACATACTGAATAAGAGTCGAACCAACTGGTAACACAAACCCGTCAAGCTGAGTTTTCAATGCTTGACTATAGATTGAAGGGCTTTCACAATAGCCTTGGGGAGCTCTCTTAAACCGGAAGCTTCGTCCTCCTAATGAGAAGCCAAAAATATCCCTACTCTCCTCAGCAATAGGAATACTGCAGAAAGCATTCTTCAAATCGATGACAGAAAACCAGGCTGCCGAAGCAGGAATCAAAGTTAACAATGCAGTGATATCTGGTACCACAGGAAACTGCGGCACGACAATCTTGTTGACCTCTTGAAGGTCGATCACAAACCGGTACACAGGTGGCTGAGAAGCATCAGTACGTTTAAAAACAGGCAAAACCGGACTATTGCACATGTTACCTCTCGTTTCCTCAACCACACCCTTCTCAACCAGATCATAGACAATCGCTAAAAGAGCTCTCTCACCATCGCTCGATATTTTGTATTGTGGTATACGAGGCAACTTAACATTTGACTTTAGCGTAACAACATACGGTGGAATCTGCAAAAGACCAACATCATTTGGACCTGTAGCCCAAAGCGTTTCAGGAAGCGAACTCAATTCCAGTGGCAAACAATCTTTCGACAAATACATTGGAGAAATCACTTTCTTACCAAGAGTAAGTTGTACTCCCGAAGGAAAACAATGCAATGCCGCATACAATCTTTTCAGCAAATCCAAACCCAACAGATTCTCACCACAACCAGTCGTTAGAATAAGTGGAGCTTCCAATTCACAAGGGCCAATAGAAAGGGACAAAGGACTAGAAACTGGATTACGAACTGGGGCGCCTGAAAATCCTACGGAAACATTGGTCAAGCCAGACAAAGGTGCGCCAGGGAGTTTAGAATACATAATAGAACTCTTTGTCACACCAGTATCCAAAAGAAAAGGTTCTACTACACCTGATGTAATCACTTCAACATACGGTCCACTCTGAACTACTGGAACTGACACTTTGTCCATGGCTGTCCTAGTTATCATTATAACCAACACTCTCACCTTCAACATAGTAATCCTCAACATAGTACTGAGGAGACTGACCACTCGGAACATTCTGTCTATCAAAATAATTTGCAGAATTCTGTAGGGAAGAGGAACGCTCATTCTGGGGGATCACACCACGACCTCTTCCTCTAGGCGCTTGCTGAAAACCACCACGACCTCTCTGACCAGGTGCACCATTCACACGCTGTAACAATGTCGGACAACTATTCTTGAAATGACCTTCCTCTCTACAGTAAGCACACTGATTAGGGCCAGGAAAGAATCGCTGAGCATAAGGCTCGGGCTTCTGTACCAATCTCTGAAATTGCGGAGGTTGCTGAAACTGAGGCTGATTCTGATGAGGCGGATAAGCTTGCTGCAAAAGAACTTTCGTCTTTAAATCTTTCGTTTTCTTCTCCGCTTTATCCTTCTCATCTTTATCCCTATTCTCGTAATATTGGGCAGTAGCCAATATCTGGGCCGACGAAGAAACGGCCCATGAACTCTCAGAGTCCTTCAACTTATTAGAAAGTTCGGGAAGCAAATTAAAGACAAATTTATCCACGAACAACCTTTGACCACCTTCCGTACTCATATCCGGACCACTGTGATCGATAAACATCTCTTCAAACCTAGTGAAGAAGTCAGACACACTCTCATCTTTCTTCTGCTTGCATGCTGCTAACTTATCCCAATTCACTCGTAAAGCAGGCATCATCGTCTTCATCAAAGTAATAATTCTACCAGGTAATTCTGCAACTAAGGGTTCAGGTTTAGCACCTCCCTCTTGTCTACCATCTGCAGCAACAATATTCGCCCACGTATCACCTAACTCTGCTGCATGATTCGCATGACGAATCTTCACCCACAAAGGTTGCGGAACTACATTACCCATCAACATGTCAATGTTGGCCAAATTCATTATACACGCATCTACTGTCTGAGACAACTCTTTGTAGTAACCAGCAGGATTCTTACGAGGATCAGGTAAGGTCTGCTTAAGAGCCAAGACCTCTGCTCTCTTCCAAGGAACATGTACCCATATTCGCTGAAAATGAGCCGGTGCGGCAACAATACCCTGATTTACATTAGCCTGAACTGCTTCCTTCCATACAGGAGGAACTTCTCTCATAGGATACTGCTTCACTTTCCTCCTAACAGAGGAATCAGGTTCATACAACGTCTGAGGCGGAAGTCTAGATCTAAAAGCCAGTATCGTCTCTACAGCATCTGTAACATCAGTGTCCACTATCATCCCTTTAGCAAAATCTGACTGAACATCAAGCACATCCTGCGGAATCGGACCCAACTCATTATCTTCCCATTCCTGGCGCAGGAAAGTACACATCACATCGAAAACATACCTTTGCTTAGGCGGTTCCCACTGAAAGAAAACATCCATAACCGCTGGCAAATTATACCTTGAGGCATTCAAAATCCATCTACGAGCCAACAAATCCAACACTGTCCGTTCCTCGGAACTAGGAAGCTGACTACGACTCTGTTTACGTTCCGAAACAGGGGTCATATTCAATGACCCAAACAATGGAGACAACAGATTAACAACAGTCTTGGTCATTCGTTTTCGAGCAGAAGGAGAAGAAGCAGACATAAGAACAGGAGAACAAGTATTCTGAGGCAAAGAAGGTGTAGGCATGAGAACAGTCAGAGTCAAAGAAACAGAAGTAGAAGGCAAAGGAGTTTGAGGCAAAGCTGGTAGCAAAGATGGCGACCCTAGAGCGGGTTGCACAGGAGGAGGCAAAACCATCTGTGGAGCACCGGGTGGCTGAACAACAGCAGGAGGTTGAACAACAAAGGGTGGAACAACCGGTGGTAATGGAGGCGCAGTAGCACCCTGTACATAAGGAGGTGGCAATCTCAGTAAATGAGAAATCAAAGAATCTTTTTCAAGATCCTCAGTCACTTTCGGAGGAGAAGACGGCAAGGCCGGATAACATTTATCTATGGCCATGCAACGCTGTCTATCTAGAACTTCATTAGCTCGTTCCTCTCCATCATCCCTATACTGTCTAGCAGCTTGTAATACTGACATATTCCTATCTTTCCTATCTCTTTCCGCTTGCTTAATTTCTCTCTGTTTGGCTTCCTTTCGCCAAAGGCGGAAAGAGTCAAACATCGCCGGCCGGGCTTTCTTCTTAAATAGCGCTACTTCCAAATTATCTAGAATATTAGATTCGAAACTACCATATTGGGGCCATCTTTCCTAGTATAGTGAATCCATACTTCGTTATAAGTAATAGGACCCACACCATGTTTTAAATAGAGCTCGTAAGTCGGAGTTCCAACCGGAGGTATCGGACACGAGTCCTCCAATCGGGAATCCCTGTTGCAACTACAACTAATTTTTCGTTTACAGACATTAAAACCACATGGTCTTAATGATCGTGTTGAATACAGCCGTTACCTGTAATTACTGTATATTGATTGTACTACCGATTGCTCTTTATTATATCATGCTTCATCTTATTCTTAACCATCCCATTCACCTGATTTGAGCACTCACCCTCTATCTTTCACACCACTCTAAGATGGCCGCCACAGTAACGCCCTTCGTTTGTTCACCACGCGTTAACCCGCCCCTTTCCTTTACTCACATCCCGCCCTCGAACTTTATTTACCTCCACACATGAACAGCAAACTAACTAGCACCTCCAGATCCTCGGGAAGGAGCGGCAAGCCCTCTCGCTCACCTTATGAAGTAAGTCTCATAACTTCAGACTCGAGCGGAACCTTTTCGGTCCCCGCGTACTTTCGGCACTCGCTGTTCTACCTGCCACCTGTTAGTTGCACTTTTAATATTCACCGTTCACATCACTCTTAACAAACGTCTGCCCACCACTTTAATTTGATCGTCACTTAAGAATTAATAATAATCGTCATCCCACCTGGTTTATGTTTCCTCCTCATCCTGACACGGGCATATTTCTTCTTCTGTTTTAGCTCTCCTTGATGAAGGGAGTTCCGCCCGAAATGCATTGGAGCCTGTATTAAGCATTTGGAGCCTGTATTAAGCATTTATCGTCGATATGATTTGAATATCAACGAGATTTCTAAAGGAACTATTCATGGAAAAATACATTCTTTAAACCGCTGAAGAACTTTGGAATCAATTTGTTTTGACCCTACATGGAGTGCCTCATTGGGGGATGTATCTGCATTTTTATGCGTACACCACATGGTTCATTAAGTTAAGCGTTTGACGGTAACGCTACCCTCGAGAGCACCCACTCCTACTTACCTGCATCCTAACATTTGCTCAAACTCGGCAGTGCACCACCTACAGACTTTCTTGGCAACTACAACTAAACCATTTCCTAATTTTGCTAAGACCAGGCATCTTCGCTCACTAATCTAGCTTCCAACTTCAAGGGGTTATCGACTATCGATATACTCGCAAATATACGAGCCCCTCGGCTTCGATTGCTGCAGCAGCCGAATTAAACCAAGACCAAGGACCAATCAAAGAACCAAACCAAGAACCAAACCAAGAACCAAACAAATTCGTGGGAGCGACCCACTTATACTTAACCAAATATCTGTCACGTCACCAGAAGACCGTCTATCGTCTCGCTCTACAAATCATCTATCGAGGGTCCAAGACAGGGCGACAGTCAGGGCAGCAGTCCTTCGTAGCCGTTAGGAAGCGGGAAGCCTCCCAGAAAACACCTTTGGTCCACGTCGACATACAGGGGTCGATGAAGTGGCGGCCTTCCTCCAGAATTTCCTCACGTGGCTCCTCACGAACCTCAGGCTTGGACCGGTACCGCTGAAGTCGCCCCACGGTGGGCGCCAATTGAAGAACCGGGTTATTTAAGACCCAGCGGCGCCAGGGGCACGCCCAAAGTCTTCGGGTTCCACCTGTCTTAGAATACAGAGACACGGAAACTTCTTGGTGGCGTCAAAGATCGAATTTATTGGCTGCAACCAGAAACCGAGGTCCACGAAGTACAATAGCGTATATTCGTAGGAGACTGCTCAACTTTACAAAGCAAGTCATCCCTTTTTATGCCGAACATTATGCTTCAGGCAAACATTCCTTATTTACAGTTTATGATTATCAACGAGAGAGATAGGGCTCGAGTCAACACTCCTGTGCCCCATAAGGTTTATAAAAATCAACAGAGGAGTGCTAAAGTGCAATGTAGAAAAAGAATACTAAAGCAAAAATAAATAGAAAAATGAGAAAAAAGTGACAGTTTATTCCCGGACCCCTACCTGAGTTAGGTAGTCCTGTGTTCCAGCATGTCTAATCCTACTAGCCAGGAGGCGACCACCCTGTGGACCGGAATGACTGAATCCGACAAGGCAAGGCAACAAACCTTTTGATTAGAAGGACCCTCACTCACCACTAGTTGGTGACATGCTTCATCATTGGGTCCCCGCTGGGGTGACCGAATGCCGCCCCAGCGTGCTACAACGCCTGAGTTACAGCGGAGCGGGTCGGTGGTGAGTGTACTAGTGAATCAACTCAAATGTATTTTTTTTTATTTTTTTATTTACAGTTTAACCAATCACATGTTTTCACAACTAAAGTATTGCATGACGACAAACCCACCATTCAGTTGCCCGGCCCACCATTAATTATACAGGAAAGCCCAACATTCCTTCTTACAATAAGTTAAACGACACCCATAATAAAAGGACCACAACCCATGCCATAAAAGAGGTCATAAAGGAAGAACAAGAACAGATATAGAGCAGGATAAGACAGGTGTGTGTGCATATCAAACTTTACAATGTCCTGTGCTCTGATCCTTAATCTTGATCAGCTCTAAGGCAAGGAACTAGTTCAATCAGGTCAGCTTTAGGCAACGAGGTCAGTTCGCTCGGTTCATCCAAAAGTCAGCGTGACCTCGAGCTAACGTGTACGTGTACCAAGAACTCGCTCGGCCAAAGTCGATGGCCTATGTGAGGGCAACCACAAAATGGCTGCCACATACAAAATGGAACCCAGGGTTCAGAACGAAATCTCCACATAGATGATGATTCTGTAGGTCTAGCAGTGCAAGATCGCTCGTACTTGCCGGACTCACTATTTACGGTTCGCTACTATCAAATTCGTAACGAAACCATACTATTTATGAAACGGGTTCAGAATTCACGGAACCACAACACTCACAGTAACACAGTGAAAACACCACAAACTGACTCCACAACAGTTTAAAAACAGTTTAGTGTAATCCAAACTACACAAGACCAAAACGACAAAAATCCAACATGCACAGTTCAAGAATATGGGTTCAAAAGAGTTTTTAAGGTTGCATTAAAATAATCCACGGTTGCGTCACGTTTTAGCCAACAGTACCTTTAGTTGTGGCAAAAGTTCCAAGTGAAAGCTGTAGAGTTGAAAAGCAAGCGGTGCGTCACTCCTGAGACCCTGGGTAGGCGATGCGACAACCCCGCTGGATGCAGTTCTGGGTGTTCCTTGAGCACTTTGTTTTTCTGGCCTCTCCTTTCCTTTCAGAGAGAGGGGCAGGGTCGTCAGCCGCCCAGCAGGAGGTGGAGCCAGCATTGTGGAAGGCAGGCACAGCCCTATTCAGGCCCAGGTGCTACCCCCTCCCACCACTCTAGATGCAGATGGAGCTATTCGGCCCAGGGATGGCCCACTCAGCCTTTGGGAGCCACCCAGCCTCTGTCACTCACAAACCAGACAGTTAATTCACAAACAGGCCAAGGCACTCAGAAAGGTCAGACAAGAGAACAAACAACTTTCTAAAAGTGCTGTTCTCAAACACAGGATTTAAAAACCACCTTTCCTAAAAGATGTGTTTTTAAATTCTGAGTTCAGGGATACTAGACTTTTATGTTCTATCTTGCTCCTATGGGAAGATATGCAGGTAACTATTGTAGCCAGCATTCCCCATGATAGCCTATGGGCAAGACAGCCTTACAATAGTGAAAAACGAAAATGGCTGTAATTCACTACCAGAGCATGCCACCTGCACTAGTACATGCTCTACCTTTCACATACACTGCACCCTGGCCAAGGGGGTACCCTGGGCCTTCCATAGGGGTATCCAATGTGTACAGAAAGGGAAGGGTTAGGCCTGGTCAGTGGGGACACTGGCCAGGTTGACATGGCAGTTCACAGACTGCACACAGACACTGCGGTGGCAGGTCTGAGGCACCATTTTAGGGCTACTCATGTGGGTGGCACAATCAGTGCTGCAGGCCCACTAGTAGCATTTCAATCACCAGCCCTGGCACACTCAGTATGCTTTACTAGGGACTTCTTACAATTTACACAGAGGAGCATATGCACTTTAGCACTGATCAGCAGTGGTAAAGTGCCCAGAGCCTATTGCCAACAACCACGGGTTAAGAAAAATGAGGGAGGAAGAAGCAAAACGTTTGGGGATAACCCTGCAAAAAGGGCCATTTCCAAAAATCATATTATTCACTATTAGTGTAATAAAAAAATGGAGTACAGTTAGCTCGAACATGACCCTATCTGGCAGCTGAGGTAAGTTAGATCTTTAGATCACAGCCATTGTACCTGTTGTTAATGACCAATAAAGTTAACATCTTTTCAATAACGGGCAACGCTCTAGTTGCCTAGCTGTGCGCGTCGTCCCCGCGTTTCAGGTCACGTATTCAACTCACGTCACACGTTTCCGACGTTGTACCGTCACGGAGGAGACAGCATTTGAGTATGGAGGTCTGCCCCATCGTTAACATTCGGACCGGGGCGGACCTAAGTAGGTGTGCGGTTGGGATCAGACAAGACAGGAAATAAGTGCTTTTTGTATCAGGCGCATTACAGTTTCTAGATTTTGAGAGTGCTTGTGTTTACGATTCATTTTCGTTTGATTTAGATACCCAAACGTCTGTCCCACCTCCCCGTGAGCTCCATGAAGCAGTTCACTTGACAAGTCCAAGTAAGCCATTTTCTCTGCTATTTTGCAGAAGTTAGACGCATGCTTTTCACCAGCTTTGCTATCCCCGCTTACATCTGGGGGTCAACTCATGTTGAGAATACCATAAAACATGCAGGATCCTAATCCCTTTTTGAGCTTTCATACTACGTTCTTTGCGCTCGTAGGTATTTAGAAAGATCTAAAAACCACGATGCGCTTTAATGAAATATTTAACCACGATGCGCTTTAATGAAATATTTAAAGAAAATGGCAAAGGCAACTGAATTAATTAGTTGATTAATAGACACATCCTGTCAAGTTCAGATGTGTTTCTTCTACAATTTACTGAACAAATGTAAATACACAAATATATATACAATACTGATTTAAAGAGATTATTCACTTCAGCAGTGTTTATTCAAACATGTTATTGTACTTAACTAGATTGAAGTTAGGACACAATGACAGAATGTCTTTCTCTTACAGGTTAAATTTAACATAAAGAATTTACGCAAGACCACTGGGTAAACCCGTGAGTTGAACCATCTGTTGCAATATTCCACAGGTTAGGGTGCTCCTTAGCGTGCGCACACCGCCGTGGGATTCTTTCTGGGCCCTAACGAATGCTTTGCTAATAGCACGTTTAAGCAGAAACACGTTGACCCCTTCTTAATATAAATTTGGATGCCACCAGCTACTTTATAGGACTGGCTTACACCCACCTCACGTTTTTATTAGTATTTGGGCAGCCTTGAATAAATTATTGGACGGGCCAGTTCCAAACAATTTTCAATTATCACTTTTCACATTTCACCATGTATGCACACACACATCTGAACATCCTGCTCCGCTGTAAGTTAGGCGTGGAAGCAACCAGGGAAGCACTTGGCTTCCCTGGTGGAACCCTATGATGAAGCGTGTCACCGACCAGGTCGGTGAGTGAGGGTCCTTTTAATAAACATCTTTCATGCCTTTTCTGTTTAATTGTTTAGAGCAATTACCCTTAGTTGTCTTCTAGTCACTCTTTTGTTGTTTAATACTAGTTTACAGGGGGTACAAGAGTGCCTTTTTCCCTTTCTCTCTTGTTGTTTAAAGTAAGTTAAAAAATACCTTTAAATTTCTGTTGTGGTTGCCGGTCAGAGTGTACTTATGTAAGAGTGTGTGTAGGAGAGAGTATGTGTATATGTTAGCATGTGTCTTTGAATGAAAATAAAGATGAAATGGTGTGTACTGTCACTTCCGCTACCCCTAACATTTTGGTGAATTGGCATCCATGAAAATATCCCCAATTCTTCTCAATTAGAGCTGTCGGATCCGGGATCCAAAGAGATCCCCCTTCATTCCACAGGGCCAAAAAACGGACCACACACTGGCCCCTTCAAGCTGGCCCATTTGGCAGTGCCAGACTGCCTGAAAGGCCAGTCCAACACTGGATGCTTGAATGGCTCGTCGCCCGTCTCCCTTGCTATGCTGACACGTGTCGAATCTGCATTATGTATTTCTCCGTGCACAACGGTAAGCGAGCAGTCTGCCTGACTCAAGTTTAATACAATGAATTTGAGCGGCAAACAATGTTCCTTGTCAGCGTGTGTCGCGCGCTCTTTCTGTAACATCATTCGCAGCAGTCATTCTGCCAAGGCACGCCCATAGGACCCTTATCAAGCTGTCAAAAGTTGCATTGTTGCTTAAATAGCGCTTTATTCAGCTGTCCTCGCGTCAAATACTTGATGTTAACAGAACAACAATAATAGCACAAGCCAAACTGATGAACTGGCGGCGCTGTGCTTTCTATGAGGATTATGAGGGGAAAAGACGTATGTGTTTGTTATGGCTTTTCAACCAATATAATCACAACTTTATTATGAGTGGCGCATAAACCGCCGGCCCCACACGTACAGAACCGGATGCAGATTACCAATGAGACGTGCTGCGCGGAGCATGGTGCCCGGCACATACGTGCTCCAGAAAGTGGATATATTCAGTGAACATTGCACAATGTCAGAGACGTTTCCGGCGGTACGTGACCAAAACTCCAATTCTTATCATTTGACTAACTTTTTAATTGAAATATAAGCATTTGCCTTAAAATATAATAGGGCCGGTGCCAACAATTGTCTTAGTTTTAGTGTTTGTACTAGATTAAAAGAGACAAAAGTCATTACCAAACGTTTGTAGAACTGAATATTACAGAAGTCCTCCACTATGTTACTTGAGATTGTGTAAAAAAAATCCTGTTTTTGTCATGCCATTTATCTTATGTCTCCAACTATTTACTCATGCCAACTTGACCGAGCAACTTCTTTTATTCCACTCATGGATACCTTCTATCTTTCAATTATTGCTTCTCTACCCACATATACTGAGGGTGTAACTGGTATTGCTCCACGCCGCCTTGTCTCACACTGGGCAATTCTTATGTTTATCCAACCCTGACTTTGAGGGTCTATAGGGCGAGTAGAGGGGGCAGGGCCCCATCCTTTTATGGAACCGGTTCCATTTTAACACTCTGGAATATTTGTATTCTGTGTTCCAACATTCCATTGGTTTAATCCTGGCAGACTGTGTCTACTCTAGTGGGAAAATGGATGAAAAGGGGAGTTCCATGGTCTAAGAAGCCTACCTAAGAACCCTTCATAAGAGATGGCCCTGTGTAACCAAAGATGTGACCTATTGCTTGTGAACAAGAACTATATGTTTGACAAATGCCTAAACAGAACCTTCATTCAAAGGGTAATAACCGAAATCAGCAAGCAACAAGGCATATATTATAGCCTTATAGCCCGCTGCCTAGTGCTATACTGGTTTTTAAAGATCCTGAACCTGAATTATAGGCCCGAGTAGCAGGCAAGGGCCTATAACGAGGGAGATGGTCTTTAACAGTTGGTTTAGCCTGAAGCAGAAGGGCTATGAAGCATTGCTTAATTTGTAAAAAATATAAGTGCCAGGGCCCTCGTCAGGAGGCCACTCCAGCTTGCACTACACATTGCCCCTGCCAGCGGTGCCAATGACAGTACCAATGCAACTGACCATCACACTCCTACAGGTGTGACAATTCAGACTATTCCAGGCCCCCAAAGCTATAAAAATTGCTAGGGCAGCAATTAATAAACAACTATTGTGTGCTCAGCTCTGAATTACACAAACAGCACCACCATGTGACAACTGTCATAAGTGCTGGTGCCAAGCACCGGAAACTGCTAGCTCAAATTAAGGACTGACAAAAGGCTATTAGAACATTCTAAAGGTAGAATGTTCTAAATTAAAAAGGAGGAACATGAGGACAAACATTGGAATGTTGGAGCTCCGAAACTACTCCCTTGTCTTCAATGTAGCTCTCAACATACCAATGTTCTAATTAATTATAGAGAGCATTTATCCTGGATGACAAGCTTTTCCCTGAGCCTTGGAGGTACAGAGATAAACAAGCACTATCAAAGTTGAGAGCACTGGTGTTCCTACCAATGAGGATGCCCGGCACTTAGTTTGCGATAGATAATTGACCTCTTAAGCCCCTTCACTCTCCAGGTAGACCTGTCCAAGGATTGTTAAGACACACTTTAATGATATCTCTAAAATTTGAAATTGTGTTACATTAAAAAAGAAGGTGAAATGGTAAAAAGCACACATATCGAGATACACAAAAAGGAAAAATGTAGCAATACAGCGACCCTTGAAAATTAACCAAATAGATTGTTGAGGATCATAAATGGTTGTGAACATGAAACACTGCCAAAAACGAGAAGCACTCAGCACTGATATAGTTCCTGTAAAAAGAAAGATTAGTTCAGTGGTGTAGCAAGGAGGGTATGGGGTGGGGTCCTGCTCCAGGCGGCAAGAGTTTTGGGGGCAGTGGCCTTACCCCCCCCGCTCTTCCATGTGTTTGCCACAGGGCGGCAATCACGGGAAAATTGCCAGCACCAGGGCCAGACTGACTACCGGGCACTTTTTGCTGGGGTGGCAGGGTGGGGACCAGGTTCACTGCTGAGGGGCTGCTTTGGTTGCTGGGGAGCTGCTGGCGCTTCTAAATGAACAATGCAAAACAAATAGCTTTAAAGCAAACATTTGGTTTGTATTGTTTATTAAGGAAAGCCAGGTAGCCAAGCCTGGCCAAACCCCCCCACCCCGCTCTTACGGCCACCACAGGCGGCAAAGGCAGAGACTACCAAGGGTGGCAAAGTGGCTAGCTACGCCACTGGACTGGTTCAGGTAGCATTCAAAAAATGTTTGTGATCGCTACTCAAGTGTGAAAAGAAACCTGCAAAATGAAAGGTCTCTCAGAACAATAGGATTACTTTGATACAAGTTGAAAACACGTACTCTTTGTGATGCTAATAATTTTGAAAATCGAAAATTGTCTGAAATGAAGAATAATACAGTGACAACCATAAACCATAAACACGACACCAGTAACCTTGCAATTGAAATGGAGAGTGCATCAGACTTCATGAAGGTTCAACTAAATGATCACAAAGAAAAGCATATTCCACACTATGAGCTTACGAGTCATCAGACCCTAAAAATGTGGATATTATGTGCCCTTGGTGTCATAGTCAATTCAGGTCAGCTTCTCCACTTCCAGGTGGATTGTTATCAATAATGAAGGCAGTAGAGTGCAGCCTGACCCAAAAGGAAAATGGGGTCTGAACCCAAAAAGGAAATGAGCTCACACTGTGACAACTTAGTTCCTTCTTGACAAAAGCAGGTTCAGGTGCTACTAAATTCAAGAAAAGAGGATGCAGAAAGAGAGTGAATCTCCATATAACCCAGCTGCACTTTAGCAATTGATTCTTGGACCATTTCTTTTCTAATCTCTGATGTAGGGTAGAGAGACATTCTAGGCTCTGTGCTTTTGGGATACCTTTGGCTGGCTGAGAGCTTATGCTCGGGAACAGGAAGCAGTATCATCAGGACAGGCCAGCAGATCTCCGGGAATGCTTTTGGTCTTGTGTCCAACCTAGAACAAATAGGCAGCGCTCAGGTCCATGGCCAGGATCACCAAATCAGGATCTATACTGACCTGTGTCAAAGAAAGTGTTCAAAAAGCTAGATGGAAATCCAGCTCACATTTCCAAGTCCTAGCACATGCTCGGCAGCTTATTGACGATCAGAGTCTGTGCACTATGTGCAGTTCAAAAATCCAGCCAGCCATTTTATAGCAGCAACACCCTCCTCAAATGGGCACATTTTGCTTTCCGCCCAGAATGCAGTGATGTGCAGCTGGCCATGTGTAATCTTCAGGGCCTTTCTCTGGCAGTAAAACCTAGGGACTCATTTACAAGCCTGTGCGCCACTGGAGTATCACTGTTAATGACGCTCCGGCGGCACACACTCCATTGCCATATCTACGAGGCAATGTAAAGCCACTCTGTGTGGCTTTTGATGGCCTCAGATATGGTGTGAGGCAATGCAGAACAAGTTGCTTTGTTGCCTCACACTGTGATAGGGAAGTGTGCCTTGTGCGTTACAGTGGGTGTTCCCACATAACACCCATGGCATTTTACACATTCCCAGACATACAACATGCTGTAAACCCGGGAATGCGTCAAAAGCTTACACATCTCCAGGGCTTGCCTAACAGTTGTTATTGAAAAGGAAGGTGTCCCATCCTGCACAAAAATAACCTGACTTCAAAGCAGGCACCCTTGCATTATAGTGAAATTGTGCTTGGATTGGTGCCAGTCAGCCATTTGTGTGCCAGCGCTGTAAAAAAGGACAGGAATGTGCCGTATATCAAAGATACGGTGCATTCCTGCCCTTTTCTTTTAAAGTAGCGCAATGCAGCAGTAAAGTGGATGTATGATGGCACATCGCAAACGGTAACATCGCATGCCTTCACATCGCTGATTTTAGATCGTATGTCCCTTTACATCGCAAGTAATTACAACGCAGCCCATCACGCCGCATCCCAATTGTAAAGCATGCAAAAGACATTCACACCGCATACCAACACCCCGTATACTTCAAAATCGCGATTTGTACCCCATGCACATTCCCCCTGACCCTACCTCCTTAACTACACTGTAAGCAACGTAGCAAAGACACATCGACCCCCTCAAGCCTAAATAGTGTCTCATTTACGACCCTTAACCCTAAACCTTAAAACATTACCCTACATGCCCCTTAACCCTAAGCCCTAAAGCCTAAAACAGTACTAGATCCGACACTTAACCCTAAGCCCTAAAAGCCCTAACCCAAATGTCTAAAACACTACCATATCCGACCCTTAACCCTAAGCCCTAACAGCCCTAACCCAAATGTCCATAACACTACCATATTTGCCCCTTAACCCTAAGCCCTAAAAGCCCTAACCCAAATATCTAAAACACTACTGTATCAGACCCTAAGCCCTAACCACTAAAACACAACCATATACTACTATTAACCCTAGGCCCTAAAGCCTAAAACCTTGCCCCTCCACTACACAAGCCCTAAAGCCTAAAACCCTGCCCCTCCACTACACCCCCCACCAACTACCTAAAAGCCTAAAACACTATGGGGCTTATCTACAAGCCCCTTGCGCCGCCGGTGCGCCATTTTTAAAATGGAAAAAAGTGGCGCACCGGCGGCGCAAGTGGCTTGTAAATAAGCCCCTATGGGCTTACCCGTCTCGTGGTTCCAGCGTTGTCTCCCGTGTCCGTTGTAAGCGCCCATGATCTAATGGCACCTCCGATGTAGTGGCGTGCGCAGGAAGTACACGCGCTGTAACGTCGCATGCGTTGTGACGGCACGCGACGTAAACGCATGCGATGTGACGCATGCGTTGCGCTGATTGTCTCCCCAGTAAAGTTTGCGTTGCTGCCCTATGCCAAAAATAAGTAAATGAGGCCCTTACTATTTACCCACAGGCAGGTATGGCAGTCAAAGGAAGAGCAGAGAAAGTAGCAATTTGGATTGCCTGACCTTTTTGTTACCTGCGGGAATTCTTAAAAATGCAATTTAAAAAAATTAAAACATTGCGAAATCAGCTAAGGATGACCCTCACAACAGGTGATCACAAGTTGACTCCACAGTGCATGTGTTTTGTTGCTCACAAACATTATTGCAAAACCAATGCACATAATGTTCACAAACACCTCCACATGTCTTTGTGGCGCACCAGAATTACAGGTTGACTGGTATTAAGAGCAGGAATTCCCCTTCCAAACTTTTTAAATACAGTAAAAATGCATGGGAACTTGATGGTAGAGAGGAAAATGGCAGAAATGTTTCTCCTGCACAGGGTATTAGAGATGTCCATCCGTACATTGAGACATTAGCAATAATCAATTATATGTATGTGTAATCTAAGCATTACCTTCAACAGAGAGAGACACAATTATTGTTTTCACCATATGTGAAGTAGACACTACTACATTTCCTAGAGCTGAACACAAAGGGAGCCATTATGCACAGCTTAACAAGAGCAACCAACTAAACATTACTATGCCACTGAATCCCAGAGACAGTTTTGTGCCTCTTTCCACCTCTAGATTCGGGATAGAATTTGACTGATTGTAGTTTCCCTTTGCCTCTCAAAGAGCTATATAGATGTCTTTTTCATGTGCTTCTCACAAGGACGATGGTGCCTGGCATAGCAGGAATTGGGGGAGGGGGGCCTTATTTGCTCATGTCCACCTGAAGAGACTGTCTGAAGTAGAAACAAATGGGTTCACGCCATGTTGTAGAATGTTGGTGGCCTAGCCTTTGAATTAACTAGATTGTTGCTTGAAGTCCTTCTGCTGGTAACTTTGGGGGGATCATACATGCAGGAGGCTGCTGAAAATGGCAGCATGGTCTGACCAGTCCAGGACTGGTGGAAGGTGGCACGTGAGAGTCAGTCAGAAGGACAGGAGAGGTCCATGATGCACTAACGGAGTTAAGCTGATATCAAAGTCGTGTGGAGGGACAGGAGAACCAGATGTCTGTGTTGAGGCATGTTTCCAAACTATCTGCTTTCATGGTGTATGTGATTTGGGCTGCATGTAGTGTCGTGGAGTGGGTGTTAACAAGTATGGGGTAGGCCCGCATGTTTGTTATGGGTAGTGAGAGGCATGTAGCTGAAATATTTAGGATTTTCTGTATTGTGCGTTGTGTGTGTCACTGGGTGTTGCAGGTGTTTGAAATGTTGTAGATATTGATGAGTGGTTATGTGGTAGGCATGCTTAAATGTTTTACAAAATATTTTCTATAAAACGACAAACACCTTGTTCCTGGGTTATTTCAAGAACTAAACAGCCTCAAACAGGATACATCCTTGTCTTTGTTCAACATTAGCTGAAGTTGTCTGGGTAAGGGGACCCTCAGAAGTGTAAGATCAATGTGGTGGGGCAATAACCAGAATGTCAATGATTCATTTTTGGGGTGGGAGTCTGGCAGCAGATTATATAACTACTTGCGCCATTACTGTATACAAATGCTTTAAAATTGGGAGCAGAGTAATGTGTCTGAGCTCTCAGAGCTCGCATTGATCGAAAGCAAGCATCATGGGCAGCTTGGTCTGGAAAGTGGAGTACATAGGTGTTTTATCAGGATGCGTGTTCAAAATACCAAATAAACCCACCATGGCTCCTAAATATTCCTGGGTGCATTAGGGAGTTCTTATCATATTTCAGGGTGTGCCTTACTTCAATTCAATATCAACACCTGACACTAGTGCAGTCCTGCTACCAACCAGCTACACAACTCCGTCATTGGGTAGGACTCGCATTTAATTATATGGTTAGATGAAATGCACATTAATGACAACTCAATGTGACCTTTGCCTTATGTGCAGATTTTGAGACACCATGGGATCTACAGATAGTAACTGACACACCTCAACACACAGCAACAAATGCCTGTGGGCAGCAGGTCCAAGCCACCTGCATGGCTATCGTCAATGGCTTTAGGCTCAGATAACGAGTGGGTGACACAATATAGATATATCCTTCTCCCATGTCACACATACTTTTTTAGTGCATAAGTATGTTTATTTTTGAAGAAAGGAATAATTGTCTTTTTATAACAAAGTTTATGTGACCGCTCAGTGCTTCTTTGTGGAGTGCCCTTTTTATATGCACAAATCAAAATCCAACGGCACAGGAAATCCTACTGTACAATTGACGCAAACTAAAGAGGATTCCAACAGAGAAATTGCCCCACTGACACTGGCCGTCCCATTTAGAGTTTCGGCGACTACTGTGTTTCTATTGGCAGAGCTTCATCTGGCTCTTCCGGTGGAAACCCATGACCTGGAGGCACATCCGGCACGGTGCCCCCAAATCTAATAGTGTTGCTCACTCATCCCATCTAGGGCAAATTGTTCTACTTTTTCCGTACGCCATGACATTCATGGGGGTCGAGAGAAGGAAAATGTTCCAAAGTTCCTGATGTGCAGAAAGAAAACTCCTGCACATTAGGGAGAATTGTGTTTTGTCTTGTAGAAACTAAACTCCTGCAGCACTTTAAAGCCTCTAGTCCGTACACCATTTATTTATGTAAACCAAATGGGAATGCTAGAATAATCAGTTCTAGAGAGTACAAGTGTTGGCATAGCTCAGAACTTGAGTGAAAAGACTCAGATGGAAGATGTTCTTCAGTGTCCTTAAATGAAAAAGAAAAACATTCATAACCAGCACCTCTGGTTGAGGGGCCATTACTAAGTCATTGTCCAAGGACCCCAAATCTGCTGACTTTAAAGTTTGGATGTAAAGAGGCTTCAGGTGCTGGTCCATATTCCAGCTGTGCTAGCACACATTCTAGGATGCAAAATGTAAAGGATTTATCACAGTGCAAGGGACGTTCTCACAGCCCTTTTCAGTTTACAGCACCTTTCTCCTAATGTATTAATGCAAACTAGCTGCAATGCAATCATCTTCCCCTGTTTTACTATTGTACACACTTATTTTTCTAAATACTGTTACGTCAAGTGTCACATTTTGTAGCCGTTTACAGCCTAATGCTTTGCTACAAGATCCAGCCCATTTTCAAAAATTAGACTCTTCCTCTTTCAGAAAAACAGATGATCAAGTCCACAGTTTAGATGAATAAATATTCTGCTGCAAAGTCTTTACGCGTAAGTAGGCCCATTAGAACTAGGGGTAGGTGAAAATTCCATTCCACCTGCAGAGTTTGCAGAGTTTGCAGAGTTTTGCCTACTCTGCGCTCCAATTGGAGTGCGGAGCTCTGGCAAAATTCCGCTAACTGCTGCGTTGCGTAGTTATTTTCTTATGAATGCTGGATGAACATAAATAATAATTGTAATGTCATAATAGTTATTAATAATTCAAACAATAACAGTAATAACACTAAGATAAATTAAAAAATATTACACATACAATATTTTTACTTTAATATTAAAAATAATAATAATTAATAATTAAAATGATAATAATACTGTTGATTATTAAAATATTGTAATAATAATTGATAATGCTAAACAACATTAAGTTGGTTAGCGTGAGCAAGAATTTCTGTCCCCTGGTGTGATTTTCTACCGCTAGAAGGCCTCCTGGATAGCTTTCACAATGAAGGCGGTCGTGGCAAGTTGCTACCTTTCGCGCTGAGAAGCTGCCATTCAACTAGAAAATCTACTCGAGCGGCAGAAAGAAGCATTGCCCTATGATGCCCTCTGTGATGCCGTTCATGCTGATTTTACAGCATGAACAAAGCTCACAGGGCTGCAAATCAGTGCAAGCAGCACGACATGACAAATTCTACCCCCTCGCGAAACTCTGCGTAATCTCGCAAAGTTTTTAGGAAACTCCGCTCCAGACAGACAGAAGCAGTAAGAAGCAGGCCAGCATAACACAGCAACAAACAGAGTGGTTATTGTCCTCCTACAGCTTCTCCAGCTTTTTCTCTTAAAATAATCTCTTCTTAAACAAGAAGTGTTCCAAAAATATAGGGTCAGAGGTCCAGTACTTATACCCCTTTCCAACTTTGAAGTAGGCATACCTCAAAGGAAAGTCTTTGTAGTATACAAGTTCCTCCCTTGCCCTGACTTGGCTCCAGACACACTACAGGGGGGTAGAGACAGCATTCTGAGATGACAGGCACAGCCCCAATCAGGTGTTATTGTCAACTCCTCCCACCACTCTAGCTCAGGAAGGCCCATCAACCTGGTGATGGGCAATCAGGATATGCAGGGCACACCTCAGCTCACTTTGTGTGACTGTCTAGAGTGAATGCACATACAGACCAACTGTCAATCTAAACCAGATGTTGATTCCACATGCAGGCAGGCACAGGTACAGGATGGTAAAGCAAGAAAATGCCCACTATCTAAACGTGACATTTTCAAACACACAATTTAAAAACCACCTTCACAGAAAGATGTATTTTTAAATCTTGAGTTTAGGGAACCCAAACACCAAATTTCTATTGCTTCCCAATTGAAAGGTACATGTATGTGTAAGGCGTTACAAGGAAGTTCCAATGATAACCTATGGGAGAGATAGTCGTTGCAATAGTGAAAAACGAAATTGGCAGTATTTCACTATCAGGAGATGTAAAACATACCAGTACATTTCATACCTTTCACATACACTCCATCCTGCCCATAGGGCTACCTTGGGCCTACTTTAGGGGTGCCTTACATGGAGAAAAAAGGAAAGTCTGGGCCTGGCAAGTGGGTGCACTTGCCAGGTCGACATGGCAGTTTAAAACTGCACTTGCAGACACTGTAGTGGCAGGACTGAGGAGTGTTTGCAGAGCTACTCATGGGGGTGGCACCACCAGTGCTGCAGGCCCACTAGCAGCATTCGATTTACAGGTCCTGGGCGAACACAGTGCACTTTACTAGGGAATTACCTGTATATCAAATATTCCAATTAGGGATAACCAATCATAATCACAATTTACACAGGGAGCACTTGCACCTTAGCACTGAACTCTAAAGTGCCCAGAGTTAAAAAAAACAGCAAAAACAAATCCAGAAAAACACAGGAAAAAGGAACATTTTTGGGGGTTAACCCTGCAAACAGGGCCAGGTCCAACAATGTGTAACCACTCTCCTCTGCTTTGTAAATTTCGAGATTCTGCCTGATTTTTCAGTCATCCCTGCTGCTTTTGATAAATTAATCTTTCAGATTGATTCCAAATGCATTGCAGCATAACATGCTTTAACCATTTTCAACCAGATTTTTGGACAGTACTACATATAGACTTAAATGGGCAGACATTAGTATTTGCTAGATTTCCTTTGTCATGCAGGATGGGCAGGTATGAGAAAAAGAAGAGAGGTTCAGGTAGTTACGTGTTACAAATTTTCATGGAGATTCCTCAGTACTATCTGACAGAGTGCATTTATGAGAATAGGAACCAAATTTATGTATTCTCCTTCTTTGCAGGCTTTAAAGTGTAGAAGGATGAGATCTGTTAGCAGCAAAATGCTCAAGAATAAAGCTGTTATATCTGTAGGGGAATGTGTGTCACCACTATGAAATGATGCATTGTGTTTAAAGAAGCCTGGATGAAGAATACTGTAGAGGGTCACACTTCAGAAGTCACAGAACAAAGTTCACATACAACCGGGGGAGCTATTTCAATACAGCCCACACATGGGGCTGATTTGCAAAGCACGTACTGAAGCTAAATTACACAAGGAACATATCTCAGCATTTAGAGCTATATTCTTAGTGAAAAATAGAACTATGCATCCAAAATAGACATAGAATGCATTTCGCACTAAAATAATAGTGCTAAAGAATATAGAAAACGAACAGCAGCAATAGCTCCTCTCTGTCACTAAATTAACTGCTCCTCTGGTAGATTTTTGTACCACCTTACTCATAAATATGTGACTGGCATATGTTTTGGAATTTTTGGGAAATTTCAAAACAGTAATGCAAAATTAATCTAATTACTCTGATGTTCTTAAAGTTTCGCCCAGGCCAACAAAAGAACTTTAAAGAACTGGTATCAATTGTGTGACAGTTATTGTAAGGATGAAATTTGGTAAGATGAGGAATGGAGGAGAGCTGTTTCTGGCTTGGTTGTATATCACAATATCGACCTGCGCATAAATTAATTTCACAATATTGACTACCAACATACCATCTAAGTCAACATACATGAGGAAGCATATATCTTTTAGTTAATTTGTTTTCCAAGAAAAACATAAACAGCATACAAGATATTTAGGCTAAGAGATTCGTGATAAACTCAGCAACGCTCATTACATCTGTATTGATTCATATGGCCATATTAGTCAGGCCCAAGGAGCACCTCAAATTAATGTATCATTAGAATACAATGACTAAGCAGGGTTGATCAACTATCTAGCGTACACTTGTATAAGGCCTAGCTTTCTCTCTCCACTTCCACATTGATTGAATTGAACATTTATCTCAATGAAAGGATGTAGGGCATCCTCCACCAGTGCAAACTTTACACATTCAGAGTTCCTCTGTGATCTCCCACTGCTGTAGGTCTTTACTCCACAGTTTGAATTTCAGGCCCACATCTTGGAGCCAGTGTATCACCACACACCTCTCCACCAAAAGAAGGCTGTGAATGTATATCTCATGTTTTCCTTCTTAGTTAACAGGTGTGGGCTCCAAATACATTGCATCAAGGTCAAGGCCGCTCTATTACCTACTACCATCTTTAGCTGATTCACAATTGTTTACCAGTGGACTGCTACTACTTTTACAAATCCAAATCATGTGGTAAAAATCAGCATTACCTGTCTTGCATTGTAGGCAACAACTTCAGCATATCAGGTACTGGCATCAGAAGTGACATGCCAACGTACCACTAAGCTATGTTCTCACAGGTTCTGACGTACTTAGGCGCTTATTTAGAAGCCCCTCACTTTTAATATGGGGAAAAGTGACGTACCGGCGGCGCAAGAGGCTTGTAAATAAGCCCCTTACTTTCTTGCACCCCTGCATCCATCTTGCACACCCTCACATCATTTTTCAAGCCACCCTGGGTGCAGCAGAAGAGGAGCGGCCTGTGTCAAGGGCTTGCATTTTGAGTGTGGAAATTGAACTAGACAGCAGCGCTGGCCAGATCCTCCTCCTTTTACTGCAGCCTGGGGGCTTGGAAAACGAGGCAATATTGCTTGAGAGGCATTGAAAGGAGGCTGAAACTACAGATTTTTAATGGCTCAGTTTTGGCTTGAGAGTTACAGAGGCTCTCAGGTGGAGTCAGAGTCGGACAGCTGGATTGAGACAGGCTCGAGCCTTCAGTGGCTCACCCACTTCTACAAATCAAGATGCAGACTAAGGGCCTGAGTTTAAGTTTGGTGGATGAGAAAAGTCCATTGGGATGGCACTGGACTGTACCAATGGACGTCTTCACCTAAATGCCAGGGGTAGCGGTAGTGACTCCACATGCCCCTTGACCTTCAGTTTCACTCACACCTACATATGCTTATACGTACACACGCATTCACTAATACACATACACACACATACACCCTCTGCCTACACATACACATACATACATACAAATCATTCTGACCTCACAGGGTCAGACTGATTTGCATATGGCCATGTCTGAACTGAGTGGGCTAAAGAACGGTGATGGATTAAACCCAGATCTGTTGACTGGGTGTGAGTGTTTGATTGGTTCAGATGCTCCGTCCATCACCACCCCCTTTTGTACCACTTTGTTCGCCATAAGTTGGCAGGGTATGCTCAGATGTGAGTCCCTTGCTCACTTTTCCACTGGATTCAAGCAAGCTGGGCTGAAGTCGGCTGAAATGCCAGAAACCGGTCCTCGGAAGCTTGTTTCCGGTCCAGGGAAGGCATGGCTTGGCAGTTCGGGCTGGACTGTTCCCATGAGGCACAGGGTCAGACTGATTTGCATATGGCCATGTCTGAACTGGGGTGGCAGAGTGGGCTATAGAACGTGATGGATTAAACCAAGATCTGTTGACTGGGTGTGAGTGTTTGATTGGTTCAGATGCTCCGTCCATCACCACCCCCTTTTGTACCTCTAGGGGTCGTAAAGGCAGTGGTCACAAGGGGCATGCGAGCCCTGGCGACCCCTGAATTACGTCAATGACTTTACCTCTACCGTTTCAAGGGACCTCGGCTGGCCAAATTTTGAGTTATACAACAGCCCTGTGGACAACTCTTTACATTGACAGGAACCAATGTAATGCCGGGTCTTATCAATGAAGGAACAGCTTAACAGATGTCACCGTCAAACATGATGGCTGGCTAGCAAACTTTTCCTAAGTTTTTATTTTTCGAAAACAAATTCCCAAAGCGCGCCCACACTACGGACTTTTCTCCATTAGTGTGGGGGTAATTTCCCTCTTTTTATTGTCCCTCACCGCAAGGACACCCTTGGCAGTGACAGATAGTATAAAGAATCAATCCGACTGCCCACTCTAAATAGGCAGCCGGTGGATGGCTTACCTCCGAGGACCCCTACTCCCTTGAGCTGCCGGATGAAAGTTTACGCTGATGGTGTAAATGTTAGTCCGTTGGAGTAAAACTTGCAATCCACCCACCTCTATATAAAGTGGGCAGGCTAAGAGTTTGGAAGACAGTGGCAGAGTACCCTGTAGGCTAAACTCCAAATCAGAGCCTAATAAATAAAAACAAAATGAAATATATAACTTGGGCGAAGGTAAGCCTGTCTGCTGGATGCTCAACTGACCTGCGGACTCAAGACTGAACGGCAAAGGTGAACCTACACTTTTCTCACATTGACACTAGGATAAAATGAGCTTGACTGCAATTTCCCCAGTGTATCAATCTGATGGATGGGTTAGGAAGTGTTATCCATTGCGAACCATGATTGATTTAATTGAGTGCACCTTGCTAAAACAGGAAGATCAAAAGGGACATGCTGAATTTCTGCTGTTCACCACTATATCTGTCTTGCAAACTATAAACTATCCCTCTGTAGAAATTTTCCATTCCATTGTTGAACTGGGAATATTCCATTCCATTGCTGGACTTGGAATTTGAGAGTCAATTCAGTCCCACCATGCCCCATGCCCCTACATTACTTCTTGGCAATACCAACAACTGCTCTCGTTTCATCTATCTGATCTTTAGGCTTGTGAGACATTTTTACCGGCCTGGAGCCAAAACTTAGGGGCCGATTACGATGCAGACGTAAAAGGCTCCAACCCTAGGTCGGAGCCTTTACGGACCGTCAGTTTACTTTATGACCGCCTCATTACAATGGGGGCGGTTGTAAACTAAACCTGCCGGCATCCCGGCAGGCTTCCAACGGGCTCGGAGAGCCCGTCGGCCAGTCAGAATCCAGCCTGTAATCTCAAGGGCAGAGATTTCCACCCTTGAGATTACAATGTCGGGTTTTGGCAGCCTTTACGTGCTGGCCTTTCTGACATAGAAAGGCTTTCGGAACTCAACTTTGGAAGCCCAAGCAGATCCCCTTTGGGTGCACGACTTCTGGT
Source organism: Lissotriton helveticus (assembly GCF_964261635.1). Classification (NCBI taxonomy): domain Eukaryota; kingdom Metazoa; phylum Chordata; class Amphibia; order Caudata; family Salamandridae; genus Lissotriton; species Lissotriton helveticus. The sequence goes on from NC_136063.1 coordinate 1,307,951,806, forward strand.
TTGAGGCCAAGGGGGCACCTATGGTGCTCCCCTGTTGATCCCTGCACCCCGTCGCAGCCACCCTGAGGTGCCTGCCACGGGGTGCAGGGATGAACTGCACCTCCCTTTTCTCAATGGGAGCTTGTTACTCCCGGTTTCTGGCCGTAACACGAGCTCCAATTGAGAAAAGTGAAATGTGACTGAACAGTGTCTGATCGCATTGTAATGGGCTAGTCGGGACCGCCGACCGAGTGTCGGTCGGTCCCAGGACTGAGTCCGCTCGACATCGAAATCAGGCCCTTTATGTGGGGCCCGCTTGATGTCTCTTATGTTTTTGTCAGGTGTCATAAACTTCTGTTTCTCAGTATTAAAAAAACACATAATGTACTTCAGGGAAATAGAAAATATGGAGTGTGGCACCATCTAGTAATAAGTGGCCTTATTATCATTGAAGTAGGCAAGCTAAAAATAAATGTTGTTGAAGGGGAGAGAAGGCCCAGAAAGTACAGGGCCGTGCAACAGCCCTGAATGTCTATTAAGAAATGTGGTTTCTGCTAAAGGTCTAGCAGAAATCTATATTACATTTGAATGGTATACCACATAATGCACTATTTGGACAGTAATAGCTGCACCGATTTTAATGGTTTAAGGAAAACATGTTTCAGCTATATGCACATTAAATCAGGACTTCAACCAAGCATTGGCAAATGCAATAGGTTTGTCTATGTGATTAATAATATGTTTTCTTTTTGTACGTTTTAACTTGGTGAGTAAAAATCAAATGCAGCCGACAACGTTCACCAACCATATTGCAACCCTTTAATAAATTTATGCAGAGCATGTTTTTTGTGCAGTTGCGATTTGGAGGGTGGAAAGGATGTGATTCCCCACCTTATTTTAGCAAAAGAAAATAGCGTTGTGCAAGGGGTATATGTCCAACATACAGTAAATGTGTGCCACTACAGGGAGATTGGATGAGCAGCATAAGTCAACAAAGGACTTGAGCAGCAGCAGCAGACGGTTCTTCGATAAAATGACCTTTCTTGGGTAAATATGTTTACATTCATGTATGTGTTTTCCGTTTAAAATAAAATTAAAATGTTGGAAAAAAGTTGACATTAGTGGCTGGTAAATATTATGAGACATAAGAGAAGAAATAATTATTACTGGGCCTTGTGCTTGACCTTTGTACTTTACTACAGCATTTTCGCGTGCATTTGAAACTAGTGATGAACATACCACCCTTTCATCTCATATTTTCATATTTGTGTACTATTTAAGATGGTAAACAAGTACTGAAGAAAGCGCCCCATGTATTTATTTATTTATTCATTTTAGAGTTTGTATAGCGCGAACATGACCCGAAGGTATCAGAGCGCTTTACACAGTGAGCACAGCAATCAATAACATGAGGTACCAGGATATATTACATACAAAGGAAAAATAAAGAAGAAAAAAAATAAATATATATATATATATACATATACATATACATATATTACCTACTGGCGATAGCCAGTAGGTATATATAGTTAGGATTGTTTTCCATAGGGAAATCGCAACATTCTATTGGAAATAACTTTGGCGCCGGTGGACGAATCTTCGCGAATTTCTCAAAGAAGATGGCCCGCTCTGCTCCTTCCCTGAAAGTTTGGGGGGGATTCGTCAAGCAGGGGCCGAGATAAAAGGGGGGTCCCAAAACGTGTTTTCCCCATGTTAAATTCCATGGGGCGGTTGGACTCACTTTTAGCCCGAACGGCTGAATGGATTTCCACCAAACTTGGCAAAATTGTAGGGACTGGTAGCCCGATGTGCCTTTGCTATGTCTCAAGATATGTGCTCCAGTGTATTTTGAGTAATTTAGGTTCAAAAAAATATATATATCTATAGCAGCTTACCCGTGAGCTTACCCGTACGCTTACGGTACGTTTACCGTACGCGTACCGTACGCGCACGTACGCGTACCGTACGCGTACCTCTAGTGCGCGAGGTGCATTCTGATTGGCTGCCAATGTCTGTCAACACTCCAAAACAGAAACTGTTGGCAGCCATCTTGTGCCTCGGTAGACTGAGGCACAGGAAAGCAGAAAAACAAATGTGAAGTAGAAGCACCCTGACCCTCTAGGCCTGCTCAGGGGGTACCACGAGGACCCCCAAGGCAAAAAAAAAAAAGTTTTTTTTTTAAAAAGTCGCGGGGTACCATAGGTGTCAGGCCTTATATAGTTAGGAATTAGCATAAAAAAACCTTTGAAATTCACTGAAAAAACCATAGGTTTCAGGCCTTATATAGTTAGGAATTAGCATTTTAAAAAAACCTTGCAAATTCACAGAAAAAAACATAGGTTTCAGGCCTTATATAGTTAGGAATTAGCATTTAAAAAACCTTGCAAATTCACTGAAAAAACCATAGGTTTAACGCCTTATATAGTTAGGAATTAGCATTTAAAAAACCTTGCAAATTCACTGAAAAAAACATAGGTTTCAGGCCTTATATAGTTAGGAATTAGCATTTAAAAAACCTTTGAAATTCACTGGAAAAAACCATAGGTTTCAGGAGTTATATAATTAGGAATTAGCTTTTACAAAACATTTGAAATTCACTCAAAAAACTATAAGTTTTAGTGGTGTTATAGTTAGCTGGACATTTTACTCATACACAACCATTGAAAATGCTCCTGTATAGTTAGTTGTACTAACTATATTTCGCGCACCCGCAATCCACTGCTGATGATGTCACATATTAGATCATTCATGACATGGTCAGTGACATCACTGATGCTAATTCCTAACTATATAAGGCCTGAAACCTATAGTTTTTTCAGTGAATTTCAAAGGTTTTTTAAATGCTAATTCCTAACTATATAAGGCCTGAAACCTATGGCTTTTTCAGTGAATATATATACACATACATCCTTACTTACATACACATATACATATATACTTACACACACACACACACACACATATATACATACATACATACATACATACACATAGTAACTGTAAAAGGAGTAAAAGTTGTACAGTGGGATATGTAAACAATATAGCAACAGGTAACGAGTTACTCAATGAATAAACAAAGATACATAGCAACATTATAAAAAGAAGAATCCGATAGACAGTTAGACATGTGAACGTGACAGGTCTGAGGTAGTTGAGATAGAGAGATGTGAGGGAGGGGATAGTTTTCCACCGAGGTAGAGAGCAAATATGGCATCTTAGCGCATCTGTGACTGGGGGTGAGTGTCGGAAAAGTTTCAGCGCTCCGTCCATCATCTCCTTGTCTTTGCTTTGTTTGCCCTAAGTTGGCAGGGTATGCCCAGACGTGGGTCCCTTGCTCACTTGCCACTGGATTCAAGCTATCCTGGCTGATGAAGGGTGTTACTCAGAAACCGGTCCCAGGATGATTGTTTCCGGTTCAGGGAAGACCTGGCTTGGCAGTTCAGGTTGGACTGTTCCAATGAGGCACAGGGTCAAGACTGATTTGCATATAGCTGTGTCTGAACTGAGGTGGCGAAGTGAGCTAAAGAATGATGATGGATTCAACCCAGATCTGTGACTGGGGGTAAGTGTCTGAAAAGTTTCAGCTCTCTGTCCGTCATTTCCTTGGGCTTGCTTTGTTTGCCCTAAGTTGGCAGGGTATGGCCAGACGTTGGTCCCTTGCTCATTTCGCCACTGGATTCAAGCTAGCCTGGCTGATGAAGGGTGATACCCAGAAAATGGTCCCAGGATACTTGTTTCCGGTTCAGGGAAGACCTGGATTGGCAGTTCGGGTTGGACTGTTCCAATGAGGCACAGGGCCAAGACTGATTTGCATATAGCTGGGTCTGAACTGAGGTGGCGAAGTGAGCTAAAGAATGATGATGGATTCAACCCAGATCTGTGACTGGGGGTGAGTGTCTGATAAGTTTCAGCACTCCGTCCATCATCTCCTTGTGTTTGCTATCTTAGCGCTTATGTGCATGACAACTTAGTGCTTTACATAGTAAGCACAACAGCAATGGCATGCAGTACATAGAGTAGGTAAAGATAAATAATAATGGTAAGCAAAAGAGTAAACGAAATACAGTAGGATATGTAAACAGAGTAGCAGCAAGTACTTGAGTTACATAAAGTGTAAATAAAATACATAGCGACAATAAATCAAAGACGAAAATTATACACAGTGGACACAAAGGTTTGGAGGTAGTTGTGGTGGAGCGCGGGTGTAGGGAGTAGATGCAAAGGTAGTGATGGATTGATTTACTGAGGAAGTAGCGTAACATAGGTCCAAGACACAGGCATGTTACGGAGTACCAAGAGGTGCCAGACAAAAGGAGGTCGGGTCTAGACAGGGAACAGGGGCGTGGCAAATACCTCAGTGAGAGATTAATTTGTTGGATAGAAACTGTTTTACTTCTTTCCTGAAGAGGAACGTGAATCGGTTGTATCTGATCTCTGAAGGGAGAGTTCTCCAAATATTTTGGGCCATTCCAGAGAAGGATCGGTAGTAGGTTTTCTTTTTCTTGAATTTTTGTGGCTTGAGAAGTAAGGAGCTTGCACTTCTGGGGGGTCTAATTCCACCTGAAAGGGTCAGTTTCTGGGATAGATAGGAAGGGGTGTTATGGTGAAGCGCTTTATGACTCATGCAAGCAATTTTGATGTGCATCCTGACCTTGAATGGTAGCCAATTCAGAGCTCGAAGGTCAGGGGTGATGTGATCACTTTTTTTTAGATCCTGTGATGAGCCTAGCTGCTGCATTAAGTGTAACCTTCAGAGGAGCAAGTGAGGTTTTCGGGAGGCCCACAACGATAGCACATCCGTAGTCCAGTTTCGACATAACAAATGCATGAATCGTGGCTGTGTGGTCTGCAGTGGGGAGGAAAGGTTTTTGTTTCCTAAGGATATGTTGCTGATGGTTAGCTCCTCTAGTGATGGTGCTGATTTGTTTTTGCATGGAGAGGCTTTTACCTAAATTATGACCTAAATTATTACCTAGGGATTTGGCGGAGTCGACGATGTGTGGGGTGCAGTTCAAGGCATGAAGAAGGGGAGGCGGTGGCGCAATCAGTAAGAAATCAGTTTTAATGGCATTGAGTTTGAGGTGATTGCGAGTTAGCCACTGTTGTGTTAATATTAGGGTATTTGTTATTGAGGGTGTGGATGTCGTTGATCGAGGTTATTCTCATGTAGAGTTGGGTGTCTTTAGCATACATATGGTAGGAGATGTGGGAACATTTGAGGATATCGGTTAGGGGCTCCATGTAGTGATTGAACAATGTCAGAGAGAGGATAGAGCCTTGGGGTAGGCCAGGAGATAGTGAAGTCTGCTCGGATAAAGTGTGATTAATTAGACAGCACTACGATCTGTTGTGTAGAAAGGTGGAGAACCATTTTAGCACCATGCCAGAGAAGCCCATCCTGTGTTCTAGAAGGTCAAGCATGCTTGATAGTGTCAAAGGCTGCTGACAAATCGAGTAGGATCAAGAGGCAAGGTTCATTAAGATTAAGCAAGTGAAGGGCATCACTGACAATGCGTACCATGGCAGGTCCTGTCCTATGATCCGATCAGAAGCCAGATTGGCAATGGTCTAGGAGTTGAACCTGTTCAATATGATTGTGGAGCTGTAAGTGCACACATTTTTCTAGGAGTTTGGCTAGAGAAGGGATGTTGGAGATGGGGCGGTAGTTGTTGGGGTCGGACTGGTCCGTGTTAGGTTTCTTTAGGATAGGGGTAACCTGACCAGGTTTGAGATAGTAGGGTAGGGAGCCTTGAGGGAGAGAGGCATTGATTATCTTAGTCCACAGTGGGAGTAGGAGGTGAATAGACTCATTTAGGAGTTTGGAAGGGAGAGGATCAAGGAAGTGGTTAGAATATTTCAAGGCAGTCAGAAGATTAAGAGAGCCAACATCATCAAGGGTTATGAAGCTGTACCAGGCAGCATTATTTTTGGGAGAGATGAGGTGGTTATACGGGTGAACTACATGGTCCATTGTGGAGGGGTGAAGGAGGGGTTGGGTGGAAGAAGATTGAGAGCACTCTGGCTGTCACTAGTGATTAACAATGTTTTCTTGGGGGGGAGGAGCCAAGCTGGCGACCGAGATGGCTGCATAGACGCTCGGCTCCGTGAGCCTTCTCACCCCGCGCATACATCCTGGCAACTATCCTGAGCCGGAACGGCATATTTAAGTAGGCGAAGGACAACTTTCACTGACCGTTTGCTCCTGAGGCTTTCACGTGCGGCAGACCCGTGGAAATGTCCCCGACTGTTTTGCGGCCTACACAGAGCTGGGACCGGGGTGTCGAGTGAGGAGAGTAGCCGGCCGCGACTGCGACAACAGCGGCCTCTGGTGGAGGTGAGGAGTCGGCCGGAGGGCACCGGAGATCTGATGGGCCGATGGCGATAGTGCCGACCCAGTCCATCTAGCGGAGTGCCTTGTGGGATGTGCGGTAAAGCAGGGTCGAGGGGAGTGCACGATACTTGGCCCCCTTTCCAGTGTTGTGTCCGGGCATGACTAATGACTTCTCCCGGAATCGGCGGGCGGCTCCCAGGGAGCGGCGGAGATTTTGTTTAGCCTTTTGGTGATCCTTCGCTGGGAAGCCTGCCTTGACTTTCGGGGTCCTCGTGGTGAATCCTGTTGCGCCCTGGTGTGGGTCCCGGTCCCGAGGTGAGGTGGAGAAGGACGAGGCCGGATCAGCTAAGATGGCGGATGGCACCCTCTTACGCAGACCACATCCAGGCAGAGAAGCTGCTGTGCGGGAGAGTCCTGAGGTCTGGCGACACGAGACAGAGCCCACGTCCAGAGATATACTGGCTGCGCTAACAACCCTGCATACGACCCTGATCCGGGACTCCCGGGATCTGGGAAGAAGGATGGCCGCCATTGTTGTCCCACCGTTCCACACGGGCATAGTTCGATCTCAAGGAAGCGCCGATGTGCCCGCCTCTGCGTCAGTGATGAGTGCTCCAGCTACGCCTATGTTCGTGGAGACGCTGGAAGACCCGGTTCATGAGATCGCTTTGGACAGATCTGTTGTACATGTGAGTGACTCGTCGGGGCACTTATCTTTTCGGCGGCTGGGGAAACAACGTTGATCTATGGTTTGGGCTGCCCCGGCGGCGTTTCAGCGCTTACCGGATGGTGTGACTCTCTTTCCCTGGCTGGTGAGACTGTGTTCGGACTGGAGGATGTTTTCAGGGTCGATACTGACACAGACGGATTTCCGCCATACATATTCGGCTGGGTTTTGGTGGCTGAAGTCCCATGGAGTAACAACACTGCCCGGTCCGCCCGGATCACTTGGACCCTCCACGTTGCTCTGTATGCCGATTGATAAATGGACGTATGTTGGTACTACTGATAGAAAAGGCCAGGGGTGAGACCGTCTAGGACATAGTGGAACTTATTGTTGGCTGACGGTGATTTGGGGGACACTCGGCGGGGATGTTATTGATTGTGCTATCGGTGATTAATGTTTTCCATGGCTATTCTGATCTTGCTTTTAGGATGTTTACTGTGCCCGGTGGTGGGGGGGGGGGGGGGCGGGTGGCCAGATCGATGGCCCTTCCCTACATTTTTCCTCTTTTTCTTCTTTTCTCTTTTTCTATATTTCGGGTCTCTTATTTAGGGCGACAGGCACGCTGCTGGGGGGGATAGGCCGTAGCCTTCTGCAGGGATGCAGGGTGGGGGGTAGGGGGATGGGGTTTGTTAATTTGTCCTTTCTTTGTTTCTATGGCCCTTTGTCTTTCTTCCTTTTTGGTGTCGTCGTTTTTCATGTTTCCTACAGTATGTTTCGTTTTGAGGGGTGGGGTGCAGCTTTGCTACGAAACGTGTTTGTTTTTTCATTTATCCTGACTCGTATGCCTTACCCCCAATACTTCACACGTATTTGCACTATTTGCGGATTTCCTGCTTCATGCTTGCTATTGTAGGACCATGTATGACCGTATGGCATTGATTCTGAGTTTTTCTTTATTGTAAAATGGACCTTCTCGAAGCCTGAATCTTGCACAGTACGCTTGAATACAAGTTATATCCTGGACACTTATTAGACCCCGATTTTCGGGCTGCTGTATTTTTCTACATTGATTTGCTGTACTTATGACTTGAGTAGCGGCCGGCCGGGGTGGTTGTAGGCCCATGCTTGTATTTACTTGAAGTAACAATGAAGGTTCTAAAAAAAAAAACACAAAAAAAACCCCAATGTTTTCTTAATAAAAAGGGAGGCAAAGGTTTCACAGTTAGGGGGCGCTTTGTTGTTTGTGGAAGAAAGATCCCTTTTTCAGGTAGATTGCTTTCTGATAATTTCGAACAGTTTTTTAGGTATATTAGTAGCAATGTCTAGTTGGTTTTGAAAGAAAGCTGCTTTGGATTTCCTAATGAGCCTATTGTAGGCGCCGCGTCTTTGTCTGAGGAATTTTAGGTTGGCCAAGGAGGGTGTTTAAGGAGCAGCCGTTCTTCGTTAAGATCACTGTTGAACCAGGGGTTGGATCGTTTGGACAGGATTCTTTTTAGTTGTTTAGGGGCTATGGTGTCCATTAATTTTTACATGGACTTGAAAGAGTGATCAGTGAAGTCTCGGGCATCGGTCATGGTGGAAGGCGGGAGCAAGGTTTTGTACCTAGCATTGGATATAGAAATTGAGTTTACGGGTGTCGCAGATCCAGTGTTTGGCTTTCTTTGGTTGGCCCTTGAAGGTGATTTCTTTTAGATGGGAAAAGGTGATGCAGTGGAGTTCTCGTTGGCAATGATTAGGTCCAGGGTGGCTCCTTTCTTATGTGTCAGACAGTTACAGGCTTGGATAGGGTGAGGTCCTGGAGGAAGGATTTGAAACTGTTCACAAGCGGGTCATTGATATTGTTCCAAGGGAGGTTGAAGTCACCAAGGAAGATCTGGTTGGTATGATTGTCAGTGTTGGAGGAGATAATCTCCATGACCTGTTCAAAGAAAATGTGCAATTACCTCCGGAAGGGTGGTAGAATGTGTGGAGGGAGCACTTTGAGTTACTTGAGGTGGAGATTTCGATCAAAAGGTACTCACAAGGGGGTAGAGATAAAGTATGTGATTGTTTCTCAGAGAGCGAGGCTCTATAAATACAGGCTTGGCCACCCCACCGGGTATCTTGGGCAAACTAATACGATAATGCCATCCCCGGGGCGGGGAGGAGGGGGGGGCAAAATGTCCAAGGAGGGAGCGGAGGAATCATTTAATCAGGACTCTGCGAGCATGAGGATGTCAAGATCCTGGTTGAGAATAAGAGCGGCTAAATCTGCCGGGTATTCACCACTGAGCGGCAGTTTAGTAATGCACATTTCAGGGGTGTGTTAGAGGTAGTCGTATTAGAGGCCGAGTGAGAGATGGAAATTTGGGTGAGGTTCGATTTATTAATAGATCTAGTATTGAGGTAAGGTGGTCTTGAGGAGTGAGAGATGATTGTCTTTATGGTGGAGGGTTGGGTGAGCTCTGCAGGGGAAGAGTTATAGGAGTCTCAGTCTAGGAGGTCGAGTAGATCGTTGTTTGATAGCTGTCTGACTAGCCTGTTGGGTCGGGGGCAGTGGTTATGGAAGGGGGTGGTAAGTTAAGTGGGAGGGCCACTTGTGTTCGAGATTGGGGGTGATACTAAGTAGTTTGAGAAGGTCTGCTCGGATCATATGCAATTCTGAATTTATAGTGTCGAGCATTAAGTCATAGGGCCAGTTACATGTAGTAGGAGATTTTCTAAAATAACCCTTAAGCATCTTCTGTCAACAGTCCATCATCACCATGCGCATTGCGAGAGTATAGTTGCAGTATTGACGAAACATACAACTTTACCTGCTAAGACGTAGATCATTTTATTTGGTATATGTGGCAGTAAAAGGACCTTCTAATGGCAGAGACCCAACTAACCTTATTTGTAGTGCGTTATGAAGCCACTGACTACACTCACTAAATGTGCCTTCATGTAAGTTATTTACAGTCCTGCCATATTCCACTTTTTGTTACGATCATTTAAAACAAATTAGACACTGAGCACTCATTTCGACAGCCAAAATATTATTTTACGTTCAGGATTTCTGCTGTGACAATTGGAAGCCACCTGAAAACTGCTGTTGCCTTTGAAGGAACTGACGTTTTCTGCACGTGCACCTCCAACAGTGGTGTGCAATTTAGAGAGCTTGACTGCAGCGACAAAATACTGCAAATCTGCGGCGTTTAAGAGAAATGTGTTTTTCCTCACAGGTGCCAGCATGTTAGTAAAATATTTTGCAGAGTGTCTTGCCCCAGAGACCACACTTGCAGCTTCTGGCACATTGAAAACAACAAATGGAAAGCCTAATAACTTGTTTTCTGGGAAAATGAAGTAATTTAAAATATGATGCCTAGTTTCAGTAATAGCCATTTTGGATTTACCTGTAACAAGCCAAGACGGACCTCCAAAGATCAGAAATACTCGTATCTCCCAGCAGCGAAAGGAAGGACAATTTAACAAACGTCAAAACACGAGAGTTGGAGGAGGGAGGGAGTGTGTAGACGACGCTTCCTAGAGTGCTGTATAATCAAGCTCAGCCATAAATACGTCAGCGACGGTTCCTCATCGCCACTGAAACATAATTAAGGCCAGTGCTAGCTGCTTCCTTTCCAGAATACGGGGGACAAACAAAAACTAGACTCAGCAGGGCTCGAGTCGGGGTACCACGCGGGTGGACGGCGTCCCCCCACTTATTTTACCGGGAGCTCAATAACTGGAGCAAATGGAGCCACACATTCACTCTTTGGCCTCCTTGCGTGACGTCAGCGCCCCCCCCCCCCGCCCCCCCACACTTCTTTTATTAGGACTTGTGCCCTGCTAGACTGCACACATAAAGAGGAGCACAGGTGGCAATATAACATAACGATAACTAAGTTAGGGGAGGGAAAAGGGTGGATGGTTTATCAATAAGCACTGGGATGAGAGGTCAGCTCCAGACCACATCCACATGGCTTGGTCATGACAGACCTGATTGACATCCGCTGTAACACAGTCACCCGAGTATAGGGGGCATGGCCAGTTGCATATCAAATGATCACTGACTTACATTAGTAAAAAGCTTCCACTCCAGTCCACCCTGCCTGGAGCACAGCGCCTTGTTGTGAGGACAGAGGATAAGATGTTAAGAATGAGGGAATAGAAAGCTCCATATACAGAGACAGCTTGCACACCTTTATGTCCCTCAGTCCTTTTTCAGAAAATGCTCAAAGGCAAAAATATTTGTGTCTAGACTGGTGTAGTACCCTGCCCCAACGGCACTAGTGAGGAACTTCATAACATGTGGCGCAACATTGCGCTCCAAACCAGTCGCGCAGCCGATTCAGACATATTCAACAGATTCCAGCATGAGTCAGTTAAACCATTTTGATCCTTTTTGATTCATGTTTTATTTAATGAGTTTCTCGGAATTTTCTTCATTCACATAAAAGGCACGGAGTCAGGGTATTTAAGGAGGGCATTTAATGGTTTGTGGAACTGCAAGAATCATACAGTATAACACCATGGCATGAAATGCAACAGATTGCAGGATAAAGACATATGAATCATCATCACTGTGCATATTATGCAGGAATCATGATCGGTCTGACAATACTTTTTGTTCTGGCAGTGCAAGAACTAAGTTGGCATACACTACACCTCATTAGATCGGTAATTACTGAGACCAAGAAGTATATCAGGCAATCTAAAAAAAAACCTGGTACATAAATTGCTACATTAGTGCGGTAATGCTATCTGGTTTCAGAGACCAGGCCTAGGAAACATTATAATCGATACAAATGCATAAATCACCAATCACCTACATAAGTATACCAGCGACGATAAGGGTAGGCTACCGGTGTCCCTGCATGCCTACTATTGGGAGGGTAGTAATTCACAGGTTTCAGCAGAGAGCAAGTTCCTAGCAGCAATCTGCCATGTGCGGAGCCCTCCTGGCAGAATCCATAGCTCCAAGATATGGACACCAGGGGGCACACCTTATGGTCCCCTAGGGTCAGGATTCAACTCACTGTCCTTTAGGGCACAGCCACCGGGGAATGCATAGGAAATTTCTCCTGCACCTGGCTTCAGTGCTCAGGCTCTGCGGCACAGATACTGATCCAGTCAATCTCTTTGGGTCCAGGGGCGTGTCGGCCCTACTCTCCGCATTCCAAGCCGCAGAGGGGCCTCACCTGCCGACGTTGTTGCGTGCGGGGTAAGGGTGTAGTAAGACAGTGACTCTCCCCTAGGGCCTGCATGTGGCGTCCCCTCGCGCCAGGGGGAATCACTAACACAGGGCTAACCTTGGCGCTGCAGCAACACCCGCCTCTTACGGGAAAGTTGAAAGGCGCATCAACACATGCTGGACTACCAATGAATGGAGTGCTCTGCATGCTCTGAAGGACAGAAAAGCGTTTCTTTGTGCTGGATATGAAAAGGATTAAGGAAAATCATGAAGCGCTCACCATGCCCTCTTGGCAACAAATATGAAGTGCACATCATGTCTAAGTGTGGGGGACTGCAGGGAGCAGACTCAGGGTCCCAGTGTCAATTTTGGGGCATGCCAGTCCCAGGAGAACACAAGCGGCACAACGCAGGGCAGCAGGCCAGCTTACCCAGGCAGGTAGAAGGCAGAGATGGTGATTCTCCTCACAACACCACAGTGCCTATGTAGTTCAAAGTCAGGGAGCAGCTGGCAGCAGGGCAGCAAGCAGAAAAGAAATCCAGTGAGTACTTTATGCCACCCAACAAGTAGCAGGCAGCAGGGCAACAACAGAAGAGCAGTCCAGATGAGTCCTTTGTGCAGGGCAGCGGCCTTTCTAACAGAGGTTCAGTCCTGGTTCCAAAAAGTGCTCTGAAAATGTGGGGTCAGAGCCCCTGTATTAATACTTCAAAATGTCTTTGTTTAAGTGCAACTTCAAAGAAAACCCGTTTAAGTGTAACACCCCCCCCCCTTCAACCCAGCTCTGGCTCCAGACATCAGTAGGGCTAAACAAGCCACAGCCTATACAAATGTAAGTGCGCCCCAACTCCCTCTCTCCCAGCTCAGGAAGGCCATCAGTATGCAGATACATCTCTTGTCACAACAAGCCTGTCCTGTGTTGTGCTGTCTGGAAAGTATGCACACATTGTAACTGTCACTCTGCCCTAGACGTGGATTGGAGTCAGGCTGCAAAGCACCTAGAGTTATGAGCAGAGAGAAATGCTCACTTTCTAAAAGTGGCATTTCTAAAATAGTAATAAAAAACACAAGTAAGCATGATTTTTCCACTACCATTCTGAACATACCAAACATGGCAGAGCTACTCCTTTCCTTTCAAATCAGGACTTACCACTTAAACATATATAAGGGAATTCCCGATGCTAGCCTATGAGAGGAGCATGCCTCACAGTAGTGAGAATCAAAATAGGCTGCATGTCACTACCAGGACATGCCACGCAATGAGGTCACATGTCCTACCTTTTACCTACACAGCAAGCTGCCCATAGGGCTACCTAGGGCCTACCTTAGGGGTAACCTATGTGTTGTAAAAGGGGTGTATAATGCTTGGCAAGTAGCTTTAAATGCAAAGTCAATGTGGCAGTAAACTGTGCATGTAGGCACTGCAGTGGCAGGCTTGAGGCAGGTTTGAAAGGCTATTTATGCTGGTGGCACAATCTGCGCTGCAGGCCCACTAGTAGCATTTAATTTACAGGCCCTGAGTATAAGGAATACCACTTTATTGGGGACATACAAGTAAATAAAATAGTCCAAACTGGTGTCAACCAATCATACCATGTTGTAAGGTGAGAGCACATGCACTTTAGGACTGATTAGCAGCTGTAAAATGCCCAGAGTCCTAATGTCAACAAAAAAGAGGGTCAGAAAAATAGGAGGAAAAAGGCAAAAAGTCCAACAATTTCACAAGCACAGGGTAAGTGCTGTGCAAGTGAAACATAAAAAGGGGCTGTGGTCTTGTGCATGTAATGCCATGGTGTGACTCAACCACATGGGCTCTTCTTACACATACTTGCCCCAGAATGGCCCTTAGATGTAATTAAGGGATCCTTAAAGCATTGGCCCTGCAAGGCCTCACAAGCCCTAACGCAAGTATTGGAACCTCTGTTCCTCTGTACCCGTTAGAGTACTTAAAAAACACAGTCATAATTAACTATGCTCCGGTGAAACTGCACCTGCTGTACATACGCTAGCTAAGCCCCTGCGTGAAAGACAACTCGGTGACGAATATGCCAAAGTAAACACAAGAAGCACGCATGACGTACTTGTTATCAAGAATTATCGCAGGTCTTGTGGCCGATGTCATTTTCACAATCAGCAGTCGAGTGTGCTGAAAGACAGTATATTTACTGTCCAGATGGCCGTGCTGTTCTTTCAGTGTATCTGACTGTACACAAATATTTCCAACATACCATACTATCAGGCCTCTGGAATTCTGTATTTTTTTTCTCTCCCTCCCCCACCTTCAACTGACAGTGGAATATTCCAATCAGGGAAACAAACGCAGCCCGCTTTGCGGAAGGGTCAAACGCATTTGGCCGGGGTCCCACACTTTGCTGTGATAACAATGGCAGGAAGCGGAGCCCCTGCGCCGGCTGCTGCCTGCGAGGCTTCAACGAGACGAGATTGCTGAAAAGAGCCCTCTGTCCGGCGATCAGCTTCTGTATTTCTTTGTGCGGGGAATGCTGTGATTGTTTCGAATACAATGAGGAGCCCGAGGAACAAGACACCAGCACTCAATCGCAGGAACTCCCCTGAGGGAATAATATTATCATTCCATTGCGGAATCTCTGGTGCCGTCGAAGGGCCTCGGCTCGGTGGCACGCGGCTGGAAGGACTTCTGGTATCTGGGGAGGGGAGCAGGGAGGGGGTGCTTACTGTCCTTGGGCTGAAGCAAGCGTCTAGCAATGCTCCCTTGTCTAAAGCAAACAATAATATGTTTATTTGCATTTACATGCCACCAGGGGAGCCCCTGGGTTTGGCCTATGGGTGCGGCGGGCTAAGAGCGCACTGTGTAATACAAAGGGTCATTTTAATGGCCAATGTGTGCTGAAGTTTGTCTTTTAACCCCTTTAGCCACCGAAGTTCCCAGAAATAGCATAGCATAGCATAACATGGCATAGCATAACATAACATAACATAACATAACATAACATAACATAACATAACATAACATATAACATAACATAACATATAACATAACATATAACATAACATATAACATAACATAACATAACAACATAACATAACATAACATAACGGTTTGGGTCTGGTGGGTCAGTGGACTAAAGCAGCCACTGCAGGGGCCTGTGTTCAACCTCATGATCACAAGTTCAAATCCCTGCGGGTCCACTCAGCCGTTCATCCATTTGAGGTCGATAAAATGAGTACCGTTGGGTAACAATAAACATCTGTTATTCAGCGCCAGGACACCTTCGGGTAATCATACGCATTACAAATACACCTGTTTTGTTTTATAAATGGGAAGAAGTGCTGTACAAAAAAAGTACGCGTTTTTTTCTAAAATTGCCAATAACAAAATGTTTGCCGTGTTAAGATCATCCTTTTCAAAGCATTCAGGAACAACCAGAGTTGTTAACAGATCATTTTTCTACAACAGTGTTTGCATTTTTTAAACATGGTAATTGATTGATCACACCGGGTGTAAAAACCAATGATGAATCTGGAAAGCTATGCATTTCTGAAGTAGACAAATTCTGAATTTAGCAAAGGGTCATTTACGTAGTTTGCTCATGGTGTCCACAAATACCCTAAATGTAAATGTAAATGTACAGGAATTTATATAGCGCAAATCACCAAGCGGTTTCTAAGCGCTTGCTTAGGGAACCCGTCCTGGCATTCCCCTGTGAGATAACCCCGGCAGGGTATCCACAAGGTGAAATCCAGGCATCCCACCGCGAGGGGCCGTTGTGGAGATTAAGCAAGCTATTGCCCAGAGTCGCAGAGTGTGAACCCGTGAATTGAGTAGGCACCGGAGCGAGAATTGTCGAGTCCATGGACATTTTAGGACTCAAGACCCCACCGAGCCGGGAATTGAACCCTGGTCCCGGGCTGACCTCTGCTTCCAGGTCTGCCTCCTCTAACCAGTGAGCCACACTTCTCCTAATTGTTGAAATAAAATATTATGTAAAAAATAGGAAAAAACTAAATAGGTGACAATCTTTTCATCTGTAATTTTGGGTTGATTTACAAAAATATAACACCGTTAAGTGCATCGGACCCTTCATATCATAGGGATCTGGGGGCCTCATTTATGAGGCCGTGCGTGCCTTATACGCCGCCGGTGCGTCATTTTTTGTGACGCACCAGTGGCGTAAACAATGCGCCTTGTTGCGCCATATTTACAAAGTGACGCATCTAGGTAGATGCGTCACTTTGTAAACCCCTGCGCCACATTATACCTGCACCAGGTATAATGTATGCAAAGGGGGCGTTCACACGCAAAAGCCTCGTAATAGTGACGCAGTGAAATCTATGAGATTTCACTGCGTCACTTTTAGGACGCTGTTGCGTCAAAATCTTGCGCCTGCCTCACAGCAGGGGTAAGACTGACGCAAGCCCTTTCACATGGGGCTTTCCCCATGTGAAAGGACGCATTGCTGGAGTTGCGTCACTTTTGTGACACACCCCAGCAATGCCTGACTTTTGCGCTTACAGATACATCAGAAATACTGACGTATCTGTAACTCCTTGCGACATGATGCGTCATATTATAAATATATCGCATCAATCATGTCGCAGGGAGAGCGCAGTGAAAAGTGACGCATCGCTGTTTTTACGCAGCGATGCGTCACTTTTCATAAATAAGGCCCCTGTAATGTTTGTTGGTTTCCAAAAAACATGTAATAAACAGAGCTTACAACTGAGTTGATGCTTGTAATAATGTTTCATTATGTACCAATCAAGCCGCAACTCTTGGTAAATTCTAATTAATTCAAACTGGGAATGAAGGTAACCTATACATTTTTAAGTGTGCCAAACATACCGAGTTTAGACATAGCTATTTGTAGAAACTCTGTACTTTGAAGGCATTTTACGAAATGTGTTCTTTCTTGTACACTGGCTAAAATTTGAAGCCAAAAATGGAGAGAAATTCAATAGATAATAGATGATGCTGCCGTCTGCGAAAGGAAAGGCTCCAAAATCAACATGAAGACATCAAGTTTCCTCCATGAAAATTGACCCATTTTGGTGATGCTAGTAACTGCAATATTCCCCAGAATGTCGTGCAAAACTTAACATTTGGCTAAAATCTCTTCTTTCTGTTAAGGAAAGTCCAGAACCTGTTAATTGTCCTCCCTGCAGCTGTGGACCCAAGACTCAAGCAAGGATGCATAACTAGGAATGGGGATTCATAACAGCTGTTATTGCCTGGGTGGGGCACAAGGTTTACTGGAGCAATCACTCAACCAATCAATCAATCAAGCAATACATTTGTAGAGTGCTACTTGTCACCCGTGGGGGTATCCAGGGAGCTGACAGCACAGAATGCTCCCCTTCTCGCTTTGGTACATTAGCTACAGCCCAGAAAGAGAGCTTTCAGGTAAAGTGGCCAGCTCCCAACGCTCCTTCTAGGGTGCTAATCACAAGTATGTATACATTGAAGGATATTTATGTGTTAGGCCTATGTGTCATCAATGCAATTAGAATTACTGAATGAGTTACTGTGTCACTCCTGTACATAATGCTTTATTAGAGAATTTTGCCCATTGATTGCTAACATTTCCATTATTTTGCAGATAGAAAACTATGTTAGTTGCCTGATATACCACAGCTTGAAAATAAAAAATAGAATGCTTGCTGCAAACCTGTAGCATTCACTTCAGGGGTGTAGTTAGAGACACTCTTTGAAGCCCTTTATATAAACAGCACCTTACAGTATGTGTAATGCTTTCCTCATGTCCTAGTATGAGGCACAGTCTATTTATTTTATAAGACTGTAACCTATATAGCTAGAAAGGGTCGGGCTTTTATGTGTTTTTGTTTTTAATTGCTGGAAACACTCATCAGCACAACATTAACCCTTTCACTCAATAAACTGGAGACAGACACACTGCTTGGGTTCAGTTATCTCATGGTGTTAGGAAAGGGGTTTCTGGTTGGCAGAGGTATGCAAACTTTCCAAGCAGGAACCACAATCCTAGTCAGGGTAAGACACATACACACTTAGAGATCACCTGTGCTCACCCTCTGTTAGCTTGGCACAGAGCAGCCATGCTTATCTAAAGAGGCAATGTTTAAAGTATTTGTGGAAAACACACACACATACACACACAGTAACACAATGAAAGCACCACAAAAAGACTATACACTGATTTGGAAAAATATACACGAATTTTGTAAATAAATCAATACCAAAGAAACAGAAATCCAATCAGTAGAAGGTGAGTTATGAATATTTAAAGAATAAAAAGAGTTAAAGGGCTTTGAAGCAATAAGAGCCAGTGGGAGTTATCTGGTCAGCTGGACCGGGGCAAAGTCAATAGTTCAGACCGAGCACGATGGAGCTCAGGCCGGCTACAGTACCCACGCAGGCCACGGTGAACAAAGTACCTTTTCCTGGTTCCAACAGCAAGACGCGCGGCTCTGTAGAGCGATGTGTCAAACAATGAGTCAATTTTGATGCCGCAGTAGATGGTGCATTGATTTTCTCCATGTAGTGATGGCGATGCATCGGTTTCATAGACAAAGTGCTGGAGCCAAGCGGCGTTGGTTCTGAAACGATGCACTGGGTTTCTATGAACAGTCAGAGGGATGTGGCAATCTTGCCAAGCCAGTGCACCGGCGAATCATGGTTCTGTGCGTCGGCTTCTTCAGGCGCAGTAGCAATTCTGATGTGAGGTGCTGGGTTCTGCTCCTGCCACAGGGATGATGTGTTGATTTCTGCTCATGCAGTCAGTTGATGTGTCAAAGCTTCTGAAGCAAGTATCTAGGTCCACTTCCAGTGAATCAGGCACTACAGCAGGGGTACAGACTTTGATATAACCGGAGTCTCACACAAAGAGGAGGCCGGTCAACAAGCCCTTGGAGATCACTTGGTGCTAAAGCAGAGTCCAGCACTTCTCAGCATAGTCAAAGAGCAGCTGACAGCAGGGCAGCACAAGAGAAAAAAGCCTTCCAGGCCAGCAGTGTGTCAGTCCTTGATGCAGCACAGCAGTTCTTCTGACAGAGTCCAGTTGTAGGTCTAGAAGTGTCTGATTTGGTGGGGTCAGAGACCCAGCATATATACCCAAATGTGCCTTTGAAGTTGGGGTGAAAAGGGTCTTTGAAATGCACAAGTATAATTTCTTCCTTAGCACGGGCTCCAGGCTATCTGTGGGGGGTAATCAGCCCTTTGCGTGGAGTCAGGTCATTCAGATGTGAGTATCAGCCCCCCCTTCCTGCCCAGGAAAAGCCATTAGAATGCAGATAAATGCAGATGAGTACTCAGACACACCTAACCTTCCTGTGTTTGTGGCTGTCTAGAGGAAATGCACAAAGTGTACCTGCCACCCACCCCAGACGTGTATGATAGACAGGCTGCAGGCTCACATAGCAGCAAGAGCAGAGAAATGTCCAGTTTCTAAAAGTGGCATTTCTAAAATAGTAAATGTAAATCCAATTTTACCGAAGAGGATTTATAATTATCATTGCATAGATATAAAGCATGACCCAGCTAGTCTTTTCTAATCAGGAATTACATCTTAAAAGTAGTTTAAGGAATTCCCAATGCTATTGTATGAGAGCAGTATGCCTCACAGTAGTGAAAAACAATTAGCTGTTTGTCACTACCAGGACATGCAATACTTAAATTGACATGTCCTACCATTTACTTCGTACGGCACCCGGCCCTACGGGCTACCTAGCTTCTACCTTGGGGGTGACTTATGTGTACTCAAAGGGGAGTTTAAAGCTTGACAAGTAGTTTTAAATGCCAAGTCAAAGTGGCAGTAGATTGCACACAGGCCCTTGCAATGGCAAGCCTGTGACTGGTTTCAAAGGTTACTTGTGAGGGTGCTGCAGGTCCACTAGTAGCATTCAATTTATAGGCCCTGGGTATATGGTATACCACTTTACAAGGGCTTTAAAAGTAAACTTAATATGCCAATTGTGTACACATAAACGTTACCATGTTTAGGGTAGAAGCACATGCACTTTAGCACTGGTCAGCAGTGGTAAAGTGCTCAGAGTTCAAAGGCCAATAAAACGATACAGCAAAAATAGGAGGTAAGCAGGCTAAAAGTTTGGGGGAAGACCACCCTAAGGATGACAGGTCTAACACATGGTCTTCACTCAGTTGAAAATCTGCTGTCCACTCCATTAACCTTTAGAAGTAAAGCGTTCTATTTTTTTGTAGATTGTGAACTAAGAACCATAACATCCCTATGGTATCCTGCCTTCAAGGACACCTTGTAATTTCATTGAATGCCAAGCAGGGCCGGACTGGGAACCAAAACCGGCCCTGGCAAAGTGCTCGGCCGGCCCCCCCGCGCCCCCGGGCGGGAGGGGGGCGAGCGCTTTGCCAGGGCCGCTTTTCAGCCGATTTTGTTACAGGGCCGATTTTGCAGCTATGCTGCAAAAACGGCTCTGCAACAAAAACGGCCCCCAGGGCCCAAAACCGGCCCCCACCCTTGCAGCCGACCGGGGGATTGCCCGGTGCCTACAACGGCCAGTCCGGGCCTGATGCCAAGGTGATGTGGGTTAGTCAGTGTCACCAGAGCACTGCTGGAAGTAACATATCTGGTGGCGTTAGTTATTTATATATCTTACTTGTGCCAAACCCTCTAGTAACAAAGTTAAGCCCTACTCTCTTCCTTTTCGCTCCTTTATATCTCAAACCCTTTCTCTCTCTTTCTCCCCTGGAGAAAGTAGCTGTGATACTAGCAAGAACCCCCTGCTCTAAAAACTGGCCTCCAAAGCTGGGGTGGCAGAACAATTTACAGAGTGGGGGTGCCGGCATCAATGTTACATCACCTTAGAAAAATCCAGGCATCACACAAACAACAAGTATAGCAAATGATCCATGCCAGTTCAGCAGGAGAATGGTAAGGGTGTGGTGTGTACCAGTGGTGCATTTTAAACCATACTATTACAAATATATTACTAAAGTATGGTATGGTAACACAATTTCATTTAGTAAAAGCACTTTTTTCTATTGAAATGGCAACAAAATATGCACTGACATGCAATTTTACTGATAAAACGATATAGCGCACAAACGATAATGTGAGGAAATATTGTTTCAGCAAATATTTATCATTTCCACATCACCAAGTAGAGTGTCATGGTTTGCTTTGATCCTACCTTTTTTTTTATAACACTTCAGAATTACAAAAATGACAGAATTACATTTGTGCTTTCCTAGCTGCTATGTTTTGAAATGTTGGCAAAGTATATTTACAGGTATTTAAATGTCATTGTGTTATAAAAGTTTTGAAAAGTACCGGCATCCTATAGACTTTGCTTTCACACTCAATATGTCCCAGCAAGATTGTCATATAGTTTTCTTTACAGAATTATCTAACTTTGCAGTCAGAGAAAGAAAAGTAAACACCACTCTCCATTTTAAAAGAATAAGCAGCAAGTTGTCAGAGGCAGCACATTGCCTGACATTGACCCCTATCTTTGAACACGTGACAAATGTGACAAGATAAAAAGAACATTTAAGGGCATCTTCATTGCTCATTTACCTTATGAACACCAGCATGCTTATTTTGGGGGTGCCGCAGCACCTGCAGTACCCATATTTTCAGCATCCATGTTCCAAAGCAGTGCTTAATTTGTAATAAAAGGAAATGCTAGGGTCCTTTACAGAAGGCCTTTGCAGCCTGCACGACTGGTTGCCTCTGCTAGCTCTGCCAATGTTAGGACCAACACAACTACTAAGCATCTTATTCCTACAAG
The DNA here is from genome assembly GCF_964261635.1 of Lissotriton helveticus. NCBI lineage: Eukaryota > Metazoa > Chordata > Amphibia > Caudata > Salamandridae > Lissotriton > Lissotriton helveticus. The sequence continues at coordinate 1,307,973,658 of NC_136063.1, forward strand.
TATGGCAAGTTAGACTGTTCTGGCCCACTGAAAGTCATAAGAATGTCATGTATTATTCTTTTTAATATATATTGGGCCATATGTATCAAGCAAAATTGCGATCGCAAACGCTGAAATTCACAGAATTTCAGCGTTTGCAATCGCAATTTGGCTTAGTCGTATGTATTAAGGCAAAACTGCCTTGCAAAATAAGGAATTGCAAAATTTGCGATTCCCTATTTTGCGATTGCATTTAAGGAATCGCAAATTGCGATTCCTTAAATGCAATGTAAGAAGCATCAAAAAAGTGCAATCGCTAATTACCACTATCTTCAAGTTGGTGGTAATTTGCGATTTCTTTGAAAAATGAACTTTTTTCATTTTTCAAAGTGCAATGTGGCGCACATATATGCCCTTAGGGCATGTATGTGCGCCACATGTGCACCCATGCTTATTTAAGGGGTGCAACAGGGTGTCCTTTGACACCCTTGCACCCTTGAAATTGCATTCCCAATTTGACGTTCTCTAATTGCTAATCGCAAATTGAGAATGTCTTCCCATTCATTCCTATGTGCCTCTTGGCCCATAGGAATGAATGAGGAGTGTTTGCTTAATTGCGAATCGCAATTTGCGATTCACAATTAAGGAAAATGTAGGATTCACAATTTTTTTTTCAAATCCTACATACATCTCGTTTTGCGATTCTCAAAAATTCGCTATTTGAGAATCGCAAAACCCAACATTGATACATATGGCCCATTGTGTTATTTAACACTGTTGTTGTACTCATCTCAAAATTAGACAGACAGCGCCACCATGTGGTGGGCTGTCATTAGGGCCAGTCCTAAAGATGTTGTGCCGGTGCTGAGCACCGGAAACCACTAGCTCAAATTAAGCACTGGTCCAAAGTCTCCAGCCCACTGGGGAAATGTCCAGGTGAATTACCCTCCACTGGAGGGCAATTCAGTTTCAGCCCTAGCCTATATTCAGTCTACTTCGGACTGGGTGCCCATCTGACAGTTCACGGCGCCCCCACAGTGAAGCATGGCGGGCCTATCCTTGGGATCTGGTGACATTCTCAGACCCATGATCCACTCACCACCGACTAGGGCCTACAGTCTACGGTCCCGCAGTTGGCAGCGACTCAGGAGACTGGCGTTGGTCTGTCATCAGGGGCAGGGAGGCATCCGGAACTTCAACACGCTGCTCTCTCGGCCAAACTTGATTCGGTCCTAGCAGCTGTAGAAAAAATTGGTAAGGCACTGGATCAGACGCGCACCTCATTCGAGTCTAAGATAGATAAAGTAGCATCTGATTTCACGCTTCTGGAAGCCGATCACTAGAAGCTGGCGGACCGATTATGAGAGGCTGAACTTACTCTCACTGACCTGCAGCCCAAATCATGCAATCACACTGCCACTCTGCAAGACTTACTAGATCGGGTGTGTACCCTCTTGGAGAAATTAGATGATGCAGTGAGCCGCTCGCGCCGTAACAATGTGTGAGTGGTTGGCCTTGTGGAGGGTGTAGAGGGACAGGACCCGGTCAACTACACGGAGTACCGGTTGAGGGAACTGCTTCAGACGGGGTCCTGTCTCCCAATTTGGAGTGGAGTTGGCACATAGGGTCCCAGCTTGCAGACCCCTTGCAGGTGCCAGCCCACTACCGTTCCTATTCTATTTATTGAATTTCAGGGATAGAGACACCATATTGAGAGAAATCAGGAAGTTGCCAGGGCCCATCGACCAGAGCGCCTCAGTCATGTTCTTCTCATATTACGCAGCCCAGGTGCAGAAATGGCGGGGCTCATTCGCAACTTTGAAATGTCAGCTCTGTGACCTTGATCTGCGTTATTCCCTACTGTTCCCTGCTCGCCTGCAGGTGGTTAAGGATGGAACCACTTTTATCTTCGATTTACTTCTGACACATGGGGCTACTTGGTCCAGACCCCCTAAAGCCCTCCCGGTGCCCAGACGCGGCAGGCGTGGCTGCCATAGGGGGAAAGGTCGGGTGCATGCTGTCATACTTCACTGATCAATGCTCCGGACCCTGAGCCAATTTTGACCAAACGACAAGAGGCTCTTAATGTGGCGGCATCTCTGCACAACACAAGGTCCCCCTCAACCATAATGGCGTCTCGATCCAGTCCAGGGGGGATGCAGACTCTCATCCAGCATGGTCGGCAGACTAAGACTCACCTCACTACCCTGTCATCACACCCCAGACCTCAGACAATATAATCTGACTACTATGAATATGCTCTTCATCTCTGGTCAGACCAGCTTGTGCTCTGATATGTCATAAGCCGTTCTACTACATATTATGCTCCTTTCTCCCTTTACATACCCGGGTACTATTGCGGTCGGGATAGACTCCCTTTGATTGGGGCTACCCTGGGCGTTGATTTAACCTGCGGGTTTGGGGCGTGGGACAGATGGCCACAGTGTATTACTCATGCACGATATATTTTTTGTAGCTTTTGTTCTTGTTAATTGACCGGGGGTGGCAACCATACAATAGCTTCACTCCTATTCAATTCCTCTTGATCTTTAGCTCGACAACAATAGTTGCCATGGTTTTGCATGCATGTTTGGGCCAATTCCCATTGCGAGTTCGCTCTCATAAAGGTCCACAGCACGGTGATAGATTCTTTGGTTTTCCCCAAGTGATTTTTGTTATTCCTGGTGGTGTGTCGCCCAGCCGCTCGCTCTTCTCCCTCATACATGTTTTGCTAACTGAGTTTAGTCATTGCTGTCCCCCCTCAAGGCACACATTAATGTTATCACCAGGAATGTGAGGGGGATACAATCACCTTTGGGTAAATGCTCTGTTTACTCCTTCCTGCAGCGTAGATCCGTTGGCATTGCCTTCCTCCAGGAAACACACCAGACTAGTCTCGAGGTGGAGTAGCTGTGCCGCCGCTGGCCTGGACAGGTGTCCAGTACTAACTTTTCCTCCATGGCAAGGGGCACACTGATATGGGTGAAAGCAGAGTACCCTGTGAGTTGAAGGAGACTGAGATCAACACTGAAGGCAGGTATGTCTCTTAGAGGTAAACTTAAAGGTCAGACCCTTTTAATTGGCTCGGTTTATGCCCCCAATGTTGTACAGACCACCTTCCTTTGCAGCCTCTCTAGGGTATTGGCTCTTTGGAGTGACAGCCCCTGGCTCAAAGGAGGTGACTTCAACTCCGTCCTTGATGTCTCGCTGGACCGTTCTTTCCCTCCTCTTGCATGCACCACTGCGTCATCTAATGCGCAAGCTCTAAATAACTGGCTCAACCATTGGTCCCTATCAGACGTATGGTGCTCGCGTAATCCAGACATTCGCATATATTCCTTCTACTCGCCAGTACATAACCTCTATGTGAGGCTAGACTACATATTAGCCTCCTCTTCATTACTTCTCCTAATTCATTACCCTGAGTAACTGACCCGTATGCATTCTAATCATAATCCTCAACTCCTGAAGATTCTTTGGGACCACAGACCCCCTCTGGTCCCAACCTGGTATCCTCAGGCAGCGGCACTTGAGGACTAAGCCTTCTGTAGTTCCTTGGGCGTGGAGATTTGGGATTATTTTGCCCATAATTTTTCCTCTACGGGGTTTCCTGCACTGGAATGGGAGGACTTTGAGGTCACAGTTAGGGGACACTGTCTAGGCCTAACATGGAATAGCCACAAACAGCTAGACACCTTCCTTGGAGCAATTGAACGTAAACTCCTTAGTTACGAAACCACTTCGGTCACACACTCTGAGTCCAAGGCCCAATTTGACTCGCTACAGAGTGACCACACTGAACTATTACGTTGCCGCAATTACTTAGCCCACTCGGCATGCACTCATGTCACATCCAGATAGGGCAGGTAAACTACTCGCTTATCTAGTGTGACAGGAACACCCTCATCACCCGATTCATGCAATACATGAGGACCTAGGGCACATGCACCACACGCAACTTGACATTCATGCAGCTATGACCAGCACTACTCTACTCTTTATAAAGCCCTACCGATCTTAAACACAGATTACAAAATGCTGGAGAAAGTTCTTGCTAATTGCTTGCGCCCCACATCCCTGCATTGGTCCACCCAGACCAGAACGGATTTGTCCCTTCTCGCAGCACCTCCCTTAATCTTCCCTGCTACTTCAAAGTTGCAGAGTATGCACCGCTTCATTGGCCTTGCATGGTGTGCCTGGTTCTGGATCTCGAGAGGGCCTTTGATTCCCTTGAGTGGGATTACCTGTTTGCAGTACTATCTAAGCTTGGGTTTGGGGTCACCTTAATTGGTCTGGTCCGACTACTCTACACGTATCCAAATATTTGCGCTAAAAGAGGCCCTTACATATCCGATCCCATTGCATTAGGTCATGGCACACTGCAGGTTTGCCCCTTGTCTCTTCTTCCTTTCTCCTTGGCTGTGGAGCCGTTGGCTGCATGTATCCTTACTTGGCTTGATGTAGGTATACCCTTGGGGGATGTGACATGCAATTTCACTGTACGCAGACAATATTCTACTGTACTCTACTGTAGTGTCCTCACTGGCTTCTACTCTGTTATCATTCACCAATGTATAAGGATTACATGCCAATGCATTGAAATCCTCGCTACACCCCTTATCTGAGGCCACCCCAGACCTGGGGTACTCACTTAATGGGGACTAGTGTTATGGTGTGCCGATTCCTTTAGTTATTTAGGCATTCGCATTTATCAGACCAATATCGATCTCTTTGATGGTAACATCAGTAGAGATATAACTGCCATCCATTATCAGCTAGCTTTTTGGCAGACTCTACCAGTATCGGTCACAGGCAGGGATGACCTCGCCAAAATGGTGATCCTTATACTATTTCACGTACTTACCTCTTAATATTCCCCCTTTCTTCAGTAAATTCGAGAGAACGGTTGGAGATTTCATCTGGGGAACCTCCAGACACCATGTTTCCATCAGAAAACTGTACCTTTTTACGGTTCAGGGCGGCCTTGCCATGCTTGACTTTGAGCACTATTACCTGGCTGCACAGTTACAATGGATTGCCAGATGGCTGGTCTCTCGCTAGCTTGCTGACACGGCCACTTTGCACCCTCCCATGTCCCATCTCTCCTTCTTACATCTGTTTCATCCCTTTGCGAAGTCCACAACTATGGACTTCCTGCTTCACTCAGGTAGCACGTAAATACTACAGTAGAAGCCTATACATGACTCGCTCCCAAAAACCATATGCCCCTGCTAATCCTCTTTTGGGGACACCCAGGGACCTGAGGATTACCACGGCAGCTGAACTATGCAACTGGGGGACAGCCTGCTTACACAACATTGGGGATGTCTTCCGAGATGGTACCCTCATCCCTATACCAAGTTTATCCCAGAGGAGGGTCTCCATCCTGGTCCCGTTTTACTGCACCATTCCCATCTTCCGACCCTAATGGCCCAAGAACCTCCCACGCTTCCCAAGATTCAATACCTGTACGTGCTGGGCAACGGTGGCCACCTGACTCGGTGGTTTGACACCTCTCTTCGGCAGCATGAAGCGATTATGCTAGACTCCTTAAGGCTTCAGATTTGGAACTCCCTTTCTCTGACCCAGAATGGACTGATGCCCTAAAGAGCGCCACCCGAATACCTCACAATCAGCGCTTACGCCAGATCCAATACTTTATTTAACACTGAGCATACCTTACTCCAGCAAAAATGTGCGAGTATTTCTATCGAGCGAACTCTACCTGTCACAGATGCCACATAGCTGACACTGATCTCCTACACATCCTGTGGCGCTGCCCCTCTCTTACAGGGTACTGGACTGCAGTGGCTGCCACCATGGCCCGCGGCACCGAGTGCAACATCACATATAACGGGGAGGTCTATCTCCTACATGTATTCAGTAGAAGAAAAAAACATACGGTCTCGCCCTTTGGATTTGGGCATGGCAATTGCTAAGCGACTTATAAGAAAGAGGTGGTAAATCTCCTGTAGCCCCCCAAATTGTAGCATGGCACAGCTTATTACTGAGCTAGGCGAAAGCGGAGAGCATCACCCTACATAGGGAGGACTTGTTAGGTCTTCGCAAACTCCCACTAGTCGTTAATTGGGATGCTATTCTGGCCGACCTACAGAGAATAGACATACTATCGGTAGACACTCCTGAAGAAGGGGAATGTACCTATGCGTTGTCATGAGCGGAAGCACCCCTTTAACCTTGCATATATGAAGTACACCTTAGTAGACTTCTCCCTTATCCAATCAGCTAGCTCAGACTTGCACACACGTCACTTACTTGCTTTATAATCATATGCAGGTGATGCACAGGTTGGGGGCACTGGGTGGGAGGATTCACAGCAGCACCTCACTAGTAGTTAGTTTCCCTCCCATTGTTTAATTAATTTGTCCTCCTTTTTTTGGACCCTATACCCCTGTTCTACATCAGTCTTATGATACTCTTGCATTGGAAGCGTTTTAATGGGTTCCGAGGTGGCACTTCCTCCATAGTTGCTGTCAACAAGGGGTTCGCATATATAATTGCATTGTTTACTCTACATAGCGTACTGTATGTTCTCGTAGTTCTGGTTCCCTGGATATACAGAGTCCTGAGTTCCCCTGGGGTACCAGTTCTAGGTGTCACATGTGCAGCTAGTCCTTGTTCCCCCATTTGTACCATATCCAGGGTTTCTCTGGGTTTACCAGGCACTTGGTCCCCTTGGATACTGGGACCTGAATTTTCTGGATGTTCCAGATACTAGGTCTTCAAGGGATCCTGGGTCCAGTGTGCCCACGTGTACTGGGTCTTGGGTCCCCAAGTGGTGTCCAAGTATGTATGTATGTATTTATAGTCTTTTATAGCGCGTATCTGTCACCCCACGGGTATCCTGGCGCTTTGACTGATGAAAATCCTGCTAAAACATCCTACTGGAAATTAGGAATTAAGAAGATACAGTCCTAGGAAAAAGATGTGTTTTTAAGATTTTCTTGAAAGAGACAAGGTCTTGTGTACTTCTCAATTCCAACGGAAGAGTATTCCATAATCTGGCTGCCGTAAAGCTGAAAGATCAGCCACCCAGCCGAGCTCTCAAAACTTTAGGCACCACAGCATGATGAGCGGAAGCCGAGCGAAGGGATCTAGACGGAGTGTACCAATGAAACATGTTCTGAAGTGGTACTGGACCGTGTCCGTGGAGGGCCTTGAATACAATACATACAGATTTAAAATCGATCCGTTGAAGGATCGGTAGCCAATGAAGGTCCCTTAATGCCTGGGATGAGGAGTCATAGCGGCGGCGAGCAAGCGCCAATTTGGCTGCAAGATTTTGCACCCGTTGTAATTTTCCTATCAAGGTGGCTGGTGCTCCAAGAAATAGAGCATTGCAATAATCCAAACGGCTTACAATAATGCTCCTCACCACTTCTGGCCTGCTGTCCTTAGGAAGCATCGGGAGAACCTTTCTCAACATGCGAAGCAGTCCCATGCAAGTGCTTACTGTTTTATTAACCGCTACATCCAGTTGGAGATTGGACCCAAACATCACTCCCAAATTGCGGACCGAGGTGGTAGGCCCAACCGTACTTTGGAAGGAAGGTGGCCAGAAATCCGGTGGAAGAGGTCTAGGGATGCGATCAGTGGTGCAGTGTAAGACTTCAGTCTTAGAGCTGTTGAACTGCAGCGAATTCTGATTCAGCCAGTCCGCAGTTGCGAGCATACAGCGGTGGAAGGTGTCAAGAGTCACTGCTTCCTTGCCCTCAAGTGAGAAGACAAGTTGAGTGTCGTCTGCGTAGTTCGTCACCGCTATGCCAAAGGATCTAATCAGCGCAAACTAGGGGCCGCAGGTACAGGTTGAAGAGGATAGGGCTAATGGCCGACCCTTGTGGAACACCTTGCGCCACTTTTTTGATGTTCGATTGAAACGGTGGCAATGCCACTACCTGGTGGCGATTTCCAAGGTAAGATGTCAGCCACTGTAGGGCAAGGCCAGTTACCCCTACTTCCTCTAGTCTTTGAATCAGAATTGCGTGACTGACAGTATCGAACGCGGCCGACATGTCGAGCAGCACTAAAAAGGCTGCTCTTCCATGGTCGGCTCGCGTTCTGAGGTCGTCAAGTACAGTCACCAGCGCTGATTCCGTCCCATGGGCCGGTCTAAATCCGAATTGGACTTCATCCAGACAGGACCCAATCTCCAGATGTTTTGATAGATGTTTTGTGACCCATTTTTCCAGAATCTTTATTGGAAACGGGAGCAGGGAGATGGGTCGATAGTTTGCAGGATTAGCCGGGTCCAAGGTGGGCTTTTTGAGTAAAGGGGATACAACGGCAAGTTTCCAGCAGTTTGGTACCCGTGCTGAAACCAGGGACTGATCGCAGATGGTAAACAACGGAGGGAAGAGTTCATCCCGAAAGATCTTCCAATATTTATGCGGTATTGGATCTAGAGGAGATCCCGACGATACACTATTGGCCAAGGAGCAAAATTCCTCAAAAGTTGGAGAAGGGAAGCAGTCCAACTTAGCACTGCTGGAGGTACCGTCTATGATAGACCCGGCGTGCGTTTCCGTACGGCTCTCAGGATTACCGCCAGGTGTTGTGCCAAGATTGTTCAAAATGGCCGCGATTTTATCCTCAAAGGCCTGTGCCAGTGAGTCGTACAGGGACTGAGATGCGATGATGGTATTTGTCGCACTAACAGGGCATGACAGATCCTTCACGATCTTAAATAAGGTCTGTGATTTATTAGCTGCTGCCCGCAGAGACTCTTCCAGAAACCTGGCCTTCGCACATTTGATCTGTGCTTTATAGATGGACAAGGCCTGTTTGTAAAAGTTCCGGTCTGAGTCCAGGTATTTCTTTCTCCATGTGCGCTCAGCCCGCTTGCATTGGAGTTTTAGTTGAAGCAGCTCCTCGGAAAACCATGGCATCGCTGGTGTGGGCCTATTTCTTAGTTTCCGTAAAGGGGCCAAAGAGTCAAGGGAGGACACAATCCTTTGACTAAGTCTTTCATAACTCAGATCTATGTTTTCCTCTAAAATAAAACCCTCCGAGAGTAAAGAGGGTAAGGGGGACTGGCGCAAGAGTTTAGACCATTGTCTGGTACTAAGTCCCTAGGAGTATCAGTATTTCACCAGGGATATCCTAATCCTGTGGTCCTGGTTGGCCTGAAAGGGGGGTGTTAGTAGGTCTTGAGTGCCACTAGAACCAATTTGCTCAATATTCTTTTGCATATCTCAACCGATTCGGCGATGCAGTGAGCGCAAGGTAAGTGGTTTTATGTATTTATTTATTTACTTTAATCTGTCCAGTTGTATGTTGAACTCTACTACCCCCCACCCTGCCCCACCCCTGTCCCGCCTCACCCCCAGACAGCGTTATCTCTGCGAGCCCCCACTGCTCTCTAGGTGTCTCAGTGTGTGCGCCAGTGTGTGCCTGGGTGTGTTACTGGATGTATTAGAGTTTGGCTGGGTGTGCCAGTGTCTGCATTATAAGTCTCTGGGTGTGTCAGTGTATACAACAGTGTGTGCCTGGGTGTCAGTGTGTGCCTGGGTGTGTTAGTGTATGCATTAGTGTGTGCCTGGATATGTTAGTGTATGCATCGGTATGTGCCTGGGTGTGTTAGCATATCCATCACTGTGAGCCTGGCTATGTCAGTCTATGCATCAGAGCGTGCCTGGGTTTGTTAATGTCTGTATTGGTATGACCCTGGGTGAGTCAGTGTATGCATTAGTGTGTGTCTGGATGTGCCAGTGTATACATCAGTGTGTCTGGATGTTTTAGTGTATGCAAGAATGTGCACCTGAGTGGGCTAGTGTGTATGTGAGTGTGTACCTGGGTGTGTTAGTGTATGTATCAGTATGTCCTGGGTGTGTTATTGGATGCATTACTGTTTGGCTGAGTGTGTCTGTGTCTACATTGCTGTATGTGTGGTATGTCCTTGGGTGTGTCAGTGTATGCCTGGGTGTCTTCTTTTAATCTTTATTCAGTTAATAATTAATAATCACAAAAGTACAATCAAAAACACAGTTGGTATACGACATGAAACCAGGAAGTCATAAATACTGTACAATAAATAGTAAATATCATAAAACAACGTCTAAAAGTCAGAATAAAAAACTCCCTACGTTTAGTGCATATAGCTAATTATTTACATGTTATTAGCAGCATTCAAATATAGGGCACTCTAAAAAGGAAACAACTGCAGCTATAATACCTGAATCAACCAGCACCTATAGATGGAGGAAAGCAGGCCTGAACTGATAAAAACCCCTAGATCTTAAAATAGGTAGCAAATAGCTCTTTTGCAGGTAGTGGTACAACGGACAAAATAACACCAAATGACCTAAGGTCTGTAATGCTGTGCCATCACAAGGACAGGTTAAAATAGATTTACAGTCAAATTGTCCGGTATGGAAACATAATCAGTATCGTATTGAACCCAACTGAAACCTTTTGAGCAGTGATCTCTCCCACAAATTTTTAAACAGGATGAGATATAGCTAAAAACCCGGATTAGATTTTACTATCTTACAAGCTCTTATGATTGCTTTTTCTAGGGCCCTAGTTTCCCTTGCTTCAGTGACTAGGTTAAAAAATCTCTCTTTCATCCTTATTCCGTCAGCTTTAACAATGGACTGAGGGGCATAGTACAATTCAGGGTGCTCCAGATAAAGATCCATAAGAGAAGTGGGGCTACTTTTATAGAATCTTCGATGAACCCCAAACCCAGTTCATCATGTATAAAAGTGCTTTGGCTAGCTGGACCAGCCCCAAGCAATTATTGACAAAAACCAGTTCTCTTCCTTCTGCGCTTCTGTGCAATTTTGATAACCCCAAATGGCTGCACCATAGGTGAGCACTGGCTGGCATTTCAACCTATAATTTTGGAGCAGAGGAACTATAGGCTTATTTTCCATAGATGCATGAAACTTAAAAAGGGCACCACAAGCATGGTTAAACCACTGACATCTAGCAGCAAGACAGGGGCTTCAGTTTCGATATTGATAAAAAGTGAACACCCAGGTAGGAGAAAGAGCTTAACTCGCGAAATAAGTCTGCCCTTGATAATTAAAGGCCTAATTTTAGAGGACACCTTCCCCAAACCAATGCATGGGTTTTAGAGATGTTGGTATAAAGATCAATATCATCCATAAAATTTACAAACAAATCCACCAGTCCCCGAAGGCCATTTGCTGTGCCGGATAACACAACTGCGTCGTCTGCATATAACAGGGACAGAACCCGAACAGAATTGATCCTGGGCATGTCCTTTCAGTTGGGGATCAGAAACTGATTCAGTCCATTAATATAAAATAAAAATAGGGGGGGTTGCCAAAATAATAGCATCTTGAGCCCTGTCCAGTATGGTTTTAGGGAGGGCAAGGAAACAATAAAATAATGTCTCCAGCTAAATCTGCTGATTGGGAAAAATGTGATGGCAAAGAATACCACTACCAATGTAGCATTCATGGACTTAGCAGTGCTTTGGACTGAGTGAACATGTCAAAGATGTGGTCTTTATTAGCTGACCCGTGATTGCCTAAAACTTGGACTTTTTACGTGATATGCACTCTGACATAGATGCTACAGTTAGGTACAGACAGGATTGGGACTGTACAGACACCCTTAATCTCCCGAGAGGAGTTAGGCAAGGGTGTATTTTGGAACCCTCCCTATTTTTATAGGATGTTTAATTTATATAGATCCAAGGGGACCCCTTCAAGGCCGGGGGTCTTGTTAGCAGGGCTGATCTTGATAGCCTCCCATACCTCCTCCATCCCAAAGCTAATTGCACGGGGGAACTTAATTGTATCCTCACCATTTTCAATGGGCCCACTCGGGTCCACTGAATAGATAGCAGAAAAATGAGTTAACCACTGCTCCTGTGAGATAGCTGTACCTATATTCTCAGGGACATCTAGCAGCGAGCTCTTGACCTTAACTCTCTCCCTGAAACCCCTAGAATCTTCCTTGGTACAAGCATTCATTAGTCTATCCCACATCTCTTCCTTCAAGTGTTGCTTCCTATGTTTCAGGGCCAGCCTATAGTTTACTCTAGCCTGCAAATATTTGATTGGATTTGTGGCTTGACATTATGAGCCTTTCTAAGTTGCATGTTTATTGTCCTACAATCATGATCAAACCACTCGATTTTTCACTGCCTCCCTTGGACAGAGCGAGCCTTCATGATCTGGTTGACCTAATAATATAGAGACCCAAAGGCCATGGGAACCTTCTCAGGAAAGGGGTCAATAACGGGCAGTGGGTCCATAAGCTGGCTAAGGTTGGCACTAACTAAGGACTTAAACAACACAGGGATCGAAATGTTGGCCATCTAATTCTAAGCCCCTTATCTTTATTGCTCAGACCAGTTAGACGTGGGTTCCTTGCTCTAACTTCTCCCAGTCGTATTGGTAGTTCAAACACTATGGGGCTATGATTACTATAGCAGTTGTGTATTATATTTCCTGATTGGATCTGCGCTCCATTTGGCCTTGACTCGAGAAGAACACAAAATCGATTGTTGTTCCCTTTTCCCATCCTGTAAAGGTAGGTTTATGGCTAAAACCTTGCCCTCCTAATGATCAAAGGTCAATAAAGTCTCTCCAACCTCTTTCATTGAACTCTGTAGGGCGAATGAGATACTCTTCCCTCTCAAATGGGTTCTTGATGGAAAGTTGACATTTTGTGATACAACAACCATAAAATCTGGACCTCCCCATGTCTAACAGGGACAACTGTGGTTTTAAACAATTTTGATAGAAGGATCCGAATAGAATCCACCTTGGGCTCTCCGTCCAATAACAGCTTTTACAGGTACATAGATGCACTCATACCCATCCACACAAAAATGGTTTGAGAGCCCAAGATTCTTGTAATAATATTATTTCATGTGGGTTGGTCAAATGTAAGCATTCAGGATCCATCACCTTGGATACATCTCCTGCAACATTACAACTAGCAACTTTAAGGGCTGAATACCCAGTTGCTTGAGATTCCTTGCTAACTTTATTTTTTAATAATTTCTGGTAATGGTGACTTCTCCCCTTTATTACTTCAGCGAGATGAGCAGGCCCTTTGGGACGTCAGTCATTGCTATCAAGACTTGCCAATGGAAGGAACCTATATGCAGTAGGGATGGTAGGGTTGTTGTGAGTACTAGGCCAAAAGGTCTGGCTATTAGTGCTTTTGGGCCCCAAATGTTAATAGAAACAAAAAAACAATGTTTACATACCAATTCCCTTGACTTTTATTCACTGGGATTGGAAGCTGTATATTAGCTGCCTCGCCAGCAGAGAGTATCTGCAGCTAAGAACAATACAGACCCGAGCTTGCTGTTTTCTACCTGATCCCACCCACCCCTCTATTCTGGCAAATAAATTGTCCCTATGCTCCCTCGCGTGAAATTGGGCCTTTTTACAAAGCCAATGGCAAACTTTGTTACATGGTTGGAGAGTTGATTCCTTAGAGGATAAGGGTAGCTCAGGGACCCTTGTCAGGTAAATTTAGTGTAGACAAGGAAGCCCCTTCTGGGTGTGAATACCTAGGCCTCCCTTTTCCCCTTATATTCCTCGTTTCTCCACCTGCACCCACTCTCACTGATACTGACTCACTACCGCCCAGAGGTGGGAATAGGAAGGCCCGACTGATGGACATTATCAATCAATCATAGCATTTGTAGAGCGCACTACTCACCCGGAAGGGTCTCAAGGCGCTTGGGGGAATGGGTCCTCTATTGCTCGAACAGCCAGGTCTTGACTTGTCTCCTGAAGGCGAGATGGTCCTGGGTCAGCCGAAGGTGGATGGGGAGGGAGTTCCATGTCTTGGCCGCCAGGTAGGAGAAGGATCTGCCTCCGGCGTTGGCTCTTCGGATGCGTGGTACGGCGGCGAGGGCAAGGCTTGTAGAACGTAGCTGACGGGTGGACGTGTAGAAGGTCAGGCGGTCGTTGAGGTACTTGGGGCCCAGGTCGTGGAGAGACTTGTGTGCGTGGGTGAGGAGCCTGAACGTGATCCTCTTGCTGATGGGGAGCCAGTGCAGGTCTCTCAGGTGGCCGGAGATGTGGCTGCTTCAGGGGATGTCCAGGATGAGTCGGGCGGAGGCGTTCTGGACGCGTTGGAGTCTTTTCTGTAGCTTGGCTGTGGTTCTGGCGTAGAAGAAGTTTCCGTAGTCCAGTCGGCTGGTGATGAGTGCCTGGGTGACCGTCTTCCTGGTTTCGGTCGGGATCCAGCGGAAGATCTTGCGGAGCATGCGTAGGGTGTTGAAGCATGATGAGGAGACGGCGTTGACTTGTCTGGTCATCAAGAGGGAGGAGTCCAGGATGAAGCCCACATTGCGTGCGTGGTCTGTTGGCTTGGGAGTGGTGCCCAGGGCGGGGGGCCACCAGGAGTCGTCCCAGGCGGAGGGCGATGGTCCCAGGATGAGGACTCCTGTCTTGTCTGAGTTCAGTTTCAGGCGGCTGTTCTTCATCCATTCGGCAACGTCTTTCATCCCTTCGTGTAGGCTAGTTCTGGCGGTGTCGGGGTCTCTGGTGAGGGAGAGGATCAGCTGTGTGTCGTCGGCGTAGGAGATGATGTTGAGGTTGTGCTGGCGTGCGATGGCTGCAAGAGGTCTCATGTAGACGTTGAAGAGGGTGGGGCTGAGTGATGATCCTTGCGGGACGCCGCAGATGACTTCGGTGGCCTCGGATCGAAACGGGGGGAGGCGGACTCTCTGTGTTCTTCCGGCGAGGAACGAGATGATCCACTCCAGTGCCTTCTCTTGGATACCAATGTTGCTTAGGCGTTGAACTAGGGTGCGGTGGCAGACAGTGTCGAACGCTGCGGAGAGGTCCAGGAGGATGAGTGCCGCTGTTTCCCCGTTGTCGAGCAGGGCTCGGATGTCGTCGGTGGCTGCGATGAGGGCGGTCTCGGTGCTGTGGTTGGCTCTGAAACCAGACTGCGAGGGGTAGAGGGATCCGTTCGCCTCGAGGAAGGCGGCAAGCTGTCTGTTGACGGTCTTCTCGATGACTTTGGCAGGGAAAGGGAGGAGCGAGATGGGGCGGAAGTTCTTGAGGTCGGTGGGGTCCGCTGTTGGTTTCTTCAGTAGGGCGCTGAGCTCGGCATGCTTCCAGCTCTCCGGGAAGGTGGTGGTGTTGAAGGAGGTGTTGATGATGTTCCGGAGTTGGGGTGCGATGGTGGAGTCGGCCTTGTTGAAGACGTGGTGGGGGCAGGGGTCAGTTGGAGATCCGGAGTGGATGGTGCTCATTGTGCGGGCTGTGTGTTGGTGGTCACCGTGGTCCAGGTGCGGAGGGTGGCGGTGGGGGGCGTTAGTTCGACGGTAGGGTGCGTGGATGGTGCGTCGAAGCTGTTGTGGATGTCGGCGATCTTGCGGTGGAAGAATGAGGCGAGAGAGTTGCAGAGATCTTGTGAAGGAGTGATGTCGTTGTTGCCGGTGCTGGGGTTGGAGAACTCCTTGACGATGTTGAAGAGTTTCTTGTTGTCGTGGGCGTTGTTGTCCAGTCGTTCCTTCAGTGATTTCTTCTTGGTGGTGCGGATAAGCTGGTGGAGCTTGCGGGTGGCGTGTTTGAGGGCGGTCATGTTGTCTGTGGTCTGGTCTCGGAGCCAGGTTTTCTCGAGGGTGCGGCAGTTCTTCTTGGAGTCCTTGAGTTCGTCGGTGAACCAGGAGGACTTCTTGCTTCTGGGTCTGCTGGGAGGGTTCTTCAGTGGCGCGAGGTCGTCTGCGCAGGCGGTCAGCCACTGCGTGAAGTTGCGGGCTGCTTCGTTGGGGTCCGTGCTGGCGGGTGGGTTCTGGCTGAGGGAGGTGGAGAGCTGCTCGGCGGTGATATTGCTCCAGCTCCTGTGAGGAACCTGTTGTGGGTGGTGGTGGGTCGTGTTTCTTCTGAAGCGGAAGTGGACGCAGCTGTGGTCGGTCCAGTGAAGTCCGGTGGAGTGGGTGAAGGTGATGTGCTTGCTGGAAATGAAGACGGGGTCAAGCGTGTGGCCGGCGTAGTGGGTGGGGGTGTTGACCAGTTGCTTGAGTCCGAGGTTGGCGAGGTTGTCCAGCAGGCGGCGGTGTTGCGGTCCTTGTTGTTCTCCAGGTGGAAGTTGAGGTCCCCTAGGAGGATGTAGTCAGCGGAGGGGAGGGCGTGCGGGCTGATGAAGTCCGTGATGTCGTCGCTGAATTGTGTGCGTGGTCCCGGGGGTCTGTAGACAAGGGTGCCTCTGAGCGTTGTCTTTGGGTCGGCGTGTATCTGGAAGTGGAGGTGCTCTGCGGCGGAGAAGGTGTCGTTGGAGTCGGTCGTGATGCGGATGGTGTTCTTGTGTACGATGGCGATGCCTCCTCCGGTCTGGTTGATGCGGTCCCTCCGGGTGATCTTGTATCCGTCTGGGATGGCGATGGCGATGTCGGGTGCAGAGGAGGCGTTCATCCAGGTTTCCGTGAGGAAGGCGACGTCTGGTGAAGTTGTGTCGAGCAGGTTCCAGAGTTCGATGGCGTGTCTGTGGATTACTTGCCCCCACTGTATTATCTACAAGAGGCTTTGAGTTAGCATTCAGGCAATGGTATTCCTCTGCACCAGGAACTCTTGAGTAGGCTGCCTCTGGCCTCCTTTGGGAATCAATATCATTAGGTTGGCCAAGAGTAAGATCTAATTTCTTGGACAAAGCATTAAGCATCAATTCTATGTTGTGCAATTTACCATACGAAGGAGCTAAACATTTGTCAATTAGTTGTTTAAAATGTCCCTCTTCCAAGTCCCAATTAATAAGTCCCTTGCAGGTTCTGTGTCAATTTCCTTAGGCAGTTCATTTTTCCTAGCATTTCGCATTCACGGTTTCACAGCTACTGGTCGCTTACTTTTACATTTCATTTTAGTGGCTAGTTCAAATTCTCTGCCATTGAAGGGCTTTTCCCTACTATATACCATAATGACGGCTTCAGGTACACAGGAGGAGATTGTTACCACCGCTATGGAAACACAATTATTGCCTGGAATGTTATTGGGCTGCATACCCTCTACAGGAAGATGTCCATCTCCCTCACCCAAGCTTAAATGGTGCTCAACTAGATCTAGTTATTTGGAAATCTTCTCCACCACAGTTGAAAGAAAGGTATAAAGAGTATTCATGGGGCGGGGTTGAGTAGAGCAAACTTTGTCAAATGTCAAACATTTTTATATAGCGCACAACTCCCCGTGAGGTCTCATGGCTCTAAACCAACCTTGCTTTAAACCATTTTGCACTTACCCATTTTAGGCGCCGTCTCAAGTCCAAGTCCAAATCCCAAAATCCATGGGGTGGCCGAGCTCAGCTTCCTCCTGGTGATGAGAGTGCAGGACCGGGACACCCTTGGTCTGGGCTTTGCACTGGCATGACCCATGTGCATCATGCACTGCTGGAGTCTTCTCAGTGCTTTAAGCACATCAGCAGCAGGAGGTGGCTGTTGACAGGCCCCTCCTCTCAGGGCAAGGAACTCTGGTATGTGGAGTCCTCTGGGGTCAAAACACCTCAAAGACGCAGCTCACTGCATGATCTTCTCTCCTTCAGGTGCTTTTCATTTTCGGTCCATCAGTCCCTCTCTCGCTCTCTTTGTGTTGGGCTCTCCCTGTTGCATGCAGACGTGTGCGTCACAGAAGGGCTGTTGGCAGCACCTTGACAGATGCTCCACAGGAAGGTGCAATGTGCCCAATGGTTGCCACCTTGTTGACTCTTGAGTTCACCAGGGCCAAAGCAAACATGCCGGGAGTCTATGAGAGGTCGCTCACTGGAGGTCACTGTGTGATAGAGCAGTGGGTGCCATTAACAGGGGCTGTGGACTACACTGGGGTAGACCATCTGGGCTACAAGACTTCCTCATGCCTTGTCTATTGAATGCATTAGTGTTTGGTTGGGTGTGATGGTGTCTGCATTGTGTATGCCTGGGTGAGTGAGTGTCTGCATTGGTAAGTCCCTGGGTGTGTCAGTGGGCACCTGGGTGTGTTATTGGATACATTAGTGTTTGGCTGATGTGTGAGTACCTGCATCATTGTGAAGTTGGGTGTATCAGTGACTGTACCGATGTGCAGCTAGGTATGCCAGCAACTGTATCAGTGTGAGCCTGTCTGTGTGAATCTGTGTACAGCTGGGTATATAAGATGCTGTACTGATGTATGCCTGTTAGTAAGTGTAGCAATCTGTTCTTGGGTGTGCATCGAACGTTATGGAACAACACTGCTAGAACTAATTAGTAAAGTACATTACCCCAATAGATGGTGCCATTGATCTGCATAAAATTAAAGAAACAGAAATAATTATTAGTTTTACAATTAATAAAATCACAAAAGTAACTTTCAGTTTCAACAATACATAAAGACATAATTCTAAGAAATAGCAAGACATTTCTCATTCTGTAAAAGCATCTTTTATATTAAGACGCAAGTCATTTTCCATTTTTTGCTGTTCTCAGCTTCTTTACTCATACACCATAAATGATGTGTTTTTTAAGCAGTCATCATTGAACAGTGGGGGAAAACCAATTCTAAAGATTGTAAAAAAAAACAACTCAACAGTATATCATTGAAATTAAGGATCACTGTGCACTACAAATGAACAAATAAACATAACACAACTTATTTAACTATTTACAAATACAGTTTTGTGAACAACCACTTTAAGCACATGCAGATATAACTTTACACCAGCAAGCACGAAAGAAAGTGATGTCTGCAAGCATGTTTACAATACCTTCAGGGGAAACGTTACAGCTAAATATGTGCAGTGTTATATTTGTGACGTACAGTTACCAAGCAACACTGCCAAGAAGTATTCACATGGAACAAGCTCAAAATTGAACCACTCAAAAACAATTCATGAAAGGGTATACAACTGAATGATGCAGAAGTTACTAGGTGCAGCAGAATATTCAACCTCTACAGCATCCATGGGAGAACCGTCATCGGCTGCAGTCATCATAATACGAGTGGCCTGTGAAGATTTGACTGAGATGATTGCTCACTGTGAAAAATGCCATGTATGTTGCTGTAAAAATGTGTTCTGTCGATCTATTTTCCCTTCTACTGTTCTCAGTGTGTATAATCATACACCACAAATGATGTACTGTTGAAATAATGATCATTGATCAGTTGTGAAAAAAACAACCATAACAATTGTAGTAAAAAAACTGCAATCTATGTGTATCAAAGTAGATGTTTACATGTGTAAATAGGTCTGTCAATGACTGTAAAGGTTTTTGAGTGGATGTGTGACAGTGGTTAGGTATGCCAGTTTCTGTGTGAATGACTATATAGGTATGTGAGCATATATATATGAGTACCTGTATGGGTGTGTTTGTGATCCTTAAGTTAAATTAATAATACATATATTTATAACTGTAGAAGTACATTTTATTAACATATTAAAATACATTTTTAACCAAACAATTAACAAGCAAACATAACATGACAGAAACACACTGAAACTTGAACTTTTGATTGACTACTGTAGGAACCCATCAATGTACTTACACTGCTGCTATCTATTTTCTTTACCTCTCCAAATTTTTAACGGAAAAGCAGTAAGTCAGATTTAAAGTAAAAGAGGTTATAATAAAACATATAATTTGACAGGGAAGCAAAAACAATTTAAAGAAATATGAATAACAATATTTGAAAATAGAATAATAAAGAAGTTGGTATGAAAATGAGGGACACCAAGACGAGAAGAGCAGCACTCAAACAAAGATACTATATTGAGAGTTTGGTTGATAAATTGTTTCCTCTGAAGCACAAACTATTTATTTTTATAATAAACAGAATGAAAACACTAGATACAACATTGTTGCATATCAAGAAAAAAAACCTAAAAAAGCCTTATTAATAAACGCAACTTTTGCAAAATTTTCAAAGAATGGAAGCGTACATCAACTATTGAGCCTTTCTTTAATGAAGAAAACTACTTACAAGATAATGAATTAGTGTAATGAATTAGTGTATGCAGTTGAAACAACTGGCTGATGTTATGAAGTAAAATACAGTAGTCCCATTGCAAAAGAAGAGATAGTTCCTAGAAATTTTGAAGAAGAGGTAGGTGAAGAGGTACAAGGAAGGCATAGACATGCTTCAGTGTATAAATGAGAGTGCAGTAGTATTTGCAGTTTGTGCTAGGAATATGTTGATACAGTAGAACACCCCACCATGTAATTCCAGTGCTGCTGTCTATTTACTTTACTTTACTTTACATTTGCAAACATTGGGACAAATGAGTACTGGTATCGTCGTCATGCTGTCAAGTGCATGTTGTGAAATTAAGGAACAAGAACTTGGTTTCTAACCCTGAGTTGTGCAGAATATCTATGGAGTCACTTACATTACTTTCTGAGAGAAGCAAACTCAAACATTAAAAATATAATCCACTGAGCTTCAGAAAGGGCTTATAGGTGAAAAAAACAAAATGGCAGGACCTAGTGGATGAAAATAAGGTGAAGAAACCTACAATATATCTTAAAGAAACAAACGTGTACTATAAAGATGTAGATGTTTTCTAACATGGAAGTTGTGTGGTGGAAGAAATGTTGCCATCAAATGGACCGTTTGAAAAACTGCATAGAAGTAGATCTGAAAAAATACATGGGCATAACATTATCCATCCACTACATTCAAAAGAGGTTATTGGGGATGCCATTGAACTGCATCAGATGAAACAAGCTAAAAGTACTCCAATGAGTGTCTGTAGAAAAGTCAGAGGCTCTATATTTTCCTCAACTAATTCGAACTGGACTAGGTGGACTGTATGATGACCGTTCTGTGAAAATACCTGCAGCAGACTAAAAGTCAACACGATTATATTCTGATGACTCTAAATTTCATATTCCAAATTTATTCCATCTGTTGCTTGGAGCAAGTTGCTTCTTCTCAGTTCTCTTTGGAAAAGCATAACACTGTTAGAAACACCTTCTTAAAAACATCAGTACTTTTAACAAACTTTTCAAAAGTAACACACAATATCCTCCCAGCAATAGAGACACAGTTTCTGACTAACCCTCAATTACAACCTGCACTCCTCTGGGGTTAATTCATATTTATTTACAAGGGCCTCCTTTATAATGTGATACCTTAACTTCTTCCCCTTCTCTAGAGCCAATACGTTGTCCTTTCCATCACCATGAATAGGACTTCAAACGCACCTCTCCAATTCTCCTTAGACATTCTCTGTACCTCTACATCCACTTCTTATGCCAGAAATAACCTGTCTATATCAACCCCCTCCTACAAGTCAGGCACCAAGTCTCTGAATATATAAACTCTTTCTTCTGCACTGAAGTCAATAGTGGTGCTCACACCATTTTTTACTAGGCTCTAATAGCTACCTGGCCTTCAAGTGCACCTCCTTGATCCTCCAGCCAGCAAGACCCTTTTCTCCTCCAAGGCTCTTTTAGCTTCACCTTTTGTGGCCACTGCATCCAGCAGGGCCAGCTGCAACCACAGGTCACACTCAGCCCGTCTGTTCTTGAAGTCTTCAGGGGACTGGGGTTTGGGAGAAGGAAGTACTTCCTGCACCGTGTCCAATGGAGAAGTCTTTCTCCGCAGGATCTCCTCTTTCCTCTGTAAACTTTACCTACTCATTTCTCCACTAGTCTCCCTCCTTCTGAAACCCACTACTCTTTGAGGCTGTGATTCTGAGGTCACCTACAATCAGGGTTCTCCCTTTTTAAGAGTGCTGAAGTAGTCCACTTCAAACTCTTTTTGTTGTGCAGATTGCATTCTGCGAATATTCCCTCAGGCTGTAATGGTGGACCAGTACTCAAACTTGGACGTACACATGAGTAAATAGGTGTGTGAATGGTCTTATGGGTGTGTGAGTTAGTATGGCAGTCACTGTCTGGTTATGTGATTGATAGGTACATAACTACTTTTGTGAGAGTGTATCTGGGTCTATAAGTGCCTCCCTGAGTGTGTGAGCATGAGCAAATTACATACTATTAAATTACATACTATAAGCAAACACCCACCTTTAGTTTCAAATGCAATCCTTCATAGTAGCATAATGCAATTAATATTCATTCAGCATAGCAATTCCTCTTTTCCTCTTCCTGCTCACTGTATTTTTAGTTAATATTCTCAACCTAAGCAGCCTTCTATTTTCCTTTCTAGTATAGTGTCTAAAAGCTACACTTTTTCTTTCACCTTACAGACAATGACAATTTTTTTAAATTATATATATTTTCTATTTCAGTGATTGTTCCTCAATAGAAAATGATGGTTCTCCACTAAATATATGTCAATTTCTTGAAAAAATTGGTTTTATATATAGTTGTATATTTTTTATACATTATTATATGTTTTGAATAATTAAATAAAAAATGTGAAGATTTAATTTTTATAGAAACAGATATGTTTAAGTCTTACACTTTTTTAGAATCTTCTATATCATATATTTTTGTGTGTGTGTGTGTGTATATATGCGTGTGTGTGTGTGTGCATTTATTCAATAACTCCAGTATTCATTTATTATAATAATATATTACTGTGATATATTATAGTAATATGTTTCCAAGGTTTTGAACTTGACATTTTTTACAAATAATATATATTAACATTTTTGAACAATATTATTTTTTTTGTCAAAAATCTTTTTATTAGAAATTTTTTGCATACAATCCAAAGCATGGTAAACCATTGAGGGCCAATAGCTCCCACGCAGGGGAGAAGACGGCACAATAGCAAATGTTACAAAGGAAAAGTATAGTAGACACACGGAATCGGCTCAGAAGCTACATAGTTGGCTAATGAAGAGGTACAGCTGCTAAACACGTAGAGCCGATCATGTGAGTTAGAGCCATAGGAATATGCCGGAGTCTGGTAGTATCAGTCAGCCAAATCACTAAGAAGTCTGCAGGTAGGGTGCCAGAACTGTCTGGGATGATGTACCAGGGTATTCCCCAAAGAGGTGTAGCCATGCATATATAGGTTACCAAGCGGTGGTGAAAGAACCTAAACAAAAAACAAAAGTAAATAACGAAACCCCCAAAAAGAAAAAACCCTTCCCCCTTTACCCTCCCCCCGTGGTGGTGGCAGCACTTAGGTGGGTGTCGGAAGGGCTATGTGTAGAGCAGTATCAATATTGGAAGAGGTGAAGAGCTCTAATGGAAGGTGGACAGACTGCGGAGGGAAGGCCTCGTGAAAGGAAGGACACCAGGGGACCCCATTTGAATTCAAAGTTCTTATAGTCGTCCCTGAAGATGTCGGCCATGCGCTCAAGGCTGAGCAGTCTCCAGAACCGAGAGTCTCAAAGAGAAATCGCCGGAGCCTCCCTTTTTTTCCAGGCCGCAGCGAGTGTGACCTTGGCCGCACCAATGCAGAGCCACATGATTAGTTAGTCAGCACGTGTTTGATGCTCTAGAGCAGGATCTCGTAAGCCTAAGAGGATCCCCGCTATGGTAGTGGGAATGGGATAACCAAGAATATATTTCATTTGGGCCAAAATTTCCTCCCAGAAGGGGCGAATATTGGGGCAGTCCCACCAGATATGGCGGAAGTCTCCCAGTAAGCCACATCCCCTCCAACACCTTTCCGAAGTAGTGGGGAAAATTTGCCTGAGTTTGGAGTGGTGTAAGTACCAGTCCATCATTGTCTTAAGATGGGCCTCCCTGAGGTCATTGGAATGGTTGAAACGTGAGATGTCAGACCAGAGATGGGACCATTCCAGGTCGGACATCGTGTGCTGGACCAGATCTTCCCACATGCCCATGTATCGAGGTCGTGGTGAGGTTGTTGTCTCAAGCAGGAGATCATATAAAAAGGAAATCACCCATCTCATAGTGGATGTTTTACAGAGAAAGGCCTCAAATTTTGTTAGAGGGCGAGTAGCGGCGTCTCGTACGGTGGGGGCGAGGGCCCAGTGCATCCGTTGGGTATAGTGGTAGTGTTCCCCATTCCCCAGACCAAATTCCCGCTTACACTCTTCAAAAGTGAGGGGCTCAGAGTCCTCAAATAAGTGGACGAAAGCAAGGCAGCTGCCTGTTTTCCACGCCTCAAAAGGCCCATCAAGGTGAGCTGGAGGGAAGGCCGGATTGAAATGGATAGGGGTAAAGGGTGACGGAAAGGAAGTCCTTCTATCATCGCCAGAAATCAAGTCCCAGACCTTCAGCGTCGTAATTGTGGGGGTGCTTATGTAAGTGTTTGGGGACCTATCTCTATGGGGGCGCCAGACCAGGTCCCATATGTTCCTGCCCATCACACTTCGGTCCATGTGGAGCCAATGCTTTTCAGACTCTTTCTGGGTCCGCTCAACTAACACCCTAAGTTGGGCAGCCCTATAATACAGTTGGATGTCCGGTAGGCCCACCCCTCCCTTAGATCTGGGACGATGCAGTAGAGAGAAGGAGAACCGCGCCCGGCCACCCTGCCAGAGAAAGCGCAAGATTAAGGATTTGTTCTTCCGGAAGAAGTCACAATCCAATTCAATAGGCAGAGCTTGAAAAAGATATAGCAGCTTAGGCAGTAGAGTCATTTTCACTGCGTGGACGCGCCCCAGCCCGGAGAGGAAGAGAGGTTTCCATCTTGTGAGTTCAGTTTGGATAAGTGTGAGGAGGGGGGGAAATTTGCTGCGTAGAGTTCTCGTACTGTGGACGTCAGCTGGATTCCTAAATATTGGATAGAAGTCGTGGCCCTGGCCAGCAATCGGTTGGGGACGGAGGGTGAGTACGTCTTCTGGGGAGAGTGTTAGATTGAGTATGAAGGATTTTGTGGTGTTAATTTTAAAGCCAGAGACTCGCTCAAAGCGCTCTAACTCCTTCTGTAAACTTGGTAGAGACACTTCTGGCTGGGTCAAGGAAAGGAGCACATGGTCTGCAAATAGGGATATCTTGTGAGGTTCCCCGATAAAGGGGATTCCGTGAATGTCAGGGTCATTCCTGATCGCTAGTGCTAGGGGTTCAATGCTTAAAGCGAAGAGTAGGGGCGAAAGGGGACAACCCTGTCTCGTCCCTCTGGAGTGTGGAAAGGGAGGCGAGGGGACTCCATTCACAAACACTCTGGAGTACGGTAGTCAATGGTTATCTCGAATCATATTGAGGAATTTGGGGGAGAAGCAAAAGGCCTTGAGGGTGTTGAAGAGGAAAGCCCAGTCGACCCTGTCAAAGGCCTTCTCTGCGTCGAGACCTACCAGGACCGCTGGAATGTGGCATCTGTTTGCTTTCTCTATGAGGTGGATGACCCTGCGAGTGTTGTCATGTGTTTGTCTGCTTTTGATAAAGCCGGACTGGTCTGGATGGATAAGGAGGGGCATAAGGTCGTTGAGACGCTTGGCGATGATAGAGGAGTAGAGCTTCGCATCAAGGTTCAATAGGGCTATCGGCCCAAAAGAGGCATAAGAGCGGGGGTCTTTCCCCTGTTTGGGGATTACCGATATTGCGGCTGCAGCCATAGTTCCCGACGTTGTGCCTTCCTCTGCCATCTTATTGAAAAGCGTCACCAGGTATGGGGAGTGATATGGGGCAAAAGTCTTGTAAAAAAGGGCCGTGAAGCCGTCTGGTCCAGGGGCTTTATTGAGCTTCAGGGCTGCAATGGCTGTGGTAACCCCCCCCCCCCAGTGTGATAGGTGCGGAGAGAACGTCATTCCACGCCTCCGAGACTCGGGGGAGTGGGAGAGAGCTAAGATATTCAAGTTGTGCCTCTTCTTCCAAGGGGTCACCTAGATAGAGGGCGCGATAGAAGGACCCAAAGATAGCAGCCTTGTCCTCCTCCTTATGCGTCAGGTTCCCTAGGGGTCTAAAATGCAGCCAATGTATTCCCTCTCGCGTTTACCTCGTAGTTGCCGAGCTAAGTGCCTACCCACCTTGTTGCCCTGGGCATAAGAGTGATGGCGGAGCTTAAGAAGGGTGAAAATAGCCCGCAGCTTGCCCCGAACAGCTGTGATCTGCCGCTGTGTCTGTCTAGTGGGGTTGGCTTTATGCCACTGCTCCAGTTCGGAAAGTTCAGATTCCAGTGCCTCCCTCTCCCGGCTCGTTGTCTATTCAGGGCAGCGTTGAGGGCGAAACATTCAGCCCTAAGGACCGCTTTTAGGGCGTCCCAAGTCGTAAATTCGGAGGTGTCTTCAGGTGGGTTGACCTTAAAAAAGTCCGCGATGGCAGACCGAAGCTTAGTGCAAGATTCTTTGTCGCGGGTGAGAGAAGGAGGGAAGTACCACTTAGGAGCGGAGAGTGAAGGGCCAAGCCATCGGAGGCAAATAGAGTAAAGGCTGTGATCAGAAACTGAGAGAGGGAATATCTTGGCGTCCTGTAGCTCACCTTGAAGGGACTGGCTAATGAAGATATAGTCTAGGGAATAGGTGTGGTGCACATGGGAAAAAAATGTGTAGTCTCGTACCTGTGGGTACAAGACCCGCCAAGAGTCAAGAAGACCCAGGTCCCTCATAGTTTTCTGAGTGTCCCCCGAGAAGGAGCCCGTTGCAGCCCGTTGGGAGTAGGAGCTGTCCAGAGCTGCCTGCCAGATCAGGTTGAAGTCCCCCATCAGTATCAGTTGACCCTCTACAAAGTCCGCAAGTTTCCCCAACAGGGTGTGTAAAAAACTGGACTGGCCGGAGTTGGGGGCGTATAAAGCAGCGAAGGTGCAAAGACGTCCTCGTAAAAGCCCCTTGACCATGACCCACCTACCTTCTTTATCAGATTGGACCCCTAGTGGCTGAAAATGAATGGCAGACCGAAACAGAAGTGCCACCCCTCTGTGCTTAGTATGGGCGGAGGAGCGATAAAATAGGAGATAGAGCTTATGCTTGAGCCGGAATTCGTCAGATCTGGCCAGGTGTGTTTCTTGTAGGGCTACCACATCTAAGTGATGATCAACTATATACTTCCAAACCTTGAGCCGCTTCTGAGGGGAGTTGAGGTACTTAACATTCCACGTTGCTATAGTGATCGGCATCACGGTGGTTGGGAAAGTCTTACCCTCTGCTCGAGCCTGTGAGGCCCCAAAGCCCCCATCGCCTCAACTCCCTCAAATCTAAGGCGCTCTACAGTGCCATACCAGACAGTAATGCGTGTGCATAAAGATAATAAAAAGCCGCCACCAACGACTCACCCCTCCCCACCCCAGGACCCACAAAAAAACTTGAACCAAAACAAACATGTAAATCCAACATGAATCAAAACGAGAACGCGCTCTGGGGCGAAACGCCCCACCATGGGTCAGGGGGATTGACGGGTCCAGGGACCCAGTCTGCGCCCCGCCCCGGCGAGTTCCCACAAAAGCATTATTAGACCCAGAAGGCAGCAAGTGCCTGAGCAGGTCCCCCAGATATGGAATACAGCAAGAACCCTGCGTTCGTGTCGCAAGAAGCAAGGCACACATACAGTTCAGAGCTTGCAGTTAAGCAGTTGATAGAGGTCGGCCGAGGGATCCGAGCCATACATACAGTGGTTACAGGAAGTCTCTTACACCCCGGGTCCCCGGGAAGCGCCGGTTCTATCAAGCATGGAGGCTAGAAAGGATAGGCCACGGGGCAATGTAGCTGCAAGGCGGCAGGACTAGTCTCTCCGAATCAAGCCCTCATGCATCCCACGGGGGGCGTTACATGAATAAGCAGGCAGCTAATGAAGCATTGACTCCCCATAACCAGCTAGGACTACATCAAAGGGCGTAGTGTTCGCCAAGTCTCAGTCTCATGCCCCAGGAAGCCAGCAATTGGGTGGAGACGAAGGAGTTTCCCCAGGTAGTTCCAGGGACCAATCCCAGGAGAGCCCTCGGCGCCCTGGAGGGTTCATATAGAGTATACAGTTATCCCCAAAAGTCAGTGGAGATAAGGGGTCCCTGGTGACTCAGTCGGGGGGACCAGAGCACTCCAGCCCAGGGATGAGGAGGGCCAGACTGAAGGGACGTGGAAGCCAGTAGGGGATAAACAATGTCTGGCCACTGCTTGGCCTCTGGAACCCCGGAACCCCCTTACCGTGGGCACTTCAGTTGAAGTCTGTGCGGAGTCCTCCGTAGTAAGCAAGTGATCAAGCAGTCTGACCTTGAGAAGATGCCAGACAACTGCCTTCATCGACGCCCTCTCCTCGAACTCGGCACCCAGGCGGAGGAGGTTGGCGCCCCCTGGGACGAGGCCCCAGAAGTCTCAGGAGTGGAGGACCCTGAGTCTGAAGAAAGACCCAGAAGAAGTAGACCATCTTTTAGATCCGTGATGTGCCTTCATTTGTTGCGATATTCAAAGCTGAGGCCAAAGTGATATGTCCAGCGATACCTGATACCATCCTCCTGCAGTTTGGCAGTAATGGGCCGCAGGGTTTGCCTGCGTGTCAATGTGGCAGGGGCGACATCCTGATATAAGGCACAAGAGAAGTTTCAGAAGGAGATGGAGTCCTTCGTTCTGGCCGCCTGTAATACTGCCTCCTTGACCTTGAAGGAGTGGAATTTAGCTAGTACGTCCCGTGGTCTTCTCCGATCTCCATTTTGCGGGGGCCCCACTCTGTGCACGCTGTCTAGTTTTATCGTCAGCGTCTGAGGACTCAGGACTTCGGCGAAAAGACCCTCCACGAAGGCCTCTATGTCCGGCCCCTCTGCTCCCTCTTCCAGGTCCCTTGTGCGTACATTCTCCTGGCGTGCTCGATTCTCCAGGTCTTTGGCCTTAAGTTGCGTCTGTTGTAGCTGGTCCTTGAGGGCCTAAATCTCCTCACAGTATTCGCCAGCGAGATGTTTGTGCTCGTGTTGTTGCGTCTCTAGGTCCAGAACCCTGGTTCCCACCCAGTCCACATCCTGTTACAAGGAGGTCAGCCGCTCTGATAGATCCGCTCGAAGTTGCTTTATGGACGATTTAATATCGTGACCCAGGTCGTTGCAGAGCTCAGTCTTGAAGTCTTTGAGCATGGAAAGAATATCGGCCTTGGAGAGAGCCATGGTCGCTTCGTCGGGAGTCGTCTGGGGGGCCAGGCGCTTGTCAGCAGCGACGAAGAAGTCCGATACTTTGCTGGTGACCTTAGTCGTGCGCTTTTTCGGTGGCATATGGAGGGGGCCAACCCGGCCAAGTAGCCTCAAGTCCCCCTGTCTAGGGGCTCGTCGGTGTCGCAGGTTGAGTCGGGGTTGGGAACGCCGTCCGCGATGAGTAAGCCCGCCAAGAGCTGGGAGATGCCTCAGAGACCACTCCGCCGGCACAGGCCCCCCAGGGGGAAGGTCACACAGTGGATCGAGTCACCCATACAAGTAGGAGGCGTCGGGAGAGAGCTGTTCATCGCAGGGTAAGAATCTCCAGTCCCGGAGAGGAGCGGCCGCACCTCGGGCCACCTCAATCATCGATTGACGGGCACGCTCTCCAGAGAACTCCCCACCGCCCGGGTAACGAGGTGCGAGTACACTCCAGATTTGCCACTGACCTCGCTCCCCGTCTGAGAGCCGGTGTCCCACCTTCTCAAAGCCAGCCAGGGGAAATTCTATAGAGACCCTCCGTGCTCCACTGTGCCTCATGGTGCCACCATAGTTGCCATCTTAGCTCCAGGCACGAGGAGAGTTCACCATCTGTAAGCGCCTGCTGGGCATCGCATACTCCACGTGGTTTCAGGGATCCCCCCAGGCCATCAACTGCCACTAGTATCCGTAGGGGGAGACCAGGAGGAGGCCCTACTTAGTTGTAGCATAGCTCGGGGCATCGCGGCCGCCATTTTAAAAAGTCAGGCCAATGGGAGCTTCTCACCGCGTCGCCTGTGCCGTTTCCTAGCCTTCTTTTCTCCCCAGGGGCTCACCGCATGTTCCAGCACTGCCGCAGCTCCTCTCAGCACGCCCAGTGGCGCTGCAGTAATCACTCGGTCGCAATTCCTCTCCGGAGTTCAATGGAGCTTGCCGGCCGCCATTTTGCTCATGAGGCCTGGCTGGGCACCAACTTTCTCCGAGGAAGCCCCCCCCCCAAGCTCTCTGGGGGCCACAGGTATCGTCTGTCAGCACCGCTGGGGATCCGCCACCCCTAGCTGCACGACGGGGGCCTCAGGAACACGTAGGGTCACCAGAAACACTCGCCAGGCAGCGCACGGACCGGGAGCCGATGCAGGCTACGTCTGCTCGGTCATCTTGCCCGGCCACGCCCCAACAGTATTATTTTTAAGTGAATATTTTGTATTTGGGTACTTTTTAATGCTAATTTAAAATGTGTAGGTTATTGTTATTGCAAAACACACACGATGATGGATGGAATGTTGCACAATGGAAAAACATTCACCCCCAGTCACAGATCTGAGTTTAATCCATCGTTATTTTGCTCACCAAGCCACCCCAGTCCAGACATGGCCATATGCAAATCAGTCTTGACCCTGTGCCTCATGGGAACAGTCCAGCCCGAACTGCCAAGCCATGTCTTCCCTGGACCAGAATCATGCATCCTAGGACCGGTGTTTGGATATCAGCCGTCTTCAGCCAGGATAGCTTGACTCCAGTGGCTTAGTGAGCACGGGACCCACGTCTGGGCATACCCTTCCCACATAGGGTGAACAGCAAAACACACAAGATGATGGACGGAATGTTGCACAATGGCAAAGCATTCACCCCCAGTCACAGATCTGGGTTTAATCCATTGTTATTTTGCTCACCAAGCCACTCCAGTCCAGACATGGCCATATGCAAATCAGTCTTGACTCTGTGCCTCATGGGAACAGTCCAGCCCGAACTGCCAAGCCATGTCTTCCCTGGACCAGAATCATGCATCCTAGGACCGGTGTTTGGCTATCAGCCGTCTTCAGCCAGGATAGCTTGACTCCAGTGGCTTATTGAGCACGGGACCCACGTCTGGGCATACCCTTCCCACATAGGGTGAACAGCAAAACACACAAGATGATGGACGGAATGTTGCACAATGGCAAAGCATTCACCCCCAGTCACAGATCTGGGTTTAATCCATTGTTATTTTGCTCACCAAGCCACTCCAGTCCAGACATGGCCATATGCAAATCAGTCTTGACCCTGTGCCTCTTGGGAACAGTCCAGCCCGAACTGCCAAGCCATGTCTTCCCTGGACCAGAATCAAGCATCCTAGGACCGGTTTCTGGCTATCCGCCGTCTTCAGCCAGGATAGCTTGACTCCAGTGGCTTAGTGAGGAAGGGTATGCCTTCACCCCCAGTCACCCCCTGTGACTGGGGGTGAATGTTTTGCCATTGTGCAACATTCCGTCCGTCATCTTGTGTGTTTTGCTGTTCACCCTATGTGGGAAGGATATGCCCAGACGTGCGTCCCGTGCTCACTAGGCCACTGGAGTCAAGCTATCCTGGCTGAAGACGGCTGATAGCCAGAAAACGGTCCTAGGATGCTTGATTCCAGTCCAGGGAAAACATGGCTTGGTAGTTCGGGCTACACTGTTCCCATGAGGCACAGGGTCAAGACTGATTTGCATATGGCCATGTCTGAACTGGGGTGGCTTGGTGAGCAAAATAACGAT
Organism: Lissotriton helveticus; assembly: GCF_964261635.1. Lineage (NCBI taxonomy): Eukaryota > Metazoa > Chordata > Amphibia > Caudata > Salamandridae > Lissotriton > Lissotriton helveticus. The sequence continues at coordinate 1,308,004,976 of NC_136063.1, forward strand.
GGATTAAACCCAGATCTGTGACTGGGGGTGAATATTTTGCCATTGTGCAACATTCCGTCCATAATCTTGGGTGTTTTGCTGTTCACCCCATGTGGGAAGGGTATGCCAGACGTGGGTCCCGTGCTCACTAAGCCACTGGAGTCAAGCTATCCTGGCTGAAGATGGCTGATAGCCAGAAACCGGTCCTAGGATGCTTGATTCCGGTCCAGGGAAGACATAGCTTGGCAGATTGAGCTGGACTGTTTCCATGAGGCACAGGGTCAAGACTGATTTGCATATGGCCATGTCTGAACTGGGGTGGCTTGGTGAGAAAATAACGATGGATTAAACCCAGATCTGTGACTGGGGGTGAATGTTTTGCTATTGTGCAACATTCCGTCAATCATCTTGTGTGTTTTGCTGTTCACCCTATGCGGGAAGGGTATGCCCAGACGTGGGTCCAGTGCTCACTAAGCCACTGAAATCAAGCTATCCTGGCTAAAGACGGCTGAAATCCAAAAACCGGTCCTAGGATGCTTGATTCCGGTCCAAGGAAGACATGGCTTGGCAGTTCGGGCTGGACTGTTCCCATGAGGCACAGGGTCAAGACTGATTTGCATATGGCCATGTCTGAACTGGGGTGGCTTGGTGAGAAAAATAACGATGGATTAAACCCAGATCTGTGACTGGGGGGTGAATGTTTTGCCATTGTGCAACATTCTGTCCATCATTTTTTGTGTTTTGCTGTTCAACCTATGTGGGAAGGGTATGCCCAGACGTGGGTCCCGTGCTCACTAAGCCACTGGAGTCAAGCTATCCTGGCTGAAGACGGCTGATAGCCAGAAACCGGTCCAGGGAAGACAAGGCTTGGCAGTTCGGGCTGGACTGTTCCTATGGGGCACAGGGTCAAGACTGATTTGCATATGGCCATGTCTGAACTGGGGTGGCTTGGTGAGCAAAATAACGATGGATTAAACCCAGATCTGTGACTGGGGATGAATGTTTTGCCATTGTGCAACATTCCGTCCATCATCTTGTGTGTTTTGCTAGGTTATTGTTATTGGCATTCCAATATCTTTGAATTTATATATTTTTATATAGCAATATTTGCATTTAATATTTTGGTAACTTTAATTATAAGTATAGGGTTCACGATATTCTTGGTGTCGATACTTTTTCTTCGATATTTGTATATATATTGATATTTTTATCATCGATATTTAGTAATACATCCATGCTTTATAATACATGTTTATTTGGGGGGAGTTAACTCGAAAATGCAGTTTTTAACTAATTGCAACTGACAGTGGGCACTGACTGAATTAGAATGTTTAGGTTTTGTTTAGCTTTCATGATAAACTGCTGATGAAACCATATACAATGGCGAGAGTCAGTGGAATTATGCGATTCTGTGGTCGCAGCTTTTGCAACATTATTATATATTTGCCACATTATTTGCAAATTGAACAAATGCAGCTTCTACCTCTAATGGATGGATATAGTACCGTCAGAGAATTTGCTAAACAATTTGCTCTTTTTTCCGCAAATATTAGATAAACTTTCTGCATAACTCAGTCCTCCCTGGCACCTGATCCTAGGTGATTTGACAATGGTAAAGCCCTGAAGCAGGGCTTGGGGCTGTCATTATTATTGTGAAACCTGTATTATACAAGGAATTGTGAAAATGCATCTTATACTGTTCACATCTTGAGCAATAAACGCACAGGATCATTTGATAAAGGTATATATATTTTGGCTGTTGTGTGTGAGGAGGTCCCAATTTTAACATGAGGTGGACAGCGATGTACAGAACAGTAGCATGGTCAGGGCTTCTTCCGCTCGCATACCTACATGAACCTGAGTAAGTTCTAGTCCTTTGTGTAACCTCAATATGAATATGGCAGAATGTGGCTAATTCTGTAGTCATTACACTCCATTCAAAGTCCAACATCAAGAGTCATTGTTCTGATACACTACTTTGTCATTATCCTTCAGATAAGAAATAAGCTATTTCATTGGCCCAGTGTATTGTGGATCATAAAGTGCTATGGTTATATGTCTGTTGTGATATTTTGAAAAAACATCTTCCACCTCTTTTTGACTGAAACTGAACTTCACTGTCCATTACAAAGCTTTTTGGCAATCCATCTCTGCAAAAGACCTTCAAAAACAATTCAAGTACTGTCTTAATATTTGCGGGCCACTTTGAGTGATATTCCAGCAATACCATGGCATAACACATTTAGTAGGCTAAAATTATAAAGTGCCCTGCGGTGTCACATGGCAATTCATGCCATGCAAATTATGCCCACTGAACAGGAGTCAAAGATAGTTGTACAGCATTGGCACCCTTGTCATAGGATAAAAACATCTGACTAACCTGTTCACCTCCCAATCTATGCTAAGCCACCAAAAGTTCATTCTTAGAAGGTTCCTGAGGGCAGACATCCCCATGTTACTGTGCGAGCATTCATCAAAATAGTGGGCAGTATCCCTTCAGGTGGTTCCCATTTGTCATTTCTCATGACCAAGCAATCATCCACACTCAATTTATGGGCAACTTGGTAATAAGACCTTAATTGACCTTGTAAGGACTTGGAAGAAGACCACTCATAAACTATATACTGCCTCTGTTTCCTAAATCACTTCTGTGATACCCCACAATGAGTTGTTCACCACTTCTGCGTTGCTTCAATGTCTGTTCCTTTCTCTTCATTCTCCATAGGTGCTAGAAGTAGGGGTGCAGGGGGTGCTGCAGCACCCCCAAAATAATCATGCTGGAGCTCAGAAAGTGAAGAATCAAAAACATGTCTTTAAAATTATTTTTAATATTCTCATATTTGCTGGGAGTTCCAAGACAGGGATATAGCGATATTAGGTAGAGAGAACAAAATGAGTAATACATGTGGTCAGATGTTTTAGATTCTGGCATCTAAGAAGTGGAGATGGGAGCCAAAGGAGGTGATGAAGTAAAAATGGGGGAAACAGCCTTTACTGTGGGGTCTTTACCACAGTAGGCCTTTCCCACACAGTCTTTACCAAGCATGCCATTTACCACGCATGCATTTACCACACGTGTATTTACTACCCATGCCTTTACCACGTATTCCTTTACCACATATGCATCTATGATGTTGAAAATATGTATATAAGACAATTTAAGAAATGTGAAACTTTAATGTACAACATACAATACTATTTAAATATTATTTAAATGTTTTATGCAAGAGTAAAATGTATTAAAATAGTTTAATTTACCTATATATAAAAGTATTTTCTTTTTTTTAAGTTTCAAAGTATTTTATTTTTTGTTAAGTATAGAGGTGAACATGCAATCATATTGCCATTCCACAAAGCAATATATTATCCAATGAAATAAAACCAAGAAAAATAGAAATGCAAATACAATCAGTTAGGTAACTAAATAAATGGCAATTAGAAAGGATCAAGTAAACAAAGGGTAAAAGAAAAAAAGGCTGGACAAAAGGAAAGGGGGAAGAAAAGAGAAATTCCTTTATTAGTAATATTTAAGAAGTACAATGTATTAAAAATACAACAATATAACTTAAACATAAAGAGAAAGACATTTATCTTAAAACTGTACCAATGAACATATAATAATCATTAATAACTCTCAAGAGACATTAGCATTTGCAGCATTAGAAAGATAGGTAGTTAGAGGTGACCACAATATATCTATTTGAAGCGATCTTTGGAAGAGTTAAAAATGATATCTGTCAAGTCTATGATTTGGCACACTAAGTCCCACCACTTATTATTGTTGAGATTCCCTGTAGATTTCCAGTTAGACGTAATGAAGTGTAAGCCTTGTGCAAGTTAAAAGAAAAAGAAATGTATCTAACATTTTGTTAGTAGCCCAAAGTGTATGTAATCCACCAAGAAATATTTTGTCTATGGAGAACAGTGTAGAAATCCCAGGAATGGCACCAATTCTGTCACAAATTTACATCCAGAAAAAAGAAACCACATGACAGTGAAAGAACATCTGAACATAGGTGCCAGGATGAGAATTGCATCACCACCATGTATCCTGCTTAAGAAGTGTAAGTTTAAACATGTGTGCATGTGCATTAAATATTCTATTATAAAAACAATATTAGGTTTGTGTTAAATTAGCTGGATGGTCTGGGGAGTGTATTTTGGGCCAAATATGATCACTTAGAGAAAAGGGCCAGTTATATTGTAAATCAGTTTCCCATAATGTTTCCTGCTTAGACTTAGGTCTATCTTGAATGGTCGTAGTAAGTTTTTTGTAAACAAAGGAAGATGGAGTTTTAGGCGGTGAATAGTTAGATGTTTGCATAAATCAATTCTAGTAAAGGGGTGGGAAAATGAATTAAGAGCCTGTAGAAAGAAATCATATAAGATGTTATATTGGTTAAGGAATGAAGATGGTAAATTAAATGATTAGAAAATAAATAAGTTGCTTGAAATAAATTGAGAAACAGTGAGTAGACCTTAATCAATTCATCTCTACTAAAGTGGAGGTTTTCCTTTAAGCCCTTTGATGCTGATGACGGAGCGGTTCCGTCATCAGCATCGGTTGGGCTGTGCTGATGACGGAACTGCTCCGTCATCAGTACAGCCCTGGGGGGGAGTGCTGGCGCTCCCCCCCTGGGGCATCGATCCTGGTCTTTTATGCAGGGTTGGCAGCGGAAGACTTTCGGCTGCCACCCCCTGGCCCCCCCACGCTTCCTGGTGACTTCAGCGCGCACAGCACGCGCCGACGTCTTCAGGAAGCGCTGGACGCGCTGGAATCCATTTCGGCCGTTTTTTTGGCCGATCTGCACCCAGGGGGGGCAGAAAAGCCCACTAGACACCAGGGATTTGATTGTTATTGTAAAGGAAGCGACCCCTTGGGGAAGGGTCGCTTCCTCGTGGCCCTTATTTGTTTTTAGACTTTTCTGCCCCCCCCCGGGGGCAGATCGGCCGTTTTTTGCGCCGCATCTGGACCCAGGGGGGGCAGAAAAGCCCACTAGACACCAGGGATTTAATTATATTTATAAAGGAAGCAACCCCTTGGGCAAGGGTCGCTTCCTTAGGGGGACAAATTATTTTTCAGACTTTTCTGCCCCCCCTGGGGCAGATCAGCCGTTTTTTTCGGCCGATCTGCACCCAGGGGGGGGGGGGGCAGAAAAGCCCACTAGACACCAGGGATTTGATTATAATTATAAAGGAAGCGACCCCTTGGGGAAGGGTCGCTTCCTAGTGGCCCATCATTTTTTTTAGACTTGTCTGCCCCCCCTGGGGGCAGATCAGCCGTTTTTGGGCCGCATCTGGACCCAGGGGGGGCAAAAAAGCCCACTAGACACCAGGGATTTTATTACATTTATAAAGGGTCGCTTCCAGGGGGCATTATAAATATTGTAGACTGTTTTCCCCCCCACTGGGGGCAGATCGGCTCTTTTTTTTACCGTTTCTGGACCCAGGGGGGGATAGAAAAGCCCACTAGACTCCAGTTTTTTTTTTTTATAGGAAGCGACCCCTTGGCTAAGGGTTGCTTCCTTGGGCCCATTTGTTTTCCAATGTATGTTCTGCCGTGTCTTTATTTGGCCTCTCTGCCCTCCGTAGGGTTGCTTCCAGGGGGCCCACGTTTATAATGATTTATATTCTGCCCCCCTTGGGGACAGACACCCCATTTGTGACATACCCTGTGACATAGCCTGTTGTAATGTGTGTTGTTTTTGTTTCTTCTAATGTGTATTGTTTTTTTTTCTCTTTAGATTGTTGCAGTGTGCGGTTCCGTTACTGGTGGTTCTGTTGTTCTGCTGTTTCTGTAGTTGCATTTGTTTGGTAAGAGACCTCTTTTTTGTTCAATTGTAATGTAATTGTTTATTTTGCAAAGTGTGTAGTAATACGAGTATGTTTGGTTTCTGTTTTTTGTGATTGTGAAACATGTTTTGCATTTGTTTTTGATGTGTCCTTCTGTAGATGTAAGTTTTTTTTCTTCTTTCTAGTGGGATATCGTTGCCTCTTTGCAGAGTAGGTGCTGGTGAGTGTAGTTGTCTCTTGTAAGTGAATTGTTTTTTTTTTCTAAATATAGATATTTGTGATAAAGGCTTACATTTTTTATCTGACTTTGCACAGTGTTGGGGTTTTTGAGTTGTTTGTGCAGACTCCTTTATTTGTAATGATAATGGCTAGCCGCCGGATTACTGCTCAGCAAATTGTTGGAATGCTTTTTGATTCTTCCTCTGACCATGGTCCAGAGACTGACTCTGCTTCTGAGCCAGAGGTGGGAGGTGAAGATTCAGGTAGTGAGTTTTCTCTACACATGGCTTCATCTGATGATGATGACACTCTGAGTGCGGATGAAGCTACTTTTGGTGTGGATGAAGTGCCTGTGGTTGCGGAGGACATTGCTGTGCCAATAGTGCGGCAAGAGACATCTGGGCTGCAGCCTGGGGCTGCTAGACTTCCAGTTGGTGTAGTGAGACAAGAGGCAGCTGGGCGGCAGCCTGCGGCTGCAAGACTTGACGTTGAAAGTTCTGACCTCTGGGTTGCACCAGGCATGGTGCAGCCGGCATTGCCTGAATTTACTGGTGTTCCAGGGTGTAGGGTGAACACTGAAATTTTTTTGCCTATTGATTTTTTCACGTTGTTTATGGATGATGTGTTTTTGGCAGAAATTGTAGAGCAGACTAATTTGTATGCTGACATTTTTTTGAGAGTGAACAGTGCCAGCCTTAAGCCCCACGCTAGAGCTACCCGGTGGACTCCCACAAATTTGGAGGAGATGAAAAAGTTTTTGGGTTTAAATTTTTTTAATGGGCTTGCTTAGGAAACCATCAATGGCTTCATATTGGTCTACTAGTCCCTTGATGGCAACAGCTATATTTCCGGCAGTCATGAGTCGTGATAGGTATTTGCTTCTGTTTCGGATGATGCACTTTGTTGACAATAGTCTTGCTTTGCCATGAGATCACCCTGATTGTGACCGTCTTTTCAAGATTCGGCCTGTCATTGATCATTTTGTTGATCGATTTCCTGAGATCTTTTATCCTGGGAAAGAAATTGCAGTGGATGAGTCTTTGCTGTTGTTCAAGGGCCGCATGGTATTTCGGCAATACATTCCTAGTAAGAGGGCACGCTATGGAATTAAGCTTTATATGCTGTGTGACATTGAGACTGGATATGTCTCTAATTTCAGGGTGTACACTGGTAAGGAATCCAGGATTAACCCACCTGGTTGTCCGTCGACTTTTGGAGTGACTGAGAAAATTGTGTGGGAACTTGGTCATGGATTTTTAACAAAGGCCATCATTTGTATGTCGATAACTTCTACACTGGTGTGTGGTTGTTCAGGGAATTGGCCAAAGTGGACACTGTTGCTTGTGGCACAATCCGCTCAAACCGTAAAGGTTTCCCAAAAGAACTTGTTTGTCGAAAGCTTGCTCGGGGACAGTGCAGTGCATTGCGTTGTGAGGAGCTTCTAGCTGTGAAGTTTTCAGACAGGAGAGATGTCTACATGTTGACTACAATACATGATGAAAGCACTGAACCGGTGACTGTTTGGGGTCAGGTTGCAGAAGTGCGCAAACCTGTGTGCATAATGGACTATAATAGGCACATGGGTGTTGTTGACAGAGTAGATCAGAGGTTGGAACCGTATGCTGTTCTTCGTAAGGCTTACATTTGGTACAAGAAGTTGGCTATCCATCTTTTCCACTTGGCAACCTTTAATGCTTTTGTTGTGTTCCAGAAATCTTGTCCCCAGTCAAAGATGACTTTTGTAAAGTTTCAGGAGTCTGTAATAGGCAGCCTTGTTTTAGTGGAACAGGCAAGTGTTCCTAGAGTTGGAGTGGTGGAGGATGTTGCCAGATTGAAAGATCGCCACTTTCCTGATCAAATTCCTCCTACAACTTCAAAAGACTTTCCCAGTCGGAGATGTAGAGTCTGTTGGCGAAGAGGTTTGCGGAAGGAGGTTCGTATGTACTGCCCAGACTGCCCTTCAAACCCCGGGCTGTGTGTACCTGCTTGTTTTAGATTGTACCACACGCAAAATAATTTTTGGGAGCATCCATGAGTGGTAAAGTGAACTGGTTGGTCTTTATTCTTTAAAACTTATTGTTCAGTTTCAAAGTTGGCATTTGTGTAGTCTTTTTAGATTTAGTTGTTGAGTTAGTAGATTTGTATCAATTTGCAATTTGTTTTTGTTTCTCTTTTATTAAAAAAAAAAAACTAAAGTATGATGTTGGTTTGCGTGTAGTGTCCATTGTCTGACGGTGTGCATGGTTTGGCGCTTGGCTGCCGGTGTCTGTGGACTGGTGCTTGTCTGGTGGTGTCTGTGGACTGGTGCTTGGCTGGCAGTGTGCGTGGTCTGGTCTTTGGTTGGCGGTGTGCGTGCTCTTGCGCTTGCCTGGTGTTGTGTTTGGATTTGTCCTTGTCTGGTGGTGTGCGTGGAGTGGTGCTTGGCTGGTGGTGTGTGTGGAGTGGCGCTTGGCTGGTGGTGTGTGTGGCGTGGCGCTTAGCTGGTGGTGTGCGTAGAGTGAGACTTGGCTGTCTGTGCACGGAGTGGCGCTTGGCTGGCGGTGTGTGTGGAGTGGTGCTTGGCTGGATGGTGTGCGTGGAGTGGTACTTGGCTGTTTATGCACGGAGTGGTGCTTGGCTGGCGGTGTGTGTGGAATGGCGCTTGGCTGGATGGTGTGCGTGGAGTGGTACTTGGCTGTCTGTGCACGGAGTGGTGCTTGGCTGGTGTTGTGTTTGTGGAGTGGCGCTTGGCTGGTGGTGTGTGTGGAGTGGCGGTTGGCTGGTGGTGTGCGTGGAGTGGTACTTGGCTGTCTGTGCACGGAGTGGTGCTTGGCTGGCAGTGTGTAGAGTGGCGCTTGGCTTGCGGTGTGCGTGGAGTGGTGCTTGGCTGGTGGTGTGTGTGGAGTGGTACTTGGCTGTCGGTGCGCGCTGAGTGGTGTTTGGCTGGCGGTGTGCATGGTCTGGTGCTTGGATGGTGGTGTGGGTGGACTGGCGCTCGGCTGGCGGTGTGTGAGTAGTTACTTTCTGTTGGTCACTACACACACTGCTAGTTGAGTGACACTCCACGCAGTCCATCATTTTGTGTAGTTGCAGTGTCAGAAATGTGGGCGTGTGAAAGTGATGGGCCCTGAATGGCGCTGTCTGCTGGTGTGAGTGTTGAAATGTGATGGGCCCGCGGCTGGCGGTGTGAATGTTTTGTATGTGTCACACGTACGAAAGGTGTATGAATGGCCTGTAAAGAGGTTGGTGCCTTGACGTGGCTTTACAGCTCACGAGCTGTGAGTCAGTGGTTCAGTTTATCATACTTTCAATTATACGCAGTGTATTTCATTTTTGTGAAATTACTTGCGAATACAATTGTATGTACTGAATCATCACTCACCCTCGTGCCAAATCCAACCAGTATGTGTGTGTGCTTGCGGATTAGATGGCTGTGCAGTAATATTTGTCTTTTTCTCTTTCTGCAATAGGGTGTACCTTGTCCCTTATTGTGATTGTTGTAATGTGTTGCTTTTCCTTCCGGATGGTGCCAATGGTCTGGTTTGTATCAGGTATGAAAGGTGCGTGAATGGCCTGTAAAACGGTTGGTGCCTTGTCGTGGCTTTACAGCTTACGAGTTGCGAGTCACTGGTTCGGTTTTTATGCATTTATTTATTGACAGAGCATTTCATTTTTTTGAAATATCTTGTTAATAAAATTTTATGTACTGAACCATCACTCGCCCTCGTGCCAAATCCAACCTGTATGTGTGTGTCTTTGAGGAATAGATACCCGTGTTTGAATGTTTGACTTTTGAGTAACTCTGTTAAGGTGTACATTATAGCTATAAATAACTTACTAAATTTAGATATTATTGTTAAACCATGGGAGTATATGGTCATGTCTTTTTTTTTATCCACAATCTCCTGCAAACTTGAAATTGTCTGTCACAATTTCCATGCAATATTGTCCCAAGAATCGCACGCTCTCAAATTGAAAACTTAATTCATTCTAAACAATTTGGTTTTGCAAGGGGGTTCCCGTGAGTTTTTGGCCCGGGGCTTGGCGGGCATCTTTGGAAACTACCAAACCCAAACAGTTCTGAAAACTAGACACCCAGGGGAGTCCAGGGAGGTATGGCATGCGTGGGTCCCCCAATGTTTTCCTACCCAGAAATCCCTGCAAACCTTAAATTTAGGTTAAAAAAACACTTTTCCATACATTTTTGGGTGGGATCTCCCTGCCGGCACAAATGTCCTACCACCCAGCGTTCCCCTTGATCTCCCGAGTAAAATGATACCTCACTTGTGTGGGTGGACCTTTTCCTGTTACAGACACTATGCCTACCCATGCAAGTGAGGTACCATTTTTTTTGGGAGACCTGGGGGAACACTGGGTGGGTGGAAATTTGTTGATCCACGCAGATTCCAGAACTTTCCACCACAGAAATGTGAGGAAAATGCGTTTTTTTGTCAATTTCTTAGCTTTGCAGGGGATTCTGGGTAACAGAACCTGGTGGTAGGCAGTCGAGTCACCCCATCCTGAATTTCCCTGGGTGTCTAGTTTTCAAAAATGTATAGGTTTGCTAGGTTTCCCTAGGTGCCGGCAGAGCTAGGGTTCAAAAACAAAAGGTAGTCACTTTGTCCAAAAAGGGCACGATTTCACTGCGAAATTGAGGTGCGACCACGTTGCGTTTTGCGCTGTTTCCTGTCGCAGGTACTAGGCAGACCCAGGCAAGTGAGGTACCATTTTTTTCGGGAGACCCTGGGGAACGCTGGGTGGGTAGAAATTTGATGATCCACGCAGATTCCAGAACTTTTCACCACAAAAATGTGAGGAAAATGTATTCTTTTTGTCAATTTCTTAGCTTTGCAAGGGATTCTGGGTAACAGAACCTGGTGGTAGGCAGTCGAGTCACCCCATCCTGAATTTCCCTGGGTGTCTAGTTTTCAAAAATGTATAGGTTTGCTAGGTTTCCCTAGGTGCCGGCAGAGCTAGGGTTAAAAAACAAAAGGTAGTCTCTTTGCCCAAAAAGGGCACGATTGGGCACGATTTCACTGCGAAATTGAGGTGCGACCATGTTGCGTTTTGCGCTGTTTCCTGTCGCAGGCACTAGGCAGACCCAGGCAAGTGAGGTACCATTTTTTTCGGGAGATCCGGGGGAACGCTGGGTGGGTAGAAATTTGTTGATCCACGCAGATTCCAGAACTGCAACAGAAATGTATAGGTTTGCTAAGTTTCCCTAGGTGCCGGCAGAGCTAGGGTGCAAAAACTACACCTAGGCACTTTGCCATAAAAGGGTCCAATTTTTAACTGCAAAACTGAGGTGTGACCACGTTGCATTTTGCGCCGTTTCCTGTCGCAGGCACAAGGCTGACCCACACAATTAAGGTACCGTTTTTATCAGGAGAGTTAGGGTAATTCAGATTTGTAAATCAACTGTTATTACCAATTGAGTTTTCATGCATTTCTCCCTTCCCAATGAAAGACGTGTAAAAAAGAAATCTTTTTCAAAAATGACCGATAATTCTCATGCTAGTATGAGTATTCCCAATTTTGAAAATGTGCAATTATATACTGTTTATAAACTCTATAATTTGTACCCAATTCATAAATATATAGGTGTCTTTCATACAGATTTTTCCATGTATACATTTTCCAAGAAAAAGTGCTCTATACCCAGTAAATAAAAAAATACCATTGCAAGTTGCTGCTCACTTTTTGGATCTGGGTTCGTCGGGTTCTTGGTGAAACTACAAGTCCTATATATCCCCACAACCAGGAAGGTCTAACAGATGTAACGATATATTGCTTTGCAAGAACTGTCAAAATTACAAGAAGTTATAGGTGAAAACGTTGAGACAAAAGGCTGTTTCTTTCAACTAATTTTCAATTATTCCAATACTTAACTGTTAGTTTCTATAAAGAAACCTTCATGGATTTAGACAAATGACCCCTTTCTGAATTCAGAATTTTGTCTACTTTTGTAAAAATGTATAGCTTTCCAGGATCCATTATTGATTTCAAACTCATTTCTACCATTAGAGTCTCAAAAAACGCAGCAGCGGACACTAAGATGCCGCACCCAACATTCAATTCCGAAATAAGTCCTCAATGTTTTGTGCTGCCAACCCCAACGCCAGCTGCTTTTTGGCGTTGCTGTGTTTCCAGATCATAGAGAATCGTTGATTCAATTTTATGGGGGCGCACCAAGAAAAAGTCCAGATAGAGAGTATCGTTTGTGTATGTAGAAAATGTTCTTTATTTTTAACTCTTTTCTCTTAAAATACAGGTCACCAGACAGTTTTACAAAACGAATCAGCCAACGCGTTTCACTCCTTTTCCTGGAGTTTCATCAGGGCAGTTGTATGTGTTCTCTTTATTCCTTTCTTCTCTTCTTTTTTCTCTCTTATAGCGGGAAAATTTGGCCCAGTCTGGTTATATTTCTTATTTGAAGTCCCTTTACTTCTCCTGTCCGTTCTAGTGGTTCTCAGGTTGTTCTGTTATGCGGGGCAATATTAACTTCCCACAGTTGTTTCACATTTCCACTTTCTAGCGGTTGTTGTAATATTGTCCTCGTCTTAGTATGGAGAAATTGGTCGTGATAAACCTATTTCGGACAGGCGTTTTCTTAACGAAGTGTCGGCATGGATGGTCCCAAGGGACTTCAAATAAGAAATATAACCAGACTGGGCCAAACGATACTCTCTATCTGGACTTTTTCTTGGTGCGCCCTCATTTCTACCATTAACTGGAAGGAGGTGGAAAGCTCTAAAAATAGCAAAAATAGGCTATGTCCCAGAAAAATGCCAAAACTGTGTGAAAAATGTTGGTTCTCTGACAAAAGACTGTCATTCCCTAAAAGCTGAGAAAATTGAGATTTTAGCCCCACAAACCCTTTTTTGATACCATTTGCAGGGAAAAATCCAGAGGCTTTCATTTGCAGCCCGTTTTTTCCATTTTTCTGAAAAAACCAAACAATTTCCTATATTTTGGTTAATTTCTGGGACCCCTCCAAGGGAATCCACAAACCCTGGGCACCTTTAGAATCCACATGATGTTGGAAGAAAAGGACGCAAATTTGGCGTGGATACCTTATGTGGTCAAAAAGTTACAGGGGCCTAAGCGCGCACTACCCCAAATCGCCAAAAAAAGGCTTAGCACAGATGGGGAAAAGGCCTAGCTGCGAAGGGGTTAAGAATAAGCATTTGTTGTAATAAATGGGGGTTTGAAGAAATTGATGATATGCAGTATTAGAAATAAGTATCTGTTTGATCAGGGAACAGAAATATGAAATAAGTGATGGTAACCAAAACTTGGGGGGTTGGAACATATCGAAAACCTGTTTGTTGGAGAAAGGAAAGATCATTGAGGATTCAAATGTGAACCATAATGTAGGTTCTCAGGTAGTAGGATGAAAAAATAAAGGGTTAGATCTGTTTAATACAGAAAGCCTTATGATAAAGATAAAAGTTAGACAAGTTAACACCACCCGCAGATTTGGGGCGTTTAGTCTATTCACTGATATTTGAGACCTTTTCCTATTCCATAGGAATTTAGAAAACTTTTTATCCTGAGAACCAAAGTATTTCTTGGGTATCTTAATTGGTGACATCTGAAGGGAAAAATGTAAAATGAGGAGAATCATCATTTTAATTGTATCGAAACAACCTCACCAAGAAAAGAAAAAGGGGTAGCCAGCCCTGTGTAAGGTGTGAGATTCTAGTGGTTATACTAACCAAATTGATTTTTAATGTCTCTGAGAATATTTATATATAACTCCCCAAACATTTAATCTTTACAGGATCTTTTATACTATACTTATTAAGAGGTAGGATTTCAGACTTATCCAAATTAAGCTTGTATCCCGATACCACAGAGTACCATTCCAACTCCTTAAAGAAAGATTGCAAAGAAGTATCAGGTTGTGAGATGAAAAGAAGAAAATCATTGACATATGCAGTATACTTGATATGTGTATCTTTCACTTGAAAATCTTGTAAGGTATCAGACTTTTAGTGACAGAGAGAAGAGGCAGCTTTGTCTGGTACCTCTCTTAAGGTGAAAATAAGGTGATTGCATGCTATTTACTAATACTGTAGAACTACGTGCCGAATATAGTAAGGAAATATGTAGGAGAAATCTTGGCCCGAACACATGCCATTCTAAGGCTTTCATAAGGAACTGCCAATTGACTCTGTCAAATACTTCTCTGCATCAGAGTAAGTGCAGCTAGGGAAGACATATGTTTACTTGCTTTACTAATAATATTTAAAAAGGTATAAAAATTAGCTGCAATATTCCTGTGCTTGACAAAGCCAGCTTGTTCCTGGGACACTAGATTGGGGAGAAGATCAATTAACGCGAAGGGCATACGGTTTAGCAATCTGAATTTATCAAAGATATTGGGCAGTAATTTTTACATAAGATCAAATCATGATCTTTTTTTGGAATACTACATCTCATCGTCTCAGTGAAAGAGCCAATTGCTGCATGAAGTTCATCCATAGTGAATGCAGATTCAAGGAAGGAAGTATCTATATTTGTGAAGCTGCTGGGTTTGAGATTTGCAATATAGGAGCTTATAAGATCATCAGGAGAACTACTATCAGGGGTGTAGAGTTCTTGATAATATTGTGCAAAGCGCGCTGCTATATCAGCGTCATGGAGCAGTTTGGTACCCGAAGAAATAGTGATTGTCTCAATAATGTGTTTTGCCTTTCTACCTTTTAAATATTTAGCTGACAAGGTACCGGCTTTGATTTTACCACCGTAAAGTGAGCATTGACTCTTTGCTGCAAACAGCGCTTCCAGATTGGTCTTACTGTTTTGGGAATTATAATGAATATGTTCTAAGTGTTTGATATTGGGTAATAGTGCTGCGGTCTCTTTTTCCTTCAGGTTTTTCTTAGATGAGACATAACTAATTATAAAACCCCTGGATGCAGGTTTAAAAGCATCCCAAACAAAATTAAAGGAGGTATCATTTTTGTCATTCTGTTAGAAACAGTCCGAGACAAAGTACTCATATGCGGTGAGAAAGACTTTATCCAAACGTAAAGAGTTATTGATGCTCCATCTAGATGTATGATTATGTATATTTGGAATTTCAACATCAGTCAAGACAGGTCAAGACAGTGGGCATGATCAGAGATCAAATTTGAACATATCTCCAAATGATTCAAATATTGAAGCTGGTTATTGCTTAAAAATATATAATCAATCCATGTTTTAGATTGATGGGGAGGAGAGTAAAATGAATATTGTTTAAGATCTGGGTTAAATATTCTCCAGGAATCAGACAGGGAATGAAGTGATATAGTGCGCTGGTAAGCTTTATTTGCTTTGTGAGGTGAGAAATTAGTAGAAGAAGAGCAGTCAATGAAGCAGTCTAATATCTGATTGCAATCTCCACCCAATATGAAATTCTATGAATAATGTTGTGTGATTTTATGAGAAATCAATTTCTAAAATTCGGGATCCGGGTGTGTTTGAGCATATAGATTGGGGAGTGTGAAAGGAATATCATTATATTGAGCTTACCTAAAACCCATCTACCATCCACATCACATTCCTGAAATACAAACAAAATATTTAGATGTTTATGGCATAAGATAATAACTATTTTTTTATGATGAAGAGATGGGGAAAATACAAGTCACCAACCCAACATTTCTTTAATGAAACAACTGAGGGAGATGCATTTCTTAAAGGTAACCAATTTGACATTTTAAGGCTAGCTATTTGTGACAATACTCATTGGCATTTATCCGGGTTCTTTAGGCTTTTAACATTCCATGTAACAACTCTTTAATTTACTACGTAAACAGGCATAGCAAGAGTGAATCAATATATGTGAAGGCATGCATAATACATTTCAGATCAGACAAACAATTAGGAATTAAGAAAAAGAAAAAATGTATAAATGAGAGAAGCTGAGGAAAGGAAAGGTGAGAAAGAGCAACACTGAAAACTTAGAATAAAAGCTAGAAGAGGCAATACTGGAAGGAAAAATCCTTAATTGCAAGTAAAAGAAGAATTACTTAACAGAACATCCCAAAGGATGTAAGGGGTCGGAGAACCTAAAGAAGATTTGTCTAACTTGGCTCAGAAAGGATCACAACTTAATACTTTTATATGCAACTCTAGTAAATAGAGACAATGACATGTAGAAAAGGGGAATAGAGGAAATGAAAGAAAAAATTAATAAATAGATAAATAAATACAATAAACAAGTATAACAAGTAGAGCCGTATCAACAAATACATTAAAAAATATATATACTATAGACTTACCATTTGTGTTACAAGGAATTGATGTAAATGGAAAAGTCTAATGCGGGGGAAACACACATGGGTATGAGAACATCTGTCATGAGCCAGTACTGAAACATAGAGGGAAAAAGAAAACATGGGCCAACAGTTTAATCTCATGTAGCACAACGTGAAAGAAATAACCAATTAGTTAATAGAGATGTGACAACCAAAAAAGATATAGCAAAGTCACGTTATAGAGATCGTAGTTGTTCCCATATCCTCATGACCTTGTTGTGAAAAGAAAGCCCGCAGATCATCTAGATCCTGCAAAGTAAGTTGCCTGTCTTTGTAGGTGATTTCTTTTAAAAATGGATGCATCAAACCATATCTTATATTTAAGGACTACAACTGAGGTCTTGTTTCAAGGAACCTTTTCCTTTTGGCGCCAGGGCCATTGGAAAGATGCTGCGTAAAGTACACTCTGTGTCCAGAACAATGTAAGGAGCCAAGTTGTTTATCCGCTGATAAGATTTGCAGTAATTCTGTAAACTGTAGAAAGAGGATGATAATCCTTCTGGGCTTGGAGTTTGAAGAGGGTGTAGGCTTGTGCCTCAACTGGTAAGCCCTTTGAATACTAAGAGGATTTTGGTTTTGTAGGTGCAATTTTGAAGGAATTGCATTGTACAGGAAAGCAATCATATTAGTAACTATAGCGTTCTCCGGTATAACAAAAAGCCTCAGATTGTTCCAGCTCTTTCTATTTTCCAAATCCTTTGTAAATTTCTTATGTTGCGTAATTTCTTTTAGTAGGTGAGACACATTTGGCATAGAATCCTCCACATCGCTAACCTCTCATTTCAGCATATTTCCATCATTGAGCAACACTGCTCAATGATGGAAATACGCTGATATGAGAGGAACATTTTTCTTCTATATGCTGAATCAACCTGCTAGTTTCAATGAAAAACAGCTTTAAGACTCTATTTTCCTCCATAATATCCTCCAGAGTGAAAGAAGAAGGAGATTTGAAGGGCGATTCAATATCTTTTTTAGGACATTTGACTGGCTCCCATAGCAGATGTTGAAGAAGCTACTGCATATTCACAATCATCCTCCATAATAGCTGAAAGATAGTCTGGGCCTAGATCCTTTTGATGGTAAGGTTGCCTGATAGCTGATTTGGCAATTGAGACGAATGGCTTAGTTTTACATTACAGCTTATGAGGCTTGCCCATGAAGAGTGAATGGAGTAGTATCCCTTGAGAATTTAGACATGTTGTATCAAGAGTGAATGGATTAGTATCCCTTGAGACTTTACACATGTTCTATTAGATTTAAAAGTGGAAGTTGTAAGCGCGAGGATTAAGGAAAATGAGGCGCTACTAAACAAAAGCGGAGACAGCCAGGGAGAAAGTCTGTATGCCAATAGACAGGAAAGTAGAATAAGAAGCACCTTCAATGATAAACCAAATACAAGTCCCTTCAGATTTCAGTGTTTGTGGCTTTAAGTTATGAACATCCTTATAGTCAAATATTCATGAAAGGCACCAACGCTATCCAATCCAGTTAATTGGGAATGTGTAGGTGGCATAAATCACCAGAAATGCATGATTATGCAAATAAATATTAGAAACTCCTTACTCAAGAACAATACTTAGCTTTCAGCAAACTCAAGGGACTTCTGTGCAGCTTTTATATAGTTGTTCCTGGTGCCTTTGATAGAGCCACACAGTCCATATAAAATGAAGAATATGCCAATCATTAGCTGAGTGAACATTGTATCAGAAATCTACCATACTGCCACTACTGAGTTGGTGAAATTTACCTCAAGGTGAAGGCAAAAATCCAAAATGCTAGCTGGCACTTCTGAGGGCGAAAGCCCACACAATCACTATAGAGTTATCTCCTTAAGTATGCAGATGGCGAGTTGGCACAGTCATAATGTGAAAGCTCTCACCTTCTGACACCAGCATCTATTCATTGTGTCAGGAAACAATCACATAAGGAGCCGCCTCAGCGTCCGGCAATCAGAGCCACTCTGGAGCGTCAGGAGGAGGCCATCTTGTATGGCGTTTGTGTGCACCTCTCCATAAAAGTTTATTTTTAAGTTGAACTACATGTTTAAAAATGTAATATTAGACATTAAATAAACTTAGAAAACACAAATAATGTTCGATAAAAAGGTCTTACATGTCTTTATTCTATAAAATATGTAATAAAGAATATTATTTATTACAAAAATATTGCTATTTTTTATTATAGTTATAAACACCAACAATACAAATTAAATAACCAACTAGACTGACTGACTGACTAAATAACCAACTATTTCTACTATATGCAAATACAATTTAAACAAAAAATGTCACACTAAAATTATAAAATGATATAATTACTCTCCCACATAGACTATTATTTCAGAGGGTGCTGGGCACTAAAGGGGTGACATTCACTATTCCCACTCCAATCAAAACCAATTTGGGGAAGGTGTTGGACACTAAAAGTGAGACATCTACTATTTCTGCTCCAATTTGTAATTTTTTTATGCAAATATTGACAATTCAAACAGTGGTAATTTCTAGACATCTTCTTCAGATAAGCCTGACCTTGGTCCCATTCCATTTTTTGGAGAGGCTGGCCAAATTCCTGCTGGCATATCTACCTCAGTGTCTGGAGGATGATTTGGTACAACCCTGTAAAGGAGCCAGCCAGCCAGCTGATCACCCTTAATGGTATTGATGAGAGGTCACCAACCACTGTGGCATAAACCAGAAACAGGACTTGATGGAGGTCAAATTGTTTCATTACGTCCGCAAAAGGCAAAAGCTGGCCCTTTTAGAAGAGGTCTCCCAGTGTGTACAGTTCCGCTTCAGTCCAAGGATACAGTTGACAATCAGTGTTGTTCCCGCCAGATCCCGTAAGCCCAGAATAGGAATGACTGGTGCACCTGCAACAATCGGGCAGGTGAGCCGCAAAGCCCCTGTGGAAGCAAACAAGGGCCACTTGAAGAAATTAGGAAGAGTCTTGGGAACATCGGGCTCCAGGAAGTAAGCACTGAAGCAAGGATGCTATGGATACCGGGCGATAAGAGGAGCTCATACCCTCTAGGAATTTGCCCATGAGCCAGTACGTAAGCCTCTGGAGACGGGCTGCTAGGAAGTAATATTCAACATTAGGGGCACAGAGGCTTCCCTGGTCAGGGACAAGCTGATCTTCAACAGTGTCTTGCGCCAACGTGATTTATGCCACGTAAGGTCCCCCAAGAGGGCATGTGGTCCCTGAAAAAATTAAAGAGGGAGAGTGTGGACAGCAGGAGAGGTAGCCAGAACATCGTCTGAGAGTGGAAGGCTGCCACTATCAGGTTAGTGTTCAGTAGGTCTGCAGTGGTGTGGAAGATACAGATGGCCAGGTTGTAGAAGGAAACATATTCCCAGTGGATAACCCTCCCCCCCATGTTGAGGAGCATAGGAGCAGCCCTGGGGTTAGGAGAACATCCATGATTACTCGAACAAAAAATAAAAGAATCTGGCTTTGTGGTAAAAATGAGTGGGGAGCTTCAAGCGGCATATAAGGATGGGGATGTAATTTTCCGTAGTGTACCTTCGCTGACCGAATACATGAGCGGTCAATAACTTGGCTTAACACACACCTGTGAAAGGTGAGGCACTCCCCCGGAGTGGACAGCGGCACTTGGCAACGTTCCTCATTCTGACATACTGCTGCATTGGTCTGCATGTTGTGGCACTTATCTTGCCCGTACTGACACGCATATGCTAATAAAGTCTACGCACCTTCACTTGTATTCAACTGTGATGAGTGTTGATTTGAATGACAATGTGTGTCTCAATACCTATCTGGGTCACGGCCATACCTGCGCATTGATAGCATTACTTAGGGAGTACCTTTTTGTGGAATCACTGTCCCGACATTCATCCTTACTTTCATTCTTGATTGATCATGGCCATGACACATCTGTGTGAATTTAAATGTTTTATTCACATTCAGTAGAGTGTTGAAGCTGGACCAGTACAGGGCCATGCAAACCCCACTTTAAATTGTTGCCCCGTGGAGAGCCAGCCAGAGTCCTTTCGGGATTGACAAGTTCATAGGGAGTGGAAGACTACAGTCCGCAGTGTGATTGCTGTGTCATTGGTAACCAAACCAAATATGGTAGTCATGTCGAGGTCCAAGGTGAGTGTCGCTCAGTGTATAGGGGGACAGTGGGAGGTGTTATTCCAGAGCATGATGCAGAGGGCAGAACCAAGCTGAACCCGGCCATATGGTGGAGATGATGCTACCATTTCATTCTTACCACAAAGCCATATTCTTTTTTTTAGAACTCTTTTTTAATAAAAAATAAGGCATATTACATATACAAGGCAGTAGTAAGCAAATTGCCAGCTGTAAACATTCAAATAGTATGTCCTCAAAAGGTACACGCAATAACAGAGGGCCGATAACTTTAGTCATATACATTCAATTCCCAGCAGCGATATCGTCTCTGACCCTCGGTGGCTCACAAATGTCCCCCCTGTAAGCATTCCATAGCACTCGGCCTATGGGGTGGGACCCCGATGATGAAGCATGTCACCAACTAGGTTGGTGAGTGAGGGGTCTTCTATAAGGATATGTATTATCCAACAGCAGGTTGGGGCACAGTGTGCTGACCAGAGCACGTTAGCTCATTAACAGAGAGATATCTCTCTCTGTCTACGAGGGGTTACTCCTCTATTGTTTTTTGCAAATTAGCTGGGGGACCAGGAGTTCCCACCTCACATAGTGCCTGTATACATTTTTCCCTCACTCTCTCTTTTGTTACTAAGCATTCCATAGCTCCCATATTTGCATCCATTTTTTCGGACACCCTCTGGATTCATAAATGGATTTTTCCATTACCATGCACCAGTCCATATCATTAGCCCAATCTACAATCCTCGGTGGGCTATGAGCCCTCCACAACCGTGCAATATTCCGTTTAGCAACCATGAAACCCAGAGTAACCCATATTCTCTCCTTGGCGTTCAAGTCTGTAGGGTCCCAGATGTTCAACAATGCAAGTTCAATGTTATACTGAATCTGTTGCCCCAATGCCTCCTCCATCCTGAGGACCACCCTTTCCAAGTATGTCTGAATCACTGCACACTCCCAGAGAATATGGATAAAGGTGCCCTCTTGCCCCCATTGTCGCACACAGCCACTGTCTTGGGTATAACCCATATGGACAAGAAAGGGCCCAGACAAGTATGTTCTATGGAGAATCTTTAGTTGGACCAGTCTGAGTTGGGAGGGAATGGCCACTTCACGGGGGAAGCCAACACTGCTTGCCACTCCTCATCATTCAAGCTGGCTACATCGTGATCCCATTTACTTCTCAAACGGGTCAGGGGATCTGTCATGTAATTAATAAGCTTTTTGTAGATAACACATATGGCTTATTTGGGTAGATCGCCGTCTGGATCCTGTCTTTAAGAGGGGAGGACTCAGGGAGGGTAGTACCCCTGGGAGAACTGCAAGCAGGGCGTGCCTAATTTGAAGATATCAGAAATGCTCAGAGTTGGCCATTTCATAATTCTACTGCAGTCGGGAAAAGGGAATTACTTTGCCTGATTTCCAGAGATCCCCCACCCTGGAGATACCAATGAGGTCCCAATTATCAAAACCCTTAGAACGAAATAGCCATACCAACTGTTCACAGTGTCAGAGTGGGGTGACTTGTGTGAGCCTACCCTCCCAGCCCAGCCTCCTATTCGCCTCTTTCCACACTTGCACAGCATGCCCAGTCGGGCCAGACAGGGCAGGCTTCATAGACCGTGTATAGAACGTGCCCTCAAAACTACCCCCCGGGAGGAGCCACCTGTCGATCCAAAAGGCCAGGTCATCTTGCGGTCTATAACTGCATTGGTTGAGTGCTGCGAGTTGCGAGGTCCAATAATACCTCTTAATGTCCGGGAGTCCAATGTCCCTATCAAACCATTCTAGTGTCAGTTTGTGTGTAGCGATGCGGGGGGGGTTGCCCTCCCACGGCAGATCTCATCAGTACTGTCAAGTTCTCTGAAATACGATGCAGCAACTGGAAGTGGGGTATTCTGTAGTACATATAAATGACGGGGAAGGGATATCCTCTTAAATAGAGCAGCGCGTCCCAGGAGAGTCTATGGAAGTGACTTCCAGTGCTGGACATCATATTTAAGATGCAATAGTGGCGGTCGAAGATTATTGTCCTAGAATCTAGATAAGTCTTTGGAAACCCAGATCCACAGGTATTTGAAGCCTTCAGACACCTTAGTCAACTGAAAACCCCCGGGAAGCAAAGGCCGCTGTCCATAGAGGACAGAGAACACTGATTTAGACCAATTGACTGTGTATCCTGTAACGCTTCCAAATACTTGAAATATGATCAGGACCACATTGATAGACACCACTGGGGAGGCCAAATAAAGCAAAATGTCATCCACATATAACGATATGTGGTCCTCCCAGCCTGTTGTCCATTTAAGGCCCCTAATGGAGGAGTCCTGTCAGATCCACGCCACCAAAGGCTCCAAGGACAAACAACGAACAGGAGTAAACCCGTTAGCCCAGTTGAGACCGGGTAATAATTTCAACAAAGAAACAGCGTCTCAACAGGAATATCACGTGGGAGGACTGTTCAAGGCGATTAATTACCATATTCAACAAGCTCAACGAATGGAGATGACATCAGTAGAAAATAAATAAATTAAAGCAAAACAAAACAAGGAGACATAGCCAATTGACCAGACGGATAAGTACAGGTCTTGTATCCAGTGCACAAAACTGGAAAAACCAGTAGTTACATTATCGTAGACCATTGCTACAAACAATAGCATTAAGGTGTTTTAGCACAGGTGAGATGAATAGAAAACGGGTGTGGGGACAAGTGTCCTATCAATGAAAGAGGAGTGGTAATATTCATGATACAGCGATCACCGTATTCCACTCATCAAGTGAATTAAGCCCGTGGGCTACAGAATTACATTGTATGATCCACCTACATTGACACTTATTCAGCAAGGTTTGGAGGTTCCCACCACGGATGGGTAGTAATGGGCGATCTATGACCTGCGCCGTTCACTCACTTATATACTGCCAGTACACATTTGGTTGTTATGGTTATTGCAATTTAGTTGTGCTTCTATATGCAAATAACAGCCTTTGTACTATCCATTGGTCTCCCTTGTTCTTTTCCCTGTGCTATGTAATTTACTCTCGCCTTGAACAGTCCTCCCACATGATATTCCTGTTGAGACTCTGTTTCTTTGTTACCAAAGGCTCCAAAGACAAGGCGAAGAGGAGCAGCGACAAGTCTTGTGCCCCTACCGAGAGAAAAGACGGGGGGTTTCCTATTGTTGACAACCACCTGCGCAAGCGGATGATGGGTCAAAAGTCACACCCAGTTGATCAATTCAGGGCTGAAACCCAGTTTGTGAAGCCCGACAAACATGTAAGGCCATTCGATGGTGTCAAATGCTGATGCAGAGTCCAGAGATGCCACAACAGCATCCTCCTTGATCGTATCCACCCGGCTTAGTACTCCGTGGAGCCTGCGGAAGTTGAGGGAGGTATTTTTCACCGGCATAAACTCCGAAAGGTACGAGTGCACCAGGCGGGTGAGAACCCGGAGCAAACGAGTGGCAAGAACCTTCGCGAGGATTTGGGCTACGCAGTTAAGCAATGAAAATGGCCTATAGGACGAACACTGGTTATCGGGCTAGCCCGCTTTATGAATGACAATGATGTTGGCTAGTCTTTGATCCTCGGGAAGGACACCTACTTTTTTACTTTCCCGGTACATACTTGTAAGAAAAGGAGCAGTCATGTTTGCGGTATTCTTAAATAACTCTAGGGAAATCCCGTTGGGACCCGATGCTTTACCCCGTGTAGATCGTGTATGGATTTTCCAACTTCAACTACTGTAATATCGAGATCAAGGTCAGAGCTCTCCTCCATGGTGAGGACTGGCATCCTAATATCCAATAGGAGAGAGGAAGCCACCTCTTCCGAGTGTGTTGTGTGAGAAGGATAGAGTGATTGGTAGTACCGGCCAAATGTGTCTGCGATGTCTTGCGGTGCAGTAATACTGGATTGTGAGTCAGTAGCAATTTCAACCACCACACGCTGCGCCCCATCTACAAAGCCAGATTCATCACCATCTTCGTCCTCTGATGTGTCAGGTGCCTCACATGTGGGTGGTGGTGTTTTTTCTGCATCACTGTGTGGCAGTGACACGTCAGGGGCCAGAGGTGGAATGCCTGCCGCACTGTGTGTCACCGACACTTCAGTGGGGGGAGATGAGGATAGAGTGGTAGCACCAGCATCCACCCACGTCAGGCCTTGTGGCGGCAATGCCATGACGAGGATCTGCAGGACATGGAACATCACAGCTAAATCTCGCTGGTGTGCAGCCGTGCCAGCCATTTGTGAGGCTTGCATCCGCTCCATGTTCTCCATGATCATTCGCATGTGACGCAACTCCTTGCTGACATTGCTGGGGCCACTCTGACTAGACAGTTGTTCTTGGCTCAAAGTCATAACTCCAGCGATGTCAGCCATGGCTTGTTGTAGAGCAAGGAGTGGACAGTGGGTGTCCATTAGGGACCGTGAGTGGTCCCTGATGGGACTTAGACACCCACGTATGGCAGCTAGTTTGGCTGCCATGAGGTTGTACCCAACCCGCAGCTGGTCCGGCATCTCCTGGCACCCTAACTCATGGTGTTGGAAGGCCATGTGTTGGTCATGGGGGTCCTGAAAGACAGCCGTGGTGGTGGGTGCTTCCTGCTGGGTGGTCTGTGCAGGGGGTGGGGTCTCATGGATGCAGCTTGGCTGCCCTGCTCATGGTGGTGGGGTGCCGGAGCTGTCCCTGAGCTGTTGGAGTGCTTCGGTGTAGATTTTGGGGAGGTCCTCTTCATCATCAGTGCTGAGCTGTTGGGTCTGCTCTGCAGGAGTTGTTGTTTCTCCCTCTGCAATGTGAAAGGGAAATGCAGATTGACATTGTGTTCACATGTATGTTCACGCATTATACAAGTTTACTGTCAGAGTGCATGGCAATGTACATTGTGACTGTTTATGAGGAGACGCCTATTTAAAACGGGACACTTGGCATTTCTACGCCATCAGGGATGTGAGATTGTAGTTGTACATTGTCATCTCTCAGTTTTCTGCTATGTCAAATGC
Organism: Lissotriton helveticus; assembly: GCF_964261635.1. Lineage (NCBI taxonomy): Eukaryota > Metazoa > Chordata > Amphibia > Caudata > Salamandridae > Lissotriton > Lissotriton helveticus. Next base: position 1,308,030,373 of record NC_136063.1, read on the forward strand.
AAATGCCCATGTTCTAAACACAAGTGGCTGCAGTTGTGTCCTCTGTTCTGTTGTGAAAGTGTTGCAGTTTGTACTACATTGTTGTCAATGTTGGGATGATCTGCATCTTATGTATGTGTGCTGCATTGTGGGTGTTTTGCCCCTTCGGCTCTGATTTGGCTAGCCCTTATCCCTTTCAGGCGGCGTGCCTTTCACTTCTGTGCTCATACAGTGCTGAGATGTTGCAGACTTTGGTAAATTGGGCTCTTGGTCGGAGTTGTGACTCTTGGGCATGGTTTGTCCGCAGATGTGCTATACTTACTTGTGCATGTGTGCCGTTGTGCCCAACTCCCCAGTCCCCCCAGTCCCTGGCCGTTACTCACCCTGTTGCTCTTGGCTCAGGTCATGTTGTGCAGTGCCTGGTCCCCAACTCCTGCCACCATCTCCCCAATGATGGTCTCAGGCTGGTCCTTCATGGGGGTTGTAGGGTTCTGGTTGTCCTCTGTACTTGCTCCGGTTCCCTCCATGGAGTTTTGCAGTTGAATGTGTTTTTTGTTGCTGCTTTTATAGTGATTTCTCCTGCCTAACTTGTGGGACTTGCAAGCATGGAGCTGCTTATCGCTGCATTATTTATTGCAGTCGGGCCCATCGCAACTTTTTCCACATTCGGTTTTCGATTTTTATCGCCATCCTGGTGATTTTATTGCGGACATTTAACATGTTATCGGGAGATTATCGCATGTTACCACCGTGTTGTGAATAGGATGTTAACACAGAGTTATTTTCCCACGATAGATGGTAATATGACAGATTGCATTAATCGATTTTGGCGAAGATTATCGCATGTTCTTGAGAATATCCCCCAGTATTTTAGAAATTCTGGGGCTGATTAATGATGCCATGAAGAGTCAAAATGGAATGCTAAATCAATTGCAACTGAGCATAGTTGCTTTGTTTAGACCAATAGAAGTGAGCACCAACGAGATGGATATAAAGGAAAAAGTGATGGAAATAATGCATGCCTCCCATTGGATTATATTTGTCAAAGAACAGGGTGATCGTATTATCTATAAGTGTGACTATTCATATGCATTTAGTAGCCAACTAATAATAGATAAAAGTGGAAGCCCAGAAATAATACAACAATGGCAAAAGGGAATAATAATGAGATCAACAAATTGAAGAGGAGAAAGAGGATAACAACAAAAAGGAAAACATGTAGGTAAACCAGAAGCTACAGCCCCAGTGGGAGTGATCATGAAAAATAAGAAAGTAATAAGAGTAATCCCAGACTAAACATATATAGATAGAGGGGAATGGCTGATGGAAATGGGAGAAGAATAGCTCAAAGGACATATATTGAAAATTGAGTAAATAATCTGATTAGAGGGACGAGACAGAATCATCAAGTTGTAAATAATACATAGATTCCAGAACAGAGTGTGAACTTTGATAGGAAATCGGTGCCAAGAATAGATAAAGGTTTGTGAACGTATGTGGATGTGTATAGAGAGGGGAAAAAGTGTAAACATATGAAGCCCAAATATAGTGGGGGTTGTAACACAGTTTTAATAAATATGCTTCTCTGAAATCATTTCTATCGAGTGATATATATTAAGCACGTGCAATTAGTGACATTGAGGGTAAGGAAGTCACAAACATTCTTTTCTAGTCATTAGCAGTAAAGGAATTGATATGCAGTGCAGTGCAAATGGCAAACTCAGAACTAATGGAATACAAATAATCCCCGATTTTGAAATAGAAAAAAATGAACAAAGCCATTGTTAAATGACTGTGGAGCTTTATCATCTAGCTAGATTAGGACAGCATAGAAAGATGGGAATTGTGGTGATGATGGTAGATAGGTGGAAGTGGCTAATGGGGATTTAGAAATTATGCTGTCAAATATAAGGTAGTAAGAGAAAGACATTGTTGAAAAATTATTATGAATGTTTGAGTGTAGAAGAAGAAAATAATGCATCATTTTGCTTAAGTGATACAGAAAAGGGCGAAAAATCCCCCTCCCCATAAACCATGATTGGTAAACTGGAATATTCAAAGATTAACACACTATTAAGATTTTGGAAAATGCAGGATATATTGATAAAACAAGATGTCATATGTTTGCAAGAAACATGGCTGTGAGTGGTTATTTCATGGATATGTTCAAACAAACAAAAATGTGAAATCAAATAGTATGGGATGGGCTTATCTGTACTGAAATTGCAAGAGGAGCAACCCACTGCAGTTCTAGATATGACTGGCTGCATATCAGTAAAGTTACATTGTAATGTAATTCAGCTAATGTTGATGCTTTAATTGAAGGAAAAGTATATGTGACATCATCAGTTAAAAGGTACAATGCAAATTAGATTGAGTTGTTTAAGGATGACTGGGTGATGTAATGTACACACTTACAAATAGTTTGATCATTTTAATGGGGAGCTGAACTCACAATTGGATGATTTCTTTCAGTATGATGATTATTTGCATTTCAAATTCCTCCTTCCCTATTTTAAAGTTTGATTGAGAGATGCAGACATTGATAAGATATCTGGAGATATTATATTGAATGGCTGTTTCCCAATGGATACTCCAGCCTCTTAGCCATGTATCCCAGGAACACAGCGGTGTCTTGTTGACTAAATCTTCATTCATAGTAGGAATTTTGGATTAACCTGAGAATTTTGGGCATTGCAAATACAGTGATTATTTTCTAATAAATAATTTGTTCCATACTTAGATAATAATATGAAAACAAAAAACTCTACCAATGCGGGTGGAATGTCTTAGGAGACAAACAACCTGTATACATGAAGAACAGTTGAAAGAATTAGCAAAGACACAGTAGATATGAAGATTGATACGATTAAAGGGAAATATATTCATATAAATGTCAGGTGCAAAAAAGTGGTGATGGAGGTGGTGAAATATCTGATGGTAACATTTAAGAAGGCAGCTAGAACTAGAGATGGAAAACCATATTGTTTAGTATAACTAAAAGGTGGATCAATTATCAATGTTAATCTATGAAGAAGCGGCTAAGAAAATTACAGAAAAGTTAAAACAGTTGAGGTGTAGTACGGGTTAAGGGGAAACTATTGAGGGTAAGATCTGAATATAATTCATAGTTAAAAAAGATAAAGATTGCCTTCTATAATGCCAATTGTGAACAAATTAGATCGATAATATCCCCTGCTGACACCCTGATCACGGAGTGGCTCTATGTCGATTACTTCTTAACAATTTAAAGGTGTATACTACATTTTCATGAAGCAACCAAAAAATTGGAAGCACTATCTATATGGAAGACAGGGAAACCTATTTTGCAATACACATGCTGTAACATTTTGGATCTCTACATTCTCTAACAAAGCGATAGATATCATGAAATACGCGTTGGCCGTTTGCTACTTGTACAATAAATCAGATAATTACATTATATCTTTCCGCCCCTCGCATTGTTTTGTAGAGTCCTCCTGGTACTTTGCTTCCTTGATGCAAACTTTATGATTTTGGAATAAATTGTTAAGATCAGATGAGGAGTAATTTGTAACTTTTTGCAGAAATTAAGTGAGGAACAGTGAATTAAAATGGGCTGTAATATGGAGAGCAATTAGAGAAGATTACAGGGCAAACTTCTCTGGCTCTCCTATTGTAACTACTCTTAGCAGTTTATCAAAACGGTAATTACAGTTAAGGATGGAGGTTGCTTCTAAAGAACATGATTTTAATTGTTTAATGAAGAATAATTATAGTTTAAAATTGCTAGATTCATGGTTTAATGATGTAGTTTTTCCATATATGTATATATATATATATATATATATATATCATTCCTTCCGAACCCAGAACGATATTTGCCGTCCTCAACTTTAGGATTGGTTTAAATGACTATTATACCTATCCATTTTCTTAACAAGGAGGGGTTGGGCCCTAAACTACACCCGGACTAGGCCTCTTCAATAATTGCAAACAACAAGATGTAAGGGTGCATGTTGTTTAAATGGAGAAAATTAATACAATAACCACCTACCTGCTAAAGTGGTTTTGTGTGTTTAATACACTCTCATGAATTCATCGAATTTAAACATGAGCATTCGGGGGTACACGCGTCATGACCAAGCAAAACAACACTGTTAGATTGGGGACCCCATTCCACTAGTCATAACTTTAATCTGCAACTACGGAATCATACAGTACGCAAACAGGGCAATCTGCCTGTTGCCAATATTGCACAGGACTAGCTGTTGTTGGCAGGTGTGTAGCCTTTGAAATTGTAAATCGTCTGTGCCGCCACACCTCATTGTACAATCAAAGGACTGGTTACCTCCACTTGTCTTTAACATTGTGTTATTTTTTGCAATTCATTGTGCTTTTCTATATTTGTTGCTTATGTTGTGTATATCAATCTAAATGTGTTGTTTTGCTTGGTCATGATATGTTTACCAAATCAAATGCTCATGTTTAAATTTGATTAACTCATGAAAGTGTATTAAACACACAAAACCACTTTAGCAGTTAGGCGGGTATTGTATTAATTTCCTTCATTTACATAAAATGCACCCTATTATACCTATCCAGACATTGCTAAATATTGGTTCACTGTTTGCCCACCCCCATGGCAGCACAATACAAATTGTTAAACACGCCAAGTCAGGTGTCGGGACTTGGTAGCCAATCAGTGGTATGTGACAGAAATTGCGTCTGAAAACGATTCATACATACCATTGTGGCTCTCATGAAGGAGGGGGCGCCCTTTAAAACCATCATCTATTTGCAAATCGGTTTGGGTTGCTAAAAGACTTTTTCGACTCACACAATGGCTTTTTTAAATTGCATAAAGGTGTTTTATTATGGCAAACTGTGTAATTTGTTTTCCAAATTGTAGACTTTGCAAACCACAATATTGCCGTTGTAGTTTAGGAACTAGGGGCCTCATTATGGGATTCTGGCATAGGGCAGCAAATTGCAGCAAGGCACCTTGATGTGCTGCACCATGCCAAAGTCAAAGGGCAGGAATGCACCGTATTTCTGCAATACGGTGCATTCCCATCCTTTCTCCCTGTGTGGGCCCGATTTTGGCAGCATAGCGCAAACGTAGGGACCCTTGCAGGGTGCCTCTGTTGCATGCAGGATTGTTTTTGTGAAGAAAGGGGCACCTTCCTGCACAAAAACAATCCTAAGAGCATTTCCCTCTTTCTGTGTGTGCTGCAGAATGCAGCAGAAATAGAAAGAAGAAAAACAAGGAGAAATAAACCTATTTCTCCTCGTTACGCCTCTCCTTGGGAGGCAAAGCATTGGGCGTTTCCCCAGGCTTATATGATTTTGTAAATCTGAGGCAGCGTCAGATTCAATGGGCGTTGCATGGGAAAACATCCATGGAACACCTCCCGGGTGCAGAGTAAGGTGACACAGCGATTTGAGCTGCGTTACATTACTCATGATTTATGAGGCCACTCAGAGCTACGCATGGTGGCTTTATAAATCTGACTCAGAGCCCTGCATCACACGTGTACCACTTTACGTGGTGCAAAAGTGACGCAGGGCTCTCATAAATAAGCCCCATCAGTGTGCAGAAAAAGCATACAATTTTTTTTTTTTTTAATGGGGAGTGGGACAAAGGTAGAGAAATGACCTAGAGTAAACCACTGATGTGAACGTTTTTTTAATTTACACAAGTCGAAGTTGAATTCCTATATAGCAACTTCCTAAGAGACAAAGGCCAAATTTACAAAGGTGTCACTCAACGCACCCAAAGGTACTGCCCTGCATTGCGTGAAAGGGAGGGATCAGGAGAGCGCCATGTCTACAGAGATATGGCCCTTTCCTTCCCTCTCCCGAGTGCAGTGGCGAATTTTGCTGCTGAGAACCACACACAGCTTTGTTCCATAGTACCAGAATGTTTGTGTGAGTCTGGCATAGGCTTTATACTGGAAGGTTACCCTTTCAATACAAAATACTATGTTTAGAAAAGTTTAGAAACATTTCCTGCTTGGAATGTGTGCTCTCCAGTGCAGAACACATATAAAGCTGGGGAAAAAAAGGAGAACTTAAAATACTTCTCCTTTTAACACCTGATTTCCAACACTATTATTTTTTGGGTGCAAAACCTTGCCTACTAATGTTAGATAAGCTTTCACATCAAAAAGCATTGGTGGGTGCATGGAGACCCACATGTACCACCCATAATGCCCCTTTGACTCTAAGTGGCGCAAAACATAATTTTACGCTATTGTTACTTTTCATTACAAAACATCGCAAATACCAATTTGTATTGTTTTGCAAATCCTCAAAAAGGTCAGATTTGCGTTAAAAAAGTAACACAAACGTGATGCAAAACCGTTGTAAATCTTGAACAAAGTTGTTTTCAGATTCGAGTGATGTAAACAGTCGACATACACATGATTCAAAGTTTTTTCTGTTGTTTGAAATAGCTCTTTTTTAGTTTTACAGTTTTTAACTGTGTTATACAAGCATATTTGAACACGAAACAGGGGAACAATATCGTGGCCCAAGGCCGTTCCCCTCCCATGACAAATAACATGTGGTTCAGGGACATCTAAAGGATTTCGGGGGTGCCCTTGGCCAAATGTAATTTGGGGACCCCTGTTCGGGACAGCTTTGGATTCATGATACAATTTCAGCTCTTTCATGCCCCCTTTGGCCAGGTCACTGAAAGTGCTCTGGCACACCGGTCCAAATTCTAAAAATGTATTACATCTAATACTCTAAGATAGTGAAGTGTGCTTTCAATGTTACAATACAGCAGCATCTCACTAATATTACTGCAGATCATCTTTGGGATCCCCTTCCTTTCTCGAATGTGAGGTCCTGCTAAGATTGAAAGGAAACGTTTTTATGGATGTAGCATGGTGTTGAAAAAACAACATGTCTCTGTAAATTATCTGTAATACACTCCTATACATCACCAACATTAAAAATACATGAAAGGAAAACGGTATTCAAAACAATCTGTTTGAGAATTATTCAAGGTCATCAGGGCAAGACTCTCTGCAGAACAGAGGTGGCTCTATCAGGGCCCCCCTGAAAGGCTGGGGCCCTGGGACATGGCCCACTTTGTCCATGCCTTAAAACGTCTCTTATGCGGTTAGGTCGTCAACAAGTTCTGGGACGGCGCCCATAACGACGGAAGTATATGTTTCAAGGGCTGAACAAAAAGGAAAGAAAGAAAAAATATGCTAGAAATTGAGCAGAACAACTCATGACCCTGATTCGTCCTCTGGTGTCAGAGAACTTAATCAGCTAATTCCATTCGGAACCGGTATCTGCCTCAAGCCACTCCCGCATCGCAGCACACTGCTGTGAGAACTCCTATCGAGCCGGGGCAGTGGTACACGCATGATTCAAAGTTCACGTTCGCATAGCTTTTTTTTAATAGCGTGTGCTGGCGCAGATAATCCTGAAGATGGCAGCAAAGCACTTTTTATTTGTCCAAAACACGCTTCCTGACAGTATACAGAACGATATTGAATCAAAAAAGTTATCGATGTCTTTCTTGTTTCCAACTCATGAACACGTACGCAAAGAGGAATTTGCACATTAGAGGCTGCTTTACAGGAACGTGCACAATAGATAGCATGCAACGCAAAACGGAGACGTCTAAACTACACCAATCGCGTGGAATGTGCAAAGTGTTTGCTTTAACATTCTCATCCGTCTTGAGGGCTGTACTTTATTTTAATGAAATTTAGGGGCATATTACCAAGCTATAGCGATAATTATCGCTAAGCTTGGTTAGAGGGCATTTAAATATCGCCGCGCTCCGACGATTTTTATCGCTTAGGAGCCTTGATATTATCAAGGTTTATCTCCTAAGCGATAAAAATCGGCCGAAATGCATGAATATCGCTGAAAAGTCAGCGATATTCATGCATTAGCGAGCAAATGCTCTTAGCCATGTTATCTACCTACCATTGGATAACATGGCTAAGAACTGCTCTGGGCAGGCGTTAGCTTTTGGAGATAATCGCGCTTATCTCGATTATTTCCAAAAGTTGGTAATAGGGGATAGCGATGTTAGCGACTGTTTCCAGTCGCTAACATCTTGGCACGCCCACTTTGCATGTCATTAGCGATAATCATCGCTGACATGCAGAGTGGGCCCCTAAATGCCCGCTATCGCCTATTAGCTGTCGCTAACTGGTGTTAGCGACAGCTAGGTAATAGGGCGATAAAATTATCGCCGCTTTAGCGGGAAAAATTCCAGCCAAAGCGGCGATAATGCCCTTGGTAATATGCCCCATAGTATCCTATCTGTCTCATCTTTACTAGCTATGGGGCATATTGGGGCGTGGCCACGGCGGCAACCGCAATGGCCGCACTGCCGTGAAGCTCCTCCGGGCGGGCGCCCAAATCGGACGAAACGGAATGTGATCCACGTCCCAGCCATCACTAACTGCACCGTCCAGCCGCCTGATAATCCTGGGCAGCCTTGGGGACGTTCCTGAGCCGCGGGGACGGCTGATTACCGCGGCCGCGACGGAGGGAATCTGAGGCCTCCAGAGCCTGGCGCCATCTCCCCCGCAACGCTGGAGAGTCGGGTGAGTGCACCTCGGCGGACTGCGGCCCCGCCGCCACCCCTTTCATCCCCTGGCTCTGGCGCTTCCGCGCGCTGCTTCTCCCTGGCCGCTCGGCCCGTCTAGGCCCTGGTTCCGGTCTCCCGGGAGAGGGCAGCTATTGTGGAGCCGGGGACTGGATTTGGGTCTTGGGCCGGGTTGGAGGGGGGTGCTGCTGGCGTGTTCGGGGGTCCGGAGGGAGGGGGGTGCGAGCTTGCTGGTCGGTCCGGGGGCGCTCCCTGGTAGCGTGTGGCGGCCCCGCACTGCGCCTGAACACCACGCCGCCCTCCGTCGCCCTGCACGCCTGCTACTGCTGACGCCTCGGTTGGGAGGCCTACCACTGATCCTCATGGCGCCATTTTGAGCTCCCCGGCTGCCTGTATCCCTGCTACCCTGACTGCGGCTTGGGCCTTCGCCTGCTGTCCTGTCCGCGTGCCCGGTTGCTGGGGGCCGTCCTGCCTCTGCCATTGATCCTCGCTCACCTCCTTTGTCGCAGAGACTGCGGCCACGCCACACATCCACCACGATGGGGAAAAAAGACCCGGCCCAAAAGACTCTCAACTTTGACAAGGTTCTCCCTGTCGCTGACCCCCCTCCGGGCGCTGCGGCTGGAACCCTGGCGACACAGCCTGCTGGAGATGCGGCGTCCATGATGGCCACTATAATGGGGGAGATGCGGGCTGGCTTCAAAGCCCTGGACACTAGGTTCGACAGCCTGGAACAGAAGCTATCCGCCATTAACTCCACAGTACAAGCCCACGATAGGCGTCTGGACCTGGCGGAGTCTAGAATATCCGACCTTGACGATGACTCCTCTAAAACCCGAAAGAGACTCGAGAGGGTGGAGAAAATTCTAAAGGAAGTTGCCATTAAAAACGAGGATTTGGAGGCGCGTGGCAGGCGCAATAACATCAGAATCCTTGGCGTGGCGGAGACGACTGCCATTGGCCGGTTTGATACCTTTGTGGAAACTCTCCTTATCGAACTGTTTGGTAAAGACACATTTACGTCCGGTTTTGTAGTGGAGAGGGCACATAGGTCATTGGGGCCTAGGCCGAGCTCGGGACAGCTACCCCGGCCCATCATCGCAAGGATCATGAACTTCAGAGACCGGGATGGCGCGCTTCGGGCGGCGCGAGAAATGGGTGAGGTGCGATGGCAGGGGAGCAGGCTGTCGTTCTTCCCGGACTATACAGTTATGGTGCAAGAGGCCCGGAGAAAATACACCAGCGTCAAGGCGGCTCTTCGTAACCTGGGCCTAAAATACAATATGCTCTACCCAGCTCGACTGAAAGTGGAAATCAATGGCCGGTATCGCATCTTTGACTCTCCAGCTGAGGTTCAAGACTTCTGTCACACTTATAAGTCTGGGTCTGGTTCGGCCCCCGGCTCTAGGCCCACTTCTCCCCCGCAGTCGGACACGCAGGTCAGCGCTGACCTGTTCACAGACGCTGGACAGGGCTGATTGCTCACTCCGCTTTAGTCTTGGATCCTTATTGGTTTCGGGAGTGGTTACTGTTCCTTCATGTTTATCCTGTTGTGACATTCTCAATGTTCCGTTGGATTGCCCGCCCGGGGGTTAGCGTTGCCTCCCCCCCTAGCGCGGGCTGATATGTTTCGTAGCGTCCTCTGGGGGTTTCTAGCTTGTGTAGTGCTACCTTGTATGCAAACTGTTCCTACATTACACTCGCTGTTATGCCTTTTGGATATGCAAATGGGGGGGTTCTGCCTCTCACGGGTTGTTGGGAGGCTGGGTGGTGGTGGGGGGTGGGGTTATTTGTATTTTTTGTGTTGTTTTCTTCTTCTGCATTTTGATCGCGAGACACATGGCACTGGTTTGTTCACGGGTGGCCTTCTGCCCACGATTTTCGGATTGGCTCTATGGCCCGAGTAGGATTGCAGACTGGACCTTCCATGCTAAAGTTGATGACCTGGAATGTCCGGGGCTTGAACTCCACCCGGGAAAGGAAACAGGTTTTACAGTATGCAGCGAGACATAATGTGGATATTTTAGTACTGCAGGAGACGCACATGGTGCACTCAGACACTTCCTCCTTTGCACGGAGCTGGGGCGCACACAGAGTGTTTTCTTGCTTCAGTAGATATGCTCGGGGGGTGGCGGTCTTGGTTCACAAACGCTTACCCTTTGTCCTGACCGGTAGCAGGGTGGACCGGGAGGGACGATATGTGATTCTGCACGGGCTGCTGTTTGGGTACAAGGTTTCCATTGTGGGGGTTTATGGCCCTAATGTCGATTCCCCGGCCTGCCTGGCGGACCTGCACATGTCTCTGGTTCATGCAGATATTGACCTTCTGGCGTTGGGGGGCGACTTTAACCTGTTAATGAACCCCGGCAGGGACAGCACATCCCCCTCCCCTGACCGCAAACCATTATCCCGCGCGGCGATGGCGGATTTATGCTCCCACTTTACACTACAGGACATTGAGGCTACCCGTAATGCCGCCTCCCCGTCCTTCACGCACCACTCTGGCTACCACAACACGAGTACCAGGATTGACTACTGGCTATTGTCCCCGGGCTTGGCGGGATGGGTTACTGACTTGCGCACGCTTCCACGCACCATATCTGACCACTCTCCGGTGATTCTGGCGCTCGCGATCCCCAGGTTGGGTGGGTATGAGAGGCAGTGGAGATTCCCTGAGCGTGCATTGGCGGACCCAGTGTTCACGGAGGAGATCCGCTCGGCGATCGAGGACTATTTTGACCTCAACACCGGCTCCGTGACTACGTGGGCCACACTATGGGAGGGATTCAAAGCAACAATCAGGGGGGTCTGCATCACCAAGCACGTAGGGGCGCTGCGTGAGATACGGTCCACCCTATCCCGCATTGAGACTGACCTATCGGCCATTGAATCTCGGATCCTGACTGACCCCTCCCCGGCTAACGAAGCCAAACGCAACGAACTCCTGTTAGAGTTCAGAGACACGGCGGACAGGGAACTCAAATACTTAGGCAAGTACCATTCGGCCCGCCAATATGGCGAGGGGGACAGACCGGGACGATTATTGGCACAACTGTTGCGCCCCCCCGGCAGGCAGCGTACATCACACAGATTGTGGCTCCGGATGGCACACCTCACTTCAACACTCCTGACATTTGCAACACTTTCTTGTCCTATTACAAGCATCTCTACAAATCTGCACTAACGGGGGTAAATCGCGACCCTGGTCCCTACATCAACGAAATAGCCATGGTGTTCTTGGAAAAGTACATGCAAGACTTCTTGGCGCACCCTATTACTCCCGAACTGATCGCAGAAGCGATAGACTCGCTGAAAGGTTCCTCGGCGCCGGGCCTGGACGGTTTCACAGCCAATTTTTATCAAACATACAAGGAGGAGTTGGTTCCTATCCTGGTCGAGATGTACGCTGAGGCCCTGGAGTCCGGTGTTCTCCCGCCTACGCTCCGAGAGGCAGTTATTGTCTTGTTACCCAAACCTGGCCGAGACCCAACGATCTGCGGCTCCTATCGACCGCTGTCACTCCTAAACCTAGACTATAAAATCCTTGCCAAGGTGCTCGCTATGCGGCTCGCGCTGCTAGTGAATTCTATCATTTCACCGGTTCAGTCTGGCTTCGTGCCCCAAAGGTCGACTTCCCTGAATCTCCGTACGGTCTTCTCAGTCCTACACAGAATTGATCCGACCGTTCCAGCGACTTCGGTCTTTCTGGACACTGAGAAGGCGTTCGACACCCTTGAGTGGCCTTTTTTTCTGGAAGTGATGCGTAGGATGGGCATGCCGGCTATGTTTGTGGCGACCGTCGAATTGCTTTACACAGCTCCCACGGCGCGTCTTCGCCTCAATGGTACTATCACCGACAGGTTCACTCTGTCTAGAGGTACCCGCCAGGGATGCCCCTTATCCCCCTTACTTTTTATTTTGGCTATGGATCCTCTGGTCCGTCACTTTCAGGAGAAGCACTTGCACAGGGGACTCCAGTTCCGCACAGGGCCTCTGCTAGTGTCGCTCTACGCGGACGACATGGTTTTGTACATCCGCGCCCCAGAAACCAACCTGCAGCCTCTACTGGCGGAGATTGTACGCTTTGGTGACTACTCTGGCCTCAGGGTTAATTGGCACAAGTCACAACTGTTCCCCCTAACCCTCGCCACTACAAAGTGGCCTTGCTCCCTCCCATTGGAATGGTGCGAGGACTCCGTTAAATACCTAGGGATTCACATCCACTTAGATACCGTGGCTATCATTCGCATGAATTATGGACGAGCCCTCGATTTCCTGGAAGATAACACTGATAGATGGCTCCGCCTTCCCCTGTCGATGGCTGGGCGCATCGCTATAGTGAAAATGGTGGTACTGCCCCGGTTCCTGTATTTATTCAACAACATCCCCATCCCTCTCACTCGGGTCTTTTTCGCGCAGCTGCGCACCGCCCTGCTGAGGCTGGTTTGGGGTGGGAAGCGTCCTCGCCTAGCCTGGAGCGCGTTGACACTGCCATATGAGAGGGGAGGCTTTGGGGTCCCGGACTTCTACCTCTATTACCTGGTTGCCCAGTGCTCGTATGCCCACTCCTGGTTCCACCCGGACGCCAGGATCCAACACTTGAAACCTGAAGCTGACGCCGCACTCCCTGTGTCTCTGAACAATGTACTCCCTAAGGGCCTTCCTCGCGATCCACATGACATACTTCCTCTTACCACCACGGCTTGGGCCTGGGACAAACTTAGGCGCTTACTGCGGGTTGACACTTTGTACTCACATGCCCTCCCACTACCCAACCCTCATTGGCTCCCCATAACTGGCGAAACGTTGATCTGTCGTACACTAGCTAAATACCAACTGACTACGATCGGTGACTTGTTCCCCGACGGCCACGCGCTTTCCGTTTCCGAGGACCCTCGCTTCTCGGAACGCACCTTCATGGACACCTTTGTGTTTGCTAGACTCAAGGCCTTGATGCGTTCCACGTTCCACACCTTCCCGTTGCCACCGGACGACACTTTAGCACTCACTTCCATTATCCAGAATACTTTGGCGGCCCATGTGGTGTCCAAACTTTACAAATTATGCTTATCCTCACTCCCATCATCGGATGAGGCGGTTCGTGCCGCTTGGGAAGCGGATCTGGGTACCCAAATCTCTGACGATCAATGGGACGCATGTTGTGCCACGACCAGGGAGGTATCGATGAATAACAGACACAAGCTAATTCATTTCAAATTCCTTCGTCGACTATACCACACCCCAGCGATGGCCAACAGAATCGACCCTGCGCGCCCCCACACCTGCCCTAAATGCAACGCCCCACAGGCGGACTTTGCCCATCTGTCCTGGACATGCCCGAAACTCCACACCTTTTGGGTTGCTATACATGATACACTGGGTGAGATTTTGGGCCTACCATTGGCTGTCTTACCAGAGATCGCCCTGATGGGCTATATGTCCGACTTTCCCCGAAAGATACGTAAATTGGCATCGATCTGCTTCCTTCTGGCCAAGAGGGAGGTAGCACTGCACTGGTGCACGAGACGGGCTCCCACAGTTGCCGCTTGGCTGCGCAGTGTGGCTTATTGCAATATCAATAGTGTGGAATATTCTGACCAACTCCCAGCAACCTCCCGCCCCACGGACATATGGGTCCCATATCGCCAATACATTGCGGGGAAGACGAAGGAAGCTTCATCTCAGTCCTTACACCCCAACTTACCTACTGGGGTGGGCTAGGCCTCAGAAACCCCACTCTGCACTCCATCAGTTAAGGCCTCTGCCACGACACGCTGCTCCCTTGCGACGTGGGGCTGGAACATCCCTTTTTCTTGTTGATGCACCCTACTCTTGGCCCCCCTGGCATGTTGGCGCTCTGTGGCCTTTGGGTTTTACTCCTGTTCCTTCTGGGTAGGATGATTAAGTGTTTGCTGTTATGGTAATATGGTCATTGTCTGCGATGCCTCCTAATGTGATTCGGAACGGACTATTGTGCTGGTCTCGCACTCTGTTCCTTCTGCATGATATCTCCCCCTTTTTTTTTTTCCCTTTTTTTTTTGGGAACTTTTGGATTATTGTTTCTGTTTGCTTTGCATTTCAGTTGCTTATCAGAAAATGTTCCTATTGTGACATTGGTTATGCTACACGGTGCGACCTAACTGTTTCTTACCTAGCGTCACGTTTCTGTTCCTGGAACTGTATTGATTATGCATGATTGGACGCTATGATCGAACTCTGTCTGTTGTATTACTATGGTTTGCACCAGGTTGCTCTAATAAAGTGTTTAAAAAAAAAACCAAAAAAAAACTATGGGGCATATTATCAAGGGGGTTTATCTCAGTTTTTTTGGCTTTAAAAGCCAAGAAAGCGGAGATAAAATTATCTCCCTATTACCTAGCTGTCGCTAACACCAGTTAGTGACAGCTAGTAGGAGATAGCGACCATCTTGGGCCCCACTTTGCATGTCAGTGATATTTATCACTAATGACATGCAAAGTGGGCGTGCCAAGATGTTAGCGACTGGAAACAGTCGCTAACATCGCTATCTCCTATTACCAACTTTTGGAGATATTCGCGCTAAGTGCGAATATCTCCAAAAACTAACACCTGCCCTGAGCAGTTCTTAGCCATGTTATCCAATGGGAGGTGGATAACATGGCTAAGAGCATTAGCTCTGTAATGCATGAATATCGCTGACTTTTCAGCGATATTCATGCATTGCGGCCGTTTTTTATCGCATTTGCGATAAACCTTGATAATAGTAAGGTTTATCTGCGATAATTTCTGACGATGCTTAGCGTTAAAAAATTCGTTGCTAAGCATCGTTAGCGATAAATATCGCTTAACTTTGGTAATATGCCCCACATTACTCGCATATGCGCTTATGATTGGTGATGCATACATTTTATTTTTATGTGGTGACGAGAAAGAAACCTTGAAGGAAGGGCACAAGTTCTAATAAAAGAAGTGTGGGGACTAACCTAGTTAATCAGTAGGCAAGTGGCATCACAGCGCGTGACATCATGCCACGTGACATCACGGCGCGTGACAGCACCGGAAGTGGCATTACACGAAGTGACATCCAATCTTAAGCCCTCACATACATATTTATCAGGTGTATCATGAATACATTGAAGTACATTTCGTGTATACTTGTAAACTCTCCTGAATTAGGCAGAAGATTCACATTTTTGTACGCTACACATAAAACAAGGTTGCCTTTTGTCAGATAAAGTTTTCTCTAGCCATAGTGCTTTAAAAGAAAAAATAGTGATATTTAAATTATTACAACGCCTCGTCAGGGGTAGTAAGCACTATCAGCCTGATTCATCAAGCCGAAATCGGCTCGCAAAGGGCCAGATTCTGAGAATCTGGCCCTTTGCGAGCGCTATTTTTGCATTTGGGATTCATCATCCCAAATGCAAAAATCGGTAATAGCGATTTCGCTATTTTGCGAGGAATTACATTTAAGGAATCTCTATTTGAGATTCCTTAAATGCAATTCATCATCCATTTAAAATTTGCGAATTCGCAATTTCGGCCCGCTATTTACCGCGAGGTCAAACCTCGTGGTAAATAGCGAAAACTTAGAAAAATGCTTTTAAAAGCATTTTTCTAAGTTGCATGTTGCACACACACAGTGTGTGCGCAACACCTGTTTCGATTTGCATTTAAGGGGTGCTACAGGCACCCTTTAAATCGCTATCTTATTTGCGATTAGCAAATTGCTAATCGCAAATAAGGAATACTCCCCATTCATTCCTATGGGCCTTTTGGCTGTATATAAATACTATTTATTTTGTGCAAATAATAGGAAAGACAAACACATCTGCCATTCTTACAGTGCATGCATATTTCCTAAACAGAGCCTGAACAAAGTGAAATGCTGCCTCTCAAATATGTGTGAAGTGCTAACAAGATGTTAGCCTTTGTTTCTCTTCTGCTGCATTTGCTTCTGGGTGCTGCCAGCCAGGAGTCTCAAACAAAAGGAGGCCTGATGACCCCTCAGACTCGGCATCTGTTAAGAGCCAGCAGGAGTTAGAAATACGAGAGCCCTGTACCCGCCTGCACGTTGTTGCTGATCAAAAGCAGATAACGTGCAGGCACTGCTGAACGTCTCCTGGTGTTTGGAAATTACACTGGGACGAATTCAGCATCTTTATCAGTGGGGCCCAACTTCTTGGCCGGGTGGACGACATCCGCCCTGTGAAATAAGTGGGTGGACGCCGTCCAACCGCGTGTACCCCCGACTCGTGCCCTGCTTGAGGGCTCTTGTCAGAGTGCCTTTGTGATTCCAAATGGTGCAGGTGTTTATTCTTTGATTTGTGTGTAACATGATGGGACCCTTTCCCTGATTTTTTCCGGTATAGATTTTTAAATTTTTTTGCAGATTTATATAGCGTGAACTCAACCCGAAGGTATGGGAGCACTTTACATGAGCACCAGTTACGTTACACAAGGACACATTACTTTTTTTTGGTAGGCATGGGGGGATTAAGTGATTTTCCCAGAATCACAGGATGTTGAGTCGACCCCGAGGCTCGAACCTTGGTTTTTCCAGCTCCAAAGTGGGCAGTCTACCCGTGAGACCACATCCTTTCCCTCTCTCTAGATTTGTATTTGTCAAATAGAAAATTCAAATAGGGGGATAGGTGTGTCTCTTTTGTTCAAGCAGGACTTTTAAGTCTCGTCTGGTGGTAATTATGCAGAGCCCAACTACTTATTGTTATATTGTCTTCTAGACAGAGAGACAGTTTTCTCAAAACAAAATAGCGCTGGAACACAGAGCAATGGCTTGACCTGGTCTGCAGGTGGTGGGTCCCTTCAATATACAAAAGCAGTTTTCCAAGACTCCTTGGGGACCTGCTCAGTCCAGTCAACATCACAGGAAAGCATGGTTCATAGTGCAAACCACAACAGTAAGAAACAGGCTCCCTGGAGGTGCACTCCTGTTAGTCTGCATCTGTCTTCTTACAGCGGCTCTCCAAAAGTAAGCATGATTTTTTTGTTAGATATATTCCCAAAGGCTAGTACTATGTGTGTGCGTCTATATCTATCTATCTATCTATCTATCTATCTATCTATCTATCTATCTATCTATCTATCTATCTATCTATCTATATATATATATATATATATATATATATATATATATATATATATATATATATATATATATATATATACATATATATGCCGTGAAGCTCGCTCCTCACACAATTCCTCGGATCAGTGAAGAAACGAGCGTAGACCCAGATTTAGTGCCAATTTAGTTTATCTAGAAACACCACCAGCTGCCATCACAACGTGTTTTGGCAGATCCCTGCCTTGATCACATGATCACAATATATATGTATTACCTACTGGCGGTTGCCAGTAGGTAGTTATAGTTAGGACCTATTATCCATAGGAAGTCCGCAACATTCTATTCCCAAAAACTTTGGTGCCGATTGATGAATCTTTGCAAAATTTTCAAAACTTTTGGTCAGCTCCGGTCCGCTCCTATCCTGAAAGTCTCGGGATGATTCGTCAAGCGGGGGCCGAGAAAAAAGGGGGTTCCCATAGGACCTTTAGCCTCAGCTATAGCCCGAACTGTTGAACGGAATTACACCAAATTTGGCAAATTATTCTTTGATTTGTGTGTAACATGATGGGACCCTTTCCCTGATTTTTTCCGGTATAGATTTTTAAATTTTTTTGCAGATTTATATAGCGTGAACTCAACCCGAAGGTATGGGAGCACTTTACATGAGCACCAGTTACGTTACACAAGGACACATTACTTTTTTTTGGTAGGCATGGGGGGATTAAGTGATTTTCCCAGAATCACAGGATGTTGAGTCGACCCCGAGGCTCGAACCTTGGTTTTTCCAGCTCCAAAGTGGGCAGTCTACCCGTGAGACCACATCCTTTCCCTCTCTCTAGATTTGTATTTGTCAAATAGAAAATTCAAATAGGGGGATAGGTGTGTCTCTTTTGTTCAAGCAGGACTTTTAAGTCTCGTCTGGTGGTAATTATGCAGAGCCCAACTACTTATTGTTATATTGTCTTCTAGACAGAGAGACAGTTTTCTCAAAACAAAATAGCGCTGGAACACAGAGCAATGGCTTGACCTGGTCTGCAGGTGGTGGGTCCCTTCAATATACAAAAGCAGTTTTCCAAGACTCCTTGGGGACCTGCTCAGTCCAGTCAACATCACAGGAAAGCATGGTTCATAGTGCAAACCACAACAGTAAGAAACAGGCTCCCTGGAGGTGCACTCCTGTTAGTCTGCATCTGTCTTCTTACAGCGGCTCTCCAAAAGTAAGCATGATTTTTTTGTTAGATATATTCCCAAAGGCTAGTACTATGTGTGTGCGTCTATATCTATCTATCTATCTATCTATCTATCTATCTATCTATCTATCTATCTATCTATCTATCTATCTATCTATCTATATATATATATATATATATATATATATATATATATATATATATATATATATATATATATATATATATATACATATATATGCCGTGAAGCTCGCTCCTCACACAATTCCTCGGATCAGTGAAGAAACGAGCGTAGACCCAGATTTAGTGCCAATTTAGTTTATCTAGAAACACCACCAGCTGCCATCACAACGTGTTTTGGCAGATCCCTGCCTTGATCACATGATCACAATATATATGTATTACCTACTGGCGGTTGCCAGTAGGTAGTTATAGTTAGGACCTATTATCCATAGGAAGTCCGCAACATTCTATTCCCAAAAACTTTGGTGCCGATTGATGAATCTTTGCAAAATTTTCAAAACTTTTGGTCAGCTCCGGTCCGCTCCTATCCTGAAAGTCTCGGGATGATTCGTCAAGCGGGGGCCGAGAAAAAAGGGGGTTCCCATAGGACCTTTAGCCTCAGCTATAGCCCGAACTGTTGAACGGAATTACACCAAATTTGGCAAAAGAGGTAGTCCTTGGTTCATACTCGTGCCTTTTGCTTATTTGGTGTAAATCTGTTCAGTAGTTCCTGAGAAAATGCCAGTTAAAAGCATTTATATATCTATGGGCTCTGAGGGTCCGCGTACCCTAAGTGCAGCCTAAGCGCACCCTGCCGTGCACAAGCTGTATTTTAATTGGCTGTCAACACTCCAAATCAGGAAGTGTTGGCAGCCATCTTGTACCTCCGTAGGACCGAGGCACAAAACCCCCCCAAAAAAACGGCAAAACGCGAAAAGGTGGCAGGGTAGACACACCCTGACCCCCTGGGCCCACAAGGACCCCCAAGGCCCCAGTTTTTTTTTCTTTTTGTAAAAATCACGGGATGCGCGTAAGATCCACCCATTCCGCTGCTGGAAAAAAAAACGAAGCGCTGGCTCTCGCGCTTTAAAGGTTATTAACCCCCGGGGGGCCAAATCCCGGGGGCATTTAAAAAAAATAGTGTGGGGGGTCCAAATTCCCCCACACTGCCCCAGGGACCACCACCCCCCGGGGCTCTAACTTAATATAGGCGGGGGGATCACGGCCCCGCCACAGCCCTGGGGAACGCCACCCCCCGGGGCTTGTTTAAAATGGGTGGGGGGGCTCTCAGGCCCCCCAGCCCCGGGGACCGCCACCCCCCTGGGCTTTTGAAAAATGTGGGAGGGGAGGCAGTGCGGCCCCCTCCTGGAGCCTTGTCTAGGCCCTGGAGACCGCCAGCCCCCAGGGCCGGCTGCTGCAGTGTCCCGGGGTGCCCACCCCCGGGACACTGCTGTTTGCAATGTCAGGGCGGGAACCTCACTGCATTGCTGGATCCAAGCATACTTACCAGTAACTTGTATTTCCTTCCATAGGAATCCATTGTCTGGTTTTTACCAGAAAAGTTTCTAAGTGTCTATTTTCCTTAAAAATCACCTGTATGACTTAAACACATTTTTTCATCTCTTTACAGGAAATGCACTAGTGCTGGATCCATGGTCCACCACTGAGTAAGAAAAAGTAACGATAATACTACTTACCTGCTAAGTGAATTTCCACCCATAGGATGACATTGGTGATTGTATGTGAAAACATTTGTGTCAATTTTTAAAATACAATAATATTCCTTAAAAATCACTACTGCAACCAAAATGCTTTTACTCAAATGTTTACAGGAGAGGTCCAAGGACTGAATCTAGGATCCAGTCCTGTGGTTAGAAAAGTAATCCATAAAGTAACTAATTGCATTTAACGAGAAATTCACATTGAGCGTAATGTTGCATTGTGTTTGAAATTGAGTTGCCCATTGCAACAACGGTAACTACTGTACTTAAAAGTCTATTGCCTATTTGCAAAGTATTTAAACTAAAGTAATTCATTATGAGAAAGTATATTTTGTAATGTAATCTATAATGTAATTATGCAATTTAAAAAATAAAATATCTAAAAATAAATTGTTTAAAAAATGTAGTAAATCAGTATCAATCAAATAAATATAACAATTAATACATTTAAAAATTATCATTTACAAAACCTTTGACATTCACTGAAAAAACCATAGGTTTCAGATATGTTATAGTTAGGAATTAGCATTTAAAAAACCTTAGAAATTCACTGAAAAAAACATAGGTTTTAGGGGTGTTATAGTTAGCTGGACATTTCACTCGTACAAAACCATTGAAATTCCTCCGTTATGGTTAGTTGTACTACCTGTAACTCTCGCGCCCGCAATCCACTGCTGATGATGTCACATATTACATCATTCATGACATGGTCAGAGACATCACTGATGACATCACTGATGACATCACTGTTGACATCACTGATGACATCATCCACTGAATGTGGTTTGGTTCGTTATTTAAATATGTATTATATATATAGCAATCTCCATTGATGAATGAGTGGATACATAAATATCTGGATGGAAGATTTAGTAGCAGTGTGATTGACTGTTTACTTGACTAATTTATAGTATCTCACGCGCGAGAGTTACAGTTACAGTTAGTACAACTAACTATAACGGAGGAATTTCAATGGTTTTATACGAGTGAAATGTCCAGCTAACTATAACACCCCTAAAACCTATGGTTTTTTCAGTGAATTTCTAAGTTTTTTTAATGCTAATTCCTAACTATAACATGTCTGAAACCTATGGTTTTACCAGTGAATATATACATATATATATATATATATATATATATATATATATATATATATATATATATATATATATATATATATGACGATATGGCAAGCACAGAAATAAATATTTAAAAACTTGCACCAAATCTGGGTCTTCCTCGTCTTTTCGCTTCGTTGAAGGCGAGCCTTGTAGTATATATATATGTATGTGTATATATATCGAGGAAGGTTACTCCAATACAAATTTTGCACAGTGAGCCTGCGACGTGCATCAGAGGTCCCTGCACACTTTGGGCGAGGTCAACGCTGGCGCTGTTCTGTCTTGGCAGAGCTTACCTTGGTCCGAGGTATCGGAAAGACTGAGCCCATCACTACACGACTGGAGGAAAACAAGCGGTGTCGGAGTCACTGAACTCCGCATTGGGCGGGACACACTGTTGTTCTCACCCCCGTGGATGATATGCCGGAAGGTGGTGATTGTGCAGTTTGGGGACGGGAGAAGCCTCGCTGATGTGGGTGGCAGCTCGGGACACCGGGTGAGAGCTGTTCGAGAGGTCTCCTGGTTCCGCTACTCCGCGGTGGTCCCTGCAGGAACATTGCATGCTGGGACCTGTAGTGCACTCCACCATGCAAAAACTAACAGCAGGTGGAGCCAATTTGCATTTACTGGGACATCTACTTGTAACAGCATTCCTACTCACCCTCCCATTACATTCTGGGCGCTGACGAGGCCACACGGCCGAAATGCATACGCCCGCTGAAAATTGCCGTTCCAGATTAAAAAGACTTCATTAAAAAAAAAAAAAAAAAAAAAAAGGGCCTCTGCCTTTTTCTTCGAGGAAGGTTACTCCAATATATATATATATATATATATATATATAACCTACTGGCGACCAGTAGGTAGTTATAGTTAAAACCTAGTTTCCATCGGAAATCCCCAACATTCTATTTGGAATAACTTTGGCGCCGGTGAACGAATCTTCGCGGATTTCTCCAAGAAGATGGCCTGCTCAGCCGTGCTCCTTCTCTGAATGTTTGGGGGTGATTCGTGAAGTGGGCCGATAAAAAAGGGGGTCCCAAAACGTGTTTTCCCCATGCAATTTCCCATAGGACCTTTAGCCGGGGCTACAGCCTGAACGGCTGAAAGGAATTACGCCAAACTTGGCAAAAAGGTAGAGTTATGTTCGCAGATGGGCCGTTTTGTTAAATGGTGTAAATCTGTGCATTAGTTCCTGATAAAATCAAACGTAAAATCATAAGTATATCTAGAGGTGCATACGGTAAGCTTACTGTAAGCTTACTGTACTCTGTACCTTCCCGAGCACGAACTGAATGCTAATTGGCTGTCAACTGTCTGTCAACACTCCAAACCAGAAAGTGTTGGCAGCCATCTTGTGCCTCGGTAGACGGAGGCACAAGAAAGCAGAAAAACAAACGTGTAGAATGTAAAAAGGGGGCAGGGTAGAAACAGCTTGACCCCCTAGGCCTGCTCAGGTGGTCCCACAAGGACCCCAAAGGCCCAAATTATTTTTTTTTAAAACCCGGTGTGCTTTTTTTCAAATTACCCCCCAGGGGGACCAAATCCCGGGGGCATAGTGAAAAAGAAGTGTGGGGGAAGCCCCAATCCCCCCCACACTGCCCCAGGGACCACCACCCCCGCGGCAAAGCAACGCTGCCCCCTGGTGCATACTGAAGGTTCCAGGTGGGCTAGTTGGTCCCCATGAACCCACAGTATGCAAGGGGAATTGGTTCCCACTCTGCAAACACGCCAGGGGGCTGCGTTGCAGAGAGGTGTAAAAAGGAGGGTGGCCTCATTACACCTCTCTGCAATGCAGACCCATGGCGCATACTGGAGGTTCCTGGGGGGGTAGTTGGCCCCCAGGGGCCCCCAGGGACCCCCAGTATGCAAGGGGAATTAGTTCCCCCTCTGCAAACACGCCCGGGGGCTGCATTGCAGAGAGGTGTAAAAAGGGGCATGGCCTCAGTAAACGCCTCTTGGCGCATACTGAAGGTTCCCGGTGGGCTAGTTGGCCCCCAGGGACCCCTAGTATGCAAGGAGACTTAATCCCCCAACTTAGAACACTCTACAGGGCGCGTTAGCACAGTGGTGAAGGTAGGGGGCGGGGATTGAGGTGATGTGAGTGCAAACATGCCCTCAGGCACGTTTTAAGTTGGGGAATTAGTTCCTGTTCAATCCAGAGGTCCCCTAGGGGGCAACTAGTCCAACAGGTATCTCCAGTAAGCACCACGGAGCTGTGTTGCAGAGTGTTGTAAAAAGTGGGCGTGCCCTTTGAACGACTCTCTGCAACACAGCTGCCTGGCACATACTGGAGGTACCTGGTGGGCTTGTTGGCTCACAGGGGACCTCAGGATTGAAGAGGAATTAATTCCCCAATCTAGCTCACTACTATTCCTGAAAAGTAAATTTAACTGTACTTACCAGTATCTTGAATTTCCTTCCATAGGATATCATTGCCTGCTATATAAAATATATATAAATTCAAAAAATATTAAATAAAAAAAATAAAAATTATATTCAAAATGTGTAATGTAATTTAAAAAATAAAATATCTAAAAACAGTTTAAAATAATGTAGTAAATCAGTATAAAACAATATTACAATTAATACATTTAAAAATTATCATTTACAAAACCTTTGAAATTCACTGAAAAAACATAGGTTTCAGCCATGTTATAGTTAAAAATTAGCATTTAAAAAGCCATAGAAATTCACTGAAAAACCATAGGTTTTACACACGTTATAGTTAGGAATTAGCATTTAAAAAACCCTAGAAATTCACAGAAAAAAACATAGGTTTCACACATGGTATAGTTAGCTGGACATTTCAATCATACAAAACCATTGGAATTCCCCCGTTATAGTTAATTCAGCTAACGATAACTCGCGGGCCCGCAATGCACTGCTGATAACGTCACATATTACATCACTCATGACATGGTCAGTGACATCACTCATGACATCACTGATGATATCTCAAATGACATCACTGATGACATCACTGATGACATCATCCTTGTGAAAGAGCGGCAGACCTCCTCTCAGCGTAATATAACCCTTGATACACACATTCAAAAATAGAAACTAAAATTTTCAAAAAAATGGAGATACCAATTCCAGTTAGCACAACCTATTCAGTAATTCCAAAATATATATACACATCCAGTCATTCACTAACAGTTCTATATAGGCACTCATACATGTACTCACTCATCATATGTACTCATACACCTATACATCTTATTACACAGGGACACTCATCTATAGAGTTACTCACACACAAACTCACAATGCAAATAAACTATCAAACATCCATGTACATGCATATACAGCTATACACCCACCACTACACTTACTTCTACAGAATCGTACACATACTTACTCTCTTAAACAATCACTTATAGAAACACATAATTATTTATACAGGAACTCTTACAATCTCTCGCTCTCACATATACTCACTTATATACATCAATACTCACATATCCTAGTTTAACACATATGTAGTTACTCATAAAGATACTATTGAGACAGTGATTCACTCACTAACACACCCATACACACACTCATCCACCCATACAGTCCTGCACACATGCTGTCTTCAAAACACATACAAACAGTGAGTCAGCCATTCATGCATCTATGCGGTAAGTAATGCCCCCACCAAACCATACAGACACTCTTACTGATACTCTAAAAACCAACTAATAACCCATATCGACACTCATGTAGCTAGTCACCAACCCATGCAGCCACTTATACACAAAGTGAGACACTGATACAGATATTTTCATATTTAAACATTACTCGCGAATACATGTATTCACTAAGATACACTTAATAAGTCAGTTATGCAATCATTTTTACAAAAAAAACCCATCCATTTAGACACTTATTTATACATTTTTTCTTCCATTGACCTTTAGATATACATATATTAAACATATTTATTTTTCAGAAAGACACACATTTACTGGATGATGTCATCAGTGATGTCATCAGTGAAGTCATTTGAGATGTCATCAGTGATGTCATGAGTGATGGAACTGACCATGTCATGAGTGATGTAATATGTGACGTCATCAGCAGTGCATTGCGGGCGCGCAAGTTATAGTTAGCTGAATTAACTATAACGGGGGAATTACAATGGTTTTGTATGAGTGAAATGTCCAGCTAACTATAACATGCGTGAAACCTATGGTTTTTTCAGTGAATTTCTAAGGTTTTTTAAATGTTAATTCCTAACTATAACATGTGTGAAACCTATGCTTTTTTCAGTGAATATATATATATATATATATATATATATATATATATTACCTACTGGCGGTCGCCAGTAGGTATATATAGTTAGGATTTTTTCTCTATGGGATTTTTGAAAATTCTATGTCTAATAACTTTGGCGTTTGTGGACGGAATTGGCTGAAATTTTCAGGAAAATGGCACATTTTGTTTCTGAGCAGCCCTTGAAAATTTGGGGGGGGGTTCGTCAAGGGGGGGCCGAGAAAAAGGGGGGTCCCAAAACGTGTTTTTAACATTGAGTTTTCCATAGGGCGGTTGGCCTCACTTTTAGCCCGAACGGCTGAATGGATTTGCACGAAACTTGGCAAAATTGTAGGGACTGGTAGCCCGATGTGCCTTTTGTAGGTCTCAATATATGTGCTACAGTGGATTTTGAGAAATTAACGTTTAAAAAAAGATATATATCTGTAACAGCGGACCGGGCAGCGCTCCAGGACGCGTACTTTTCGCGCAACGGAGCTTTGTGAAGCGAAGCTGATTGGTTCTCCGGCGTCTGTCAACATTCCAAACAGTCCGTAGCGGCCGCCATCTTGTCTCTCGGTAGGATCGAGAGACAAGAGGAGGCCAAAGCGAAGGGGCAAATGACCATAAGGGGGAATAGTAGATCCTCGCTGACCCCCTAGGTTTGATGTGGAGGTTTTAAAAGGGCCCCGCGGGGCAAAAAAAAAAAAAAATAATAATAATCGAACGGCTGAATGGATTTGCACGAAACTTGGCAAAATTGTAGGGACTGGTAGCCCGATGTGCCTTTGCTAGGTCTCAATATATGTGCTTCAGTGGATTTTGAGAAATTAACGTTCAAAAAAAGATATATATCTGTAACAGCGCACCGCTTCGCGTACTTTTCGCGTTACGGAGCTTTGCGAAGCGAAGCTGATTGGCTCTCCGGTGTCTGTAAACATTCCAAACAGTCCGTAGCGGCCGCCATCTTGTCTCTCGGTAGGATCGAGAGACAAGAGGAGGCCAAAGCGAAGGGGCAAATGACCATAAGGGGGCATAGTAGATCCTCGCTGACCCCCTAGGTTTGATGTGGAGGTTTTAAAAGGGCCCCGCGGGGCAAAAAAAAAAAATAATAATAATAATCGAATGGCTGAATGGATTTGCACGAAACTTGGTAAAATATTAGGGACTGGTAGCCCGATGTGCTTCAGTGCATTTTGAGAAATTAACGTTCAAAAACAAGATATATATCTGTAACAGCGCTCCGCTTCGCGGAGATAAAATTATATCTGTATTACCTAGCTGTTCCTAACACCAGTTAGCGACGGCTAGTAGGAGATAGCGACCATCTTGGGCCCCACTTTGCATGTGAGTGATATTTATCACTAATGACATGCAAAGTGGGCATGCCAAGATGTTAGCGACTGGAAACAGTCGCTAACATCGCTATCTCCTATTATCAACTTTTGGAAATATTCGAGATAAGCGCGAATATCTCCAAAAAGTAACAGCTGCCCTGAGCAGTTCTTAGCCATGTTATCCAATGGGAGGTGGATAACATGGCTAAGAGCATTAGCTCGGTAATGCATGAATATCGCTGAGTTTTCAGCGATATTAATGCATTGCGGTCGTTTTTTATCGTATTTGCGATAAACCTTGATAATAGCAAGGTTTATCTGCGATAATTTCTGACGGTAAAAAAATCTTTGCAATGCATCGTTAGGGATAAATATCGCTTAACTTTGGTAATATGCCCCAACGTCTGTTAACGTTCGATTCGAAGGAAATCAGGAAGTGTTGAAAAACATTGTCTGCGCCATCTTGTCTTTTTTCAAATGCCACACTTTTGTCGTGCACGGCAGCCATTTTAGATGCCTTGACCAGACCCACTCTGTGCACGCTGTCGATCCTTAGCATGGCTCCCCACCCTCGCAAGCTTCTCCCCCAGGCAGTGGTCACCCCCGCTCTCTGTCTTATGCATGGGTAATAAACCTCCCCCCATCTGCACTGCTCTTCCCTGAGAATCACACCCTGTGCCCGCCCGACACCTCCCTTTCGCCCTATTCACTACCGCACCCTCTGACACTCCTTTTCCTCTGTGTCCGATTGTCCAGGCTGGTCCTAGGGTATCAGCTAGCCCTGCAGATGTAGTTTATGGCCACAGCTGTAAAGAATCACCCCTCTTCAAAGGAGTTATAGTAGATCAAGGCCCACACTCGATGAGATCCGTCACAGCAGAAGCGTTGCTATTATCTGAAAACCATCCTGTATTGTGATTGGGGAGGGGACCGAGCGTGAAGCGGAAGATTCCAGGGATGACTCTTTGTACATCAAAGTTTTTACAATTATGTGTCACATTAAAAATATATAGCACTCCGACAAAGTAGTAAGATTATAAAACTTTAATAATTTATAAATATATACAAGAAAACAAAAATAGTAATAACATATAAAATTTTTTAGGGAAAAACAACGAAGTAGCGGTCGGCTGTGCGAATAGTCCCAACGCAGCACAACGTCCAGATGTCCGGCGTGGGGCGTCGCGGGGGGTGGGTCATCAGTAGCAAACTGTTGTGCGAATAGTTCCAAGGCAGCAGAACGCGCTGAAATCTAGATGACACGAAAGTGATGTCTAGTAAGTTGCCACCCAGCAAATAACGGCGTGGGGCGTCGCGGGGGGTGGGTCATCAGTAGCAAACTGTTGTGCGAATAGTTCCAAGGCAGCAGAACGATGGCACCAAGGTGATGTCCAGTAAGTTGCCGCACTGGTTTTGGTATCCTACAATGCTGCTCCGAATAACGGCGTGGGGCGCCCCGGGGGAGGCGGCGTGAACGGGCCTCTCCAGGTGGAGTGTCATCTGTTGTAGTGGGGCGCCCCTTTACCGTTTCAGTTGCCATTCCGTCCGTTTTTGGTCCACTGTGTCAAAAGCCGCAATTCAGCTGAGTTGCGCCCACTCTTGCGGTGCAGCGATAGGTGGCTGTCACAGGACTCTCAAAATGGCGGCAGGCTCTTTCCTTTTTGGGCCTGGTCCACTGAAATGGCCCTGGGACACCTTGGAAATCGGACGCTTGTCTGCTAGGTCTTGGACCCCATTCTCGAAAGCGTCCCCTCCGCGTTGAGAATTCATCAAAAGTTTTGGGGGCCCCGACTCCTGCAGGCTTCTGGTGGGGAGCGGCTGCCATGATTGCTCGCGGAATGACCACGACGGAGCTACGAGATGGTGGGGCTCTCATGCTGACGCCAGCTTCAGTCTGAAACATCCAGAAACAAGGTGGGGCTTTCATCGTTTGGGAAAAAAAAAAAGTTTTCATCCAATGAAAAGTGTTGTTTTTAGGTCATATGATCAAGCCTTCCATCATTAGGAACCCAAAAGTAAAATGAACCAATGAAAAGTTTTATAAACAAGTCACATGACCTGTTATGCGGCATAGGGTATAAAATGCGGAGAAAATACGTTGGCACGTGAGGCGGCGTCAGTAGCGGACCGATGTGCGAATAGGCCGAAGGCAACACAACGCGCCAAGATCCGGATGGCACCGAGGTGGTGTCCAGCAAGTTGCAGCACTGGTGTGGCCATCCTACAATGCTGAAAGTCGGCGTGGGGCGCCCCGTTGGCCTGTGAGTTTGCGTCAGTAGCGGACCGATGTGCGAATAGGCCGAAGGCAGCACAACGCGCCAAGATGCGGATGGCACCGAGGTGGTGTCTAGTCAGTTGCCGCACTGGTGTGGCCATCCTACAATGCTGAAAGTCGGCGTGGGGCGCCCCGTTGGCCTGTGATATGGCGTCAGTAGCGGACCGATGTGTGAATGGGGCCGAAGGCAGCGCAACAATATTTTCGGAATAGAAGACACCACTAGGCGCTGAGATGTCAAGATCCGGATGGCACCGAGGTGGTGTGTAGCAAGTTGCCGCACTGGTGTGGCCATCCTAGAATGCTGAAAGTCGGCGTGGGGCGCCCCGTTGGCCTGTGAGTTTGCGTCAGTAGCGGACCGATGTGCGAATAGGCCGAAGGCAGCGCAACAATATTTTCGGAATAGAAGACACCACTAGGCGCTGAGATGCCAAGATCCGGATGGCACCGAGGTGGTGTCTAGTAAGTTGTCGCACTTCTGTGGCCATCCTACAATGTTGAAAGTCGGCGTGGGGCGCCCCGTTGGCCTGTGAGATGGCGTCAGTAGCGGACCGATGTGCGAATGGGGCCAAAGGCAGCGCAACAATATTTTCGGAATAGAAGACACCACTAGGCGCTGAGATGCCAAGATCCGGATGGCACCGAGGTGGTGTCTAGTAAGTTGTCGCACTTCTGTGGCCATCCTACAATGTTGAAAGTCGGCGTGGGGTGCCCCGTTGGCCTGTGATATGGCGTCAGTAGCGGACCGATGTGTGAATGGGGCCGAAGGCAGCGCAACAATATTTTCGGAATAGAAGACACCACTAGGCGCTGAGATGCCAAGATCCGGATGGCACCGAGGTGGTGTCTAGTAAGTTGTCGCACTTCTGTGGCCATCCTACAATGTTGAAAGTCGGCGTGGGGCGCCCCGTTGGCCTGTGAGATGGCGTCAGTAGCGGACCGATGTGCGAATGGGGCCAAAGGCAGCGCAACAATATTTTCTGATTTGAAGACACCACAAGGCGCTGAGATGCCAAGATCCGGATGGCACCGAGGTGGTGTCTAGCAAGTTGTGGCACTGGTGTGGCCATCGTACAATGGTAAAAGTCGGCGTGGGGCGCCCTGTTGGCCTGTGAGATGGTGTCAGTAGCGGACTGATGTGCGAATGGGGCCAAAGGCAGCGCAACAATATTTTCTACAATATTTTCGGAGTAGAAGACACCACAAGGCGCTGAGATGCCAAGATCCGGATGGCACCGAGGTGATGTCTAAGTTGCGGACCGATGTGCGAAAGGGGCCAAAGGCAGCGCAACAATATTTTCTGAAGAGAATACACCACAAGGTGCTGAGATGCCAAGATCCGGATGGCACCGAGGTGATGTCTAAGTTGCGGACCGATGTGCGAATGGGGCGAAAGGCAGCGTAACAATATTTTCTGTATGGAAGATACCACTAGGCGTTGAGATGCCAAGATTCGGATGGCACCGAGGTGATGTCTAGCAAGTTGTGCCACTGGTGTGGCCATCGTACAATGGTAAAAGTCGGCGTGGGGCGCCCTGTTGGCCTGTGAGATGGTGTCAGTAGCGGACTGATGTGCGAATGGGGCCAAAGGCAGCGCAACAGTATTTTCTGACTGACACCACAAGGCGCTGAGATGCCAAGATCCGGATGGCACCGAGGTGATGTCTAAGTTGCGGACTGATGTGCGAATGGGGCAAAAGGCAGCGTAACAATATTTTCTGTATGGAAGATACCACTAGGCGTTGAGATGCAAGATTCGGATGGCACCGAGGTGATGTCTAGCAAGTTGCTGTACTGGTGTGGTCATCCTACAATGCTGAAACTCGGCGTGGGTCGCCCCATTAGCCTGTGAGATGGCGTCAGTAGCGGACCGATGTGCGAATAGGCCGAAGGCAGCACAACGCGCCAAGATCCGGATGTCACCGTGGTGGTTTCATAGTTGAGAGGCACTTCATCTGCAGTGGGGCGCCGAGATCCGGATGGCACCGAGGTGATGTCTAGCAAGTTGCTGTACTGGTGTGGTCATCCTACAATGCTGAAAGTCGGCGTGGGGCGCCCCATTAGCCTGTGAGATGGCGTCAGTAGCGGACTGATGTGCGAATGGGGCCAAAGGCAGCGCAACAATATTTTCTGAAGAGAAGACACCAAAAGGCGCTGACATTCCAAGATCCGGATGGCACCGAGGTGGTGTCTAGCAAGCTATGCAGTTGAGTTGTGTGCGCACTTGCGGCGAATAGGTCGAAGGCAGCATAACAATGTTTTCTGAATAGAAGACACCACAAGGCGTTGAGATTCGGTTACCACCGAGGTGATGTCTAGCAAGTTGCCGCACTGGTGTGGCCATCCTACAATACTGCTCCGAATAACGGCGTGGGGTGCCCGAAGGGGGGGGGGGGAGGCGGCGTGAATGGGCCTTCCTAGGTGGAGGCTCGTCTGCTGTAGTGGGGCGCCCCTTTACCGTTTCAGTTGCCATTCAGTTGAGTTTCGGCTGCTCTTGATGCTACAGCGACAGGCGGCTGCAAGAGGACTCTCAAAATGGCGGCCTGTTCTTTGGATTTGGGCCTGGTCCACTAAAATGGCCCTGGGACACCTTAGAACTCGGACGCTCGATTTTTTTTTCCTTTCCTGTACATGCAAAAAAAGGTAAATGCCCGGTACGTTACACGCTTCATCTGCCACGATGAACTCTCCAGAGGAACCGAAAAAAAATATAGTTGTGGTAACTATACCATGCATCGTCATATGGAGAGGTGGCACCAATTAATTATAGTGCTGCATAAAAGAGAGATTTGGAGGAGAACCCCTGACCTGCTAGTACATTCATCAAAGAAGTGGCACTGAGAGCTTCAGAGGCAAGGGAAACGGTCCCAAATATTTAGAAGAACTTTGGAAAGATTAAAATGACATGTTTAGATTGTGGCAAATTAATTTCATGTGGACAGATGAGTGTTACTCTAATAAATACAGCATATGAACATCATCATAGTCGATGGTTGGTAGAGACATTTTGACTATATCCTGGACCTGCCCGTCCTCGCCCAAAATGGCGCCGGAATAAATGGGACTCGTAACTCCTTGTTGTGTACTGGTTGCAGAACCTTGAAATCACGAGATACGTATGCAGTTTTGAAGCACATGGCGGGCGGGGACGAGAATTGATTGAATATTTCGACATCCCTATTGATATTAAGTTCTGATGTGTTATTGATTACTGTACTGTTGAAAGTTCGAATTAACGTCACCCATGGTACTTGCCCGCAAATGTATATCTAGATAATTTTATTGTAACTGGCCCTGTCGTATTTTAATTATAAAATGTACGTCCACCGATTCCGTAACTGTTAGACACCTTAGTTCTTGCAACCTAATGGCCCGCCCGTTACGTTCCTCTACAGTGTAAATGTCTATTCATCATATACGATTACAGTTTGCTCCGTGGCAGGCCCACGTGGTTATAGGCTCGTATTTGTATAATGAAATTTTCACAATAAAGGTTTTTAAAAGAAAACATGGTAGTAGTATATACATTGGTAAAGTTTTTAATAATAGTCACTGTTTTAGAATCATTAAAAGGCAAGTGAAATAAAGCAGACCAATTACATGAAGGGTAAAAGGTATAATACGAAGGAACGCAGTAAAGATAAATGGTCAAGGGCTGTTGTGTTTTCTATTCCTGCAACATAAAGTGATCGATAAGAATCTCATATTCAGGCGTATCGGCGACTAAGACAGCAGGTCGACCCTCTTTTGCTCAACGGCTCCGTCATGGGACGAAGAAACGCTCTTTTTCTCGAAAAAAGAATATATTTTACTTGCAGGACAGTTGTAAAATTTCCGGGAAAGTACATTAGCCTGGAACATTATAACATATATTTAAGAAAAAATAATGTTCGGAAGTAATGAAAAGCGTAATTTTTAGGTCATATGACCAAGCCTTTCATCATTACAATAAGAAAAGTAAAATGAACCAATGAAAAGTTTTATTAACAAGTCACATGACTTGTTATGCTTACGTTACGCGCTGCGCGCCCCGGATGACTTCCGGATGCGCTAACGCGGCGCGTCATATGACGCATTACGTGACAACGCAGGTCCAGAATATAGTCAAAATGTCTCCACCAACCAGCGGTCGGAACACAACCCCTTTCAGCAGGCTAAATAGTTCTGTTAAATGACAACAGAAGGGACAGGCAACAAGAACCATCAGTCAAAGAGGGGAGGGCTAGTTCTTCTCTACCGGGTTACATTGGGGCGCTACCGGAACTGATCGAATTGGTAGTCTACAGTGTTTCTGGATGTTTCAGACTGAAGCTGGGGTTAGCATGAGAGCAGCATCATTTCGTAGCTCCGTCGTGGCCATTCCGCAACCAATAATGGCAGCCGCTCTTTATCGTTATTTTGGGCGGGGTGGGTGGCGGAGCCGAGCTGTTTTGCAGCCATCATTGTGTGGAGTTCAGTTCATCTCACTAGTTTTGTATTTGTCATGAGGGGTTGTTCCTAATGTTTCTATTTTAGCGAGGTCAAAAAGAGATCCCATTAGTGGCCTACTGATTTTGCTCGATTCCTTTTCTTTTTTTTTTACACGATTTTTCGTTATCTGCAAAGACTAAACAGAGTATTGCGGCTCTGTGTTTGTTTGTAAATAGAGAATGAACCAAAGAGAACTAATTCTAAAACAGTAAATACTTGGATAACAATCAATCAAATGGAGAGAGAAGCAGGCACAACGGATTACAACGGGGGCAAAGGCCTGCGTTAACTACCTTTCACTATCTGCAAAGAGAGAGTACTCCTAATAGAAATGAGGGGGGGGCACCATTCAAAGCAGATCAGTGTGCATAAACACGAAAATGTTTTCACTTACCACGTACTTGACATTCGACAGCTTATGATATTTGCTATTAAAAAACCATTGAAATTCACTGAAAAAACCATAGGTTATAGACCATATATAGTTAGGAATTAGCATTTACAAAACCTTGAAAATTCACTGAAAAAACCATAGGTTATAGACCATATATAGTTAGGAATTAGCATTTAAAAAACCTTATTTTACTCACACAAAACCATTGAAATTCCATATATAGTTAGTTGCACTAACTATATATCGCGCACCCGCAATCCACTGCTGATCATGTCACATATTACATCATTCATGACATGGTCAGTGACATCACTGATGACATCACTGATGACATCTCAAATGACATCACTGATGACATCACTGATGACATCTCAAATGACATCACTGATGACATCACTGATGACATCTCAAATGACATCACTGATGACATCACTGATGACATCTCATTTGACATTACTGATCACATCACTGATGACATCATTCATGTGATAATACGATGAACCTCTTCAGACTCTAATATAACCTTAGATACACTCAGTGCAAACAGACACTCATAGACTGTCACTCATCCATGGAGTTACTCAGACACTTAGTCAGTCATGCAAAGAATCAATCACACCTCCATTTCCTCAACTATACAGTTATACACACCTTACTTATTCAAACATATACTAAAACATATTTACTCACTTATACAATCCTGGATACAAGTTCACAATGATCCATACAGCCACTCACACATTCACTGGCTCTTATGCACAGTTATTTATATATGTCAACTCTCACATGTACTGTGTTTTACATATGTACTTACTTTGACATGTAGCACTGAGATATCCATTCACTCACCAATACACTCATGCACACAGTCAACCGCCCATACAGATGTTTCCACATGCACTTTTGAACCCATACATCTAGTCAATCAACTGCTCACACATCTATGCAGAGAGTGATACACCTTCCAGCCACCCACACACATACTCAGTCTCCCATACAAATGCTTGGGCAACCAATCAATAACCCATACAGTTAATCATATAGCTAATGATCAACACATGCAGCAGTTTACAGAACAACAGACATAATGATGCACAAATTAAGACAGTTTAGTCACTAACCCATGCACTCAGTGAGACACATTTAATCAGTCACTCATACAGTCAGCCATGCCCCTACTAAATCCTTCATCAAGACACTTATACATCCACTCATTCTTCAATATGTAAGACATATTTTAACTTTACAGAATTATACAGTCACTGGATGTAGTCATCAGTGATTTCATTTGAGATGTCATCAGTGATGTCATCAGTGATGTCATTTGAGATGTCATCAGTGATGTCATCAGTGATGTCATTTGAGATGTCATCAGTGATGTCATCAGTGATGTCACTGACCATGTCATGAATGATGTAATATGTGACATGATCAGCAGTGGATTGCGGGTGCGCGATATATAGTTAGTGCAACTAACTATATATGGAATTTCAATGGTTTTGTGTGAGTAAAATAAGGTTTTTTAAATGCTAATTCCTAACTATATATGGTCTATAACCTATGGTTTTTTCAGTGAATATATATATATATATATATATATATATTGTATTTTTTTTCACTGAAAAAACCATAGGTTTCACACCAGTTATAGTTAGCTGGAAATTTTACTGACATAAAACCATTGAAATTCCCACGTTATAGTTAGTTGGACTCACTATAACTTGCGCGCCTGCAATGCACTGCTGATGACGTCACATATTACATCACTCATGACATGGTCAGTGACATCACTCATGACATCACTGATGACACCATCCAGTGAATGTGTGTCTTTCTGAAAAATAAATATGATTTATATGTGTATATGTAAAGGTCGATGGAAGAATAAATGTTTAAAGAAGTGTCTTGATGGATGTTTTAAAAAAAAAAAATGATTGGTTAACTGGCTTATTAAGTGTGTCTTAGTGAATACATATATTAGCGAGTATTGTTTAAATATTTAAATGTTTGTATCAGTGTTTCACTTTGTGTATAAGTGGCTGCATGGGTTGGTGAGTAGCTATATGTGTGTGTATATGGGTTATTAGATGTTTTTTTTGTATCAGTATGAGTGTCTGTATGGTTTGGTGGGGGTGTTACTTAGCACATAGATGCATCAATGACTGACTCACTGTTTGTATGTGTTTTGAAGACAGCATATGTGCAGGGCTGTATGGGTGGATGAGTGTGTATATGTGTGTGTTAGTGAGTGAATGACTGTCTCACTAGTGTCTTTATCAGTAACTACATATGTTTTAATCTAGTATATGTGAGTATTGATGTAAATAAGTGAGTATATGTGAGAGTGAGAGATTGAAAGAGTTCTTGTTTAAATAAGTATGTGTTTCTATAAGTGATTGTTTAAGAGAGTAAGTATGTGTAAGTTTCCTTAGAAGTAAGGTGGTAGTGTGTGTATAGCTGTATATGCAAATAAATGGATGTTCAATAGTTTATTTGCATGTGTGATTATGTGTGTGAGTAACTTTTGGATGACTGTCGGTGTGTAACAGGATGTATAGGTGTTTCACTACATATGATGAGTGAATATATGTATGAGTGACTATATAGAACTGTTGGTGAATGAGTGGATGTGTATATAGATGGTGGTATTACTGAATTGGTTGTTGTAACTGGCATGGGTATCTCTATTTTTTTGAAAATTTTTGTTTCTATTTTTGAATATGTGTTTCAAGGGTTACATTACACTGAAAGGAGGTCTGTCACTCTGTCACAAGGATGGTGTCATCAGTGATGTCATGAGTGATGTCACTGACCATGTCATGAGTGATGTAATATGTGACGTCATCAGCAGTGCATTGCAGGCGCGCAAGTTATAGTGAGTCCAACTAACTATAACGTGGGAATTTCAATGGTTTTATGTCAGTAAAATTTCCAGCTAACTATAACTGGTGTCAAACCTATGGTTTTTTCAGTGAATTTAATAGGTTTTTTAAATGCTAATTCCTAACTATAACTGTTGTGAAACCTATGGTTTTTTCAGTGAATTTCATAGGTTTTTTAAATGCTAATACCTAACTATATAAGGCCTGAAACCTATGTTTTTTTCAGTGAATTTCAAAGGTTCTTTTAATGCTAATTCCTAACTATATAAGACCTGAAAGCCCACCAGGAATCTCCAGTGTGCGCCAGGGGACTGCGTTGCAGAGAGGTGTAATGAAGCCACGCCCCTTTTTACACCTTTCTGCAACGCAGCCCCCGTGCATGTTTGAAGAGGGGGAACTAATTCCCCTTGCATACTGGGGGCTCCTGGGGGCCAACTAGCCCACCTGGAACCTCCAGTATGGGCAAGGGGGCTGCATTGCAGAGGTGTAATGAGGCTATGCCCCTTGTTACACCTCTCTGCAACGCAGCCCCCTGCCGCGTTTGCAGAGGGGGAGCTAATTCCCCTTGCATACTGGGGGTCCCTGGGGGCCAACTAGCCCACCAGGAGCCTCCAGTATGCGCCAGGGGGCTGCATTGCAGAGAGGTGTAATGAGGCCACACCCTTTTTTACACCTCTCTGCAATGCAGCCCCGTGCATGTTTGAAGAGGGGGAACTAATTCCCCTTGCATACTAGGGGTCCCTGGGGGCCAACTAACCCACCTGGAACCTCCAGTATGCGCCAGGGGGCTGCATTGCACAGAGGTGTAATGAGGCTATGCCCCTTTTTACACCTCTCTGCAACGCAGGCCACTGGCGCGTTTGCAGAAGGGGGACTAATTCCCCTTGCATACTGGGGGTCCCTGGGTCATATCTGCCCAAACACCGATATTCCGAACGATTGAAAATGACTTTTCTTGAGAAACATTTGGATTATCATGTCCTATACTTTGGAATTTTTTTAAGACTGACTTTGAGGATGCTATAAATTACTCAAGTCTGCCCGAATTGTGTGGGAAAAATTGATACCCAGTCACTTTGAATAAGAATGTACTTACGTCTCGTCTAACATTTGGAAGAAATATCTAGTTATATGACAACAGGATACCGACATAACTTGAAGGAAATAAGAACGCCCTGAAGAAGTTCTGTTGTACA
This sequence comes from Lissotriton helveticus, assembly GCF_964261635.1. NCBI lineage: Eukaryota > Metazoa > Chordata > Amphibia > Caudata > Salamandridae > Lissotriton > Lissotriton helveticus. The sequence continues at coordinate 1,308,068,816 of NC_136063.1, forward strand.
GAATGAAACGTTTCGGCTGGCTGTGGTACATAAACTTAAGGAAAATAAAAGCATTTGAATATACACCAAGATTCAGCGCTTCAATAAGGACTCTAAGTGATATGATTTGATTGGACTTATGGTGCAAGTGGTGCTGTGCCAAACTTTGGAATATTCTCCACTACTCTCTACTACTTACTCTCTCCTACTCCACAACTCTCAAACACTCACTCTCTACTACTCATTCTCTACTACTCTACTACTTTCTACTACTCTCTCTCTACTACTCACTCCCTACTACTCACTATCTACTACTCTCTACTACTCACTCTCTACTACTCTCTCTCTACTACTCACTCTTTACTACTCACTCTCTAGTACTCTCTACTACTCACTCTCTACTTCTCACTCTTTACTACTCTCTACTACTCACTCTCTACTACTCTCTCTCTACTACTCACTCTCTACTACTCACTCTACTACTCACTCTCTACTACTCTCTACTACGCACTCTCTACTACTCTCTCTCTACTAGTCTCTACTACTCACTCTACTACTCACTCTCTACTACTCTCTACTATTCTCTCTCACTCTCTACTACTCTCTACTACTCACTCTCTACTACTCACTCTCTACTACTCTCTACTACTCACTCTTTACTGCTCTCTACTACTCACTCTCTACTGCTCTCTACTACTCACTCTACTACTTACTCTCTACTACTCTCTACTACTCACTCTCTACTACTCACTCTCTACTACTCTCTACTACTCACTCAACTATTCACTCTACTACTCTCTACTACTCACTCTCTGCTACTCTCTCTCTACTGCTCTCTACTAATCTCTACTACTCACTCTCTACTCTCTATTACTCACTCTCTACTCTCTACCTCTCTACCTCTCTCTACTTCTCTCTCTACTAGTCTCTACCTCTCTACCGCTAACTCTCTACCTCTATCTCTCTACCTCTACACCTCTACCTCTCTCTACACGCACACATATACACATATATATATATATATGCATAAGTATGCATATGCATTTATATATATGTATGTGTATGTATATATATATATATTCACTGAAAAAACCATAGGTTTCACACCAGTTATAGTTAGCTGGAAATTTTACTCACATAAAACCATTGAAATTCCCACGTTATAGTTAGTTGGACTCACTATAACTTGCGCGTGCAAGGCACTGCTGATGACATCACATATTACATCACTCATGACATGGTCAGTGACATCACTCATGACATCACTGATGACACCATCCAGTGAATGCGTGTCTTTCTGAAAAATAAATATGTTTCATATATGTATATGTAAAAGTTGATGGAAGAATAAATGTTTAAATAAGTGTCTAAATGGATGTTTTTTTTAATGAAAAATTGATTGGTTAACTGGCTTATTAAGTGTATCTTAGTGAATACATATATTAGTGAGTAATGTTTAAATATTTAAATATATGGATTAGTGTTTCACTTTGTGTATAAGTGGCTGCATGGGTCGGTGAGTAGCTACATGTGTAGGTATATGGGTTATTAGATGTTTTTTTTAGTATCAGTATGAGTGTTTGTATGGTTGGGAGGGGGTATTACTTAGCACATAGATGCATGAATGATTGACTCTCTCTTTGTATGTGTTTTAAAGACATCATATGTGCAGGACTGTATGGGTGGATGAGTGTGTATATGTGTGTGTTAGTGAGTGAATGACTGTCTCACTAGTGTCTTTATCAGTAACTACATATGTTTTAATCTAGTATATGTGAATATTGATGTATATAAGTGAGTATATGTGAGAGTAAGAGATTGTAAGAGTTCTTGTTTAAATTAGTATGTGTTTCTATAAGTGATTGTTTAAGAGAGTAAGTATGTGTAAGTTTCTTTAGAAGTAAATTGCTAGTGTGTGTATAGCTGTATATGCAAATAAATTGATGTTTAATAGTTTATTTGCATGTGTGAGTATGTGTCACAGTATTTTTTAGATGACTGTCGGTGTGCAACAGGATGTATAGGTGTATCACTACATATGATGAGTGAGTATATGTATGAGTGACTATATAGAACTGTTGGTGCATGAGTGGATGTGTATATAGATGGTGGAATTATTGAATTGGTTGTTGTAACTGGTATGGGTATCTCCATTTTTTTGAAAATGTTAGTTTCTATTTTTGAATATGTGTTTTAAGGGTTACATTACAGTGAAAGGAGGTCTGTAACTCTGTTACAAGGATGGTGTCATCAGTGATGTCATGAGTGATGTCACTGACCATGTCATGAGTGATGTTATATGTGATGTCATCAGCAGTGCATTGCACGCGCAAGTTATAGTGAGTCCAACTAACTATAACGTGGGAATTTCAATGGTTTTATGCGAGTAAAATTTCCAGCTAACTATAACTGGTGTGAAGCCTATGGTTTTTTCAGTGAATTTAATAGGTTTTTTAAATGCTAATTCCTAACTATAACTGGTGTGAAACCTATGGTTTTTTCAGTGAATTTCAATGTTTTTTTAATAGCAAATCTCTATAGGTATAAAAAGTAAAACATTTTATAACAAATTTTATATTGTCTAATTATGTAATTTTTGTTTTTGTTTTTTGTTTTTATTTTTTGCCCTGGGGCGCTCCCGGGGCGCGCACCGGTGAACCCACGGGTAAGCGCAATGTTATGGCGCGCCCCGGGGTTCGTACCGGGGAGCGTCCCGTTAGTGCTATTCTCGCGAACGTAAACAACATTGTGACGTTTCGCGTAACCGCGTGATGCGTCATATGACGCACTGCGTAAGCGCACCCGGAAGCGCGCGAGCGCATATTATTATAATTATTATAATTGCATTTGTTGAGCGCACAGCTACCCGGAGGTTTCCCGGCGCTAAAGCATACAGAAGTTGAACAAGTTGAGAAGACTATGAGCATGCATGTTTAAGTGTTGAAAAGCCAGGTCTTGATTCCTTTACGGAATGTCAGATAACAGACTTCAGAGCGCAAGAATAGAGGCATGGAGTTCCATAGGGAAGGTGCCAATAAGGCGAATGAGCGACCACCCATTTTGGCTCTGTTGACACGCGGGATCTGAAACTTGTTTTGTGTGGAAGATCTTAATGTGCGGGAGGGAACATATTGCTGAACCAAAGAGGACAAGTATTTCGGAGCTTTATCCATTTTAATGTGGTGCATTATACAGAGGGCTTTAAATTTTATTCGGCTCTCAATTCGCAGCCAGTGCAGCTTGCGCAGATGGATGGTAGCCGAAGACCTGACAGGTAAGTTACAGATCAGGCGAACTGCCATGTTCTGAACCACCTGAAGTTTCTTTATTACCTCCTTACAGGCGCCCAGAAGTAGAATGTTCCCGTAGTCCATCCGTGAGATGACAAGGGCCTGGACCACGGTCCTCAGGGTATCAGCTGGAAGCATCCATGTGATTTTTCTAAGCCACCTGATGATGGTAGTACAGGTGGCAGAGACCTTTACAACATGTTGCTTCAGTGACAGCTGGTTGTCAAGAAGAACCCCGAGGTTGCGGGCTGTAGCTGAGGGGGTAGGGAGAGGGCCCATCTGAGGAGGCCAATGTTGCGGGCCCCAAAGGGATGTATTCGGACCGAATAGGAGCAGCTCTGTTTTGTCCCCATTTAGTTTTAGTTTATGTCTGTGCATCCAGTTGGAGATATGTTCCAGACCAGACTGCAAGGAAGACGTGGGGGAATGTTTATTAGTGGAGAGTGAATAGACGATTTGCATATCGTCTGCGTAGGAATAGATTGTAAGGCCTGCTTGCTCTGCCAAGAAAGCAAGAGGTCTCACATAAAGGTTGAAAAAGAGGGGACTGAGAATAGACCCCTGGGGAACACTGTGAGGAGAGGAAAAGATAGAAGAGGCAGAGGTGGAGGAAAAGACTTGAAAGGTGCGATTAGAGAGAAAACTAGCAATCCAGGCCAGGGCTGTACCATCGATCCCCACGGATTTCAGGGTGGACAACAGGATGGAATGGGAGACGTGTCAAATGCGGCACTCAAATCAAGCAAGATGAGTGCCACTGTCTCCCCGTTGTCCACCTGTCTTCTGATGGTCTCAGACACACCAAGAAGCGTGGTCTCGGTGGAGAAGCCAGCCCTGAACCCAGACTGTGAATAGTGAAGAAGATTAGAAGATTCAACATAGGAGCTAAGAAGAGAATTAACATGTTTTTCAAGAATCTTAGAGTAGCAGGAGAGAAGAGAAATGGGACGAAAGTTAGAGGGGTTGTTAGGGTCCGCATTGGCCTTTTTTAGCAATGGAACCACCATCGCATGTTTCCATTCATTAGGGACCGTAGCCTCGCTCAATGAAGCATTCAGCATATCTAAAATGATCTGAAGTAAGGCTGGATCCAGGGTGCGCAGAATTTGAGGGGGCATAGGATCAAGGGGAGAGCCCGATTTTATTTCATGTACATATTTTTGAAATAACAAGGGAGATATCTGCTCCCAAGAGTGGAGTTGGGAGGCAGTAGGAGAACCACCAACAGCAGCAGCGAAACAGGAAGTAGGAAGTACGGGCTCAGGAATAGTAGATACGGTAGAAGTGGCGCTAAAAATAGCATATATCTTGTCTATTTTATCCAGAAAGAATTTTGCCAGAGTGTTACATTGTAAAGTATCCAAAGAAGGGTCTTTAGGTGCAGAGGACATGCCAGAGAGATCTTTTACTACTTTAAACAGGGCCTTTGGTCTATTTTGGGCATTGAGTATAGTTCTGTTTGCATGATTAGCTCTGGCGGTATCGCAGGCAGAATGGTACGCCTGGAGTGCAGCCTTATAATTTAATTTCTTAACTGTACAGTAGTCGGAACGCCATATGCGCTCCAGTTTCTTGCAACGGGATTTTTCCTGGCGGAGTGAGTCATTAAACCAGGGAGCCGGAGGATGATGGATCAATGACTTATTCCTCTGGGTTGGCAGACAAGAATCTAGGGCTGTTGTCAGCCAAGAGTTGATAACAGACACCTCCTTGGTAGAGATAGTAGGAAACGTTGGTTTGGAGTTTTCAAGACAGAGATTCAGTTTATCTTTATCTAGTCGTTTCCAGTTCCTACTAGCTTTATGTGGGTGGGAACTAGTGGAGGGGTTGTGAGCCGATATCTTGATTGAAAAGTTAATGATAAAATGATCAGACCAGATAACAGGAGAGGAAGAGTGATAAGTAATACAGTTGAGGTTCGAAATAATGGGGTCTAATAAATTACCGGCTTTATGGGTAGGGCCGGAATTATGTAGGTGGAGGTCCAGGGCAGCTAGATCCTGAAGTAAGCGCATGCCAATGGGACAAGATGTGAGATTAAAATGAATGTTTAAATCACCCACTATAAGAAAGTTAGTGGATTGTAAAATAAGAGGGGCAATGAGCTCAGGGAAAGAGGAGGCCCATGTGCTGGCCGAACCCGGGGGACGATAGATCAGGGTTCCAGTCAAGGTGAAATAAGGAGTGAGAGAAAGTTTAAAAAGACCAGCTTCGCAATTGGGAAAATCTAAGTCTTCCCATTTGCATGAAAATTCTCTTTTAAAAATTATCGCAATACCTCCTCCCTCCTTGAGAACACGGTTTCTCCCCAAAAAGGTGTAATTATTGGGGAGAGCCATGGCAATATCAGGACCGGAACTCTCATTAAGCCACGTTTCCATTAAAAACATGGCAGCTGGACTTGCAGACTCGAGGAGGTCGAAGATATCTCTTTTGTGTCTAGAAAGAGATCGGCAATTTATGCTGATAAAGTTCAAACTAGGGTAAGATTTAGGCGTAATAGAAGAAGCCAGATGCGTGGCAGGAATAGTAGTCCAAAAGGAAGAGGACAAAGAGTCTGTAACCAACGGGATTGAGTCTAGGGTAAGGGCGCATTCCTGACATTTTAATGGAGCATCTTGGCAATTAAAAGTCGAAGCAAAGGTACAGGGAGGGGTCTGTAGATCCAGTAACTCAGAGCGGGAGTATGTTATAAGGCCAGGGGCAGATGGAGTAGCCCCTGGTCCCGTCCTGGCGCGGACGGGCGCAGACGGGCAGGCCTTTGGCACGACTTCGGCGCGAAGTCGGCGCTCCCGCTGCGCTCGTCCGCTGCACTTCCTCCATTGCGTCATTAAGTACCTCAGGAAAAGATGCACACTAGCCTGCTAACCTGCCAATGAGCTTGCAGGGCGGAAGTGAGTATGTGAGGCCGGAAGAGTCTCGCTCGAATGGCCCCGCCGCTGCAAACGGCACAAGCCGTGGCGGATCGGTGCCTAGAGCGGAAGTATCCCAAGAGAGAGCGTTGTGCCGAAGAGCGGCGTTTTTACAGGTAAAATTGTTTTTAAATCAACAAAAATGACCAGGTAGCGCGTAGCGCCAAGGAGCAGCACATAGATTAAAACACAAAGTAAATTATTTAAAATACATGCGCACAGCCTTAGCGGCCTATTACACCGACTGTCAGCCCCCAACTGAGGCTGCACTGATGTTTAAGTAGCCCCAGCCTCTTCTACACACTAGCCCGCTAACCTGCCAATGAGCTTGCAGGGCGGAAGTGAGTATGTGAGGCCGGAAGAGTCTCGCTTGAATGGCCCCGCCGCTGCAAACGGCACAAGCCGTGGCGGATCGGTGCCTAGAGCGGAAGTATCCCAAGCGAGAGCGTTGTGCCGAAGAGCGGCGTTTTTACAGGTAAAATTGTTTTTAAATCAACAAAAATGACCAGGTAGCACGTAGCGCCAAGGAGCAGCACATAGATTAAAACACAAAGTAAATTATTTAAAATACATGCGCACAGCCTTAGCGGCCTATTACACCGACTGTCAGCCCCCAACTGAGGCTGCACTGATGTTTAAGTAGCCCCAGCCTCTTCTACACACTAGCCCGCTAACCTGCCAATGAGCTTGCAGGGCGGAAGTGAGTATGTGAGGCCGGAAGAGTCTCGCTCGAATGGCCCCGCCGCTGCAAACGGCACAAGCCGTGGCGGATCGGTGCCTAGAGCGGAAGCATCCCAAGAGAGAGCGTTGTGCCGAAGAGCGGCGTTTTTACAGGTAAAATTGTTTTTAAATCAACAAAAATGACCAGGTAGCACGTAGCGCCAAGGAGCAGCACATAGATTAAAACACAAAGTAAATTATTTAAAATACATGCGCACAGCCTTAGCGGCCTATTACACCGACTGTCAGCCCCCAACTGAGGCTGCACTGATGTTTAAGTAGCCCCAGCCTCTTCTACACACTAGCCCGCTAACCTGCCAATGAGCTTGCAGGGCGGAAGTGAGTATGTGAGGCCGGAAGAGTCTCGCTCGAATGGCCCCGCCGCTGCAAACGGCACAAGCCATGGCGGATCGGTGCCTAGAGCGGAAGTATCCCAAGAGAGAGCGTTGTGCCGAAGAGCGGCGTTTTTACAGGTAAAATTGTTTTTAAATCAACAAAAATTACCAAGTAGCGCGTAGCGCCGAGGAGCAGCACATAGATTAAAACACAAAGTAAATTATTTAAAATACATGCGCACAGCCTTAGCGGCCTATTACACCGACTGTCAGCATACGATCGCGCAATGTCCTGACGCGCGTACGCTACGCACCCCCGGGCGCGCCCCGGAGCGTGACTACGGGAGCGCCCCGGGGCGCGTAGCTTAAGCGCGTCGGGTCATTTGACCTGAAAATAACACATTTGATTGGTTCAGAACACTTTTGGTTTCTAAATGATGAAAGACCCCACCTTTTTTCCTCATTTTCACTTTTGAGTGAAGAAGACCTGCATTCATTCTTTGAGAAATGGCTTCACTAGTAGCAGCTGCAGGTGCATCTGCACCACCACCACCTCCACCACCACCACAAGGACCACCACAAGACCACATTGGTGGTCAACAAGAAGAGGAGGACGAAGAGGAGGAGGTGGAGAGGGACTTTCTGCCTGAGGATAATCCCCCATACAGACCGAAGGAACATTTTATTTGGAACTTTTACAAGATGCCAAGGGGTGCAAAAAAGGTGAATGCAGCTAAGGTGACTTGCCTCATCTGTGGCCAAGAACTGTCAAGAGGGAACCCAAAGACGAAGTATTCTTTTGGGAACCACACGATGATAAGACATATGCAGAGGAAGCACCCGAACAATTATTCGGCAGCAGAGGTCAGGGAACTGACCAAGAACCCTTCCCATCCTTCTACTTCAAGCGCCTCCAATCAACCCACTCTATTGGATGCAGAGGCTAGGGAGATGGTCCCTAATGTCCAAACTAAATTTGGAGATTTTAAATTTGTTTGCAAATATTGCAACAAAACAATTTCATATGGTGAGCAAAGCATCACTTTACTAAATCGAGCTGCAGACAACCATCACTGCAGTAAGCGACCTTAATTTTTTTCTATTTTTTTTTTGCTCCAGTTGAGCTGTTTGCAATTCCCTGTGTTTTGTTTGACCCCCAGAAAAACTACAAAAAAATATAAAATTGTTAAGAAAAGCCAAAAAAAGTAAAAAAAATTCAAAAAACAATAACAAAATATAAAACAACAAAAAGAATAAAAAAAACTGTTCTTTTCATTACTACCTCCAATTTATATAGAAATGCTACATTTTTGAAAAAACTGTCATTCTTTATTCCCCATGGTACGCTCCCCGGTATGCTCCCCGGTGCGCGTACCGGGCGCTCCCTCCGCGAAAATCGCAAAAAAAATTAAACATTTTTTTTGTCCCGCGGAGCCCTTTTATGGCCCCCACATCAAACCTAGGGGGTCAGGGGGGGTCTACCCTACACCCTTTTAGTCATTTCCCCCTTTGTTTTTGCCACCTCTTGTGTCTCGATCCTACCGAGACACAAGATGGCGGCCGCTCCGGACTGTTTGGAATGTTTACAGACACCCGAGAGCCTATCAGCTTTCCGTGCGCAAGTCGCGTTGCGCGCCCGGAGCGCTTCCCGGTGCGCGTACCGGGGCGCGGCTATAGATATATATATTTTTTTAACCTAAATTACTCAAAATCCACTGGAGCACATATCTTGAGACATAGCAAAGGCCCACCGGGCTACCAGTCCCTACAATTTTGCCAAGTTTGGTGAAAATCCATTCAGCCGTTCGAGCTAAAAGTGAGTCCAACCGCCCTATGGAAATGAACATGGGGAAAACACGTTTTGGGACCCCCCTTTTATCTCGGCCCCCGCTTGACGAATCCCCCCCGAAATTTCAGGCAGATTCCTCAACCGGCGCCAAAGTTATTCCCAATAGAATGTTGCGATTTCCCTATGGAAAACAATCCTAACTATAACTACCTACTGGCGACCGCCAGTAGGTAATACATACATATATAAACATATATAATCTGTATATCTATATAAATACAAATATAAATGCATGCATACATATACATATATGCATACAGATGCATGTTATTTACATGAAAGTTTAAAAAACACTAATAAAAGCAAAGCTAAAAAGCCACCTCATTACAAACAGAATGGCTTTAACTTAAACGAGGGCGAGATCTATTGCATTTTCAATGCTTGTTTACTTTGGTTCCATCAAGAAGGCATTCAGATGTGTCACACATTTGCCATAAATTCTGAATGTTAGCACTCTAGTTGCTCATTAGATCACTGTAGTAAAGCTACTGCTCACCAGGGAAGTCTGCTGCTGGTATTCAAAGTGCATGTTTCAGTCTGCATGTCAGAATTTCTTTAATGAAATAGAAGAGGATTTGAGAAGTCACTCAAAATGATCCCTAATTTTTCTTTCTGAAGCACTAATCATACTTTCTATGGCAAAATGAACCCCCTCATTTTGTTCCTTTTTAAATTAAATGTTTTCAGACTTACCACTTTATTCCAATCAAGATGGCTTCTGGTGTGCCACACTTTTGTCATAAGTAAGACTGTTAGCGCTCTAGTTGTTCTTTAGAACACTCTGGGACATTCTGTCATTGGGCTATACTTGGGCTACATCTGGGTGATATTTGGGCTACAATTAGGCTCTTTTGTCTTTGGTGGCCATCTTGGGAGACTGCATGTCAGAATTTCTTAATGAAATAGCAGAGGATTTGAGAAGTCACTCAAAATGTGCCCTAATTTTTCTTTCTGCAGCACTAATAATACTTTCTATGGCATAATATACCCCCTCATTTTGTTCCATTTTAAATTAAATGTTTTAAGAGTTACCACTTTATTCCCATCACGATGGCTTCAGGTGTGCTATACCTTTGTAATAAGAAGGACTGTTAGCGCTCTAGTTGTTCTTTAGAACACTCTAGGAGGCTGCAGTAGAACACAAAGGAATCAACTGACAGTCTCTGTCCTTGTTGGATGTACATGTTTTACTGAGAATGTCAGACTTCATTCTCACATGACTGAGAAAGATAATGTGAATTTACAGAAAATATGTTTTCAGTTTAGCTTATAGATCCCCTTCCAAACCACTGTGGGAAAATCATGAGATATTAGTTTTCTTTCAAACAGGATTCATGATATCACAGCAGAAGGCTTTTTCACATGGTAAAATCACCTTAGAACACACCACAATTCCTAAAATGAGTATGGTACCATCAACAAATGATTTATAATGTAACTAAAGTCCTAAAACCCTCTATTAACTACAATGCTTTTTAATGAGGTGCTATCATGTATATTAGTCCCAAGATGGCTGCCAACACTTCTTGGATGAAGTGCTGACAGCCAATCAGATCAGATGTGTGGTTAGGCTCCGCCCAGATATATATATTGTTTTGAACCTAAATTACTCAAAATCCACTGGAGCACATATCTTGAGACATAGCAAAGGCACATCGGGCTACCAGTCCATACAATTTTGCCAAGTTTTGTGGAAATCCATTCCGCCGTTCGGGCTAAAAGTGAGTCCAACCGCCCTATGGAAATTAACATGGGGAAAACATGTTTTGGGACCCCCCTTTTATCTCGGCACCCGCTTGACGAATCCCCCCATACTTTCAGGGAAGGAGCGGAGCGCAGCGAGGCAAATTTAAGTAAAATTACAGGCAGATTCCTCAACCGGCGCCAAAGTTATTCCCAATAGAATGCTGCGGATTTCCTTTAGAAAACAATCCTAACTATAACTACCTACTGGCGACCGCCAGTAGGTAATATATATATATATATATATATATATATATATATATATATATATATATATATATATATATATATATATATATATATATATATATATATATATATATATATATATATATATATATAATCTACTGGCAGTCACCAGTAGATAGTTTTAGTTAGGACCTAGTTTCCATAGGAAAAGCGTTTTTTCTTTTCCCACTAACTTTGTCGCCGGTTGACGAATCTTCGCAAAATTTTAAAAACTTGTGGCCCGCTCCGGTCAGCTCCTATCCTGAAAGTTTTGGGGTGATTCGCCAAGAAGGGGCCGAGAAAAAAGGGGGGTCCCAAACATTATTTTCCATAGGAAACTTTAGACACAGCTACAGCACGAACTGCTGAACGGAATTACACCAACTTTGGCAAAAAGGTAGTGCTTGGTTCAGAAAGTGTCATTTTTTGTAAATGGTGCAAATCCGTTCAGTAGTTGCTGAGAAAATAAAAAAATAAAAGTTTCGATATTTAGAGAAGCGGTGGATCCGCGGACCCTACCGACCACAAGCTTTATTCTAATTGGTTGTCAACACTCCAAACCAGGGAGTGTTGGAAGCCATCTTGTGACTCAGTAGAAACGAGTCACAAGAAAAGAGAAAAACAAACGCAAAAACAAGAAAAGGGGGCAGGGTATAAACACCCTGACCCCCTAGGCCTGCTCAGGGGGTCCCACAAGGACCCCCAGGGCCCAAAAAAGCAATAAAAGAAATCGGACGAATTCACGCTAGGTGCCCGAACCTAGCTGATAAAAAAAACAAAAAGCATGAAGCGCTGTCGGCTGCGCTTCGTTGTACTGAAGCCTCCAGGTGGGCCAGGACCCGGGGGCCATTAAACAAAATGTGTTGGGGGGCCCAATCCCCCCCACACTGCCCTGGGGGCCGCCACCTCCCTGGGGCAAGATTAATGATTAGCGGGGGGCACACAGCCCCCCCCAGCCCCGGGGACCGCCACCCCCGGGCATCTTTTTTAATGTGGGAGGGCTCCAAGGCCCCCCAAGCCCCGGGGACCACCACCCTTGGGGCTTTCATTAATTATTTTGCGGGGGCACATGGCCCCCGGCTGCCTCAGGGACCGCCTACCCAGGGCTTTTTAAAACATACACCTGTGTGTGGGGGGCTTGAGCCCCTCCACACTGAAGTACTGGGTTTTTCAGAACCGGTACCGAACCGGTAACCCAGCGGTGCCAGGGATAACAACCAAAGACTTCGGGTACTTCCTGTTTCAGACTACAGAAACTCAGAATCTTCTAGGTGAAGTCAAAGATCGAATTTATTGGCTGCAACCAAGTAACAGGTATCCTAGAAGTACAACACGGTGTATATTCTCAGGAGACTGCTCAATCTTACAAAGCCAGCCTTCTCTTTTTATACAAAATATTAAGCATTAGGCAAACATTCTTTAAATTTCAGTTGACCATTCACATGTTTTCACTACAAAGAAAAAGCAGAGTCATGATGACAAGCCCATATTTCAGTTTGTTCAGCCCACAATAAATTATACGGCAAGGCTCAGTTCTCTCATCAGATATCAACGGACCCCCAATAAAATCGGGCACCTCCTCCTCGTAAAGCAAGTCATAAAGTAGGCAACAGGGACAGGTGTGTGCAAGATTAGGCGTGGTTTGTGTGCGATGAAAGTTTTATGACATGTTGTGCCTTGATGCTATCTCGTTCGGCCACTGGGAGAGGAACTGTCCGAACAGGTTTGGCCTTGGGCAGTGGAGTCAGCTTGCCCAGGTCACAGGTAAGTCAAAAGAGGTGTACGTGTCCTTCAGAATCGTGTTTGGCCTTTAGTCATCTGCCTATGTGAGGGCAACTCACAAAATGACTGCCGTACACAAAATGGAAGCCGAGGGTTCAGGACGAAAACTACGATATCAGAGTGAAATCGTCACTCGAACATGACGAAAATGCTTGTGCATAGTGTACTAGCCATTCTTGGTCTTCTGATATCAAATTCGTCATGCTACGATGACGTTTATAGCACGGATCCAGAATTTTCAGTACCACAGACCCTCCTTTTGCCCTTACATAGGCAATAAACCTATACTCACGCTAATCTGAGTTCAGGTCTATATTCCTAAAGTCATTGAGATGTTGCTGTAGCATCATCCTATTACTTAGCTCGTCCCTTGATACAGGTTTCCTTTACACACGATGTAGCACAGAGGCCACATATTGCAGGAGCACACTGTAAGCACAGACAGAACAGGAAAAGGATGGCTAAGATCACCCCAACGACCATCAGAATTTTCCATCCCCAGGCGGGTATCAGTTCCCAAAACCATCCCATCAACGACCAATCTCCTTTATCCACATGAATAGATTCGGAAATCTTATGCAGTTTGGAGATGGCCTGGTACACTGTTGGAGCGTTATCTGGAATGAAAACACAGCAACTCGATTGGATCAATTTACATACCCCACCTCGGTCTGCAAGTATGACATCTAATGCGACCCTGTTCTGAAGGGTCATAAGTCGATCCGACTGGAGCTCAGCAGTCAAGTTACTAAGGGCACCGGCAGTTTCAATTACAGTGGATTCAACCACCCTTGTCAATTGCCTTATGTTCCTGCTGTTAACCATATGTCCCCAGAACGGCAGAAAACCCTTTACGAAGTCCCCAAATTCTTGTCCTGCAGTGTCTTCTTTACTGAAGACACCTCTAACTATCCTTGTCTTATGGTAATCTGCCGCAGCTGTGTAGGTGGGAGGCAACAGGAACGAAACAAAACATGTGCCCGAGAAGTCAGGGGGCAACCATGTATAGGCTCTATCATGGCAGATGAAATAGGTACCCTTAGCTGCTAAGAATGAAGGGGAAGTCTGAGACGCAAACACATATGTTTCAGTACAGATACTCTTCCCTAGCTGAGCTCTGGGATTCTTGCCATTACCTTGGAGACATAGGTGACCCTGATGGGGTACAATCCAAATCGGGGAAGATCTCTTAGCTTGCTGTTTCTCACTCAGAGTACCTCTATATCCGGTTACGTTCCATCCTATATATACTAGTGTCTCATCTCTCGGGATAGTCATGTCTACTATACCCTTAACTAGAGCACTATTCTTAGGATTGTCTGTTACAGAACGTAGGGGGTAGACTTCATGTGCGTAGATGAACATTGTTCTGTATGCCCACACAGAACCATTATGGCTGAATGGCAGGACCAGATAAGGAATACCTTTATCCGTGGTGTGAGGCATAAGATAACACACCCAACAGTTAGTCGTGTTTATTACTAGTTGGTGTTGGTGCAAAAGCTGAACGAAGGAGTTATTAATAAACTCTAATCTCCTAGCGGATTCATGTTCAGGAAGGGGTTGAAAAGAATGTGAGGAAACAGTAGGAGGAGGTATGGGTGATGTAGTGGGTGCAAATGTCACTTGTAAAGAAAATAAGACATATCCTGTTAAAAACATCATTGCACCGAATAACATGAGAATGCATAATAATAAAAAACGTTTCTTGGTCATCAATTTACATATACTGGCTTTAAAAGTCATTGTTTTGGCAGGTCTCACCATCTCGAAAAACTCCATCCTCTATAATATGCTGCTCGCGATAGTTGGGTGTTCAATGCTAAGGAATGCTTCTGTCAGTCCAGGGCAACTCCCTTAGACCAACCAGAACTGTCGACCTAACGTCTTCAGCTGCACCCCAAAGACTTTGGGCAACCGTGACCCTACAGCGGAACCTGGATGGTGGTTCGAAAAACTAAAATAAAAAAGTTTCTCAGATGAGAGAGCTGCACTTTCAAAAATAGTACTTAGAAAAGACAATTTTATTAGTTCATAGTTCTCGGCCTCAGATTATATTTCTTCTTTCCAGGTATTGTCTGATCTTGGAAAAGGAGTTCAGGTTCGGTAGTGTCCAATCGAATTGACGGTGATACAGCTGGTTGCAAAATGTTGTCACTCTCTTTTTCAGTAATTGTTCCTTTTATACGTGCATCACTGAAAGGCAGAAAACGAGGCACAATTTCAGTCTTTGAGTCGGCGACACCCTCCTGGACCCACCGGTCGTACGGCAGAGGCAATGGTACCCTCTTGTAATGTACACCGTGGATCCAGTGATTCTTTCCTTCCACTCGAACAGCAGATCTTGTTGAAAGAAGGACGAGGTGTGGGCCGGTCCAACGGGGCTGGTCGTTCTTTGTTCGCTGAAAGTTTTTCACCAGAACCCAGGATCCAGGATCGATTTGATGACCTGGAGCTTCAGAGACCTGTGGCAGAGTATCGTGAACCTGTTGGTGTAAAACATGCAATTTAGCCGTCAATTCGTACAAATAGTCAAGCAGTACAGGGTGTTCGATTTCGCTGAATTTTGTAGGCCTAGGCACTCCCCATATGTTGGCCGGGCGGCCAAATACTATCTCATATGGGCTAAGTCCCACTCGCGAGTGCACAGTCATTCTGGTGGACAGGAGTGCTAAAGGCAGAGCGTCAGGCCATTTAAGACCAGAGCTTGCTTGTATTTTGGCCAGTTTTAACTTTAGAGTGCCATTGTAGCATTCTACTAGTCCAGCTGATTGGGGGTGATTTGCAGCGTGGAATTTCTGTTGGATGCCTAGCCCTTCACATACTTTCTTCATCACTTGACCCACAAACTCACTCCCATTGTCACTCCAGACCATTCTCGGCATTCCAAATCTAGGGAAGAACTCTTTCACAAGGGCTTTAGCTGTGGATAAGGCAGTATTGTCTTTTAGGGGGTATGCTTCTATCCATCTTGAAAAGGCACAAACAACAACGAGTACGTATTTCAAATTGTTGCACCTTTCCATGTGGATGAAATCTAGCTGCAAAACCTCGAACGGGTACGTAGAAGGAACAAAATGACCAGCTGGAGTTGGAGTTCCCCTACCAGGATTGTACTTCAGACACACCATGCAATTTTTGACAACATTCTCTGCACATTTAGGAATTCCAGCATTTTGCCATACTGGGGCCAACAACTTACTGATCCCTTTCACACTGATATGAGCCATTGTAACCACTGCAAGCACATACGCATCGGGTAACAACCATCTCTGATGCTCTGACAATTCAATCCAGCAACCATTTGCATCCAGTTTACCTGTACTTTCTCTCCACACACTCAACTCTTTCTCTGTAGCTTGAATAGACTTTACACTCTCTATCGTATCTTCACACATTCCAACGTCACCAATCCATCTTGCAGGGCCCGCAACATACATTCGACTTATCACATTCCTCGCTGTTTCTTTTGCGACTTCGTCAGCAAATGCATTTCCATGACCAACATCATCCGTCACCTTCTTGTGTGCACTGCATTTTACAATCGCAACTTGCAACGGCAACGTAAGTGACTCAAGGAGCTCATTCACCAACTGACCGTGCTGTATCTTAGCTCCATGCGAAGTCAGAAATCCACGTTCTTTCCACAATCGTCCAAAACTGTGAGCCACCCCAAATGCATACTGGCTGTCGGTATAGATGGTCACTTTCATTCCTTTTGACAACACACATGCTCTCGTAAGTGCAATCAACTCTGCTGCTTGAGCTGAATTATGTGGAATACGTGCAGTTTCAACAATCGTATGCAAAGTCGTGACAGCATATGCCGCAGTCGTGTCACCATTCGGAAGCTTGAAGCATGAACCATCCACCCATAATGTACCATTACACTTCGCAAGAGGAGTATCTTTCAAATCTATCCTCACTTTCGTTTCTTCTTCTGTTCTGAGAAAACAATCATGCTGTTCTGAAGCATCTAACTCTGCTACAATCGGCAACAACGTAGCTGGATTAAGCGTGTTGCATCTTTTTATGTGAACATGACTCGCTAAAAGTGTCAACTCGTAACCTGACAACCGAGCACTAGTTAAGTGCTGTGTCTTGGTCCTGTTTAACAACGTGTCCACTGCATGTGGAACCATCACAATCAATGTGTTATTCATCACTAAACCAGCAGACTGTCGAATAGAAACGGCTGCTGCCGCTGTGGCTCTTAAACAACTCGGCAATGCTTTAGCTACCGGATCCACGAAAAATGCGCGCATAGACGCTGCTTGTCTCCAAACAACTGTGTCAATACCGACAATGCACAACCTTCTTTCTCATGGACATACAATGTAAAGGGCTTACTGTAGTCGGGGGTACCCAACACAGGAGCCAAACATAATGCGTCACGCAATTCAGAAAAACTTTTCTGACACTCTTCAGACCACGGAAGGGGATTCGGTGTATCTTTACAAGTTAATGCCACCAAAGGTTTGGCCAGCAAAGAAAAATACGGTATCCATTGTCTGCAATATCATGTAATACCCAAGAAAGCACGCACTTCTCTCTGTGTCCTTGGCACACTCAATTTCGCTATTGCCTGAATTCTTTCTTTCTGGGGTCAGTTTCCTTCCCTCCTTCGATAAGAGATGACCTAAGTAGGTCACTTCTTGTCGACAATATTGCAATTTGGAAAGGGACACTTTGTGATGCAAATCAGACAGATGCCGCAACAATGACAACGTGGCTTCTTTACAGATCTCTTCAGTATCTGCAGCAATGAGCAAATCATCAACGTACTGGATAAGGGCAGCGCCATCAGGTAAAACAATCGTATCAAGCTGTGTCTTTAAAGCCTGACTATATATCGATGGACTTTCACAGTAGCCCTGGGGAGCGCGTTTAAAGCGGAAGCTTCGTCCTCCTAAACTGAAGCCAAAAATATCCCTACTCTCCTCGGCAATCGGGATGCTGAAGAAAGCATTCTTCAAGTCAATCACCGAAAACCAGGTGGCAGAAGCTGGAATCATGGTCAAAAAGGCAGTGATATCAGGAACAACTGGAAATTGTGGCACAACTATCTTATTTACCTCTCTAAGATCAATCACGAACCTGTACACAGGTGGCTGAGAAGGGTCAGTACGTTTCAAAACAGGCAGAACAGGACTATTGCAAACGTTACCTCTTGTCTTTTCAATTACATCTTTTTCAATCAAATCGTAAATGATCGCTAGCAACGCTTTTTCACCTTCACTAGAAATCTTATATTGGGGAATGCGTGGCATTTTAACATTGGCTTTCAATGTCACGACATATGGCGGTATTTCCAAAAGACCCACATCATTAGGACCAGTAGCCCAGAGAATATCAGGAAGGGATGATAATTCTGTCGGAAGTTTGTCCTTCGACAAATACATTCGAGAAACCACTTTCTTACCCAGTGTAAGTTGTACTCCCGAGGGAGAACAGTACAAAGTCGCATACAATCTTTTCAGCAAGTCCAATCCCAATAAGCTTTCACCACAACCTGTCGTTAGAATAAGGGGTGCTTCTAATTCACAAGGACCAACAGAAAGGGACAAAGGACTAGAAACTGGGTTCCTAACCGGGGCGGCAGAAAAACCTACTGAGACATTCGTTTCGCCAGACAAAGGTGCGCCAGGGAGTTTAGAGTGCATAATGGAACTCTTTGTAGCACCAGTATCCAACAGAAAAGGCTCTGACACACCTGATGTAATCACCTCAACATAAGGCCCACTCTGATCTACTGGAACTGAAACAACTCCCTCTCTTTGTCTACGGCTGTCCTAGCAATCATTACCTTCCATATGTTCATCTTCTGCATAGTAGTCATCAGCATAGTACTGAGCCGTCCTACCAGACGCGTTATTCTGCTGATCAAAACTATTCATTGAATTTTAAGGCGGAAAGGGACGCGCGTTCTGGGGGAAATTTCCACATCCTCTACCTCTAGGCGCTTGTTGAACACCTCGACCTCTTACACCAGAAGCACCATTTGTACGCTGTAACAAGATTGGACAACTATACTTGAAATGACCCTCTTCCTTACAATACGAACACTGATTGGGACCTACAGGAACACGTGGTTGAGTGTACTCGACTCTTTGCGAGTTCCTCTGATACTGTTGAGGTTGCTGATAGTTATTCTGGCCACCACCACCACGTGGCGGATACGCTTGCTGTAACAGAACCTTCGTCTTTAACTCTTTAGTTTTCTTCTCTGCTCTATCCTTCTCATCTTTATCTCGATTTTCATAATACTGTGCAGTAGCCAATATCTGTGCTGAAGAGGAAACGACCCAAGAACTTTCTGAATCCTTTAATTTCTTACATAACTCTGGAAGCAAATTATGCACAAACTTGTCAACGAACAACCGTTGACCACCTTCTGTACTCATATCTTGACCACTGTGGTCGACAAACGTTTCTTCAAACCTGGTGAAGAAATCCGACACCGTTTCATCTTTCTTCTGCTTACACGCAGACAGTTTATCCCAATTCACACGCATCGCAGGCATTAGAGTTTTCATGTAATTAATGATCCTACCAGGGAGATCTGTTACTAAAGGCTCAGGTTTAGCACCACCAACTTGTCGGCCATCTGCAGCAGTGATATTAGCCCATGAGTCACCTAACTCTTGATCATGATCTGCATGAGGAATCTTTCCCCATAAAGGCTGTGGAACAACATTCCCAAACAACATATCGATATCAGCTAAATTCATAATGCATGAGCCTGCAGTCTGCGATAACTCCTTGTAATACCCTGCAGGATTCTTACGGGGATCAGGCAATGTCTGTTTAAGGGCCAAAACTTCAGCTCGTTTCCATGGGACATGTACCCAAACATGCTGAAAATGTGCTGGTACAGCATCAATATTAAGACCCGCATCAGCCTGCACTGCTTCCTTCCATACCGGAGGAACTTCTCTCATGGGGTACTGTCTTACCTTCTTCTTAACAGAGGAATCAAACAATGAACGAGAAACGCCTTCACTCCTGAAGGATAACAATGTCGCAACCGCTTTCTCAACATCTGAACCCACAATTGTTCCCTTTGAGAACTCGAACCGTACACGGCTCAACTCGGGCGGATTAGGTTCCAAATCATTATCCTCTAAATCCTCACACAGAAAAACACACATTTTCTCAAAAACATATCTCTGCTTCGGTGCTTCCCACTGTTGGGAGACATCCATAACGGACTCTAGGTCATAACCCGTTGAGTCAGTAACCCATTTACGTGCCAAATAATTCAAAGTTTCCTTCTCTCTAGAATCTGGCAGTTGACTACGCAACTGTGTACGCTCTAAGGTAGGCGTCATACTTGTCGCTCCAAAGAAAGGATATAGAAGACTAGTGACAGTGCTAGTCACTCTTTGTCGAACAGAGGGAGAAGTGGATGAAAAGACAAGCGGAAATGCAGGGTGAGGCAAGGCAGATGCAGAGGCAGTGTCAGAAGGACTACCAGGAGTTGGAGTCGATATAGTAGTTAAAGTTGTAGGAAGTAAAGGCAAAGCAGACGTCAAAGTCGGTGGCCCTTGAGGAGGCTGCACCGGAGGAATAGGAACCAACTGGAGAACAGCTGGTGGCTGTGGAGGAGCAGGAGGCAAAACAACTACAGGTTGCGCAGCTAAAGGTTGCGGAGGTGTCGTAGCATTTTGAGCATAGGGGGGTGGCGAACTCAACAAATGCGACATTAGGGGATCTTTTTCAAGGTCTTTTGCTGCATCTTGCTGAAGAGGCGGCAAAACTGGATAGCATTTATCGATTACCATTTTACGTTGCCTGTGCAACTGCTCATTCATCTGTTCTTCTTCGTTATCTTTAAACTGCATAGCAGCTTGCATTATCGCGATACCCCTTTCTCTCTTATTTTTCTTCGCTAATTTAATTTCCTTCTGTTTGGCTTCCTTACGCCATAGGCGGAAACAGTCAAACATCGCCGGCCGGGCTTTCTTCTTGAAAAGTTTAACCTCGAGGTTAGCTAGGATTTCTTGTGTCAAAGCTACCATATTGGGGCCATTTTAAAACACCATCCTTTTGGCGCGTTTTAAGTTGAGGAATCAATTTCCCTTCAATCCTGAGGTCCCCTGGGGGCCAACTAGCTCACCAGCTACCTTCAGTAAGCACCACAGACCTGTGGTGCAGAGAGGTGGTCCAGGCTATGCCCCTTTTTACACCTCTCTGCAATGCAGCTCTGTGGTGCTTACTGGAGGTACCTGGTGGACTAGTTGGGCCCCAGGGACCCTCAGGATTCAACAGGACTTAATGCCCCAACTTAAAATGTACCATGTGGCGTGTTTGCACAGTGGTGAAGGGAGGGTGTGGGTGTAAGGTGACATGTGTGCAAACACGCCTGTGATGCGTTTTAAGTTGGGGAATTAATTCCCCTTCAATCCTGAGGGCCCCTGGGGGCCAACTATCCCACCAGGTTCATACAGTAAGCACCACAGGCCTGCGTTGCAGAGGTGGTCCAGGCTATGCCCCTTTTTTCGACTCTCTGCAATGCAGCTCTGTGGTGCTTACTGAAGGTACATGGCGGGCGAGTTGGATCCCAGGGACCCTCAGGATTCAAGGGGACTTAATCCCCCAACTTACAACGCGCCAGGGGGTGCGTTTGCAGAGTGGTAAAGGGAGGGGGCAAGGCCTGAGGTGACATGTGTGCAAACACACCCTGTGGCACATTTTAAGTTGGGGAATCAATTCCTCTTCAAACCTAAGGGCCCCTGGGAGCCAACTAGCCCACCAGGTACATACAGTAAGCAGCACAGGCCTGCGTAGCCGAGAGGTGGTCCAGGCCACACCCCTTTTTAAACCTTTTTGCAACACAGCTCTGTGGCGCTTCCTGGAGGTACCTGGCGGGCTAGTTGGATCCCAGGGACCCTCAGGATTCAAGGGGACTTAATCCCCCAACTTACACCGCGCCCGGGGGTGAGTTTGCAGAGTGGTGGAGTAAAGGGGCATGGCTTCAATCCCCATCCAAGAGCGTGCCAGAGAGCGCGTTTGTAGAGTGGCATGCAAAGTGGGCGTGGCCTGGTACGAGTGCTTACCAATGCTGCTGTGTGGGACTGACTGGAGGTAATAGTTTGGGAAGTTGGCCCCCAAGGATGTCCTTGGGGGCCAACTTGTAACGGTTGTTACACGGTTGTTCCATCCATAGAAAAAATGACTGGAATTGTTCCTCCTCTATCCATCTTAGCAAATAAAGGTGATCCTCCTATGGATAGGGAAGTTTTGGAGCCAGTTTTTTGGGCTTACATTGATGTTCTGGAAGAAGGAGAGTGTGAACCTGAGAGGAAACTCTCATTACTGAAAAACTGTCTGGGTGGAATTCAACACTTTACCTGTGTTTTAAAAAAAATAATTTTTTAAGACCTTTATTATCACTTCACGTAAATACAAGGATGGGCCTACAACCATTCCGGCCGGCCGCTAATCAATTCGCAAGGTAAACAAAGCAGTATAAAAGAAACGGTGGTCCATAAGCCGGGGCAGGTAAGTATCCAGGATATGACTCGTATTTAAACGTACAGCGTAGTAAACAGGAAATAAGAAGGTCAATTTTACAATGAAGAAAAATAAAACAAAAAAAATTTCAAAAGAAGTGCCAGACGGTCACACATGATCCTACAATAGCAACATGAAACAGAATCCCGCAATAAGGGCGAATACACGTAAGAACACGGGGGCAAAACATACGAGTCAGGATAAATGTAAACAACATATACATATCATGCCGAAGCAGCACCCCAGCCCCGAAAAACAAAACAGGGTGTAGGAAACATGAAGACGACAGCACCTAGAAAAAGAAAAGGCAACAGGGCCATAGAGACAACGAAAGGACAAATAAACAACCCCCTTCCCCCTACCCCCCACCCTGCACCCCTGCAGAAGGCTACGGCCTATCCCCCCCCCAGCAGCGTGCCAATCACCCTAAAAGAGACCCGAAATATAGAAGAAAGAGGAGAAAAAGAAAGGAAAAATAAGGAGAAGGGCCATCGAGCAGACCCCCCGGCCCCTCCCCCACCTATCGCGCACATTATACATCAGAAGCAGGTCAGAAGAGCCACAGTAAACAAGAGTCCCAAAGTCAATCGGTAACATCCCCGTGGAGTGTCCCTCAAAAAACACCATCAGCCAACACTGTGTGCCCTCATGTCATAAACTATATCATCCCTGGCCCTCTCTATCAATGGTATCCACATATGGCCATTCATCAATCGGCATACAGTACATTGTGGCGGGACCAACCGCACCGGGCGGTCCGGGAAGTGCCAAGACTCCATGGGACCTTAGCCCCCAAAGCCCAGTCAAGTACGCATGGCGGAACTCCGTATGTGGCAGAACCGAGGCCGACAACATCCCCCAGGCAGAACACAGTCTCACCAGCCAGGAGGAGAAAGACACACAGTTCGACAATTGGTGAAGTGCCGCCGGGTCTGCCCAAACTGTGGATCGATGTTGTTTCTCCCGCCACCGTACAGGTAAAGACCCCGACGAGCGAGTCCCAAACACAACGGAGCAATCCAAAGCGATGTCACGGACCGGGACCATCAGCGTCTCCATAAACGTAGGCACAGCTGGAACGTTCATCACTGACGCAAAGGCGGACACCTCGGCGCTTCCCTTCGATTCATCCCTACCCATGTGGATCAATGGGACAACAATGGCGGCCATCCTCCTTCCCAGATCCCGGGCGTCCCGGATCAGGGTTTCATGCAGAGTTGTTAACGCAGCCAAAACATCACTGGGCGTGGGCTCTCTCTCATGTCTCCAGACCCCAGGACTCTCTCGCATATCGGCTTCTCTGCCCGGGTGAGGTATACGGACGAGGGCGCTCTCCGCCATCTTAGCTGCTCCTGCTCGTCCCTCTCCACCTCACCACGGGACCGGGTCTCACACCAAGGAGGAATAGGGTTCACAATGGGAATCTCACAGGCCAGGGCAGGCTTCTCAGCGGAGAGTCACCAAAAGGCTAACATCTCCGCTGCACCCTGGGGGCAGCACGCTGATTCCGGGTAAAGTGGGCAATGGGCCCCGGTTACAACACCGGAATGGGGGGCTAAGAATCATGCGCCTCCCTTGACCCAGCTGCACCACGCTCCCCACACAGCTCTCCGCCAGTCGGGCAGGGTTGGCACTGTCTCCATCGGCAAGCAGGTCTCTAGGTTCCTCCGGCCGAGACCTCACCACCACCAGAGGCCGCTATTGGTGCAGTCGCGGACGGCCACTCTCCGTACTCGAGACCCCGGTCCCAGCTCCGCGAAGGCCTCAAAACAGTCGGGGACACTCCAACGGGTCCGCAGCAAGCAGAAGCCTCAGGAGCAAGCGGTAAGTGAAAGCGACTCTTCGCCTACATGTAGACGCCGTTGTAGCTCAGGATAAGTGCCAGGATGTATGTGCGGGGTGAGGAGGCTCACAGAGCCGAGCGATTACACAGCCATCTCGATCGCCATCTTGGCTCCTTCACTTTACCTGTGTTAATTAATCCTGGTGATAAAAATGCATATGACTATGCTGCTGAACAAATGAAACTAAGGTTTGTAAAAATAAGATATTGTCATGGAAAGGTTTATGTTTTACTCCCGTAAACTCCTGAAGAATCCATTTACGATTTTGTGTCAGCTCTCAGATCACTTGCTATTTCTTGTGATTTTGAACATATCACCTATGAACAAGTACTTAGAGATCAAATATTGATGTGAACTAATAATAGAAAAGTACAAGAAAGGCTATGGACCCCATCTGACATGTCCCTAAATGCAGCTATAGAAATTGCAATATCTATTGAACACTCCAATTTTTTTTTAAAGAAATAAGAGGAAATGAGAAAGGTGATGCATTTAGTGTTCCAAAAGAAGCAGACAAACAAAAAAAAACTCCCTACAAAAGAATAAGAATACTACTAAAAATGATTGGAAATTTAGAAATACAAAAAACGAAAGGAGGAACAATCAATGGACCTTTTTTAGATGTGGAAGTCAAAGTCATTTGGTGAATTTCAAAATGTGTCCAGCTGTAGATAAAAAATGTTCCAAATGCAACAGGAACGGTAATTTTAGCAAATTTTGCAAACCTGTTAATTGGAAAGTAAATCTTGTACAAGATAGTGATGACTATGAATGTTTGCATGAAAATTATATTAATACTGTCATTAATATTTGTAGCAGTGAGGGTGTTAGCAAATTTCCTTCTTGTGACATTACCATTGATGATATGAAACTGAAAGTTCTGGTTGATTCATGTGCATGGTACACTATAATTGGTTTAGATGTAGTCAAAAGTAACTGGCCTGATAAGAAATTGTCCAATCTTGATATTATACCTTGTGGGTACACAGGGCACAAAATGTACTTAGTTGTATTTTTGGGGGGCAATTTGATGTTTGCAGGTCGTTCTACTTTTGGGAAAATCTATGTAGCCAAATCAGGACAATCTCTTTTGGGATGGCCACACCAAGAACAACTAGGAATTAGGCTTGTCCTAGAGCTGACCCTCCTGTATATGTCATTGATTCTGTTAAGACTGCAGAAAGCGACCATAACAGTCTTTTACATCAATTAAAAATAAAGTTTCCTGATGTTTTCAGCGGGAAACTTGGAGAATACCAAGGTTTTAAACATGTCCTTAAATTGAACGATAATGCAGTGCCAGTGAGGCACAGAGTGAGAAATGTTCCTTTCACCTACAGAGACAAAGTCAAAGTTTTACTTAAAGACTTATGTGAAAAAAATATTATTGAACCTACTGAATCATCACCACGGGTTTCTCTGATTGTGATTTCAGTTAAGTCTAATGGCGAGCTTAGGTTATGTGTGGACCTTGGCAGTCTCAATAATGCAATCTGGGTTGATGCTCAGCCTTTGCCAAATCTACATGAGAAGGTTTCCACGTTAGCAGATGCACAGGTATTCTCATGTATTGATTTGGCTAATGCGTACCATCAGGTGGTTTTGGATGACGACTCAAAGAATCTTACCGTCTTTATCACGTTGGAAGGTCTTTTTAGATACAAACGCAAGCCCTTTGGCCTTGCAAGTGCAGCATCAGTATTTCAAAGACTGATGAAGGAGACTCTTGAAGGTTTAACTGGTGCCATTGCTTTTCAAGACGATATACTTGTATTTGGGAAAAATGTTGAAGAACACTATGAGAATTTAAAGGGAGTAATCTCAGCGTTATCAGTTAAAGGACTTACCCTACGTCTTGATAAATGCAAAATCAGAGCAATGGATGTAGAGTATTTGGGGCACACCATCAGTGGGATGGGAATCACATCCATCCACAAACATGTAGAGAGCGTTCTTAGCGCACCTGTACCTTCTTCTAAGGAACAATTAGTAGCATTTCTAGGACTAATTTAATTTTATGCTAAATTTATACGAAATTTGTCATCAAAAGTAGATCCTTTCAGATGTCTTTTAAAAAAAATAAATGTTTTATGGTCTTATGATATGACAACAGCTTTTCAAAATGTAAAAAAGTTTATAATGAATGCTCCATGCTTGAAACTTTTTGTACCCAGTAAAAGATGCATTATTATGGTAGACGCTAGCAACACTGGATTAGGTGCTGTTCTGATGCAAAGAGATAATGGGAAAGAATGGATAATAGCGTATGCGTGGAGAGCATTAAGAGATGCTGAGAAACATTACTCAGTTATCGAAAGAGAATTGTTAGCGTGCGTTTGGGGAGCAGAACACTTGAAAACGTTTTTGTGGGGCACAAGATTTACAATAAAAACAGATCATAAACCTCTTATTTACATGATGGCACCAGGCGGAGGGCGAACAATGTCTGCACGTCTCGCAAGATTAGCATCAAGATTGCAGTCTTTTCAATATCAAATTGAATATGTTCAAGGTAAAATGAATATTCATGCAGATTGTATGTCTAGGTTACATTCACCCACTCATGATCAAATAGAGGATGAAAATGTGAGGTTTCTTTTACCTCTCATGATGTAAACTTAATATGTGGTGAAACAACTATTTTATGTGAAGATGTTTGGTTACAGGAAATGGAAAAGATGTGGAATTAACAAATGTCAAAAAGTATGTTTTACAAGGCTGGCCTGAGCAAAGGAAAGTGTCTGGTGACATGATGAGTTACTTAAAAGTACAAGTGAGTTAGCTGTTAAGAATGGGTCACATATGAGGGGGCACAAATTCATTCCTCCTCATGTATGGAGAAATATGATCATTGGAATTGCACTTGAAGACCATTTAGGCATTTCCTTCATGAGGAGACGTATAAGAGAATCCTTTTGGTGGCCAGGAATTGATGTAAGTATGGAACATTTTGTACATGCCTGTACAAAGTGTGCCAACAGTGATAAGTCTGCAGTAGCCTTACGTTCTGAACCTTGTCCAATAGAATATCCATCTAGTCCATGGCAAAAACTTGGTCTTGACATTATTGGGCCTTTTGGTGTTCTATCTTGACAAGAAACTTTTGGAATTGTTTTAATCGACTACTTTTCAAAATGGCCGGAAGTTAAAATGCTTAAAGATGTCACGTCCAAGAATGTAATAGAGTTTTTAGATGATGTATTTTGCAGAGAAGAGATTCCAGAAGAATTAGTTACTGATAATGGACCACAATTTATCAGTAAAGAAATTGAATGTTTTTTTCAGAAGAGTGGCATTGTGCATAAAAAAAAATTGCTGTTTTCCACCCAAAGGCAAATAGTCAAGTTGAGCAATTTAATCGCGTGGTAAAGGAAGCCATTCAACTTTCTGTAAAGGGTGGTTTGAACTGGCATTCCACTCCATGTTACTGCCTTATAGAACTTCTCCTAACTTTGTTACTTTAGTTAGCCCCTTTGAGCTTTTGAGAGGACGCAAACTTACTCCATGGTGGTTGAAAAAGAATCTGAATGAGAGCAATCATTTTTCTAATGTAGATTATAAATTAGTTCGTCGTAGGGTGAATGCATACAAAGAAGAGATGAAAACAAAAATGGGAAAAAACAAGGGTCTATAAGTAAACAAGAAATTTCAGTGGGAGCTCTAGTTCATATAAAAAAAAAAGAAGGAGTTTTAAAAGGATCTCCGAATTGGTCACAACTGAAAAGAGTTGTGGAAGTATTTAACATTCTGTCAGGCTAGAGGGAGGAAGTGTATGGAACTTGAATAGAGTCTCTATATTTAAAGGAATGAGATTTTCAGAGTGTGACCATGACAGCAATGTATTTTTGGATATCAAGTCACATGATGATGAGTGCCATGTACCTTGTTCTAAGGATTCTGGTAATTCTGCTACAAGAGGCATTAGAGCGAGCTCATCGCTTACCTGCAAGGTACAAAGACTATAGTTATGAATTAAATATTTTGCATATGCTAATGATTCTGGTAATCCTGTTACAAGAGGAATTAGAGCTCATTGCTTACCTGCAAGGTACAAAGACTATGTTACAAAATAAATATTAGCAAAGAAGAAATATGTTATAAATTAGTTGTTAATTGTTTATGTTTATTATCTATTCAAGCTATATTGTTTTTGTTTCTTTGTTGTTTTATTTATAAGGGGGGAAGGTGTGTTGGGATTAGTACTATGTTATTGGTACATGGCAGACACGAGCATGGTACTGCCTATCATGACTTGTGTCTGTCTCGTGTTGTGTGCACAGTGTTCTTCGCACAGGGTTCTTATGCTGTGATCTTTTAAAAAGGTATGGGGGTTGGAGGCTACGGGATAGAGAACGATGCGGCACTAAAGAATGAGCTGAGGAACCTGGAAGACGTGAATGCTAATTAAACCTTACAGAACAGATTTCCTGCCTCCGTGTCTTTTCTCACAACATGTAAACTAGCTGGTGAAAACTATGGTTTCTCACAGTAAACAACACTGTAGGAGGTGCCCGATGAGGGAGCACAAGGGTTTCACGCTTGAGGCATGTCCCGCTGACTAGAACTGGTCTACCAGAGCATGGAACTGGTTGAACCATCGACCTACTAGTTAGGTGTCTCTAGCTACCATTGTCTAATGGTTGCAGTAGCACCATGATCAAGGTGCCCCAATATGTGCAATCTAGTACAATGAGTCATCTTGCCATCTAACAAATATAAATGCAAACCATACTTTCACAAGATATTGGCCCCTAAAAAAACAACGCTGCCCTGTTTGCCAAACAATAGCCCTTTTTCTGCAGTTTAGGTTCCAAACTCCCCTTTGAGCAAATTTATACTGGGCAGTTTTATATAGCACGAACTCGACCCAAAGGCTTTAAGGAGCTTTACACGAGCAGCAGTTAGATTACATCGGGTCACATTCATGTTTTTAGGCAAGGGGAGATTTTGTGATTTGCCCAGAATCACAGTATGTTGAGCCGACGCCGAGACTCAAACCTGGTTCCCCAGTTCCAAAGTTGTCAGCGCTGCAGTACCACCACACCCTCTATTCAAAGGTTTTAGTCACAATTTTTGCAGCCCTGCCTCAGATCCACTGAGCTACCCTTAATTGAATTTACCTATTCCTACAAAGCAAGCTAAAATAAAGGGTAGACATGCAATACCTGTTTGGTTACATTCCTACAAATCACTGACAGAAGTATAACTGAAAGATCAAGACAGACCACTTGATTAGCAGAAGACCGATTTTGAAACTGTGAAAGAATGCAGGCATTATCTTAATTGCGCCCGCACCATAACTTCGTGCTAAACGCTTCTAAGCACTACACTCTTTTTTAAGTTATATCTAAGCTTAATAAGTTACTATGGCCTTTTGCATTTTTAAAAATATTTTTTTGTTCATCATTCGTACTACTTTTGCTCTTTTCCTTCACATACCATTGCTCTTCTCCTTCCACTTTCGATCAAATAGCTTTGACTCAAGATTGAATGTGTTGTTTGTGGTTACCATGCCTTACTAAATCTGGGTTCCAAATCTACTACCATCTTTTGAAATAAGCTTTCACTGCTTGGGCCTAGCTGCCCGTGGAAAGTCAGTAGTACAGAAACAGTACTTGGATATCCAGTTGAAGCGCACAATAATTTAACGGCAATAGTATGATTTGGTAATAGCTTATCTATGTGTATTTTAGTTTTATTTTTAATTTAGTAATTCCTAGTGGGTCGCAAATCGACCTACCTCATTAATACTAACGAGGTAGGCCACAATTTGCGACCCATTAGGAATGACAGCCATCACAGGACGGTGGCCTCCTGAGGCCACCAGACCACCATGTATGTGATTGCTTTTTAAAATAAGCACACATTTTTTTGAAATGCAACCCGGTTTCCCTAAGGGAAAACGTTATGCATTAAAAGAAATAAAAAAGTTACTTTGATTTTTTTAAAATAGGCAATTATCCCTGGGACCCCTTCCAGTTCGCAAATGGGTTACCCTGCTTTTCAAGTCGTGGTAAAGTATACATTTTTGCGACTGGAATTCGGTCTTAATACATGCAAATGGGAATCGGAATTTGGAAGGGTTGTTCTCAACACGCCCCTTCCAAATACCAAATCTCTAATACAGATTTTGCCTTTTGTACATTTAAATACTTTTTATATGATTGCAAACGGCCTGATTCTGCAAATTGGGTTATTTGAAACCTCAAAAAACCTTTGTACATTTGGCTCCAAGTTCCTAGAAATTTAATGGTTAATGACACCCGCCATTGTTGATATTGCCAACTTAAAACTGACTCCCATAGTAACCAGAAACAAGCAGTGGCAAAATCAATATTCTTGAAATTTTGTAAATGCAATATTTATTTATTGATTAATTTATTGCAAACATCTGCAATATGGGTAAAAATTGGCAAACATACAAAAATATAACAATAAAGGACTGACCCAATGGACTGGGCACACCAGCGTGGCACTGGAGGGCACTCTTTTTTGGGCAGCTATTTATGGCAAAATTACATCACTCACAGTGCAAGATAGCCCATGGATGAAGTGGGCTGACCCATTTCCCTTTACTGTATGCTATGGCAAAAGGAAGCAAAAAGTGACTGACACCTGAACACATCAATGGATGAAGGGGGCTTACTAATATCCTCTACATATATGGAAATGCGTAAGTATTTTTATTTTGCTTTTTTTTAAAAAAGAATTAGGCCTTTGAGATACAACTCATCAACTTCACAGCACACCAATATAACCCAGCATGCAGACACAACAAAATGAAGGAATGAATGAAGTGATTTTATAAAGTGCGCATTACCCGAAGGTGTCTTAGCGCTAAGCGGATCAAGGACTGAGGCCATGGCAACAAGCCAAGTTAGGTCTGAGTAACTTTATTGTTACCAGAGGGATAGAGCCAGATCTTTAGCTGCTTTCTGAATAGCTGCAAGATAGATTGAGACCAGAGGGCAAGAGGAAGGGAGTTCCATTACTTCCCCCCCTGGAAGGTCAGCATTCTTCCGCCCCAGTTTGCTCGTTTTATTCTGGGGATCAGGACCATGTGTGCCAAGCTAGATCTTAGTGTTCGACTGGGCGCATACCAGGTGAACCTTCCTGAAAATAGAGCGGATCGGTACAGTGAAGAGCCTTATGTATTAAACACAGAGCCTTAAATGAGATTCTCTTCTCCAGCGGTAGCCAATGAAGGCTGTGTAGCAGGTGAGACAAAACAATAGTACGCCAACACAAAACAACATAGCTGCATAAATTTGCAATTATGTTGTTTTAGATTGTATTATGATTTGTGTTCTGGCAAGTTATTGTTCTGCACTATTGTTGCACTTTTGTCTTTTATTGTGTTGTGCTGCTTTGTGGCCTATTGTTGTGTTGATTTAAAGGAGTGTTATTGTGGTATTTTGTGTTTGCTTAGTTATTGGTCACTGTGTTTTGTTGTGTCATTATTCTGTCATTAAAGAGTTTTAATGTAGTATTCTGTAACATATAATTGTGTTACTTCTGTAATGCACTGCTGTGTCGCTTTTTATGTTGTGTTTTTAGGTTGTGCTGCTTTATAGTTGTGATTGTGCAGTGTTTTTTGTGATGCATTATTGATTTCTGTTGTTATGTTGTACTGTTGTTGTTTTGCTGAGTTCTTTATTGATTACTTTCTTGTGTTTTCTTCTGCCATGTTATTTTTTGGTGTTGTCCTTTGCTTTGTTTTGCGATTAATTTGTTTTCTGTAGAAAAGAGTGCTTTTGAGAAACACAGATTAGAAAAACAACAATGGCAATCATTAAGAGCACAGGTCAATGATTGTTATAAACAACTTGTGTTTACAACCAGAACTCAGTGGTAGAATTCCCTAAGACAATGTTGATCATGACAA
Organism: Lissotriton helveticus; assembly: GCF_964261635.1. Lineage (NCBI taxonomy): Eukaryota > Metazoa > Chordata > Amphibia > Caudata > Salamandridae > Lissotriton > Lissotriton helveticus. The sequence goes on from NC_136063.1 coordinate 1,308,100,899, forward strand.
AAAAGCTATACATTTTCAAAACTTTGATATCATTTTTTTTTTATTATTTTGCTTTTCGGAAACATAAGCTCCCCATGGGATGCAATCTGGTGGCTCGCAGAACTCAGACCCAAGGGTCGCCTGGTGATCTTCAGAATTTGGATCTAATGCTACCTCCACTGACCATGCTAGGAATCTAGGCATCAATCTGGACAAGAAGCTAATCATGATGATTCAGGTCAACTCCGTCTCCTCCTCTTGCTTCTTCATTCTCCTCATGCTTCATAAGATATTCAAATGGTTACCCCAAAGTTCAAGACCTATCATCATCCAGGCCACCATCTCCAGCTGACTAGACTATGGCAACAGTCTCTATGCAGTTGATCCAGCGCCCCTATAGAAAATATGCCATAAGCAATGCTACCCAACTCTACAATACTTACCATTATTAATAAATCATTCACAAGGCCCATAAACTAACATGACATATTTTGAGCACCTGAATCATGTGACCTAATTAATAAAACCTTTTCACAAATTATTTACACAATCTATATACAACTGCAGTATAACGTTCTCACCATGGTTATATAAATTTTGCACTTAATTAAGCCACATAGGTGAAGGAATCTGCTAATGGTAACCTAAACTCATAAATAACAAGGCCAGCTTGTAGTTTAAGAATCTTATTTATTAACCATTATTCAAAGAAAGTGCGTTTTATAGAATCTTTTATTTAAGCATTATCTTTAGAGGATTAGCAAAAGTATTGACAGTCAGAAGCAAAATCGGTTAGCATATTTCAAGAATGAATAAACAGTTTTCTATTACCTAAACCCTAACATCCCTGTCTAAAACTCACTTCACCTAAAGAATAAAGTTAAAGTCATTTTAGGCCTAATAGTCCTTACGTGGTCCAAGAGAAATCCGACAGCACGTCTCGGTCTCAGGAGAAGATGAGCAGCAAGCGCGCCCTCCCTCCCAAAAGATCAGTTTTTATACCTTTCTAACTAGTCTAAAGTGTCATAATCGAATATTTTTTCCAAAAGCTGAAGTCTCAATTGGCCAAGCCACATCGGCCCACTATTAGGTCATTGTCCTCTGACCAAGTCCGGGGCTTCATCACAGCCACAGCCCTTATTGGAGCGCCGAGACACCTCCGGGTAGTTGCGCGCTATAAAAATTGCAAAAAACATAAACATAAAAACATAAAACATTGTTCATAGTTTTACCATCCTCTTGACTTCCTCAAAAAGTTAAATTTCTCGAGGAGGAACTCTCGTCCCTTAATCTTGGCAGGTTCCGCCGCATCCTGCCCTTGACAAGGACAGCAAGAACACATCTCAACTCGACCAAGTCTGATATCGTTTAGACATTGACTGTTCAGCGGAAAGATGACTTTTTCCATTATCACGACTGCGCATGACTGAATCTTTTCTCTAGTCAAGTTTTCTCAGACTGCAAAACCCGCCATGCATTTTTGTCAGGCCCATTCGTAAAACTAATACATAAACAAACACAAAACATTGATTAATGTGAGAAATAAAGTTTGTTCTGTTTCCCACCCACCTCTGCTAATAATTATCCATTAATCTATGTTACCTAGCAAAGCAAATGAAGCAACAAACAGATTCATGCAACATTTAAAACAGAAAAACGAAACATAAGCACACAGAAATAAGCACATGCCATTAATAAAACAGCCGCTTTTAGTACTGACAGAAACGATAAACAAAATTAGTTTATTTATTACACACACACATGCATTTTGCAACATCATGCACAAATATGAGCACATATATTAGTAACCCACGTGTAGTGAACTGCAATTTTAAACTATGTTGGTTAATATTTTCACTGCACACATTATTAATAATGTTATCAATTATGGGAGATTAACTTTGCGAGCGGAAACAAATTTATTTCCAAATCTCGCTCCATCAACTCCCTCATCTGGTGATTTCAAAATCACCACACCACACCCAAAAATGTAGCAAATTTTTATATAGATGAAAATGATTTGTTTACACTGTGTTAGTATTTCTAAAGACTTTTCTCTGCTGTTTCTCTGCAACTTTCATATTGAGTTTTACGAAACTCCTCTAGTTCAATCTCCCTTTCCTGTTCCTTTCTTATTTTCCCTCAGATATTTCTTTCTCTTGTGTACCATACAACTAATCTTCAACAAAAGTATTACAAAAATTATCACAAACAAAGGTGTCAGAATTTTGCCAAGAACTGAACTACCAATCTCTTGAAACCACGTTTTGATTGCCTGAAATCTTTTGGACAAACGTTCTGAAAAATCATCCCTTTCTAAAGGAACAATTTCTGACTGAAGTTCAGTAATGTTTTTAATATACATCTCAATGTTTCTACTCTCATCTAGAATGTAGGTGCAACAGTGTTGAACATGTAAAATACCACAAACTCCTCCCTCTTTTGCTAAGAGAATATCTAACGCAAGACGGTTCTGCATTACCATGGACCGTATCGCAATAACCTCAGTATCCACCAGTTGGAAACCACTGGCTGTGTCAGTTGACAATCTGTCAACAATTGTGGACAATTTTCTGATTCATCCTGCATTCAGTGTTATATCTACTAAAGGTATCACTGCTTCAAAAATGTCCCCCATAATTTCTGAGAAACGTTCTCTTTTGTACCTATTTACATGATTGCTAATTTCGAATGAGCCTTCTGCATTTCTGTCAACATGAAATATTTTTGGAAAAACAAGACCAACAAAACACGTCCCATACCAGTGATCTGGGAGGTTATAGTAGGCTTTATCTCCACAAACGAAATAGATACCAGGAAAAATTGGATCTTTGCCACCCTTGAATCCCCAACCCCCCATGATTTGATAAGTGTCCTCACAATTGCTAGCTCCTACGAAATAATTGTCAAACAAAGTATTATCTCTCCTAATGCAAAGCTTGCCACTAATTGGTTTGTCTATATGAATTGCAACATTATCAAAAGATTTGCCATTAAACTTCTCATCTTCTTTCTGCCAAAAATTGGATTTTGTCTGCTTAATCATCTCATTTCTTTTATAGATTGCCCTTCTTTCCTCAACAAGGTTCAGAAAAGATTTCTCCTCAGTTCTCAGTTTACATGTCAAATTATTTCTAAAAGCGTACTCATACGTGAGTTCATTAGTTACTATAAAGAATTCCCTCATCTGTTTAGCTTGCTTGTGTTTATTTAAGCTTTTCTCAATCTTCAAATTTGCAAAAATTTCGTCGTAATTAGAGTAAAAGTACTCTAAACGACCAGTTTGATCAAATAAACTAGCTATTACACTACAGGTTATACCATAAGTAAGAGGAAGCATACTGTACGTCACTCCCTCAGAAACTGAAGCAGGCAATTTCACACAAATGTAGCAGTCTTTGACTTCCATAACCTTTACATACTCAGCTAGAAGTCTTGAAAAAGTATTGCTAGAAAAATCACCAACAGACCTATCTTGATGAGTCTCTGGTCTATGATCAATAACCTTGTTAGTTTTATCTTGTGCACTATGTTTGTCTTGTGTAACTGAAGCTTTGCTTGTCATATTGACCTTGTACATCTCCTTATCGATCCCGAAAGGAAAGATGACAGCTAAAGCTAACCAGAGCAGAATTATCAAAAGCACACAAATCAGAGACATCTTACAGCATCTTTTTAGGATGGAGCATCTTGAGCTGTTATTTACAAAAACATAAGGCATTTTCACTAAGCTTATAAAAAGAAAACAAAAATGTAAAAATAAAATCTAAGACCCCCCTTTTTCCCAAACTTTTTTTTTAATCCTTTAACCCTCTAACAGCTTTTCTTCGACCTTGCGTCACAATTTGTTTTCCAGCTAACACAATTTCTTCGACCTTGTGTCACCTAACACAATTTCTTCAGCCTTATGCCAAAAACAAAAACCCTAAATTTTAACAAAAAAAAAATGCCTCAATCATTGTCACTATTTTCTTCAACCTCTTCTTGACTGCTACTGTTTATCTCCACTACAGGTGGAATTATTATATAAGTCCACTTAGGGGACTTATACTTCTGGTTTGGCTTAAGAGCTCTTTTTGTTTTTCTGCTAATAACTTCTATTTTCTTCCCTGCCTCGCTTTTGTTTTCAGGATCTTTTTGACTAGAGATTTCGTTGACCTATTCTTTTGATTTCTTTACTAATTTGAATTTCAGACCTTCGTTTTCACTTGGCCAATTATCACCTTTTCTTGGCAATTTCTTCTTTGGCTCAGTCACATTACATTCCGTTCTCCACGTTCTTTTTCTGAATTTTCTTATCTGTGATTCTTCATCACTGTCATCAGATTCACTATCAGATATTCTGATTCTTGACTCGGGTACTTCTTTACTCAGCCATTTCACTCCGTTAGGAACATAATCCTTGTAACTGCTACTTGGCAATTCGTCTTCTTCTTCTTCAATTACCTTCAACTTCCCAGTCTCAGACTTCTCGTTCCTGCTTTCAGAGCTTCTTTCCTGATTTTCAATACTCTCCTGGTATTGAATCCCAACTTGATCAGATTTGTTTTCTGCTTCTCTTTCTAGCAGATCTCTATCATTTTCAGAGTCAACAACTATGATATCCAAATCTTTTTCACTCAATATTTCATCCACAGTTGAATTTACCAGACGTCGACCTGCCTGTCGATCTTCAGGATCTGGATTTCTTTCAGGTTCTTCTTCTGAATCTGAATCAGCTGTGGTGTCACTTTCTTCATCAGAGTTTTCAGGTGTAGGCACACGAATAGTATGGCTTGGATGGATCCACCTCTTCACACCCCTGCAATTTACCGCATTTGTTGTAACAAGAATGACTTGTCTCGGTTTCTGCCACCTAGGTACCAAACAATTTCTTCTTTGATGAATTTTTGTTCTTACCCAGTCACCAGGTGCCAGATCATGTGCTTGTTCTTTATCTCTTGACTGCACTTCAGTTCCCACCTGATTGGATATAGAAGTCACGACGTCAGACAGATTTCTGCAATACTACAGAATGACGCTATCATTAATAGCCATCAATTTTCCCACTGGTATGAATGCCTGTCTCATGACCCTGCCCATAGGAATATCATGTGGGCTTAAACCTGTCTTTTTATCAGGTGTACTCCTTAAAGTCATCAAAACAAGTGGAAGACCATCTGTCCACTTTATGCCTGTAGCTAGACACATTTTTGCAATCCTATTCTTGATTGTTCCATTTATTTGCTCAACAACTCCAGATGCCTCTGGTCTGTATGCACAATGCAACTTCTGCTCTATGTGCAATGCCTCACAAATCGGTTGTAACAGTCTGTTTTTAAAATGTCTTCCACGATCACTCTCCACAGTCACGGGAAAACCGTACCTAGGTACAATCTCCCTCAAAAGTAATTTTGCAACAGTAATTGCATCATTGTGACGTGTGGGAAATGCTTCAACCCATCTTGAAAACAAACAGACAAACACCAGAACATAACGCAATTTGTTATGCTGCGGCATTTCAATGAAATCCATCTGTAATCTGGTGAATGGACCACCCTCCCGTCCTATGGTTCCCATTCCCACAACTGTTTTCCGAATTGGGTTCATTTGCTGGCAAGTCAAACACCTTTGACAAAGAGACTCCGCAATTGTTCTGAACTTTGTATTGAACCAAGTCTCTCTAAATAGCCTAATCATAGAATCTCTTCCAATGTGTCCTAGACCATGATACATTCTGGCCATGTCAGCAATCATGCAGTTTGGTAAGACTACTCTGCCATCTTTGTATGTCCAAATTCCATCCTCATCTCGCTGTCTACATTCTGCTCTCAACCATGTGTTTTTCTCTTCATCATCAGCTTCGTCCTGTAAATCTCTGACTTCCTGCCATGTTTCAACTACTGATGTTAACATTAGTGAATTCAAAGCATGTTCGTCATTCTTTTCCCGATTAATTGCAAAATTGTTTCTTGCGCAGTACTTCGCAATTTCGTCTGCATAGGCATTTCCTTTGGTAATGAAATCATTTCCCTTTGTATGTGCTGCACATTTCACAACAGCAATATTTTCTGGTAACTGAATGCCATCAATTAATCTTTTTATTAATTTTGCATTTCTGATAGGAGAACCTGCAGATGTTAAATAACCTCTCTGACACCAGAGCTGTCCATAATCATGTACAACCCCGTACCCATACTGGCTATCTGTTATTATGGTAATTCCCAAATGTATTGCTCTCTCACATGCACGAATTAAAGCAATCAATTCCACTACTTGAGCTGAACGAATTCCGTCAAGACATGATGCTTCCACAACATCAGCAACTGTACAGACAGAGTAAGCTGCTCTCAAAAAGCCTTCCTCTGTTCTCAAACAAGAACCATCAACAAAGTAAACATAGTCCGATTCAGGCAGAGGAACATCTTTAATGTCCTGCCTTGGCTTGGTGCAATATTCCAAAACATCTAAGCACTCATGATCAACATCATTTTCATTTCTGATTTCTGTTACAATACCATCAGGCAATAATGTGGAAGGATTTAAGTTCACACATCTTGCTATCGAGACATTATCTGATCCCAGAATAATGTTCTCGTACTTCGTTAGTCTGTTACTGGTCAAGTGCTGCGTTTTACTCCTGGTGAGAAGAAGTTCAACTGAAAGGGGAACATAGACTTTTACAGGAAACCCCATTATAATTCCTTCACTTTGCTCAAGACTCACACTAGTTGCAGCTACTGCTTTTAAGCAGCCTGGTAATGCTTTTGCAACTGGATCAAGCACTGCTGAAAAGTATGCAATTGGTTTTCTCAATTTTCCATGTCTTTGTATTAACACAGACAATGCACACCCTTCTCTCTCACTGCAGTACAGCTCAAAATCTTTTTCGTTGTCTGGCATGCCCAAAGCTGGAGCTTCACATAAACTTCTTTTTAATTTTTCAAAAGCTTCCATCTCAGATTCTGTAAGAACAATTGGGTCTTTTACATCTGACTTTGTTAGTCTCTGTAGTGGTTTTGCAATTACCGAAAATCCACTAATCCATTGACGACAATAACCAACCATTCCCAAAAACATTCTGACCTGTCTCTGAGTTTTTGGAGGTTGCATTCCCTGTATCATTTTAATCCTCTCAATTGTCACTTGCCTGATTCCCTTAGCAATTCTGTGACCAAGATATTTTACTTCTTGTTTGCAAAACTGTAATTTTGCAGGTGCCACTTTATGTCCCTCATCTGCCAAATGATTCAAAAGAGTAATTGTATCTGTAACACAGTTATCCCTCGTTTTTGCTGCAACAAGTAAGTCGTCAATGTACTGGACCAATGTTAACCTTCCAGGTAAATCTAGATTCTCCAATGATTTCTTTAACAATTCATTAAAGATAGAAGGACTCTCTGTATACCCCTGAGGAATACGACACCATGCTAGTGTGCGACCTTGGAATCTGAACGCAAAGATTTCCTGGCTCTCTGGATGCAATGGAACAGTAAAGAACGCATTGCAAAGGTCAATGACAGTATACCATTCTGCATCATGCGGAATTTGGTAAAGAATCACTGCTGGGTTTGGAACAACTGGGCAACATGGTACAACTATCTGGTTAACTTTCCTTAGGTCTTGAACAATCCTGTACGTTCCATTTGGCTTTTTGATCCCCATGATCGGTGAATTACAAGGGCTACTTTCAATCTCTTTTAAAACACCTTGCTTTATGAATTTTTCAATTACAGGAATAACACCTTCAATTGTTTCTGCCTTCATTTTGTACTGAGGAATATTAGGAAAATCTATTCCCTGCTTTACTGTAATTTTGACTGGATCAACATGTTTCATCAGACCCATTTCACTTCCAGTTAAATCCCGTATTTCATTTTTGACTGTCTTTTTCAACTCTTCAGGCAAATTTTCTTTATCAAATACAGGAAATAATTTTGTTTTCTCTGCTTCAACCATTAACATTGTCAATTTATAAAGCCCATCCTCCTCAAATGTCTGCAACTCAATACCTTCCGGTGAGCAATCAATCTTGCAGTTCATTTTACAGAGGATGTCTCTCCCTAACAGGTTCACAGGACTGCTGTCACAAACTACAAATCTGTGTTTATCTTTAAATTTGACAATTTCAATATCAACAGGCTCAGTTAGACTTGTTTTAATCTGCTGATTTGCTACACCAACTACTTGGATGGAATCCCCAGAGAGAGGGAGGTTTTCTATTTCCACTGACCTAACAGTAGAACGGGTAGCACCAGTGTCCACAAGAAAAGTGATATCTACATCATTCACTTTGCCATTAATAAATGGACCAGACTGGTCAACCTCAAGAGTGGCTCCAATCACACACTCTTCCCCCTCTCTCGGGCACCATCACAAATAGTCCTCCGAATCACTTCCTTGATTTTCTGTCATCAAACATTGTCCAGACAAATTTGGCACATTTGCTCTTTGTGTTCTTATTACCTGATCAGCTCCGCTGAATCCTGACTCCAAATTATATCTTTGAACACCTCTATTGTTTGGAAGAGGAGGCTGTGGAATTTGACTCTGCTGATTCGCTAACTGTCGCTGTAGTAGCTGTTGCTGCAGATTTACATCATTCTGCATCTGTGGATTTAATGATGCATTTTTGAAATTTCTGGGCGGATTTTTACACTCGCGCTTCCAGTGTCCAATTTCCCCACAGTTAAAACTGGGCAATTTTTGTTTCATCTCCTCTATGTTAATATTAAATTTCGGTTTATTATAATTTCCCTTAAATTTTCCTTGACCCTGATTCTGGTTAAAATTTACATTTTTATTCTCCAGACTTGCGATCTGTTGTTCTGCAACTTTCACCTGTGCCCACATTGCTTTCTCTTTTAATCTCTTTTGTTTAGCCTCTATCTCATCACTGCAGTATTTTGCCTTTCTGAGTATATCATCCACTGAGAGTGCTTGCCATCCGACAATTCCATTTCTGATCATCTCACCAATTTCGGGTCTCAAACCATAAACAAATCTGTAAATGAAGTGGCTCATGTCCTTTTCACTTAATTTCTCATAGCCACTGTACTGCTTGAAAACTAGCAGTAATCTTTCATAAAATGAGTGAACTGACTCTTTTGGTTCCTGATTTGTTCTGTCTATTTTTACCCAATCTACTTCTTTTGGGGCAATTTTTCCTTTCAACCAGTAAATTACTTTGTCATACAGTTCCATTACATCCGATGATGGAGCCCCTGTCTCTTTATCTAGAGGTGGTTCAATTTTAGGCCAACTCACAGAAATTTTACATTCTGTCCAGAGATCTGATGGGACAACTATGTCAAAGAATCCATCAAGATCAACCCACAGAACTTTTGATACCTTAATGAATCTGTCCACCTGTCGATACCATTCCACAGGCTTTTCTCTTAGCCGAGGAAAATCATTTGTGAACAACAGAATGTCCTGTCTAGACCAGGGAACATGAACATAACCACCACCTGCTATTTCTCTCATTGGGTACTGATTAGACAATCTTTCTCTCCTCTCTTCCTCCTTCTTTTTGGTCCACTTTACCGTCCATTTACTCAGATCGCCCAATTTTTTGATGTACACAATCAAATCTTTTATATGCATGATTCTTCCCATTGCATTGAAACTTCCAATATCCTTTTCAGTAAAATCTAATCTATAGTGCTTCGTAAAAAATTTCTGTTTGCTCAGATCAATATCTAATTCTGCAGCCAATTCTTCTATTTGATCATATTTATTTTTTGTTTTCCATTGAATGCTCCTGCATATGAACAACAGTTCATCATCCTGATAATGCTTCAAACTGTCAGGACCAATAGTGCCAATTATTAATTCCTCTAAATCTGCTTTAAGTTTTGGAACATCAAGTTTCGAAATAGAATCTGTTTTTTCAAAACTCTTTTCTGGAGATTCAGTATCTGACTCAGCACCCATTGGCGTTCTACATAATGAACCTGGATTAAAAGTTAAATCAGGCATCATTGTTTTCTCTCGATGTATTTCAGTTAATTCTGAGTAAAATTTTTCAGCCACTTTCTGGATTTCTGCATTTAATGGAACTGTCAGACCCGGTTGCCTAATTTCTCTTTGATCAAAAACAGGCTGAAGAGGTCCAATTGTTACTGGAACTGTCACTTCTCCCATGCCTTTAGTTAACTGCCGAATTAATTCTTCTTTTGATCGTAAATATTCTGAAGGATTTACATCTTCCTCATTTCTATCAGCTCCCATTGAATTTCTAGGAACCTCTCTTCTCATGGGAGTTTCAGGAAAATTTCTGCTTTCATCATAACTGCTAGAATTTGTTCTTGTTTCTAACCTTTCAGGAGTTCCAAAAGATTCAGAATTATTCGGGTACAATCTGGGTGAACCCTCATTTAATGGAGGTGCACTTGGTGTGGTTCCTGTAGAAACCATCGGAGTAGACCATGAACAAGCTGGCTTTAAAGGCGTCTGTTTTTTATTAGTCATAAAAATGTCTTCTAAAACTGGGTCTTCAGATTCACTTTCTACAACAATATTATTTTTCTTTTCAGTTTTCTTTTGACCTGGTATTTCTGTAATCATTTCCATCACTGTATAGAGACCATCACACATATCTGCCTGTCTCCACCGACGCATTCTATCCTCATGAGTTTCATGTTTAAAATTTGATGATTTTGGAGGTCTCATCATACCACTCGCTTCCCGCTGAAGTTGAAACATCTCATCCTCCCATTCAACTAAAGCCTCAAACTGTGTTGGTCTAGGCTTCGGCACGAGAGCTGCAATTTTCTCTCTTAAATTCTTCAAAATTCTCATATTAAATGAACCATCTTCCGGCCAAGCCAGAACACCATTGTCTTTAGTGTACTGTATCCAAGCATCAAACCAAAGGCAAGTATGATAACCATATTCACCTTCCATATAGGCTGCAGGTGTTCTATACTTGTGAAGTAATTTTCCACCTCGCGCTTCAATTTTCTTATCAGGTGAAATAAAAAAATTTAATTTCTGAAGCAATGTAAGCTTTTTCTCCTCTTTTTTATAATAACTCATGTTTTAATCAAATCTATTCGTTTTAAAATGATCGTAAATGTTTCCTGGGTGTTCCGCGAAACCAGCCAATCCATGCGCGAAACACACCAACAAGCCAATCAGGTTGAGCTACGTCACCACCTTGCTCAACCAATAGAATTACTGCTTTCCCAAAGAACCAATCAGCTAACAGCTCGTCAGAGTCACGTGAACCAATCAGTGCGCTAGCTGTGACGTATGTTAGCCAATCACAGCGCGAACCCTGTGACGTACACAGCCGCTGCAGCTCCTCGCCTCTCACTCCCAGCGCTCACCCCTCCTTCACAAAAACTTTTCACAGCGCCATTTTAAAGAACATTTTCTAAATGGATTTCAGTTAATAACAACAAAAAAACAAACCATTTGTCCGTTTCACTAAATAAAGTGACAGTTTATACAACCATTCAAGTATTCTTTTGCGTGGAATAGACGACGCTATTCTCACAGAATATGCATTTGTTGATAAAGTAAGACTACTCTACCCCTCTAACAGGTAATATTCAAACCCGTTTCCCTCTGAATGCACATAAAGTAGCAATTCAAAGTTCGACTCGAACGAAATTACAAAATCATTTACACACTTTCAAACGGAAAGTTTCCCTAACCATACATGAAATCCTGGCAGGACTTTAACCAGCCATAGAAATCCACAATCGCCAGTATAATAGACCACGCTACCTTACCCTTCACACAAGCTCGGGTTAATTCTACTACTCTTTTCACAGTGAGTTTTAAAACAGGCTCTTTGTCCCTATGCTCAAAGCTACGATTTCATAGTCAATCCTCACTATACATTTTACCTAACATACCTAAAATCCCTAAACTTGTGTTGTACGTCCACAACACTAGTGATAAGCATACCACTATTTTGAAACAGAACAAATGCACTGTGCAACTTCACTTTGTCACACTACTCATATGCCGGCTCAACTAGGAATCTCCACGCTGCAGGGAAAAACCTTTCGACTACATATAACAACTGAACAAAACTCAACATATGTTAATCATCAATCCTATGTAATTACCATGTAGCACGTCGGTTACCATAGCAACCATAACTCTGCTACCAGGAAATTGATCCAGCGCCCCTATAGAAAATATGCCATAAGCAATGCTACCCAACTCTACAATACTTACCATTAATAATAAATCATTCACAAGGCCCATAAACTAACATGACATATTTTGAGCACCTGAATCATGTGACCTAATTAATAAAACCTATTCACAAATTATATACACAATCTATATACAACTGCAGTATAACGTTCTCACCATGGTTATATACATTTTGCACTTAATTAAGCCACATAGGCGAAGGAATCTGCTAATGGTAACCTAAACTCATAAATAACAAGGCCAGCTTGTAGTTTAAGAATCTTATTTATTAACCATTATTCAAAGAAAGTGCGTTTTATAGAATCTTTTATTTAAGCATTATCTTTAGAGGATTAGCAAAAGTATTGACAGTCAGAAGCAAAATCAGTTCGCATATTTCAAGAATGAATAAACAGTTTTCTATTACCTAAACCATAACATCCCTGTCTAAAACTCACTTCACCTAAAGAATAAAGTTAAAGTCATTTTAGGCCTAATAGTCCTTACGTGGTCCAAGAGAAATCCGACAGCACGTCTCGATCTCAGGAGAAGATGAGCAGCAAGCGCGCCCTCCCTCCCAAAAGATCAGTTTTTATACCTTTCTAACTAGTCTAAAGTATCATAATCGAATATTTTTTCCAAAAGCTGAAGTCTCAATTGGCCAAGCCACATCGGCCCACTATTAGGTCATTGTCCTCTGACCAAGTCCGGGGCTTCATCACAGCCCTTATTGTTCATAGTTTTACCATCCTCTTGACTTCCTCAAAAAGTTACATTTCTCGAGGAGGAACTCTCGTCCCTTAATCTTGGCAGGTTCCTCCGCATCCTGTCCTTGACAAGGACAGCAAGAACACATCTCAACTCGACCAAGTCTGATATCGTTTAGACATTGACAGTTCAGCAGAAGGATGACTTTTTCCATTATCACGACTGCGCATGACTGAATCTTTTCTCTGGTCAAGTTTTCTCAGACTGCAAAACCCGCCATCCATTTTTGTCAGGCCCATTCCTAAAACTAATGCATAAACAAACACAAAACATTGATTAATGTGAGAAATAAAATTCGTTCTGTTTCCCACCCACCTCTGCTAATAATTATCCATTAATCTATGTTACCTAGCAAAGCAAATGAAGCAACAAACAGATTCATGCAACATTTAAAACAGAAAAACGAAACATAAGCACACAGAAATAAGCACATGCCATTAATAAAACAGCCGCTTTTAGTACTGACAGAAACGATAAACAAAATTAGTTTATTTATTACACACACACATGCATTTTGCAACATCATGCACAAATATGAGCACATATATTAGTAACCCACGTGTAGTGAACTGCAATTTTAAACTATGTTGGTTAATATTTTCACTGCACACATTATTAATAATGTTATCAATTATGGGAGATTAACTTTGCGAGCGGAAACAAATTTATTTCCAAATCTCGCTCCATCACAGTGATACCAGTTCACCTCCTCCTACTCCGACTACAGACCACACAGAAGCCTGCAGCCAGACTTGTCCTGGACCTCCCTAGACTAACCTACATTGGCACTTACCTCAGGGAACTCCACTGACTAACTGTACACAAAATGTCAGTTCAAGCCTCTGACCCATGCATACAAGGCCCTACACAACTGCGGACCCACCTACTCGAACCACCACCTGAGCTTCCATCAGCCCACCAGACACAGATGCAGAGGTCACTCCTTCTCCTACCTAGCAATGAAGACATGGAACAAGCTACCCTTTCATCTACAGATCTCCCCAACTCTTTCAGAGTTCCAAAAGTCCCTGAAGACCAGACTATTTGGCTAATCACCTGGACCCTACCAGCAACTGGATACCCTCAGGGGTGAGAAGAAGCGCTCTACACTACTGATTGATTGAATGATTGATGCCATTTTTTGCTATTTACTATTCCTATAGCAGTCCTCCATTAATTATGTTCTCATGTTGTGAGTTATCGATAAAATTCAATATGGCTGCCAATTACAATCAAGTTTCGGTCAAGACTCTTTTCTAGGTTTTGCCTACAGCAAGCATTCACTGTCTGCAAAACCATTGTTTCTTTACAAAAAATAACATCTTCAAAAGAGCTTAGAGCCCAACCGTTACTTATCTCTACTTACCATTGGTTGGCTCCCGTGTCCCTTGTGCTTCTTTACTTACGATTGGTCAGAACCTCCTCCTCACAGCTGCATCCTCCTGGGGCTTTTCTGTTTGTCCATGGCCTGGAGCATGGGCCAAGTTCAGCTTCCTGTGGCCAGTATCCTTCCACAGGCTGCAGGCTCCTATATGTACTTTTTTGTCACTTTTCAACATCAACTCTTATTCAGTGCTTTTCCAAAAGTAACTCTCCTTCATCCCACCCATGTTACCCCACTAACGCTGCTCTCCATTGTTTTTCACACCCTCACATACTCCTCCTGCTCTCTGATGTGTTGTTTCTCCCTCTGAACACACCCCACTGTTTCTTTTACATGTTGCACGGCAGTGTGAGCTGCTGTGCAATGTGGCATAATGGAAAAAAAGTGCTATGACGCAATCAACACTGGCCACGTCCTGCACTTTGAAACAAACTTTAAACCATTTTGCACAGCAGCTCGCACTGCCAGCTACATGTAAAAAACATTGACAAAGCCAATAGATTTCACATAGGCAAAACCTATTGCATATGCTAATGCTTGTTTCCTGTCTGTCCCCAGATTCGAAGGCTTTTTATGTACCAGTTTTATAAACCTGTAGAACAACCCTGTTTGCAAAAGAAATAACTTTGGATGCACAAGCAGACTCACAGCATCATCCTTTAAAGGATCGCTATTGTAAGTCATGCCTATTCTCCCTTTGGGAACGTGAGGACATCATGCAGCATTTCTTTTCAGTATGTCCTCCCCACCCTCTTTTTTTACATACAAAATCTATGACTTGTTTACCATCAACCTTCAGATTTAGAATTCTAACTTTTCAGAAATGATATTCAACCTGTTTGTACTTTGAATATAATGCTTGGACTCCGTTCAGATTCTTCCCATTTAAACATATATGTACTTAGTGAGTAGATTTATTTTATTTATCTATTTATTTGAGAGTTTTATATAGCGCTAGCTAGACCCAAAGTTATCAGAGCACTTTACAACAATAAATGTTAACATCAAAAATAACAAGTCCATACAGAGCATCTGAGTCAGAGCACTTTACAACAGTAAAAGTTCACAACATAGATAACAAGTATAGTAGACATTTATTTATTTATTCAAGAGTTTTATACACCGCTAACTAGACCCGAAGGTATCAGAGGGCTTTACATCAGTAAATGTTCACATCAAAGATAACAAGTCTATAAATAGGATCTGAGTCAGAGCTAGATGATTATTACTTATCCTCACAGTGTGAACACTGCACTTCTATTCCTCCTGTGGTACACATGCAGTGAATAATTTGTGAAAGAAAGAGTGCCAGTACAAGAAGTTCTGCTTAGAAGCTGGCGACGGGTGCAATTAAATGTCATTGTGTCGAATAATAAGGCCGGTAGTCTTTAGTCCACTACCAGACACTTCATGTTTCTTTTTTCTCGCAGGTTCCTGCTTTCTGTTTGTGACGGTTTTGCCACCTTCTTCTTCCTCTGTCTTTTCGATATGAGTGTTTTTCCCTCTCTTGTACTTGATAAATACCTGATACGGAAAAAATAAGTGCCGGTGCCCCCGACTGGTAACCACTGTCTCAAATTAAGCACTGTAAACATGTATCATTCAAATTAGCAGTGGATTCCAACCAACCAGCAGCAATGGTTGTTTTGGCGTGTTGTTCTATATGAATTAACAAGGGGTCAACGATCTACACCTTATGCAATCCACTTCTGAAGATGGTCTCAATTATTCAGCAAACGAGAGCCCAAAACGTCAGCGACATATCTACTTCGTGTCAAAATCAAAGCATCCTCTTATCTTCATCGATAATCAGGAAACTTTATTCAATGGACCATTAAGACAGGAGTAGATCACTGTACACATGTTGAGCTTTTATGTAAATTATGCTGATGTCTTTGCCTTGCGACAAGTGTATGATGCTTGCTAGAAAATATAAACTTTTTTGTCATTTGCTTGTTATACAGATTGATCAAGCCATTTGTCGATTAAATAATTGGTCCACATACGTGCAAGCTTTTTTTCTTTTGTTCAATTGACATTTTCAAATGTGTAATTAAGTTACCACATTTGATTGAAATAATCCAGATGTAATGTATTGTGTCATTACCTGATAATGGGTATGTAGAAAACAGCAGTATCTGTACTACCACAAAGAGAGAGAATTAAAGTAGTTAGTACTTATATAGTTCCAAAATGTCATCCCAATTCAGTTTGAACATTTCCAGTAGATATGTTCTCAATTAGTGCGAATTTTGCCATATCAATGAGCTAGGGACTAGATAAAAAAACCTTAAACCATAAAGAAAGGAACTCGAATCATTGTACATTTTTTTTAATCCAACCAGTTTGGTCTGTGCTACTGCTGTAAACTGTAGAAGTTGTCCATATATGTATCAAAAATCGTAGAGGAAGAACTTCAGTATACGTTGCCTCCATATCTTAAGCTATATTACCTTGGTAGCGAACAGCTATTCTTTAAATTGCAGGACTTAACACTATTTGTCCCTCAGATTATTCCAAAAACAGTCACCAGCCCTGTAATGCATTGCTGAACTTTACGCCTCCATTTTTCAAAACATATCTAAACTCCTGGCGTCTTTGCCAACTGCTGTTACCACACATTTCAGAGTTATGAGTTTTATGTTTTTATCACACTTGCTACCTACTGGGAGTTATGAAACAAAACACCCCATTAAATTTCCGCAGGTCACACCTGCTAGAATTTAAAGGGAGAAAATGGGCAGAAACGACCAGGTCATGCAAATTTTGGTGCGAACAAGGAGAATCACTCTGTAGTCAACTCAATAGCCACACTACATCAGCTATAACTCGACACTCTACCATGCATTATGTTTTCATAAAAGACTTGATTTAAGGTGTCATAACTGTTCTTGTAAAGACTATTATTTTACCTGGTATAAGTGAGATACTATAAAACAGCAGTGAATGGAGAAGGCGCAAGTTAAAGTTAATGTAATTTGTGGCTCCCGAGTTGAATACACTGTGTATAGAGGTGTGCCAGTTTTAATAATTTGAAGGTGTTGCGTAAATGATAAATTAGAGAAATAGGTGTACGTTTAGAACTTTAGTTAAAGAATAAAACGTGGTGGGTAAATTACAGTAGCGGATGGCAGTGACCGGGGTTGTGGGGCAATAAACCATTAAAAAAACACTTACCTCCTCCTCGCAGCCGCCTCTGTCTCTCCTGCGTAATTGCTTATGAGTCCCAGAAACACAGAGGCTCCCGCTCAGATGGGGACAGGAGCCTGTGCATGCTACCCACCATGCTGTGTATTACAGCCTGGTGGGGAGAATGCAAAGTGCTGTAAATGTTCGACCTGCACACCTCTTTAACTGAATAATAATCTGCTAAGCAACTAGTTTCAACCAGTGTGGGAGCAACCCTGCTGGGGTTTTGCCCAAAAACCCTGTCTGAAAACCGCACTGTCGAGGCCTGGAATGTCCAGGTCTGCAAGGTGCTCACCCTAATGTCCCTATGGTTTCAAAAAATATATATATCACACTTGTTATAGTTTGATTTCAAGTTTATATAAAGTAAAGAAACTCAACATATACATAACAATTAATCAATCGAATTTGACAATGCAACATAATGTGCTCCATGAGAACCACTCATGTTTTAACATAATGTCCTGAAAATTTTGGAAAAACTGAACAAACCTATATGTGAATCGCCTAATTTTTGGATGTTATAAAAATTCACGAGTCCACATGGACAACGTATAGCATAAATCACCCCTGCGGTGTTGCAGTCCGAGTTATGTCTTAATCTGATCTGCTGACCAGTCTTGGGGTGTGCGTCTATTTGTGGACACACCCATTTTTGCACACACACGCTCGAAGAACATCAGAGAGATACTCAAGCACCAACGCAGTACATCTACATCCCATTACAAAGGCATGAGCAGATGCCACAACTATGGTCAATGTAGTAACGTGATAGTTGGGAATACTTTCGCACACCCCCAGACAGGTCAGCAGATCAGATTCCAATCCTGCACGTTTTTGGAAAATTGAGGGCTTTCTTTGCTCCGGAGCCAGGTTATGTACACTAGTATTCTAGAGCACACAAACTGGCGGTTTCTTTCTTTCTTTGATAACAATTTTTTTCACTCTTCACATCGTTTCCTTTTCACCTCAAAAATGTGCAAATTCTACATAGTTTTCTTATGTACTATTCGAGTAACATGTAAATCATTAGGCTTTCATTGTTTGTATTGTAGAGTCCTGCCACGGAATAATGAGAGAAATTTCACGAACACATGGAAATGCACCATAACCCCTGAAGAAGGGTTCATACAACCCGAAATGCATCGGGTTTTACGTGAATTTTTATGTTAAGCATTTTTGTAACATCCAAAAATTAGGCGATTCACATATAGGTTTGTTCAGTTTTTCCAAAATTTTCAGGACATTATGTTAAAACATGAGTGGTTCTCATGGTGCACATTATGTTGCATTGTCAAATTCGATTGATGAATTGAAATGTATATGTTGCGTTTCTTTACTTTATATAAACTTGAAATCAAACTATAACAAGTGTGATATATATATTTTTTGAAACCTTAGGGACTTTAGAGTGAGCACCTTGCAGACCTGGACATTCCAGGCCTTGACAGTGCGGAGAATGCAAAGTGTGCATGACTGTTTAGCCAGGCCAAGATGCCGGACAAATCGTCATGCGTAGATTGTGCATGAACCACTCCTCCCAGGTTCCTAGGTTATTATCATTTTATTTTAATTTTTTCCTGCTCTGAGAGCACTGGGGCGACACTCCTCCACCTTAGCGGAGGAGCCACCCCTGGTATATTATAAATTTAACATGGAACCATAACTTAAGAATTTCGAATGTTTGTGTTTTATGTTTGGTTTGTATAGAAAGAATAACGTTTTTCTAACTCAACCAAAGGTTTAACCTTTGAGTTTTTTCATTCAGTATATATATCCACACTATGCTGATGTCTAAAAAAGGCTTGAGAGGAGGGTGCCTCCCAATTTAAAGAAAAGCGGTTCTGAGGGATGGAGTCCCCAGGGCCTAAAAAGGGCTCAGGTTTTGGGAGCACACCCCTCCTTCCGCATTTAAAGGAGAGCGCCCGAGAGATGTGGTTCTCCTCATCATATTCTGCAGGGGGCCCTGATCATTTTGTGTTAAGCCACTGGGATAGTTTTCGATCCATTAGGTTTTATTTAGCAAAACATCAACATCACTTGATAGACATAGGAATGTTCACAACACAGCTCCAAGTTGCCCAGTTGACTCTTGTGTTTGCCACCTCAACAACATTTGTAGATACAGCTCTAAATTCATATCACCGCACAGCTACAATTCTAGTCAAACACTGATTCAATGCGTTTCTTTGGCTACAGCACTTTGCATTAGAATACCATAGCTCATAGATACATACAGCTTCATCCTCACTTGCCGCCTGCACTTTACAAATCGTACACCCTCAGGCACCGCACTTTGCACTTTAACGTTATGGTCCTGAGTTATCACCCTGGTATTACTATGGTTGGCCTGACTTCGAGAGACTGTTTTATATGTACCCGGGTATGCCATCTGCACTTTATAATTGTACACCTTCAGGCACTGTAATCTGCACTTTAACCTTATGGTCCTCAGTTATTACTCCCACCATGTCCTCTAGTTGCTCTTGTATTCTGCTTTTACGCATGATGACCTGTGTAATTCAGATGTTTCAAATGCCCAGCACGACCCCGAGCAGCTCATGCACAAGTTATCTGCACACACTTTAACGTTCCCAGCACTTTTTTTATGGATAAGCGCTACAACTTACACAGTCTCTTTTGTTGAAGGATTTTTAAAAAGATAACGTGCTTTCTTAAGTAAGCAATTTCGTAACTTGACAAATTTTATATAAATTGTATTTTGCTATCACAATATTAAGAATATGTACTCATAGAGGACACGTTATTTTTTAGGATTTTTATTGATTGCGCTCTTCCAGTATCACATTTGCGTTGTTATGTATCTTGTAATGATTTTAAGTAATTATGCAATAATCTTGTTTGTCACTTGTTTTTCGTTTTTTCTCCAAATTTGTTTTAACAACTGTATTGACATTTTATGATAACAGCATACATACTACTTTATTATCAAGAATATAGGCTGTTGTCCGTACCAGGGGGAACGTTTTGCATTTTTTCTAAATATATAATCATAACAATTTGTATAAACATTAACAGGATATCCAAGCATTTTCAACTATAATTAGGCCCTCGAGACCTCATTTCCCTGCTAACTCGCAAGTCTTTGAACAACAGTTCTGCCAAATGTCAACGTTACCCCCTTAACTCCCCCCACCCCACCCCCCTCGTATACCTTATAGAACTCTTTGAGACTCAGTCTGCTCCTTTCTTGAAATTGTATCCTGCATATATCATGGGCCTTCCACAGAGCTATTCTCTTTGGTCTCCAATCGGGGCCTGCAGAGCATTTATCATTGTTGACCATGCCAGCAAGTCCTCCTCCACTCTATCGTCCTTGCGGACTTGTTTCATTCTTACTCTCTCAGCCGTGGCCCACTCACACATTTCCTTGGCCCATCTATCACTCTTGGAGGAGGGGGGTGGAGGGCGGCCATCGTCACTCAATCACAATGTGCCTTTTTGCTATTATTAATCCCAGCATCATGAATCTCCTGCTGAGTTTTATATTTTTTGGTGCTGGGAGAAGACCCAGCATGACCATCTTCATCTCTTTGGGTATATCCCACCCAAAGCATTTCTAAGGCTCCGCAGTACCTGATCCCAGAACTCTACCACCCCCGGACATGACCACACAACATGCAAAAAATCTGCCTCTGACTGCTTGCATCTTGTGCACCTACAGGTTCGGTCTGTGTATATTTTACTTATGACTTTCGGGTGAGATAGGCTTGGTGTATAAAGTTGTATTGTATCAATTTTAGACGTGCATTCGAACACCCCTGTTTCACTGTTTCGTGCACTTTACTCCACTCTTTTTCCGTCAGTGGGGATTCCAGCATCACCTCCCATTTACGTTGTAAAGGGAGTGAGCTCCGAGGGAGATCCTCCCGGATCGCCTTGAATAGGTGTGTTATCAAATGTCTGCCCTGGGCCATATACAGCATCACTTGCAGCGTTTTGGTTACCGGAGGTTCTTCCGGGAACGCAGGCCATAGTTCTCTAGCTACTGGAGATTTTTGCATATTGGAGAAACTGTCCCTTACCTAGGTCAAAGGCCGTCACTGCATCCTCTCTATTAATGAACTAACTGTTCTGATATAAATCACCCAGAGTCAGGCATCCCCCGCTTTCCATTTCCAAACTGACATTGATTCCGCAATTTTAGCAAACGGTGGGACCACCCATAGAGGCGCATCCGGAGCATACGATGCGCGTCCCACCACCTTTCTATCTACGGTTTCCCATATCGCTGCTACGTGTCTAATAATGTATGGAGAATAACCTGGGACCCCCCCACCTTTCAGCAGTAATTCAGGTAGTGAACCTCCTCCATAGGACCCCGCGAGAAGCCTTTTTTCCAATTATCTTGTTCGGCTATCCAGTGTATCGCATATTGTAATTGTAACTGCCATATAATATTATTCAATATACGGTACCTCCATTCCCCCCATCGACCAGGGCCTCTGCAGTGTCGTATAACTAATCTGTTTTCGGCGGGAGCCCCATAGAAGATCTATGATCAACGTATCCAGTGTTCTAAAATACATGGACGGTATCTTATAGAATGAGTTCTGTAGTGTGTACAAGCACCGTGGGAGAATGACCATTTTAGTAATTGCCACTCTACCCATAAGGGACAGAGGCAGGTCCCTCCAGAAGCTTACGTAGGCCCGAATTCCTTCCACGACCCATCCCATATTAAGTTCCAGGAAGCTATCAGGTGTATTTGCTAATCTAATTCCCAGATATCTGGGTGCCGACATGGTCCATTGCAACCCCAAGTCGGGAAGGTCATCTGCCAGCTGTTCCGCCAACCTACCCATAGGTATCAGTTTAGATTTGGTTTGATTCGTGGGAGGCCCGAGGCCTCAGCAAATTCCATAAGGATTGTCAACAGCACAGGAACCAAACTTCTTGGTCGTTTGCAATATTTCAGAGTGTCATCGGGGTACATGGAGACCACGTGTTCTGTATCCCCCACTGTAATTTCCCCCTCTTTTAATCGGTACCAAAGTGCTACCGCCAGTGGCTCCGTTGCCATTGCAAATAGGAGAGGGGACAGCCTTGCCTGGTCCCTCTTTTCAAATGGAATGCCCTGGAGATTCTGCCCTCCATCTTAATCCTGACTCGGGGGGATGTATACAACAGTACAACCCATTGGAGAAAGCTCGTGCCCACCCCAATTTTTCGTAGGGTGGCCCAGACATTACCCAGGCCACCAAATCAAATGCCTGTTTGATATCCTATAAGGCTATTGCATAGTCTTCGGTTTTTAAACACGGGTCATGCCATACATGTGCTAGCCTTCGTAAGTTAAACAGGGTGCTGCGGCATGGAATAAATCCTGTCTGTTCTGGATGGATGATTCAAAGAAGACATGCGATGAAGCAGTCTATCTGCCAGAATGCCACTCAGAATCTTAACATCAATATTGAGCAGGGAGATTAATCTATAGGAATTCGGGACCTGAGGGTTCCTGTCCTGTTTCGGGATCATTATCACCAAAGCCTCTTGCAAAGAGCCTGGGAGCACTAGTCATTGTAGGGCTTCATTATATACCTCCAAAAACTGATCCATTAGTTGTGGAGCAAATTGTTGGTAGAATTCTGCAGGGAAACCATTGTTCCCAAGCGACTTTCCTAGCTTTAACCGTTTAATAGCACCCAGCACCTCCTCTTTACCCAATTGGGGCTCCTATACTTTCTATTGTCTCCTGATGCAATTGGGGCAATTCCACTGCATCCACAAATTCTGCTATAGTTTATCCTCCCAGCCCCTCCCACCACTGTACACCTTCTCTAAATGAGTCACAAATATTTCCAAGATCCCCGTCAACGATTGGACTACTCTTCCATCGGTGTCCTGCAGTTGCAATATCGGCTCCTTGGATGTTTCCTGCTTCCGTAGCCGAGCCAGCATGGATCCAGATTTATCACCCTCTCTATGGACTCTCTCTTTGTATATCTTATAATCATATTTTTATAATCATTCCATGCCTCTAGCAATTCAGTTTGCATCTCACACCACTCCCCCTTCTTCTGTGGGGACCCTGGTAGTTATGTCTCCAGCATGGTCAGCCTTCGCTCCTGTACCGCAATGTCCCTCTCCAATTGTTGCACACCCCATACGTTGTGTGTATGCAAACACCTCTAATGACCACTTTCATGGCATCCCACTCATGGGCTGTATGTGATTCTGTCCCCCAATTTTCCTCAAAGTATGTATTGATTGATACCGCCTTCGTAAAGGGGGGGTCCATGAATGCCTCCACCCAAAGCCAGCTAGGTAGGGATAGCAGCTCTGGGTCTATGGCCTTCAAAGCTGACCAAAACCGGTGAATGGTCTGATATATACCGGGTTTGGTATGTTATCACCTTAACCTCCTGAGCCAGGTCCGAGGTTAGAAGGCAATAGTCTAAACGACTGAATGTATTAGGTGCGGGTGTGGCATGAGAATACCCTTTGTCCCGGATATCGGTCCCTCCATAAATCTATCGGTTGCACTTCCCTCATTACATCAATCAGGGTGTCTGTCATGCGCGGTTTGGTGTGTAACCGAGGAGGCTCTCGATCCAGAGTTCTATTCAGCACACAATTAAGATCCCCCAACCGTATCTTTGATTCTACAAGATAGGGTGCAGCGGCTTTGACCACAGAGGAGAAGAAAATCGGGCAGTCAACATTGGTGGCATAAACATTGATAATACATTTTTCCCTCCCCTCCATTACTCCTTGAAGGATCACGTACCTACCCTCCGGGTCTGCCACATGATGTAAATATTTAAAAGGAACTCTCGGTGCCAGCCAGATAAGAACACCTCTAGCAAATCCTGAATAGGATGTAGCATACATTTGTCCCTGCCATCTGCGTTTAATACACGGAATCGAGTCTCCCCACACATGAGTTTCCTGCAGGCACGAAATAGCCACCTTGTACCTTCGCAAATATGCTTAGGTTCTCGTACATTTCTCAAAGGCAGCCAACCCCCGAACGTTCCAAGTAAGAACCGTGATAGCCATGTTCGCCATATTCCAGGACTTACGTTACCCCTAGACCCCCTCAAGTCCAGTTCTGACCTCCTACCAATTGCCATATGGGTTGGCCCCTTTTCACAAACACTCTGAGCAGATCGTCCTCTTTCTTATAATGCATCCGATGTGTCCCAACATAAAAACCAAAATGAACCCCCAACTTCCCCCTCCCCTTGGGCAACCCGGAGTCCCTTCCTCCCTCCTCTTCTACGAGGGCATGGCCCTCCTTAGTCGCCCCATACCTCCGTTGTGAAATCTTACAAATCAACAATAACTGTGACTCCGGCCACAATCTAATTCAAAACTGCATTGTTGTCTTCTCTATATCTTAATAATAATAATAATAATAATAATAATCCTCATTTGTAAAGCGCACAATCACCCGTAAGGGTCTCTAGGCGCTGGGGGCCGTCGGGAAGATTAAGCAAGCTATTGCCCAGAGTCACATGGTGCTGGGCTAACCTGCCGCCGGAGCCGGGGATCGAACCCTGATCCCCAGATTCCAGCGTCAGTCGCCCTGGCCGCGGCGCCACACCTCTTATGAGCTAATACTTCACTGCCTCATAAACTCCAAGCGACCAAACAACCAACCGGGTGCGAGGATGAGCCTCCAGCACCCAGAACGTGGTTCGGTCCCTATGGGGGGCATAGAGGACCCCCCGCCGGCTCATAACCAACTGGTCTAATAACACATTTACCTAAAATGTTACAAACTACTTATATGCAGAATCATAGACACCCAGCCAACACTTCCTATACAATAATAATACAGACTGCTTCCATTACGCTACTTCATTAGACACCAAAGAATCCAGCACTACATTTTGAGAGCCCTCTACTGAGTTCGTCATCGATTACGCCTGCAATGTTCAATCCAGGCGTGCCCGAATCCTACCCGGGCTGTCATCTCGATCTGCCTGTGCCTTCCGGGCCATCTGGGACCTCTTGCTCGCTTTCCCTCCTCTATGTCAGGGCCCATCAGAGCCTGTTTGCAATGCCAAGCAGGAGTCCGACTGTCCCGTCTCATCCAGCCACGTCGATGCCTTCTCTTCTAATTGAAAGAACAGGACCTTTCTTTCATGTTCCATCCTGAGTTTCTCAGGATATAGCAGGC
This sequence comes from Lissotriton helveticus, assembly GCF_964261635.1. Taxonomy (NCBI): domain Eukaryota; kingdom Metazoa; phylum Chordata; class Amphibia; order Caudata; family Salamandridae; genus Lissotriton; species Lissotriton helveticus. The sequence continues at coordinate 1,308,126,503 of NC_136063.1, forward strand.
TATATTTAAGTCCCGACTCCCGCAATAGTCTCTTCACTGCTACGAAAGATCATCTATGCTCCTGCCCTTGCTGCATATAATCCAGAAAGATTGCGATTGAGTGGCCCTGGTAGGTTATCTGGCCCTTCGTCCTGTCTCTTTGCAGGATGCTATCCCGGTCTCTGTAATTAAAAAATCGTGCTATGGTGGCTATTGAGGGGGGGGGCTGGTCGTGGCTGTGGGCCCAGTGCTCTGTGCACCCTTTCAATATTGAAAAATTGGAGAGGCTTGTGGGGGCCAGCTCTTGCACTATCCAATTTTCAAGAAACAGGTCAGCTGAGGGGCCTTCTGCATTTTCCAGAAAACCTACAGATCTCTGGTTATTCCTTCGTGACCTCCCTTCTGCATCCTCTGCTTGATCATCCAGCTGTATAACTCTTTGCTGGAGCTTGACCACTGTGTCCCTCAGAGATCAGACCTCCTGCTTGATAGAGTCCATGTTCTGCTCCGTGTCGGTAACTTTATCTGTAACTTTATGCGAATCGGCCCTTAGTAGGTTAACGTCTATTGCCACTGCTTCGATCCTGTGGACCATATCCTCTCTCAAGGAGTGAATTGCCTCCATTATGTCTGCTAGCGTTGGGCTTTTGTCTGTCCTTCCGGGGCATCTACTTGTTGATCAGGCGGCTGCGCAGCTGCGCCCGCTAACTCTGCTGGGCACGGCTTCTCATAATTAGAGATTTTATTAGACTGAACTTTTGCTGCCCTGTCTTTCACCATCTTCAGGTCCCCAAGGAGGCAGGCGCACTCTCTCAAGACCAGTCTGCGCCAATCTTCTACTCGCGCAATGTGTCTAATTTCCTTGGTCCACGCCGTACCCCCTCCTAGCAGTAGAATGTCCCAGGGATATGAATTGCCAATCTTCACTTATAAAGCAGACCCCCATGACCTCCTCTCTGGGTTCTGCATGCCACCCCAAGTCCAACAGGGCCAGCACCAACTAGCGCCCTATTCTAGGATACAGAGGCCACTCCTTTTGCACTCTTCATCTCACGTGAGTTATGGGCTGAATTGACTGCCAGCTTTTCAAGAGTGGTACAAGTCAAGTAGGAATCAATCCTTCATTACTGTGTTTATTTATTTATTTATTACTTGTCGTTCCCCCCTCTTGTTTACCTCCTCTCTCTTTTGTAGATGGGAGTCTCCCTCCTCATCCAGAGTTATATGCTGCATACAGCCCCCCACGTGGCTCACATTAAGTTCTCCACACTCCCCTCTGGAAATGAGCATTTTTAGGGGCTCACTGGTGCAGTGATTCACCCTTATCTGTCCACTGGTTCTTAAACCAACAAAGAAGAGATTGGCACGGAAGCTGTAATATCAAAGAATAGATTTATTAACCTCTCATGAGTGGGACTATGTCAATACAGTACCCTTAGGCCACTGTAAGAGGTAGTCCATAGAATACAGAGGCCATGGGCCTTATATACTTAGTTTACAGTTGAGTAAGCATGGAGACTCAACGAGGAGGTACAGGCATATACAGGAATAATTATTGACTAATATGGGCATACAAATATGTCTTGGTCAGCAAAGTGAGAGGGGAGACGTTTCTGCTTACATCAGTTAAAACAGCCTGACAGGTACACTCTAAGACAGGTGCATTCTAGCAGCTACAGCCCTTTCTGGGCATGTGCATTTCTCTAGGTCAGCACTGAAAGAGTTAACTATAGTTGATGACTCAAGCAGAATAGAAAAGCAGGCAACAGTGAAGACGGAAGAAGCACATGGCTAACCCATGGCTAACTAAAATGGATGCCACAAACAAAACAGCTTCAGCTTATGTTTTAGAATTAGCTGAAGACATCTGCTATTAATGAATAGAAGCATGGAAGTTATCCTGCACATCTATCCTCATAAATTCATTAATATTCTGATCCATTGCTAAGTGGGCATTTATATTCTAAACATTTTGTTTAACTGGCAAGATACAAGTAGAAATACACAGGGAACAGAGCATTGGGTCACATTAAATACAAAGGCAGGGGAAAAAAAGGATCACAACAATTATATACAGGGCTGATAATAACTTTCAGCCCCAAACGGAAAACAATGTCCAAAACCGACCAGTCCAAGTCCATGTACCTGAGTTCTAGTGGATTTCAGTGGCTATTTTATTCTGTTTGGAAATAGCCAACGGCATATGTCTGATGCTATGTCTAAATAAAAACATTTATTGATAGACCTTCCAGTGTTCTTCTTTATGTGGGCTAGGGAACCAATGATATGTTCGGGGAAGAGGAGTAGTATTTATCAAAGTGTGCACAAAATATTTTTCTTGCAGAAACAACAATATTCCGAATGCAAATATTAAAGCAGCTACACATAATGTCACAAAAACAATCTTTGTCTTGGGGGGCCAGGAGGACCAAACGGGGCCATGGGAATTAGGAGCCGCAAAGGGCTGATCCTCTTAAAAAATGGGACATCCAAAGGGGTACATTGCTAACGAAAAAAGTACTTGGGGAACTGAAGCCGCTGTACAACCAGCCAGAGGGGAGTCTTCTCCCGGTGTCTGTCTGAGCCTCACAGGCAGGCTCCTATCGTTCATCAAATGTTCACTTCTCCCAAGGTAGAGCTGCACAGCTTGCAACTCAGGAAAACAATCACGGCCCAAGCTGAATAAAAAGGTTTTTTCTTTCAGGATAGGGCAATCGCCCTCCAGAGCAAATACCCTCAACGATCCTGTCCAGTGTCTCAGGCAGTGCACAACTATTCTTCACTCTAATCTAACAGGCACCAAAGGCACAGCACCTGTACCCTGAACTCAAGTCCTTCCCTAACTCCTCTGTTGCTCCACTGGCGCATTGCTCTTTTGTCGGGCCACAGATTTCACCCATGTGTGCCCAGGCACCTCCTTATCAACAAACAAAGGTGCAGAGTTGCTTTCAGTTGGGGACCGGAACTCAGAGGCCTGATGCTGGAGTATCTGAAGCAACCCTAGTTTTAGAGGGGGTCACTTCAAGCAAAAACCTCCTTGCTCTTGTTATCGGTCTGTGCCTCTCTCAGCTATGCATAAATAATTGAAACAAAGCGAATGATCAGTGCTCCATCCTGATTTTTGACCCCGTCTTTTGCCCCAGAGTCGTATGACAATGGCAGGGGTACATGGATGCTTCTTCCACTGTTAGAGTTGCCAGCAATGCCTATGCTGGTTCCCTTTACATTGGCTTCAAGCTGGGCTGGTGCTGAATTCTCAGGCTGTATCTGATGTCCTGACCCCTCTGGCAATGGTTGTATGGCAGCAGAGATTTGTCGGTGAACAGAACGGAGATCTTTAGACAAGGCATACAAATAATCAATCCAAAGAGGGTATTAAATCTCAGAAAAGTGCCTAGGTCTCGGGATGCCCAACATATTAACTGGGCATCCAAAGACTACTTTATATGGCGATAATCCGGTCCTAAAGTGTACCGTCACCCTTATGGACCTATTAGCTTTTAGTGAACTGGCAACGGTAAACTTAAATTTTCTCTCCCAATCCCAAGCAGCCGAGAAAGTCTGTATTCATTTACTAAACATACTCTGAATCCTTACATTAGCGTATTCCTATATTATTCATCTGGGGAACCTCAAAAAGGAAAGGAATTTCAAAGCAACTATTCTTTGGTGTTTCTTGTGTTAGCAAGCTTGTGTTCCATAAATCATATAGTTCAAAACACTTCTTCTACTTGTGATTTTATTTTCCACTACTGTACAGGACTGTGGACACTTCTAGAATTATTTTCCTTATGTAAGAACAACCATGTTTTGAACTTTATGACCGTGCTCTCATATTATAGGTGTAGCAGGAAATCCTAAAACTGTGAACGTAACAGAGATCTGTATTACATGAATAACTGACAAATGAATCCTAACATAGTAAGTACATAAATCTCTCCAGCAGAACTTGTTCTGGCAAACAAACTCCTATAAGGTCATATTTTTCTTCAAGATGTTTGCTAAGGATCACACAGGCATTTTCCCTAGCATTGTGAACCATAGGCATCATATGTTTTTTCACGATCTGGGCCATGTAATATCATATTCAGGGGAGCAACCTATTCACCAGCTCTAGCAAGGGTTGTCAGCTTAATTATATAAACTAACTAATGAGGGACTTGTGATGCCTCTGCAACTTATTTAGTGCTTGTAATAACATAAACAATAATGGTGATGCCACCTGGGAATTTTAGAACAAAAACTACTAACATATAGTTCCCCTTAAAGGTCAAATAAGGTAACATCAGTCTATTCTACCATCATTTCATAATTGTATCAGTGTACAGACATGAGAGGCAGTAACATGGCGTATTTATTTATTCATTTTGTTAATTCTAACAATTTGTTCAAACATTATTACTTAATAGCCAATTAGATGTGCACTGGTGAGGTGCTTTGTCTCTATTTACTTAAGAACATATTCACAGCCTCCTGTGAAATGAATGACTAAAGTGAACCCAGCCAATTGTCCCAGGCCATTCCTAGACAGCTTAGACAGGTTAAAGAGAGAGATAGAAAGAGAGAGAGAGAGCACAACAACAAACTGCCCTGCGTACTTTCCACAAAGGATAGCTCACAATAATACACATAATAGGCACAAAAACCAAGATAAAGGACAATGTGTTACTCAATTTTGCTTATCCTTAATTTGCCCAGGATCTGTCCAATCTTGTTCCAGGAAGGCTTAATCAAGGTCATAAGTTCATTGAAACAACTAAGAAAATCTTCAATTTCTTAAATGTAGCTAAATTACTAATGACGATATCCTAAATATTATTAACATGAATTGAGAATTAATTTGACCCTAATTTTCCTAGGCACATTATAGCCTCAGACATCATTAGAGCAAAGTTTACATTACCTGTAGTGTTTTATCCTACAATGTTAGAATCAGGAAATTTAAATAATACAAAGGAATTAATTTGTTAAACTACTCTTCAAAATTACAAACAGGTATTATATGTATGTTTTTCCTATGTAGAACAAGTGGCACTGTAGTGCTTAACACACGTTATTTGCTGTAGACCAAAATAGAAGCAAATCTGCTGAAAAGGAATATGTTCCCCGCTCAATCAAATACAGCCCTGTTTACTTATTTATTTGTATTATTACTACAAGGGTTGTAGACTAAATGTACAACTTGCTTTTACACAGTTATATATGTACAAGTACACATCAAGAATAGGCTTCAGAGGGCGGTGAAGGAACACTATGTGTCGTTTCCAGAGGAGCCGCAAGCACTCGCACCACTGACACTCGTGATCAACACCCCCTCAGCTGCACACTTGGTATCCCGGCTGTACCGCTGCGCGCAATCTAGCAATGGTGGTAACACTACAAGAGCCAGGGAGAAATGGCAAGCGGTACTGGGGGAAGATCTCACGGAAGAGGAATGGGAGGCCTCCTGCATGCTTACGGGGATGCTGACACCTAACGGGAATCTTAGACTGATCCATTACAAATATTTGCACCAGATGTACCACACCCCTGCACGTCTACATAGATATGGTCTGAGGGACAACTCCAATTGCACTAGGTGCGGGCAGGAACATGCGGACTTCATACACTTGGCATGGCACTGCGATGCGGTAACACGATACTGGGACCAGGTGATACGGACACTCAACACTATGTTGGGGGCCCAATTGCCATGTACTGCCAAAGTCTGTCTCCTGGGGTTGGTACCACACTTGCGAGCAAGACGGCGTAAACTTTGTGTGATTGCGTTATTGGTGGCAAAGAGAAGAATATCCCTGCATTGGAATAGTAAGCGAACACCAAAAGTGAAAAACTGGCTGGAGGATTTGGCCTATTGTAGAGACACCTTAGTCACGTATGAGGAAGAGTTGCCTATGGGGTCCCGCCCCAGAGACTTTTGGGAGCCCTTTCAACAATATCTGGTGTCAGTGGCATCTGAAGATAATGAGGGCTGAGCGCTCAACTGCTAAAGACTTATTGCCATTATGAGCTGCACTTGATGGGGCAATGAGGGGGGGAGAATGCTGTGACACAGTGCTTTGAGTTTTACAGGGGGTTATTGCTTTGTTGTTTGTAATGTCCCCCCTAGGTTAAGGGGGCTTTTATCGAAAATACCAGAAAATGTAAGACTGATCAGGCAAATCTACCATGCGGATGCACTGTCGAAACCATCGCCTACACTGCTACCGAACTTGCGCCGCCGGACCTATGGTTGTCGGCTGATGGGCTGTGTATGGATAAGCTGATCATTTACTCTTGCGTGCTTTGTAAAGCCGGCCTTCTGAGGTTGTAGGCGAGATTGACTGTACTATTTCTGTGACAATGCGCAATAAACGTCTTACCCAAAAAGAAAAAAAAAAAAAAGTACACATCAAGAAACGCTGTGATGCTTTCATAGTGTAATGTAGAAATCACATACTGTCACAGTGGCTAACCTTAGATAAAACAAATGCTCCGAAACTCCCTGTTTGGATATTTTGCTTTCAGTAGTGGTGATCAGTTCTAAATACAGAACTTGACCTCTGATCCTTAAAACTGTTGTCCCCTGTCTGAGCAAGGCTATTCCCATGCGGCCTTTACAATTGAAAGTAACTCTCGAGAAACAGGACTGAAGGGCATCCCTGCTCCGTGCCTGCGTGCTGATATTTTTAAAGGTAGGATGCAACTTTTGCTGTCTTATTATTTTTTTTATTCTTGTACAAGTGCTTTTTTAGTACCTAAAGAACTTGCTCAAAATTTCAGCATTCAAAATGCCATAATGCGCCCAAAATTCTTGTGCACAAAGGCGCACAATGTAATTCGCATGTCTCTAAGGCAGAGGTCTTCAAACTTTTTGATGCCGAGACCCCTTGTAAAACCATTTTAGGCTTAAGGACCCCCTTCCAACAAAAGTTTCTAGAAACTGGTACTCCTAATCATCAACAACTATTGACAACCATAAATGGGCCTGTTAGACCTCATCACATCCATCCATCAATCATTTATCCACCCACACTTTCACACATCTATCCATCCACCCTTTCATCCTTCCATCCATATATCCATCCTTCATCCATCCACCCTTTCATCCTTACATCCATCCTTTACCCATCCACCCTTCCATCCATCTATCCATCATTCATCCACCCACCTTTTCACACATCCATCCATCATTCATCCATGCAACCTTTTATCCATCCATCCATCCATCCTTCATCCATCCACCCTTTCTTCCTTCCATCCATACATCCATCCTTCATCCATCCACCCTTTCATCCATACATCCATCCTTCATTCACCCACCCTTTCATCCATCCATCCACCCATCATTCATCCACCCACCTTTTCACACTTCCATCCATCCATCATGATCCATGCAACCTTTTATCCATCCATACATCCATCCTTCATCCATCTACCATTTCATCCTTCCTTCCATCCATACATACATCCTTCATCTATCCACCCTTTCATCCATCCATTCACCCATCATTCATCCACCCACCTTTTCATCCATCATTAATCCCCACCCACCTTTTCACACATCCATCCATCATTCATCCATGCAACCTTTTATCCATCCATCCTTCATCCATCTACAGTTTCATCCTTCCTTCCATACATACATCCTTCATCTATCCACCCTTTCATCCATCCATTCACCCATCATTCATCCGCCCACCTTTTCACCCATCATTCATCCACCCACCTTTTCACACATCCATCCATGCAACCTTTTATCCATCCATACATCCATCCTTCATCCATCTACTGTTTCATCCTTCCTTCCATCCATACATACATCCTTCATCTATCCACCCTTTCATCCATCCATTCACCCATCATTCATCCACCCACCTTTTCACACATCCATCCATCATTCATCCATGCAACCTTTTATTCATCCATACATCCATCCTTCATCCATCTACCGTTTCATCCTTCCTTCCATCCATACATACATCCTTCATCTATCCACCCTTTCATCCATCCATTCACCCATCATTCATCCACCCACTTTTTCCACACATCCATCCATCCATCCATCATTCATCCATGCAACCTTTTATCCATCCATACATCCATCCTTCATCCATCTACCCTTTCATCCTTCCTTCCATCCATCCATCCATTCTGCACCCATCCACCCTTTCATCCCTTCATCCACCCTTCCATCCATACATCCATCCTTCATCCATCCACCCTTTCATCCATTCATCCACCCACCTTTTATGTGTCTCTCTCATGGGGGTGGGAGGGGGGTGTCAGTATCTCTCTGCGTCTTCTTCTTCCTCTCTCATGGGAGGGCATCTCTGTGCCTTCCTGCTAGGGGCGGGGGGCGGACAGGCTGTAACAACATCTCACATGGAGAACAGACTCTCAGGCAAATTTCTGCCGCACAGGCGCCGCCACGTTTGAGGGTTCGTGCTTTGTGCTTTACAGCCTCCTCCCCCAGCCACCCTCCCCTGCCCCCCAGACCTTCCCCTCCTCGTGTATGTGAGCCGGGCTTAAACACCTTCAGGGACACACACAAAGCCGCACCCAAGTACTTCACAGGTCTTTAAAAGACCTTTTACTTGTTAATGAGGCTTTGTTGTTTTTCACCCCTCGGTGTGAATTAGGTCTCCGCCATAAGCACCCTCAATCAGCCCGATGCCACAAAAGCAAACTGACAATCTGCGTCCCCCTTCCCAGGACTCCAAGACCCCCCATGGGGGTCACCCCCCACAGATTGAAGACCCCTGCTCTAAGGCTACTCTATGCATGACTTTTAATAGCCTTTGTATATGACACTGCAGCCATTAGGCCATACTATATTTTGAGTTTGTCGCTAAGAGACAGTAATATTGATGTTGTTAGGTAAACTAATATTCAACCTTTTAATGTGGTGCAACAACATATTTTAACCACTTGGAGATAGAAATCCTAATGTGCACATTGAAATCTGAATACATACTTTGCAAGGGTAATTTTCTACAGTGCTAAATATTATTTGTTCTCAGTAGTGTTATTAGACATTATAAAGATAATGATAATGCAAAAACGATTTTAGTGCAATAACTTTTAATACATTTTTTTCATGTGGTCATTTTTTTTATAAGGATTGCTAACCCTTTCGTTTTTTCTACATATGAAAAGCAAGCCCTATTCCTTTCCTTCTGTCTTTATAAGCATTTATTTATACAACTTACAAAACTTCCATTGAAACTAAGCACAGAAACTTTACTGAAACACAGAACATTTGTTTCAGTTTGTCTTTTAAAAAGCAGTCATTATTTACCATCAGAACCACAGATGTGCTTTTTAGGAATGCAACAAGAAAGAAAATCCTTACTTTTATCCTTTCTCTTTTATTCACAATAATGAAGCTACATTTTTAACTTTCAAAATTAGTAGTTTTTAATCCTCGTGCTTTAAAACCTAGTTGCCACTACGTCAGCTGTGTTTTGTGATCTCTGCTCTGACAGACAGCTTCCTTCGGACATACAACTTGAGCAGCTGTTAAAAGCTCTCTTTCTGGTGCTGGGAGTGAGGCTTAGTTAAAAACCAGGCATTCCAAGCCAGTCAAAATCTATTGTCAGTGTGGTAAAAGAACGCTTTTATTTTAGCAGCAACCAATTACTCCTATAATGTGAATGCCTTTTAATATTTAATATAATGTATCTAAGGATAATGCTGTAACATTTTGTACTGAGTCCTATTTGTGTAAAACACACAAATTAGTTTTTTGTCTTTTTTCTATGAGGCCTACTTTTTTCTATTGAGTTTTAATTCTAGTTTTTTACCATTGTGTCAATATAATAATGAAACGTTCACACATCTATACTTTGTTACTGCTTTTACTCTCTAAAGTAGCGTGCAGCTCTTAACATATTTTATATAATTCATTCTTTGAAATTGTGTAATTCTTCCAATGGCATCTGCAGAAAACAATGACGACAACAACCGAAATTGAGCTCATTCCAGACATTTTCAAGAAGGGACCACACACTCATAACACACAACACAGTTTACAAAGACAAGCCATCCTTACACAAAGACTGCAGTCGCTACTCACTCAAGCAAGTACTTCACAAGCATCACCACCAGTGTCAGTCAACAATCCTCAGAGACACTCAAGCACACAATCAAACCACAAATCAACACCAGGACAAAAACAAGATGCAGCCCACAGACTGTACTCAAACCAAACAATTTGTAAGGCATATAGACAAACAAAAGAGCTCTAAAAAGCAGTCCAGAGACTGCTCCAAGACAAGTAAACAGCCCAAAAACTGTTCCATGTTACAAATATCATAAGGCATTTTTCTCGTATATTCGTTCCACAGTGTACTATACATTATCGAAGAAATACCGTATTTAATATACATAAACCTATTGAGTGTCCACACTAGGGGAACCAGCTGAGTACTTTCTAGATCCATATTGGTACCTCCAAGACAGCAACACTTTCTAGGAAGTGTGCTAGGAGCAGGCATACCAAAAATATTATAACAGAATATAATATTATAACTAAAGTAGTACTTATCCCAAATATAGTACTTATGCCAAATATATCAAAGTTAGAGATAAAATATCTCCTCATTACCTGCCTTTGTACATTGCAATATACAAACAAAATCTAACCAGAATCTTGGCCAAGCAGTGTCGCTTAAGTGATCTTACCAAACCAGAGTCTCCAACCTCCAACTGCCAAGCTCTGGGTTGACCTAATGGTCACTGTAAAAAATGTACAAGGGAGATCTCAGTCGGGACCGGCCAACACCTGGAGGGTCAGATCGGGAAAACCGGAAAACACGTTGGTCTGCAAAGACAAAGGGTCTCCTCGTGCACTGTACGTCCTCAGTAGATTCCTGTCTTCCATCAAGACCACTCCCTTGGATAGCCGGGTCTCCGAATGGCACCAATTTGTGGAAATATGCCTTTTTAGGGGTGGACTGGTGCAGGGGTTCACCCTTATCTGTCCACTGGTCTTTAAACCAACAAAGAAGAGATTGGCACGGAAGTTGTAATATCAAAGAATAGATTTATTAACCTCTCATGAGTGGGACTACGTTAATACAGTACCCTCAGGCCACTGTAGGAGGTAGTCCATAGAATACAGATCCCATGGGCCCTATATACCTAGGGCCTCATTTATGAGGTTTTGCGTGGCTGGCCTTCCTGCTGCGCTTCCCTACGGCAAAAGAAAAGGCCAGGAATGCGCTGTATCTATAAGATACGGCGCATTCCTGTCCTTTTCCCCTGCGCCGGTGCACAATGGGCTGCCTACCCCAGCTCAGGCACCTTTGCACAATGGTGTAAGGGTGCCGTCCTTGCGGGGATGATTATTTTTGTACAGGAAGGGAAACCTCTCTGTACAAAAATAATCACAAGAGGCTTTTCCTCTTTCTATGTGTGCTGCAGAATGCAGCACACATAGAAAAGGGAAACATTAGGAGAAATAAAGATATTTCTCCCCGTTGTGCCTCCCCCTGGGAGGCGTAAGCTTTTGGCACTGCCTTAGATTCACAATTTCTCGTAAATCTGGGGCAGTGTCAAAAGGCCATGGATGTTGCTGGGAAAGCCCCCAGCAACACCCATTGCACGTCCCTTTAACGCAGAACACTGCGTTAAAAGGACTGATATTTATCAGGCAGCAGTATGCCAAAAAAAGTGGCTTAGTGCTGCCTGATAAATATCACGCAGGCTTCTGCGCCACAGAACTTCACAAAAAGTGAAGTTCCGATGGCACAAGGGGCCTCATAAATGAGGCCCTTAGTTTACAGCTGAGTAAGCATGGAGACTCAATGAGGAGGTACAGGCATATACAGGAATAGTTATTGACTAACATGGGCATACAAATATGTCTTGGTCAGCAAAGTGGGAGGGGAGACATTTCTGCTTACATCAGTTAAAACTGCCTGACAGTTACACTCTAAGACAGATGCATTCTAGCAGCTACAGGCCTTTCTGTCCATGCGCAGTGCTCTAGCTCAGCACTGAAAGAGTTAACTATACTTGATGACTCAAGCAGAATAAAAAAGCAGGCAACAGTGAAGATGGAAGAAGCACATCGCTAACACATGGCTAACTAAAATGGATGCCAGAAACAGAATGGCTTCAGCCTATGCTAACGGTAATTTCTTCGATTTCACACCCCCTGGCACAAGGTCCAACTGCTGTGTGGTACCACTTCCACAGTCTATGTCAACAGGTGGGGGGGCTGATTTGACCGGTGTGGGGCTCCGATCGGCCTCCAGGCACTCACCAAGAACGTATCACGGCTTTGAGCCCCGTGCCTCCGCTCCGCATCCGATGAAACGCCTGTCTGCAGACGCCCCGCCCCCTGCAGGCGCAACCCAACCAATGATCTTCCTCGGGATCAGCGTCAACCCGCGGCGCCGGCCGGTAGGGAGGTCCCACCTCACAGTTCCCCTAGGCTGCCCCACCGGACTCCTCTCTACTCCACACGCTGCAACTGGCGGCTAGTAGAGGGCAAGGTGGCGCCGCTCACCACCAAGGGCCTCCCTCATGGTACCTCTCAGCTGCAGCTGCTGCTGTTTTTTGCTGGCCGCTCCACACTCAGTTGGCGGCTCGGGTGACCACTGATCGTCTTCACCTCAAGGGGGGTTATCAGGCAGTTATGTGCCCAGGATTTATGTCAAATTCATGCCGTGCTGGTGGGAGCTCCGAAACAGAGCTGCTACTCCGCCATGCGTCCAAGACACGCCACCTTGTTTGTCATTTGTTTGTCATTTATCACTAATCCAGACACAGTTATGTGCACAACACAGTTTCAGTAAATCTGGTTGGCTAAAAGTTTGCTTCCCAACAGGAAAGCGAGGGCTGGACTAAAAACCGAATTCAGCCCTTCTAATAATGTTCAAGCCAGCCCCACAATTCAGGGGGCAGTGCAGTGCTTAATTTGTAAATGAAATGGAGCTGGTGCTCAAAGCTCTGCTCTGAAATACACAGCTATTGCAATTAAGGGGCCGATTATGATTGCGTTTTTTCCGCATCCTCCGGGCCGGCGGAAGCCACCGCCGGCCCGGAGGATGCAGAAAACCCGCTGCGGAGCCTCCAAAGACCCACCGCCATATTAGGATGGCTGGTGGGTCTGGAATTCCGACCGCCGCTTTTCCGCCGCGGTCGCCTTCCCACCGCGGCGGAAAAGCTTTAACATGGCTGGCGGTGTCTATCAGACACCGCCAGCCATATTAGGATGGTGTGAAAGGCATGCTTTTCCGCGCAGTTTTTCCGCCGTGGAAAAGCATACGGACTTTCACTTCGGGGGCCCGTTGCGGGCCCCCTGGATGAAGGTCACCCGTCACCCTGATGTACCCCACATCAATCCTGTACACATATACCAATACTCTAGGGATCAGCTACTTTCCATCAGGCAACCTCTACATTTCCCCCACTCCTGTCCCACTCTCCTTAATCCCAATACCATATGTGGGCCGATTAACTGTAACACCTGCACTCCCCACCCACCTATTCCCGCTCATAACACTATTTTAGCCGCTCTCCTCAATACCCGTTCCCTTCCTAGACACAAATGGGACATTTTAGAGCTCATATCGTCCAAATCCCTAGATCTATTATTTTTAACAGAAACATGGGCAGACCTATCATCGGGACCAGACTTTACGGCTGCTCTACCCTTAGGGTATTGTGTAAGTAGATTGGACAGAAAAGGACAGAAGGGTGGCGGAATAGCCATAGTACATAGAGAAGAATTCCGCCTCCATACCACACCCCTTTCCCTCAAAGAATGCGAAGCCATGGCCTTTAGTTGCACCTTGTCTAAAATACAATCATTCGCTGGGACACTAGTGTATCATCCCCCTGGTCCACGTACTAAATTTCTTGCTAACTTCCATTCCATCCTGGAAAACTCTATAGGATCGACGCATTACACCATTTTGGGTGACTTAAACTTTCACTTAGAGATAACAAATGATACAGATTCTACTACTATTCTAAATGATTGCCTAGCGGCCGGCCTCCATCAATTAGTTGTAGCCCCTACCCACATTGCAGGACATACTTTGGATGCGATATTCACGAACAATAACGACATCACGGTCTCCAGAGTAGAACCTCTTACATGGACTGATCACTCGGTGGTGTACTTTAACATTAAACTGAACCCTACGACTGTAGTACCAACTAGACCACCACCCCATACGACATCAAGGAACTGGAAAAACCTTAACATCCCTGACTTTTCCACAATGTTAACGGAATTACTGCAAAACACCTACTCTGATCCTGACATAGCATCCAATAACTATCTCACACACCTCACCCAGGCATGCAATACTTTCACACTCCATCAGCTCCTTGGTTCTCAGAGGATCTCCGTAGGCAAAAACAACACTGCCGAAACCTAGAAAGGAGATGGCGCAAGCATTATTACCCATCTGACAAACTAACTTATAAATCAGCCTTAACCAATTACAAACAACTAATCTTCACACAGAAGACCAACTATTTTGTGTCACAAATCAATTCTGCACAAAACTCCACTAAACAATTGTTTCAGGTAGTGAACCAGCTTTCCAATCCCCCGGTACCCCCGGAGGATACATCTCAACAACTCTGTGACTCCCTTGCCAAGTTTTTTACAGACAAGGTTATGTCAATCTTTAGCACTTTTTCCCCTTCCACTCCTTCTGGTGCATTAACATCTCTGCCTGACCCTTCAAACATCTCAGTTACATTTTCTCATTTTCAAGAAACCTCCCAAGAGTGCATCCAACTCCTTATAACCAAAATCAAATCCGGCTCCCCCACTGATCCATGTCCACCTTCAATCCTTAATTCGATCGCACACATTATTACACCAGCAATTGCCAACATCTGTAACAGCATGTTCAGTACAGGAATATACCCCTCAGTATGGAAACAAGCAGTCATACGCCCACTTCTTAAAAAGCCTAACCTAGACCCTGGAGATCCAGCTAGCTACAGGCCTATCGCCTGCCTATCCTTTCCATCTAAGATATTTGAGAGTCTCATGAACACGCAACTCTCCAACTTCATTGAAACCAACGACCTTTTAGATGACACACAGTTTGGTTTCAGACAGGCACATGGCACCGAGACAGCACTCATCAAAGCGGCTGATGAGATTAGGTCTACTATGGACAAAGGGGGAGCGGCGGTCCTGATATTATTGGACTTGTCCGCATCCTTCGACACGGTCGACCACACCACCTTGCTCGACCGTGTCTCTGCCTTGGGGATTACACACAAAGCAAAAAACCTCATCTCTTCATTCTTAGAGAACCGATCCCTAACAGTCAAACTAGGACAATTTTGTTCGCCTACTTTTTCACTCCAATGCGGCGTCCCTCAAGGATCCTCGCTAAGTTCGACACTGTTTAATATATACGTGTCGGACTTGGCGAGGGTAATCAAAGCCCATAACATCAGCCTTACAACATACGCCAACGACACACAGCTCGTCTTATCTATCCATCAAGATGGTGCTGATGTGGCCGCTAACTTTCAATCAGGCATGTTAGCAATAAGCGACTGGATGGCGGCCAATTGCTTAAAGTTGAATTCCTCCAAGACAGAGATAATGGTCTTCGGTAAACTGGAACCCATCTGGTCTCCCATTTGGTGGCCTGACAAGCTGGGTCCCCCCCCTACCCCGGTCATCAAGGTGCGGAACTTAGGGGTAATATTTGATGACAAACTGCTATTCACCCACCATGCGAATAATGTGGTGTCCACTTAATTTTTTACGTTACGTAAAATAAAAAAGCTACTACCCTATATCCCTAGTACCCATGCAAAAACACTCATTACCTCTCTGATTCTCTCACGTATAGATTATTGCAACGCTCTTTTTCTGAATGCACAGGCCAAAATCATTAACAAACTTCAGCTAGTGCAGAATGCGGCAGCCAGAGTCCTTCTGAAGATTGAAAAACAACAAAGGAGTGACTTCGTGAAAGAAAGGAAAGAACCTAGGAGAAGAACAACCTCGGTTCCATTGATTGTGTGGTAATGGTTAAATAAGCCAGTACCCCCTTGTGTGTTGTGTCTTAGTCCTAATCTACGTGATACTGACTGTTCCACTAATATACCGTCTGGTACACGGCTCACCCCCTGGAGGTAACAATCTGCAATGGAGGAGCTTTATTCTTTTTGAAGGACCCTCACTCACCACTAGTTGGTGACATGCTTCATCATCGGGTCCCCGCTAGGGTGACCGAATATCACCCTAGCATGCTACAACGCCTGATTACAGCGGAGCGGGATGTGGTGAGTGGAACAGTGCCCAAATTAGAAGTGACTATACGTGATGTGTTAGTGCAATATAAAAAATGCGTAGGTTGTAACCTGGTCAAAAATTTTTTAATGATGGTCAACCCGCATTGGTTAAAAACATAGTGAGCGGACTAAGCAAGGTTCTGAGTTAGGGAACCCGAGTCCTAAAAATTGGTCGACATGTTTCTGCTGTTTTTTAGTGCTTTTTGCTCAGCATTCTTCAGGACCTACTATCTAGTCCTCCGGTGGTGTGCGCGCGCTAAGGCGTACCCTCCCGAGAGGCTCTAAATGTGAAAAAACAAATTATATATAAAATGTGTGAAAAATCACACATCAGTAACCATGTTCATCTCATGCCATTTGCAGAAACAATCATAGCAACAAAAAACGGGACATAAACATGCCCCTTCGGTGAGGGTGACGCAGGTATGATTCACGCGGTGGCTTTTTCTGCACTCGCGGCTCCCCGCCCGCAACCTACTTTCTAGTCAGGTCCCTCCCTTCTGAAGATTCCCAAATTTCAATCCATCTCCTCCCACCTGCAAAACCTTCATTGGCTTTCCATCAAGAACCGCACCAGATTTAAGTCCCTCTGCATAGCATACAAAGCAATCAACAACATAGGTCCTGCTTTTCTCAGAGAGGCCTTTAAACCCAAAAACAACCCTAGAACCCTGCGCTCCTCTTCCTTTCATTGTGTTAACATTCCACCGCACCCGAAGAGTTAACTGGGGAGACAGATGTTTTGTTATAGCCACCGCCAAACTTTGGAACTCTCTCCCCACCTACATCAAAATCAGCCCCACCCTTATGAACTTCAGGAGACAGCTGAAAACGTGGCTCTTCACTCAGTAAATGGCCCTTTCTGTTCAACCACTTTCTGTCTGACTACTTTTGATCTATAGCGCCGAGACACCCACGGGTAGTTGCGCGCTTTAAAAGTCACATAAATAAGAAAAATAAAAAAATAAAAATAAGGTGGGGTGATGGGTGCACATGGGGGTACCTATGGTACCCCCCTGCATTTGCGTGCACAAAGCAGCAGGCACTGCGCGGTGCCTGCCGCTTTGTGCATGCAAATGCGATGCATGCATTTTTAACCTTGCGGCGGGTGCAGCTTGATAATCTGCTCGGAGGGAACGCCGCAGCCCTTGCGGACGTTCCCTCCTCCTCAGGGGTCGCGGACGGACTTAAGTCCGTCCGCGACTGTGTATTCTTAAATCCACCGAATTCATCTTTAATTCACTAACAGACACCACATTCACCTTTATCTCATTTCTGCATGTGTCTGCTGTCTCCCTTTGTGACAGTGTTTATGTCTTTCTCTTCCTCTGTCTTTCCGTTTTTTCAATTTTTCCCTCTATTGCTCTCCGTAAAAGTCTAGTGAAGATAAATGAGTGCTGGACCTAAATAATAAGTGCTGGTGCCTCCCATCGGACACCACTGGCCAAAATTAGGCACTGGGGCAGTGACTAGAATGGGTCCAAGGGAGCATTGTTGGGTAATTGAAAAACCCAACCACTTCTGAAAGAAGCCTCTTAGTCTGAAGCCCAAAGGGCACATCCTCGATAGATAGTATGGCCAGTCCGACTCTGAGCACATCTAGTTCAAGTTTACTCACACCACACCATTGCTTAATTTGAGCAGGTGTTGGGTCCCGCCGACAAACAATTTTTCCTTAGCAGACATTCCCGAGACCAAGAGCGGGGAAAACATAAAACGGGAAAGAAGAAGAACGAGAAAATGTAAAAACTGTCAGCAAGAAGGGAAGCAGAACCCTGCAAGTGTGAAATAAAGGGGTAGGGAGTGTCTGGCAGTGAATGAAAGCGGCATGAAGCGGATTCAGGACTGCGCAGCCTTGGTATGCGGCGTGGAGACATTTAATAGCACAGGTCACTGGCTTCTGAGCAGAGCTTTGGCCACCAGCACTCATTATGTTATAAATTAAGCACTGCCCTACACCAGACGTACATGTTAGACATGACTCCTGTCACCATCAGGGGTGCAATGGTGCTCCATGCTGGAAAGTCAGATAAGCATTTGCCATCTCAAAAGTGTGTGCATTCAATTTTATAATGCCACACACAATCCCCTTAACAGGATACCTATAATCATTTCAAGACGTTTACTTCAACATCCCTGCACCCACAGAAGAATTAAAAAGGCATCAAAGTAACATAATAGCAGAGAAGGCGAATCCATAACAACCATCTGAAGCCCAGCATCAGACAACCATAAACCGCAGTAGAATGAAACAAAAGGAAATATCTTTTGGCAGACATGCCCATGTACACAATGCTCCACACGAATAATCAAGAGGCTCCTGCCGGCCACCCCCAAAATCATCAATCATTAAAAAATACACGAATCTACAACACCTGCTGCCGTTATCACTCAGTCCAAGTAATACAAGACCCGGTCATGTTCAAGATCAAGAGGCCTCTCGGAATCTGAGAACCGAAATATGTGTCCAGAATTCGTAATTAATCGGGGCTACGGTGATGGTGGAAATGAGCTACAAAGAGCGATGTAACAAACGATATTATTGAAGAATTAGTTCTTTGCAGCAGCAAAGGTAGAGCTGTAAACAAGAAGACAGGCACAAAAACAGTAGGTTCTACTAGCTTCGGGATTCGAGATATTCCACTCTAAACAGTTTAATCCAACTGACAGAGTAAGAAGCTGCAGTTAAAATAACATGAGCATGTGTGATCATTGTTAACCTAGGTAGGAGGGTTACAGGTTCCCTGCTGCCCTCAGGACCTTTGGGGCAGATTTATGACGACTGGCATATCCCTGCAAATCAGCAGAGATGCGGCTGATAAGATGTGTAATGCAAGTTTACCCTTGCGCCACCACAGATGCGCCGCATTTACAATGCTGTGCACCATTATGCAAGGATAAACAGATGTGTGACCCATCTCGCGTCGGAAGAGTGGCGCATTGCTGGAGTCGTATCGCAAGTGTGACGCAACTCCAGCAATGCTTGTGGCCTGCCCATACACAACGTGGTGCGTCAAGCCTTACACCTGCTTTAAGCAGGTGCAAGGTTTTGACGCAGCGGCGTCAGAAAAGTGACTGAGAGAAATCTTGTAGATTTCACTCAGGCACTTTTCCGAGGCGTTCCTGCGCTGGAACGTCTACCCTGTGCTGGAACGCCCACATGACACCTGATGCAGGTTTTATGTGGCGCAGGGCCTTACAACGTGACGCATCTCCCTGGATGCATCACGTTGTAAATCCGTTGCAGCATGGTGTTAGCTTCACGCCGCCGCTACGTCACAGAAGTGATGCAGCGGTGGCGCAAAAGTGGAACACGGGGCTTCTTAAATCTGCCCCTTAGAGTCTTAGGGGCTGAATTAGAGTTTGGCGAAGAGGGTAATCCATCGCAACAGTGACGGAGTACCTTCTCCGTCAAACTGAACGTCCTCCAGCCTGATTTATACATGGGCGAACCTTTGGTATGTCAGCGATGAAAACTACTCCGACTCCATCGCCGACCTACTCCTCTAACACCTTGATTGAGTAAGGGCCATCAGCGTTTTGGCCATTCGCCTGCGCTCCCAATTTAGACGGGCAGTTGAATGGCCAGTCTTTCCTCATCCGTAAAACTTGGTGGTAAGTAAAGGACAGTGAAAACTACAAAATGACCCTCATAACATGGGTGACAATTCCCATGGTGTGGGGGTCATTTGTTTTACTATTTTAAAAAACAATATCTCACTTTGGGATTTTTTATTTGAAAATACAAAAACATGTTAAAACTTTAATGGACTGTACCGTCATGTTTATGGAGTCTTCTGTCAAACTTTTAATACAATGACAGGATTCGCTGTAACAGAAGCTCCTGCCAATATTAAGAGATGCTGCTGGGCCTACAAAATCTCTAAATTCGGAGCGTGTCTACTCGGAACTATAAATCAGGCTCTTAGTTCTCTTATATTAGCCTTGCTTACAGCCCTTGGCAAGGGGAGCAATTGAGTTCAAACAGTACTCAATTTGAACCAGTTGTTTCCGGTGCTTGGCACCAGCACTTAATAGTCAACACCGGTGCTTATAGCATGAACTCAACCCAAAGGTATTGGAGTGCTTTTCATGAGCACCTGTTAAGGACACACTCAATCAATATATACTTTATTCGGCATAAAACAATACCATAAAAGTACAATGTAAAAAGCAGTATCTCCTACGTTTTTTTAAAAACCATGCTAAGATTCTATTTAACAGCAATACATAAAATAAAATTGATTCAACACAAGGATCATCTTATAAAAATGGCCAAGAAGTGCCAGAAAACAAATATTTCATCCATAATATAATGCAGTCAATAGCAGATATTAAACATTCACCACCATTATTCCACACCTCTACTGGTTCTGAATTTCATCGCTAATCTTAAGAAGTTTACTGTACAGAACAGCTATAAAGGTTCTACTGACAGTTTCAAAAACAGTAGGGCCACCTTAGCTTGTTTAAACTTGGCTTTCTTTAAAATACCTTTTAAAAATAATCGCCTAGGGAAAGCATAAAATGGGCATAGTAAGACCAAATGAAGCGTATGCTGTGGAGACTGTTGGTCGCAGCCACAGGGGCCCTTACTCTCCAAATGCTTTGTATACCCTGCTGGGACAGCCAAAGTGTGATGTAACAAATTTAGCCTGAAACGGGTCATCAGGAATCTGTCTTGAGGATTGCAGATAAGACACAGATAAGGTTCCAGGCCCAGGCACGACTTTGTGAGCTGGTGAGTTCTTATTGATGGCTTAGTCAACTCTCTTGCTTCCCTATTTGATGAGGCTCTGTTTAAAAATTCTGACTTAATACGGCCCTTATCCTTAGCTAGCAATTTTGTCGGTGGGTATAATATTCCGCACAACCCATGGCTAGCAGGTTTTCCTTAATATATCTGAGCCATGGAATATTATGACCCTGTGCCCGTGTCATGCAGTCTAGTGCTATTTGTTGACTTAACCCTGCCTCTGGGTTTGTCCATACTTTAATCCAGCATGTGAGGGGCTTCCATTGCAGCTTGTCGCACAGATGGGCTATACCCAGTTCCTCGTGAACCACATAGGAGGAAATGCTTTGCGGGACTTTCAATACCCGCCTCAAATATTTGTTTTCTTCTATTTGTAACTTATGCGGGCCTACAAAGCCCGAAACTTCACTCCCATATGAAACTTTGGCACTGTAGAGGTTCAGAATTTGCTCCGGGGACCATCGGCCAAGCCTCTTTGCGAAGTTCATGGATGCCCCTGTTGAGTTAATTAGTTTATTGCATTTCTCCTCCACAAGGGCTTTGAAACTAAGGCGACTGTCAAACAGGATCCCCAGATATGAAAATGACTTAACCTTTTCCAATCCCTGTGTGCCTATTGTATACTTGGTTTTACTGGATGGTCCTTTCCCTACCTCCATAACATATGATTTGGTGAGGTTAGGTGACAAATCTAAGCTATCCATAAAATGGACAAAGCCATCTATGAGGCGCTGCAGTCCACGTGGAGTACGGGCCAAGAGTACCGCGTCGTCTGCGTACAGTAACACAGGTATCCCTCTCCTACCTATCTGCGGGCAGTCCACCCCTAGAGCTATCAACGTCTGGGTCAAGCCATTAATGTATAAGGTAAAAAGGAAGGGGGCCAAAATGCACCCCTGCCTCACTCCCCTTGAACATGGGAAGTGGTCTGTGACATTGCCCTCCTCATCATATCTCACCTGAGCAGAAGTATTCTGATGCAGTGCACGTAATATATTTACCAGTCCAGGGTCGACTCCCAAGGTCCCCAGTATTCCCCACAATTTCTTCCGATTTACTCGGTCAAATGCTATGGTGAGGTCCATGAAAGCCAAGTACACCGCCCCCTCACTGGCTATGGTGTACTTGACTGTCAGGACACACTCATTATTGGTAGGCACGGGGAGCTTACGTGATTTGTCAGTATCACAGGATGTCGACCCTACGCCGAGACTCGAGCTTGGTACCCCAGCTCCAAAGTTGACAGCTCAATCAATCAATCAAATATTTGTAGAGCACACTTCTCATCCAATAGGGCCTCAAGGCGCTTAGGGGTGGGGGTAGGCAGCCACTGGTCTAACAGCCAGGTTTTGAGACATCTCCTGATGGTCAGCAGGTCCTGAGTCTGACGCAAGTGGGCAGGGAGGGTGTTCCATGTCTTTGCGGCGAGGTGGGATAAGGATCTGCCACCGGTGTTCATTCGTCGGATGCGTGGGACGGTGGCGAGGGCGAGGTCAGCAGAGCAAAGCTGGCGGTTCGGGGTGTAGAAGGACAGTAGTTTGTTGAGGTATGCAGGTCCGGCGTTGTGGAGTGCTTTGTGAGCGTGGATGAGGAGTTTGAAGGTGATCCTCTTGTTGACCGGGAGGAGTCCGGGACACCGTTCTCCTCCAGGAAGTGGGTCAGTTGTCTATTGGCGGTCTTCTCAATGACTTTTGCCGGGGAACGGGAGCAGGGAGATGGGTCGGAAGTTCTTGAGGTCCTTTGGGTCCACC
This sequence comes from Lissotriton helveticus, assembly GCF_964261635.1. NCBI lineage: Eukaryota > Metazoa > Chordata > Amphibia > Caudata > Salamandridae > Lissotriton > Lissotriton helveticus. The sequence continues at coordinate 1,308,149,261 of NC_136063.1, forward strand.
TTAGGTTTCTTAAGGAGGGCGTTGATCTCAGCTTGTTTCCAGCTTTCAGGGAAGATGGCGGTCTCGATGAGCTGTTGATGACCTTTCGGAGCTGGGGTGTGATGACGGACCTGGCCTTGTTCAAGATGTGATGGGGGCAGGGGTCGGAAGGTGAGCCGGAGTGGATGGTGTTCATGATTTTGATGGTGTTTTTGTCATTGTCGTTGTTCCAGGAGAGCAGGAGGTCTGTGCGTTTGGTGGGTGTTGGGTCGGGGGTGTCGGTGTTTGTCGTCGGCGCCTGAGTGTCAAAGCTGTTGTGGATATCTGCGATCTTGCAGGGGAAGAAGGTAGACTGGAGCTGGGGGTGGCGAGTTCTTTCACGATGTTGAAGAGCTCTTTGCTGTTGTGTGTGTTGTTGTCGATGTGTTCCTTGAAGGAGGCTCTTTTGGCAGATCAGATGAGTTGGTGGTGTTTGCGTCTGGCGTTTAAGAGGGCAGCGTGGTTGTCTGGTGTATGGTCATTGTGCTATTGCTTCTCAAATCTTCTGCAGGTGTGCTTGGAGTTCTGGAGGCCGGCGTTGAACCAGAAGGCTCTCGTGTCGGTGCACCTTTTGGAGGGTTTCTTGATCGGGGCGAGGGCGTTGGCGCAGTCGTCGATCCATTGTCTGAAGCTGTGGGCTGCTGCGTTGGTCTCGGAGGGCTCGGGTGGCGGGTCACGGGCGAGCGTGACCACGTGACAGGTCTAGCCATTACACCACATCCTCTCCCCACTTGCAGGGTTTCATGGTTAATTGTTAGGCGGTGCTAATAGGAGCAATGGGCTGGTGCAAGCTGCCTCCTGACGAGAGACCCAGCACTTTTTTTTCACAAATTAACCAATAAGTGCTACAAATGTGTGAAGTATGGTAGGTGGAGTCGGCCATGTGTCCTATTTTCACAATGACTATGCTAAAAAGCTGCTGAAAATGTAAACAATCACAAAGGGCCTGATTTACAGTAGAAGTTAAGATGTAAGACTTTCTGTAATTCACAAAACTTCACTAGCTTGTTCCCGGAAACTAGAGCCTGTGTCAGCTTTCCTGTTGTAATCCTGTACATGTTTTGTGAATTCTGTTTTCCGCCATAGTAATGGCACTTCCAAAAAACATAATTGTAAGCATTGCAGAATTCCGCATGGTGAAATGCCTGTGTCTCTATGCAACGGGCTGCACATGAGTGATAGATGGACTGCGGAATAAACAAAACCTGTCCAAGGATGCTTGTTTCTAGTCCGGAGAGGACCTGGCCTGACAGTTCTGGCTGGACTGTTCCCATGGGGAGCAGGAACTACAAAGAAGGGGGAACCCTGGCAGAATAACGGCAGGTAAACAGGGGAAATACCAAGTAATTAAGGAAGAACACCTGCCAACTTAATTCACATAAGGCCCTATAAGAGGGTCCTTGTATCAATACCTAGACATCGGAGCAGACAAGGGCATCATCAAATGATTACATCAAATAGTATAGATACATATTGTAGGAAGGTGGATACCTGACTATGGTTACCCCAGATTTTTTGCCTTGTGTTTAGCTGGTTTTCAACTTAGTTGGTCTGGGTTCCTGCTAATCAGGGCCCCAGGCTATCTGCTTTCTCTTTAAATGGACTCCATGTACTATAGGTACATCATCAATTTGGTACTGGACACCTTATCAGCCCCTATACAGTGCACTATAGGTGCCCAGGGCATAGGTGCATCCAAGGCCACCAGGGGTTGCAGCATATCTTTTGCCACCCCTGGCTGGTACTTAAATCGACACAACTGGCTGTTCACACAGCTGGGGCAAGGTGGTGTACTGACCCCTTGCTTAGATATAGTATACCTATGTCTAAACCTATATCTGGACACATATGCACCTATAAGTCACTCCTATGGCAGGCCTTTACAATCCTGGAGGCAGAGTGCTTGGTTTTATGTGAGATGGTGCTCTAGCATGAGCTGAGCCTGTCTGCAGTGTTCGGAACCATTTCCTTACTACTGTTCCAGTGATACTGCCATACCATATACTCTTAAGTGCATTATAATCCTCACGGTTAATGCTAACTTTGGTTTGGCTTTATCAAAACATGTCGTGTTTGGTGTCATACACTTTGGAATACTACCCCCTCGCCAGTTCTGGCAACGGGGGTAGCATTCCACCCTTCTAGAGGGAGAAGACATGTTACTTTGCTTTAAACGCGGTTAATCCTAACCAGAGCCTCAGCATCACAAAATGGATGCTGCTGCCCCGACACAAGTCTGACCTCCTGCTGCTGACCGAAACTTGGCAGGGGAGGCCTGGACAAAGGGTTTCCTGTCACAGGAAGGTGTTACACCACCCCAGACAGGAGATAGTGGATTGGAGCAGGGAGGGCTGAAAGAAACTAGACACTGCCTGGGGCACACAAGGTGTCCCATGCAAAATCCAGTCAAACCGGTTCTGGGGCACTCCAGCCCCAGTCCTGGCGCGAAACTGGACAAAGGGAAAGGGGTGTAACCACCCCCTTCCTGGGTCCCACCCATAGGAGGTCCCTAGCAGGTAATCCAGCCCCTGGATTTGGAATAAAGGTAGGAGCTGTGCAGATGCACATCAGATCATCCTGACTGAAACTTATGAAACGAAACTCTGGACCCTTCGACATCCCACTCGATGTGGAAGACTGAAGAATCTCCCTTGTGGTCAAGGAGTGACCACCCTGTGCAAACAGGCACCATCCAGCACCTCAATGTTTGCTTTGTTGCAGTTCCTGCTGGAACTCGAGCAACAGAGATTGACAAGACCCAATGTGCCTGCTTTCAAACAGCCCGATCCACAGTCCCTGCAGAGCTGAGACCCGTGGAGGCGACCTGAAGCGTGGGGCCCGCCATCTTGGAAAAACTACAAAGCGCTGACTGTGCAGCATCCGAGGCTCCCTCGAAGCTGTGCATTGGAGTTTGAGAAGCTTCAGCCCCGAGCAGCTTTTGCACCGAAGCTCACCCCGCCACGCTCATCGAGTGCTGCGTGGGGCTCTTTTGCATTTTCCTGCTTGACGCATTGGTCCAGTCCCTTGCCCGTTGGCTAGTGGCTCCAGTACCAACGAACCTTTGAATTTGCTCTGCTAGACTGGTTGCTCCAGACTGGCCCTCGCTCCCCTGAAAAGGAGCACCCGCTCAGACTTTGCTGGTCCGAGTAAGAAGTGATCTTTGAATCCTGCGTGGGTTGAATTTGCAAAGGCCTGTTGACTCCGATCCGGAAGTCGACACCGCCGACAGCGAGAGTCTTTGTGGGACAGCTTGAGATTTACTCCAGGACATCCTCGGTGCCCCAGAGACTACGTGGCAGCGGAGACAAGCTTCACAACAAGCACCTGATTGCGCCCGACATTGCCTGGTTCCTTCCTGGTTCCTTCCTGGTCACTGGCTAGTGACTCAGACTCTGTCCCCTCTGCTTTCAGGTACTCTACATCTTCGATCCACCCTTGGATCACACCGGACACTTCTCTTCTGGACGCCTGCAGCATCTTCATCTCCAGGCACCATAGATCTTCGTGACGAAACCCGACACATCTTTGCACCTGTGCACCCGCTTCCTGTGGGTGAGGTAACTCTTGAACGTCGATGCTCCTGTAGTGGTTTACACCTCTAGTGTCTACGTCTAAAGTTTTGTCCTTCTAGTCCAGTCGGAAGACTCTTAAAACTGTAACTCAATAACTTTTACGCACCATTGACTTTGCATTGGTGCATGCGTGTGCTGCTAGCGCTGCACCCGAATCCCGCGGGCTACTTCCGTCCTAACTGCTGTTAGTCCAGTGTATTCCCAGCGATTCCCAAGGCCCTAGGCCTTACCCCTGATCAATTAGTGATTCTTATACCACATTTTTGATATATGGTTTGGGTGGCCACCGGCCTCATCCATAATTGTGCAACTTGTATATGTTATACTGTGCTTTTGTTTAAACGCTTGTGATTCTTTACTCATAAAGAGTATTGGGGATTATTCTGTGAATAAATACATATATTTTTATAATATATAACTTGTGTGGTGTCCTTTCATTTGATATTACAGGATTGCATATGGTAAAACAGCTGGCTTTACATGTCCTCTTGAGTTAAGCCTTTAGGCTGCTTAGTCCATGCTACCTCTAGGATAGCTTGTCTTTAAGGTTGACTTACAACCACCACCATAAGGGATTGTTTGGACTGATATAAGGTGCCCCCAGAATTGGAGACATCATACATCAGGCCAACTTCTCACATTGGTGAGCAGCGGTACGGATTTGAGCTTGCTGTTGTTTTACCATTGCAATCTTTTATCAAATTGAAAGATCACATTAAGTACCATAGGTACATATAAACACAGCTTAGCATATTTAAGTTCTACTGAACTTAGTAGTTGTAGGTAGAAGGGCTTAGCACACCCTGACTATAACTCACTAGCAAGGTACAGTAGGAAAACACTTAGTGTAGGTAAGTGCATCACTTACACCTCACTATAGTCATGTCTGGCACAGGTGAAGCTCCAAGCTCTCTACCTGTGGTGGTTGACCCTCCACAGGCAACCTCCAACTATGACAAATTCAGCCATAGGGACTTGAGTGCCTTGTGCACTGCAAGGAAGCTGAAAAAGGGTCACAACCCTACCATTCCTATCATGATAGCCATCTGGAGAAGGATGATCTTGAGAAAGGCAGCACAGTTCCCTCAGGGTCAGGAGAACGAGTGAATCCCCCAGATACTGAGAACACCACCCCAGAAGTAGAAGATGAGGAGGTGGACCCTGAATCAGAAGGTGAAGAGTCAGATCAGGATCAGAGGGATACCCAGGTACCAGTTGTAAGGCTTAGCCAAGCCAACTTGGTCCTACATGGGAATGGAGAAGGGAATCACTTCCCCAGACCCAATAGGAGAATTCTCCCAGCCATAGGAGAGAGAGAACTACTTCCAGGGATTCTCACATTTCTAGTGCCTCAAGAGAATCACAGAGAGGAATGACTTCCCCTCAGGGGAAAGAGCATAAGGCCAGGATGAGAGTTGTTAGACTCCAAATAGAGAGGGAGGAAGTAGCCCTGGCCCAAGCTAAGCTTGCTTTTGCAAGAGAACAAAGATTATGTGGGGAGACACCCACTGGTGGCAGCATTATCCCTAAGGATAAAGACAGGTCCTAAGACCATAGAAACCTGAGTAAGATTGTGCCCCCCTACAGAGAGGGGGATGATATCCACAAATGGATAACTGCTCTGGAGAGGGCCTGCATGGTACAGCAGGTCCCCCAAGATCAGTGGGCAGCAATCTTGTAGCTCTCCTTTTCTGAGAAAGGGAGAGATAAGCTCCTCACAGTTAGATCTGAGGATGCTAAAAACTACACAGTCCTGAAGAGTGCTCTCATTGATGGGTTTGGCTTAACCACTGAGCAATACAGGTTGTTGTTCAGAGACACCCAAAAAGCACAGACTCAGGACTGAACTGATTTTGTAGATTGTGCTACTAAGGCTCTGGAAGGTTGGCTACATGGCAGCAAAGTACATGACTATACAGGATTGTATAATTTGATTATGAGGGAGCAAATCCTAAGTAATTGTCAGAACCAGCTTTTACACCAGTACCTGGTGGACTCAGATCTGACCTCTCCACAAGAATTGGGTAAGAGGGCAGACAAATGGGTCAGAACCAGGATTAGGCCTAAGAATCAGGGCAATGACCAAAAGAAGGATACTTCCAAGGCTCAAGAGAAGGGTGGGGATAAATCTAAAGACAAATCTCCCACAGGGCCCCAAAACTCCAAGAATGGGGGTGGGTCCCAAAACAACTCCTCTACCCAGAAGAAACCTTACTGCCATGACTGTAAACAGCCTGGCCACTGGAAAACAGACAGCTATTGTCCAAAGAATAGCAATAAAGAAAATATTCCTCCAAGTAAAGCTCCAACACCTCCTGTTACTGTCAGAAGTAATCCCCCAGGTGGTGGGAGCACCCCCAAGATTTTGGGTGGGTTTACTTTTGGGACACAGGTGGACTCTGGCCTAACCAGGTCCCCTAATATAGATACTCTTGTCTATGAAAATGGCATGGGGTTTGCCAACTTCACTGATTGCCCAAACACTTTGAGCAAGTATAGACAGGAGCCCATCATCAATGGTCAAAAAGTTGAGGCCTACAGAGACACAGGGGCTAGTATCACTATGGTGACTGAGAACCTAGTCCCCTCAAGGCAACTTTTGCCTGGTGCCACGTATCAGGTGACTAACATTGATGGAGTGCAGAAAAATCATCCCATGGCAGTGATAAATCTCAGCTGGGGAGGTGTCACTGGCCCTAAGAGAGTGGCAGTGTCAGCAAACTTGCCTTTAGATTGTCTACTTGGGAATGATTTAGAAATCTCAGCCTGGGCTGAGGTTGAACAAGAAACCCATTCTAAAATGGTAAATGTCCATGGAAAGGTTAGTGGGGCTGTGATGGCTACAGCCCCAATCCAAGATGTCCTTCCTGAAAAGGTTGGTAGGGCTGTGCAAGACTCAGCCCCATCTTCACCAGAATCCCTTCCTAAACAGATTAGCAGGGCTGTGATGGTAACAGCCCATACCCACACTGAGTCCCTTCCTGAAAAGGTAGGTGGGGCTGTGATGGCCACAGCCCAAACTCAAACTGATTCATGTGTTGTGAAGCCTGAAACTATGGATCACTCCACACAAACAGAGAGCATTGAGGAGGAAGAGAAATCTCCCTCCCACCAGACATTAGGAAAAGATCAACCTCCTCAGGGAAATGAACTTATCCCTTGTGAAGAAACTGCCCCAGAGGTAGTCAGGCCTAGCCTGGCAGAGCCCCTGATGTCAGTGGACCCTTCCAAGGTGGGACCCAGTCTGAAGCAGGTGACCTGCCCCTCTCTACCCTGCCTCAGTCAGCCCAGGGCTGCAGATGTCAAGGAGGTCAGTGAGCCCCAAAGGGCCCCCTGTCAAATAAAACACCCCCATCAGCAGATTAGGGGCACCAAAGCTAGGAGCCCTAGCCAGGTAAAAACTTTAATATTCCTGAGGGATCCCCCTTACAACTAGCTAGGGACCTCCCCCAGATGGACACTGTTGGGCACAGCCAAACCTGGGACCCCAAGGCCCCAAACCTGATCTGTCCCTCCAGTAAGCCAACAGAAGGGACCCAGCCTCCAGCTGTAGGCAGCCAGAGGTTGACCCTGAGAGCACAGTGCAACTCAGTCAAGGAAAGAAAGGCACACATGGTGGAGAAGGATTGGAGGAAGCTGAGCCCTACATAGGTGGAGCCTCACTTCAGTACTCCATCTCAACACCAGCCTTTTACTTTGCCAAAACACACCACAGGTAGAATTCCCTATGGTGGAGACCCTCTGATACCCCTAGGGTGAGGGATTGCTTAGTGGACCATGAAACAGGGGGTAGCCATGCTAGTGCAGGTACTTCCTTATATGGCCACTTAGGCAACATAGGCTTACCTGGTCAAGGATAGCCTTATCTCCTTTCGTTTGGGGGAGGGGGCTATGCAGGAAGGTGGATACCTGACTATGGTTACCCCAGATTTTTTGCCTTGTGTTTAGCTGGTTTTCGACTTAGTTGGCCTGGGTTCCTGCTAATCAGGGCCCCGGGCTATCTGCTCTCTTTAAATGGACTCCATGTACTATAGGTATATCACCAATTTGGTACTGGACACCTTATCAGCCCCTATACAGTGCACTATAGGTGCCCAGGGCAGATGTGCATCCAAGGCCACCAGGGGCTGCAGCATATCTTTTGCCACCCCTGGCTGGTACTTAAATCGACACAACTGGCTGTTCACACAGCTGGGGCAAGGTGGTGTACTCACCCCTTGCTTAGATATAGTATACCTATGTCTAAACCTATATCTGAACACATATGCACCTATAAGTCACTCCTATGGCAGGCCTTTACAATCCTGGAGGCAGAGTGCTTGGTTTTATGTGAGATGGTGCTCTAGCATGAGCTGAGCCTGTCTGCAGTGTTCGGAACCATTTCCTTACTACTGTTGCAGTGATACTGCCATACCATATACTCTTAAGTGCATTATAATCCTCACAGTTAATGCTAACTTTGGTTTGGCTTCATCAAAACATGTCGTGTTTGGTGTCATACACTTTGGAATACTACCCCCTCGCCAGTTCTGGCAACGGGGGTAGCATTCCACCCTTCTAGAGGGAGAAGGCATGTTACTTTGCTTTAAACGCGGTTAATCCTACCCAGAGCCTCAGCATCACAAAATGGATGCTGCTGCCCCGACACAAGTCTGACCTCCTGCTGCTGACCGAAACTTGGCAGGGGAGGCCTGGACAAAGGGTTTCCTGTCACAGGGAGGTGTTACACCACCCCAGACAGGAGATAGTGGATTGGAGCAGGGAGGGCTGAGAGAAACTAGACACTGCCTGGGGCACACAAGGTGTCCCATGCAAAATCCAGTCAAACCGGTTCTGGGGCACTCCAGCCCCAGTCCTGACGTGAAACTGGACAAAGGGAAAGGGGTGTAACCACCCCCTTTCTGGGTCCCACCCATAGGAGGGACATAGCAGGTAATCCAGCCCCTTGATTTGGAATAAAGGTAGGAGCTGTGCAGATGCACATCAGATTATCCTGACTGAAACTTATGAAACGAAACTCTGAAACTTCGACATCCCACTCGACGTGGAAGACTGAAGAATCTCCCTTGTGGTCAAGGAGTGACCACCCTGTGCAAACAGGCACCATCCAGCACCTCAACATTTGCTTTGTTGCAGTTCCCGCCGGAACTCGAGCAACAGAGATCAACAAGACCCAGCGTGCCTGCTTTTTAATAGCCCGATCCACAGTCCTTGCAGAGCTGAGACCCGTGGAGGCGACCTGAAGCGTGGGGCCGGCCATCTTGGAAAAACTACAAAGCGCTGACCGTGCAGCATCCAAGGCTCCCTCGAAGCTGTGCATTGGAGTTTGAGAAGCTGCAGCCCCGAGCAGCTTTTGCACCAAAGCTCACCCCGCCACGCTCATCGAGTGCTGCGTGGGGCCCTTTTGCATTTTCCTGCTTGACGCATTGGTCCGGTCGCTTGCCCGTTGGCTAGTGGCCCCAGTACCGACGAACCTTTGAATTTGATCTGCTAGTCTGGTTGCTCCAGACTGGCCCTCGCTCCCCTGAAATGGAGCACCCGCTCAGACCTTGCTGGTCCGAGTTAGAAGTGATCTTCGAATCCTGCATGGGTTGCATTTGCCAAGGCCTGTTGACTCTGATCCGGAAGTCGACACCGCCGACAGCGAGAGTCTTTGTGGGACAGCTTGAGATTTACTCCAGGACATCCTCGGTGCCCCAGAGACTACGTGGCAGTGGAGACAAGCTTCACGACAAGCACCTGATTGCGCCCGACATTGCCTGGTTTCTTCCTGGTTCCTTCCTGGTCGCTGGCTAGTGACCCAGACTCTGTCCCCTCTGCTTTCAGGTACTCTCCATCTTCGATCCACCCTTGGATCACACCGGACACTTCTCTTCTGGACGCCTGCAGCATCTTCATCTCCAGGTACCATAGATCTTCGTGATAAAACCCGACACATCTTTGCACCTGTGCACCCGCTTCCTCTGGGTGAGGTAACTCTTGAACGCCGGTGCTCCTGTAGTGGTTTACACCTCTAGTGTCTAAGTCTAAAGTGTTGTCCTTCTAGTCCAGTCGGAAGACTCTTAAAACTGTAACTCAATAACTTTTACGCACCATTGACTTTGCATTGGTGCATGCGTGTGCCGCTAGCGCTGCACCCGAATCCCGCGGGCTACTCCCGTCCTAACTGCTGTTAGTCCAGTGTAGTCCCAGCGATTCCCAAGGCCCTAGGCCTTACCCCTATTCGGTTAGTGATTCTTATACCACTTTTTTGATATATGGTTTGGGTGGCCACCGGCCTCATCCATAATTGTGCAACTTGTATATGTTATACTGTGCTTTTGTTTAAACGCTTGTGATTCTTTACTCATAAAGAGTTTTGGGGATTATTCTGTGAAAAAATACATATATTTTTATAATATATAACTTGTGTGGTGTCCTTTCATTTGATATTACAGGATTGCATATGGTAAAACAGCTGGCTTCACATGTCCTCTTGAGTTAAGCCTTTAGGCTGCTTAGTCCATGCTACCTCTAGGATAGCTTGTCTTTAAGGTTGACTTACAACCACCACCATAAGGAATTGTTTGGACTGATATAAGGTGCCCCCAGAATTGGAGACATCAGGCCAACTTCTCACATTGGTGAGCACCGGTACGGATTTGAGCTTGCTGTTGTTTTACCATTGCAATCTTTTATCAAATTGAAAGATCACATTTAGTACCATTGGTACATATAAACAAAGCTTAGCATATTTAAGTTCTACTGAACTTAGTAGTTGTAGGTAGAAGGGCTTAGCACACCCTGACTACAACTCACTAGCAAGGTACAGTAGGAAAACACTTAGTGTAGGTAAGTGCATCACTTACACCTCACTAGAGTCATGTCTGGCACAGGTGAAGCTCCAGGCTCTCTACCTGTGGTGGTTGACCATCCACAGGCAACCTCCAACTATGACAAATTCAGCCATAGGGACTTGAGTGCCTTGTGCACTGCAAGGAAGCTGAAAAAGGGTCACAACCCTACCATTCCTATCATGATAGCCATCCTGGAGATGGATGATCTTGAGAAAGGCAGAACAGTTCCCTCAGGGTCAGGAGAAGGAGTGAATCCCCCAGATACTGAGAACACCACCCCAGAAGTAGAAGATGAGGAGGTGGACCCTGAATCAGAAGGTGAAGAGTCAGATCAGGATCAGAGGGATACCCAGGTACCAGTTGTAAGGCTTAGCCAAGCCAACTTGGTCCTACATGGGAATGGAGAAGGGAATCACTTCCCCAGACCCAATAGCAGAATTCTCCCAGGCCATAGGAGAGAGAGAACTCCTTCCAGGGATTGTCACATTTCTAGTGCCTCAAGAGAATCACACAGAGGAATGACTTCCCCTCAGGGGAAATAGCATAAGGCCAGGATGAGAGCTGTTAGACTCCAAATAGAGAGGGAGGAAGTAGCCCTGGCCCAAGCTAAGCTTGCTTTTGCAAGAGAACAAAGATTATGTGGGGAGACACCCACTGGTGGCTGCATTATCCCTAAGGATAAAGACAGGTCCTATGACCATAGAAACCTGAGTAAGATTGTGCCCCCCTACAGAGAGGGGGGTGATATCCACAAATGGATAACTGCTCTGGAGAGGGCCTGCATCGTAGAGCAGGTCCCCCAAGATCAGTGGGAAGCAATCTTGTGGCTCTCCTTTTCTGAGAAAGGGAGAGATAAGCTCCTCGCAGTTAGATCTGAGGATGCTAAAAACTACACAGTCCTGAAGAGTGCTCTCATTGATGGGTTTGGCTTAACCACTGAGCAATACAGGTTGTTGTTCAGAGACACCCAAAAAGCACAGACTCAGGACTGGACTGATTTTGTAGATTGTGCTACTGAGACTCTGGAAGGTTGGCTACATGGCAGCAAAGTACATGACTATACAGGATTATATAATTTGATTATGAGGGAGCAGATCCTAAGTAATTGTCAGAACCAGCTTTTACACCAGCACCTGGTGGACTCAGATCTGACCTCTCCACAATAATTGGGTAAGAGGGCAGACAAATGGGTCAGAACCAGGATTAGGCCTAAGAATCAGTGTAATGACCAAAAGAAGGATGCTTCCAAGGTTCAAGAGAAGGGTGGGGATAAATCTAAAGACAAATCTCCCACAGGGCCCCAAAACTCCAAGAATGGGGGTGGGTCCCAAAACAACTCCTCTACCCAGAAGAAACCTTACTGCCATGACTGTAAACAGCCTGGCCACTGGAAAACAGACAGCTATTGTCCAAAGAATAGCAACAAAGAAAATATTCCTCCAAGTAAAGCTCCAACACCTCCTGTTACTGTCAGCAGTAATCCCCCAGGTGGTGGGAGCACCCCCAAGAATTTGGGTGGGTTTACTTTTGGGACTCAGGTGGACTCTGGCCTAACCAGGTCCCCTAATACAGATACTCTTGTCTATGAAAATGGCATGGGGTTTGCCAACTTCACTGATTGCCCAAACAATTTGAACAATTATAGACAGGAGCCCATCATCAATGGTCAAAAAGTTGAGGCCTACAGAGACACAGGGGCTAGTATCACGATGATGACTGAGAACCTAGTCCCCTCAAGGCAACTTTTACCTGGTGCCACATATCAGGTGACTAACATTGATGGAGTGCAGAAAAATCATCCCATGGCAGTGGTAAATCTCAGCTGGGGAGGTGTCACTGACCCAAAGAGAGTGGCAGAGTCAGCAAACGTGCCTGTAGATTGTCTACTTGGGAATGATTTAGTAATCTCAGCCTGGGCTGAGGTTGAACAAGAAACCCATTCTAAAATGGTAAATGTCCATGGAAAGGTTAGTGGGGCTGTGATGGCTACAGCCCCAATCCAAGATATCCTTCCTGAAAAGGTTGGTAGGGCTGTGCAAGACTCAGCCCCATCTTCAGCAGAATCCCTTTCTAAACAGATTAGCAGGGCTGTGATGGTAACAGCCCATACCCAAACTGAGTCCCTTCCTGAAAAGGTTGGTGGGGCTGTGATGGCCACAGCCCAAACTCAAACTGATTCATGTGTTGTGAAGCCTGAAACTATGGATCACTCCACACAAACAGAGAGCATTGAGGAGGAAGAGAAATCTCCCTCCCACCAGACATTAGGAAAGGATCAGCCTCCTCAGGGAACTGATCTTACCCCTTGTGAAGAAACTGCCCCAGAGGTAGTCAGGCCTAGCCTGGCAGAGCCTCTGATGTCAGTGGACCCTTCCAAGGTGGGACCCAGTCTGGAGCAGGTAACCTGCCCCTCTCTACCCTGCCTCAGTCAGCCCAGGGCTGCAGAGGTCAAGGAGGTCAGTGAGCCCCAAAGGGCCCCCTGTCAAATAAAACACCCCCATGTGCAGATTAGGGGCACCAAAGCTAGCAGCCCTAGCCAGGTAAAAACTTTACAAATTCTTGAGGGATCCCCCTTACAACTAGTTAGGGACCTCCCCCAGATGGACACTGTTGGGCAGAGCCAAACCTGGGACCCCAAGGCCCCAAACCTGATCTGTCCCTCCAGTAATCCAACAGAAGGGACCCAGCCTCCAGCTGTAGGCAGCCAGAGGTTGACCCTGAGAGCACAGTCAAGGAAAGAAAGGCACACATGGTGGAGAAGGATTGGAGGAAGCTGAGCCCTACATTAGTGGAGCCTCACTTCAGTACTCCACCTCAACACCAGCCTTTTACTTTGCCAAAACACGCCACAGGTAGTGATTCCCTATGGTGGAGACCCTCTGATACCCCAAGGGTGAGGGATTGCTTAGTGGACCATGAAACAGGGGGCAACCATGCTAGTGCAGGTACTTCCTTATATGGCCACTTAGGCAATATAGTCTTACCTGGACAAGGATAGCCTTATCTCCTTTCGTTTGGGGGGTGGGGGGGCTATGTAGGAAGGTGGATACCTGACTATGGTTAACCCAGATTTTTTGCCTTGTGTTTAGCTGGTTTTCGACTTAGTTGGCCTGGGTTCCTGCTAATCAGGGCCCCAGGCTATCTGCTCTCTCTTTAAATGGACTCCATGTACTATAGGTACATCACCAATGTGGTACTGGACACCTTATCAGCCCCTATACAGTGCACTATAAGTGCCCAGGGCATAGGTGCATCCAAGGCCACCAGGGGCTTCAGCATATCTATTGCCACCCCTGGCTGGTACTTAAATCGACACAACTGGCTGTTCACACAGCTGGGGGAAGGTGGTGTACTCACCCCTTGCTTAGATATAGTATACCTATGTCTAAACCTATATCTGGACACATATGCATCTATAAGTCACTCCTATGGCAGGCCTTTACAATCCAGGAGGCAGAGTGCTTGGTTTTATGTGAGATGGTGCTCTTGCATGAGCTGAGCCTGTCTGCAGTGTTCGGAACCATTTCCTTACTACTGTTCCAGTGATACTGCCATACCATATACTCTTAAGTGCATTATAATCCTCACGGTTAATGCTAACTTTGGTTTGGCTTTATCAAAACATGTCGTGTTTGGTGTCATACACTTTGGAATACTATCCCCTCGCCAGTTCTGGCAACGGGGGTAGCATTCCACCCTTCTAGAGGGAGAAGACATGTTACTTTGCTTTAAACACGGTTAATCCTAACCAGAGCCTCAGCATCACAAAATGGATGCTGCTGCCCCGACACAAGTCTGACCTCCTGTTGCTGACCGAAACTTGGCAGGGGAGGCCTGGACAAAGGGTTTCCTGTCACAGGGAGGTGTTACACCACCCCAGACAGGAGATAGTGGATTGGAGCAGGGAGGGCTGAAAGAAACTAGACACTGCCTGGGGCACACAAGGAGTCCCATGCAAAATCCAGTCAAACCGGTTCTAGGGCACTCCAGCCCCAGTCCTGGCGCGAAACTGGACAAAGGGAAAGGGGTGTAACCACCCCCTTCCTGGGTCCCACCTATAGGAGGGACCTAGCAGGTAATGCAGCCCCTTTATTTGGAATAAAGGTAGGAGCTGTGCAGATGCACATCAGATTATCCTGACTGAAACTTATGAAATGAAACTCTGGACCCTTCGACATCCCACTTGACGTGGAAGACTGAAGAATCTCACTTGTGGTCCAGGAGTGACTACCCTGTGCAAACAGGCACCATCCAGCACCTCAACATTTGCTTTGTTGCATGTTCCGCCGGAATTCGAGCGACAGAGATCAACAAGACCCAGCGTGCCTGCCTTTTAACAGCCCGATCCACAGTCCCTGCAGAGCTGAGCCCCGTGGAGGCGACCTGAAGCGTGGGGCCGGCCATCTTGGAAAAACTACAAAGCGCTGACCGTGCAGCATCAGAGGCTCCCTCGAAACTGTGCATTGGAGTTTGAGAAGCTGCATCCCCAAGCAGCTTTTGCACCGAAGCTCACTCCGCCGCGCTCATCGAGTGCTGCATGGAGCCCTTTTGCATTTTCCTGCTTGATGCGTTGGTCCGGTCACTTGCCCGTTGGCTAGTGGCCCCAGTACCGACGAACCTTTGAATTTGCTCTGCTAGTCTGGTTGCTACAGATTGGCCCTCACTCCCCTGAAAAGGAGCACCCGCTCAGACCTTGCTGGTCCGAGTAAGAAGTGATCTTCGAATCCTGCGAGGGTTGCATTTGCCAAGGCCTGTTGACTCCGATTCGGAAGCCAACACCGCCGCCAGCAAGAGGCTTTTTGGGACAACTTGTGATTCACTCCAGGACTTCCTCGGTGCCCCAGAGACAACGTGGCAGCGGAGACAAGCTTCATGACAAGCACCTGATTGCGCCCAACATTGCCTTGTTCCTTCCTGGTCACTGGCTAGTGACCCAGACTCTGTCCCCTCTGCTTTCAGGTACTCTACATCTTCGATCCACCCTTGGATCACACCGGACACTTCTCTTCTGGACGCCTGCAGCATCTTCATCTCCAGGTACCATAGATCTTCGTGACGAAACCCGACACATCTTTGCACCTGTGCACCCGCTTCCTGTGGGTAAGGTAACTCTTGAACGCCGGTGCTGTTGTAGTGGTTTACACCTCTAGTGTCTAAGTCTAAAGTTTTGTCCTTCTAGTCCAGTCGGAAGACTCTTAAAACTGTAACTCGATAACTTTTACGCACCATTGACTTTGCATTGGTGCATGCGTGTGCTTCTAGCGCTGCACCCGAATCCCGCGGGCTACTCCCGTCCTAACTGCTGTTAGTCCAGTGTAGTCCCAGTGATTACCAAGGCCGTAGGCCTTACCCCTGATCGATTAGTGATTCTTATACAACTTTTTTGATATATGGTTTGAGTGGCCACCGGCCTCATCCATAATTGTGCAACTTGTATATGTTATACTGTGCTTTTGTTTAAACGCTTGTGATTCTTTACTCATAAAGAGTATTGGGGATTATTCTGAGAATAAATACATATATTTTTATAATATATAACTTGTGTGGTGTCCTTTCATTTGATATTACAGGATTGCATATGGTAAAACAGCTGGCTTCACATGTCCTCTTGAGTTAAGCCTTTAGGCTGCTTAGTCCATGCTACCTCTAGGATGGCTTGTCTTTAAGGTTGACTTACAACCACCACCATAAGGGATTGTTTGGACTGATATAAGGTGCCCCTAGAATTGGAGACATCATACATCAGGCCAACTTTTCACACATATAAAAAAATGTTTTTATTTTCAGAGCAAACAAATGTTTATCTTTTCATAAATAGACATTATACATATCAAGCCATATCATGGTCATTTTCTTCAATGAAAGAGAAATATAACTCATTGGACCACGTCCCACACAACCAAATTCATACCACAATCAAACCATCAGACATTCCACAATTCAACATAACTCATACATCAAACATACATGTAATACAAATAGTGCATAAGCGCCACAGGATGGTTAGATGGCAAGATGGAGACAAATCATCGGGGGGGGGAGAAAAAAGCATATAGATGAAAGAATGCAGCAGGAAGACAATACAACAACCCCCGCATGAAAACCCCCAATGCGCGTTTCGGTGTGTCGCCCCAGCCAGGGCTACACCTTCATCAGGGCGGAGATGTCAAAGGAGTGTGGGACATTATATCTGTGAACATAAGAAGAAATACATATATCAAGTTAATACATATATCAAGCTAATCCTTGCTACTAGCAGATCAATATTTTAATTTTTGTCAAGTACATGGTGCATCTTGACCGGCTCCGGAAAAAATGTACTATTGAAAAAGTGATCACTGATCACCATCAACATAAAGATTGGGCCCTACACAACTCTAGATTAATTTTGAAGCAGATCTGCTCAGGCGTCAGTCATACGAGGTTATGGCATTCTTTTGTCTTCGGATGGATTTCTGCCCTAGATGTAAATTTCATTTAAAAAGCACTAAAGAAAGTATCTGAGTGTAGCCTGAAAGGCTGTGCTAAGAATAATATCAAACACATACTCATGGTGACCTCGGGGGGTTCCAATTAGAGGAGTCTGCTCATATTTACTGAGACAGTCAGAAGGCGCATCCTAAGGTAATAATTTGGCCTGGGCAGTGAATTCTGCTCCGTTCACAGAGTTTATCGCACTCCGCAGGGTCTGCCGATTGCCAAAAACTACCGCTCCATTTAGGGGAGCAGAGTTTTTTTCCGCACTCGCCAATGGTAAGTTTACGAGCAAGGAAAATCCAACGCTAGACCGCTTCCCAGCGCGATTTCATAATGCGGGTGGTCGTGGTTAGTCACTTCAGCTCGCATTGAGAAACCTTCCGTTCGTGCTGAGGAAGTTGCCGCTTGAGTAGAGCTTTTACTCGAGCGGTAGAAAAAAGAAGCGCCCTCTTGCGCTGCACATGATGCCATTCATGCTGATTTTACACCGCAGGACAAACACACAGCAATAAACATCAGTGTGAATGGCGCAAGGTAGCGCACTCTGCCGGTCCCGGAACTTTGCGTAGCTTGGCAGAGTTTATTTGTCACTTGCGGAGTTCCGCGTAGCCAAACTCTGTGAACTCTGCCCAGCAGAGTCTATAACTTTGCTGAAAAAAATTTAAATCATTAAGGGGCATACTCTGTGGTTCCGATATTCAAGGGCACTGAGATGAAAAAAAGAGACCTGGACAGGACATATGAAATGAAAGCAGGATGGCACAATGACTATATATGCATGACTTTCTTGACACAAATCTCTATATTTTGCCCTCCGACATCTTTGGGAGAGCGATATCCCACAAAGACCACTATCAAAATGCTTTCTATCACTCTTCAAAATGTAGGAAATACACTAGGAAGGATTGAGCTGCACACCTTATGTTTCTGTGACAAATTAATTAAGTCCACACACCTATCAATAGCCAATAGTCATGCCCTTTCTGATAAATATCCCAGGATGCTGCTGTAATGTTTTTAGGTTGCCCTTGAACTGAATGAGGGGATGCCAAATACTGTTTATTCTGCCCAAAACTGAAGAGAGGATAGAAAGATTATTTATGCCTACTGTTGCAATACAAGACCTCTGTGAGCTAAATAGATTACAGGGTGTGCGAACTTTACCAAGGTGATTTTGCCAATATTGTGAATAAAACCCCAATACTTTACCAACAAAACAAAGTTCTCCAAGTTTAAATAACAATAGCCGAGAAGCTTAAAGCAAAGAAAAGATTTGTAGGATAAAAGCCTTGAAAAATTATTTTTTTTGGCGAAACATTTTTGGGGGGGAAAAACTGAGCACAAACGTTTTTTCAGGAAAATTCGAACAGAGCTGAGCTGTTTCAAATGTAACACACTTTACAACTTTGTGATGTTGCAAAGTTTAATGAGCTTCACAAAATGTTGCAATTATTGCAAACACCTCTAAAAGAGGTGGTTTTCTGAGAAGGGTCTATTGGTGCAAAAACTCAAAGAGATGCTCAAATTATAAGAAGTTGGATTTCATGAAAGTGGGAAGGACCAACGCAGCAACACCTGACTAAGAAAATTAGAGGACGTTGACGGCAAATCTTCTGGAAAGACAGACACTGCAAGACTATCAGCTTTGAGAAACCTACTGACCAGTGCATAGTACATCTCCCAAGTAACTGTAGCGAGAAAAGCAACTTGTTTAAAGACTTGCAGAATCGTGTTGATTGTGTAAGAGCTACTAATAAGTTTAAGAGAATGTCTCTCAATTCCAGTAGCGGTCGGTGGTGGGAGTAGCTGCCGGGCGGTGACGTGGGGAGGGAGAGGGGCACAGTGGGGGTAGTAATCTATGGATTATGGAGGATTACAGGTAAGTAAACACATGAATAAATAAAATGAATTTAGTTGCACGCACTGCATCCCCAAATGCGATGCAGTGCACGCGACAAAATTGGTTTATATTTATTTATATGTTTACTTACCTGTAATCCTCCATAATCCATAGATTACTACCCCCCACCCTGCCCCTACCCATCCCCACATCACCGCCCGACAGCTACTCCCACCACTGACCGCTACTGCTCAATTCACTTTGGGAATCAAATACAGCGGTGTCAACATGCCAACAAAGTGGTGTCAGGATCCTTGATCCATTCATATAAATATATGTATATAAGGAAGGGGTGGGAAGGGCAGGAGAAATGTAGGGAGATCCAGAACCCGGCGGACAGTGCTAGAGAAAAGTTGTGCCTTAAGCAGGTTTATTGGTACACAACATGGCAAGTTCAAATAAAATGATATTGAACATTGACAGAAAACAGTTTGCAACATACATAACAAGGAGGTAAGTTGACAGTAGGGAAGAATAATGCTTTTTTAAATTCCCTAAACCATTTGTGGTATTTCAGCAAACACATTGAATCAATGCATGTATATATATATGCATTTGAGGTTTATAGAGCACACATGGTAAATGTAATTGCCAAACAAACGAGTACTGCACACAGTACACAGCAGATTCGATCTTGTGTTTAAGTGAGAGAAGCGTGTACAACCATGAAAATTTGTGAAATTACACAAACACATCTCAAAAATATTGTGATGGCAGGGATATTGGGGCAACATTCAGTAGGTAAGAATATTGTTTTTTAAGTGTTTAATATAATTTTATTTTATTTGGTTGTATATAATATTACATTTTAATTATTTTATTTTAGTAATTTGTGTGATATATGTTACTAATATTGTACTGTCAATAATTTTATGATTTAAGCAGAATTCATTTCTTTGATATATTTAAAGGAGTGTTTTTGGGTTGTTTTCATTAATTTTATATACCTTAATTTTAAATATATTCATTTAGTTTGATTGTTATTTTTGTAGGTCAAGCATTCGAGACCTCTTCTATATACTTTAGTATATACTTATATGTGTATGTACTTTGTGGGCTCTGGAGATCACCCCTAGGACTTGTCTGATTCTGCTTAGGGACTTTTTTTCTGTTCAACTGTCTTTATTTAACTGTCTTGATAGAAAACGGCCAGTAGAGGTCAGTAAAATATCAGAATTTCTTTCTGCTTGTTCAACTGCCTCTATTTAAGTGTCTTGATAGAAAACGACCAGCAGAGGTTAGTAAAATACCAGATTCACTTTAGCATTCTCTAGATTCCAGTCCATAGAAATGTTCTTCCATGAGCAACCGTAGACAATATTTTTTTTTTTCAAATCTTGTATTTTCAGTGAAATGACCACGGAAGGCCCTGATTTTATATTAAAAACAGAGCTTTGGACTATACCACTTCCTGCTGAAAGGCAATATTTCCCTCCATGTGGTCCCATACCTAGGGTGTCACACAGTTTGGTACTTACTTTCCCTCCATGTTAAACAACAGTAGATGTTTCAGCACCCAGGCTAATGTGCTGCATAGCTAAATACATAAAAGATCCCAAAGGCAAGGCCGATTGCATTGCAAATGCTTGTTTAAATTAGGACTGGGAATAATAAATCCAAACCCTGCAATGCAAAACACATTTTATCCTGTTGTTTAGGATGGAGGGGGAATAGTAATTCTGACCCCTCAAAATTCCAACACTTTCCCTACTGTTGCTTGGGTTGGAGTGTGGAAAGTAAATGTGAACCCACCACCCAATGTCCAATACTTAACCTACCAAAATACAGGTTAGAGTGTAAATAGTAAATCTGACCCCTCCAAAATCCAACATTTTCCCTACTGTTGCTTAGGTTGGAGTGGAATAGTAGGCATTATTTTTCATAATTTTTACAGCTTTTCTAAGCTGTTTTATGTTGAAGTTGGAATGCAATTTTTGAATTTATGTGATGGTTTAAAAATGTATTTTAAAGAGTTTAATTGTTACTTATTTTGTTACTTATTTCACATATTTACACCTATTAGGGCGGTGGGAAAATTGTGAATGTTGTCTTTTCTCCAAGTTCTATCTGTTTTTAAAAATAATTCTACTTGTTTATGTAATTAAGATTTGAGTATTTTTATATTTTAATTTTTTTTATTTTTTTTATGTGTTTTGTAATTTATAGAGATATGTTTTTTGACATTATTTTGTAGTATATTTTTAGTTTTATTTAAAATGTAGCCATGTATTTATTTTTTATTTTTATTTTTATAAAGACCTTTATTTAGTAGATCACATCAAACATTCCTCGCCTACAACCCATCGGGCCGGCAAACAATCAGAAACCTAGTTAGTTTCATAGAACAAAGACACAGCCCAGTGCCGTCAACCCGGGGGTACGGCAGCGTTGCAGAGTGTAAATATATGAGATCCCGAAGGATAGTGAAGGATTAGGAAGGTCACATTTTACAGTTTAGCGCGTAGAATAAGGTCAAAGTGTTTAAATTTTTATCCAAAAAGGAAACAAACAGAAAACAAACCAGCCATGTATTTTTAAATTGTTAATTTTAATGATCTAATGAATGTATTGTATAATAATTAATTTTTATTTACATATATGGATTTATATATTTAAGCCCTGATTACGATGTCAGACGACTCACGTCCATCCAGCACCATTGCGGAATGAGAACTGACGACCTCAGGTTGGCGGTTCCAACCGCATAATTTGGATGTGACTGCATACAGTGCGGTCTGAAACATCCATTTTTACATGGGAGTTTGTCCGGTGGGCGGAAAGTGGGCGCAGCACAAGCTCCCATAGAAAAATGGATGTTTCCAAGCATCCCTGTGCCATGTGGCAGGCAATTCATAATGCCTGCCAACTGGTGCAGTGATGTTTAGGGGGCACCATAGGTGCCCCCCAGGGCCAAATGCAGAGGGCGAGGGGAAAAAAGGGGGCGCTGCTAGGGGCCCCCAAAGTCAGTTTTCGACAGCCAATCCATGTCGGAAAGGCCAACATGGATTGGCTGTTGGAAACCGACATCATTATCCCGAATGGCTAAAACGCCATCTTTAAGGGATTGTGAGGCTTTTCTGACTTTAGCCCATCGGAACCACATCGGATTCCCTGGCCAGTTTAAACTCCGACCGCCATCATCATAATACAGCGGTCGGACTTTAAACCTACAATGTCAGTCGTGCTTTCCGACTGACAATGTAATTAGGCCCATAGTATTTTTAATAATTGTAATTACATTAGTGTTTTTAAAATATATTTTTTATTTTTTTAATCATTCCATTCAATTATATGTTGTATTAATATATTTTTTGTTTTGTATTTGTTATTTATGAGTACTGTATTTCGTTTACTTAATTTCAAATTAATAAATGCATTTTTAAATGTTTTAAATATATCTTTTTATGTGTAAGCTTTTATAAGTTAAATGTCTTTTAAAGTTATTATAATGTTAAATACTTTTAAATTTATATTTACTAATCTATGTAATGTTGATATATTTGTGTCCACTAAGTTTTTGCACTTGTTATTTTTTGGTTTACATTGCAAGTATGTAAAGTAGATATTTTTATCCAAAATATTTTTGCTGAAATCATTTTCATTATTATATTTCTGACCTCGATATTATGTCATTGACATGAGTGGGGTGAATTAGTCAGTCTAACTTGTGGTTGGGATGTTGTTTGATAGCTGTGACATTTAGATACATGAAACTTGCTTTCAATTTCTTGCACTTCAAGAGTTCCAGTTTGGTGATATCATAGCATCTGGTAAGGTGAATTTTACAGGCCTGTATGCTGAAGTGTCGATTGCTATGACTTGGTAGGAAATATAGAAGGTTTTGAGTAGGAACCAGGCTTGTGGACCAGCCAGTAAGGTTTATTCAAGATCAGAGTAATAGGATTATATTTCTTTAGGCCTTTGATGAGATGGGCATACATGTGAATTGTCATCAACCTCAGTATTTCGGGGTGGGGTTTGTAATTTCTCCACTGTTAATGCCTAGCATCCTTAAAACTTAATAGGCAATTTCAAGTAAAGCAGGCCTGCCAACTCACACTGTGCCACCAGGTGTCACACGATTTCGGCTCCCTTCACATGGTCACTCGGTGTGGAGCCGAAGTCACACGGTGGCAGGGAAAACGAGATGAAAACCACTGCAATCAGTGGATTTCAGCTCATTTTCGGAGGCTGTAGGCAGCCGATGTTCATTAAAGGTGTGAAAACAACATCACAAGATATCGGCGAAAGCATCGATGGCCCTTTGTTTTTTTTGTTTTTCAAGAGATGGGGGGGGGGCTGGCTTGGTGAGGGGCACAGGCCTCTTAGTTAACACTCTGCACCAGGCCGGCCCCCTCACAGGCCCGCCCCTTCCTCACACAGTAAAAATGTTTTGCAAGTTGGCAGGTATATAAAGCAGTAGTCACTCCCACCGCTAATCAACAGCTAGCACCCACTATGCATACATCAGCAGTGACGGTAGGTGGCTCCACCAGTAGGACGTAACCCTTGCTTACTGATCTGTGGGAGAATCAGGGCTCGAGTCGGGGTACTGCGCGGGTGGACGACGCCCCCTGTAGTGTTGCGCTCTAGTCTCCGGCGCCCGGCGTTATGACGTGGCGCGCCGGAGCAGGAGCGGAATACTGGCGCATGCGCGCAGCGGCTGAGGAAATCGCGCGAAGGTGAGGAAACGGCAGAAGCCACCGGAGCTCGAGAAAGTTAGACGCTCGGCGCTCTTTGTTATAGCGATATAAGTGAAAGAGAATAAAAGCAGTATTCATCTACCCTGGTATCCTGTCCTCTGTGGGGGAAGCAATTAACAACATTACAGTGGCGACGAGGACTGGGATCACCCCACCACCCCCCACACAGAGATACAGGAGAGACAGCAGCAAGGGGACACAAGGAATAAAACAGGTCAGAGGCTGTGTAAGGAGCTCCACATCGTGAGCGTGCCCAGAAACCCAGCGCTATTAACAAAAGAGCGTGGCAGCAGCGCACTACACCAGCATCCAGCATATATGAAAGCCAAGCCACACCAAGGCGGGTCCAAGCCAGCACAACGCAGAGGGGCACGTAGCTGAGACCCTGGCAGAAAGAAGAGACAGTGATAGGGAGGAAGGAAAGGTACACCTCCCCGGCACCACACAAGATAGAACTATCAGTGCACCTGGCAGTCCCAATAGCCAAGGGGACAACGCAGAAAGAGAAGGAAACCCCAGCGCACCGGGCAGCCCAGGGAACCGTGACGGAGGACCTGGAAAAGCGCCCAGAATGAGCAACCAGATGACATCTCTCACAGCGCCCGTCCCCTTCCTACCCAGACCAGGAGAACCCCTGATGAAGTGGGAGGACTGGAGGGAGTATTTCAAGAACTATGTGGAAGCCTTGGAAGATGAAAACGGTGAGCCATTCCCCAGCGCTAGAAAGAAAAGGCTGCTACTGCATAAACTGGGCCCGGAAGGTGTACGTGTGTATACGAACATAGTGCCAGCAGAGAGACCAGCCGCAGCTGATGACGTCTTCAAGAACGCCTTGGAAGACCTAGACAATCACTATCGCCCGGCAGTATGTGTATCCGTCAACCGGTACAACTTCCAACAAAGGAAACAGGAGCACAGAGAGTCGATAGATGATTATGTGGCAGCCTTGAGACGACTAGCCATCACGTGCAAATATGGGCAACTGCAGGATGAATATATCAAAGACCAAATTGTCATGCACACCATGAACAAGTCGGTTCAGGACAAGTTGTGGGCACAGGGAGAGACATCGCTCAAAGACGTGATTGCCATGGTAAAGAAGGCGGAACTTTCGAAGCGCTGTGCGGAATCAGAAAAAAAGGAGTGCGCGCAGAGGCAGATGGTCAACAAGATAGAAGATGCGCCCTCGACCACGAGGTACAAAGGAGCCACAAGACAAAGAAGGCAAGAATCCAAGTGGACAGGGAAACAAACAGCCCCAGGAAGGCAACCAACGGACAACAAATTTTCATGCTACAGGTGCGGGAGTGCGGACCATTCAGCGCAAGACAAACGGTGCCCTGCATTTCGCGCCAGGTGCTCTTTCTGCAGCCTAGTTGGCCATTTTGAGAAAGTGTGCCGCAAGAAAGGAAAGAGAACCGTGGTGAAGTACATAGGGCAGTCATCGTCGGAAGCCCCGGCGGAAGAAGACCTGGAAGACGACGACATGGTTTTATGCGTCGAGGAGCAGGTGTTGGATGTGACGGGCAGGCGTTCAGACAAACCGCGCACGGACATGTTGATGGGGGAGTGAAAGTCCACATTGCAATTGACTCGGGGTCCCCATACTCCATTGTCCAACGATCAGTATGGGAGGAAGACTTTGTACCCATCCTGGGTCCCCAGCTAGATCCACCAGACATTCGTCCCATTTCATACACTGAAAACGCAATCCCCATGGTGGGTTTCCGCACCTTGAAATTTGAATTTAGAGGCAGATCTGCGAATTGCAAGTTGTATGTGGCAGAGCGGGGACCCTCAGTGCTAGGCTGGAGAGACCAAGGCGATTTGGGCATCAAGCTAGATCCGGGTGGCAAAGAGCAAATCCTGCTGACAGAAGACAACCCCTGGCCACAGCAAGACAAACTAAGGCAGGCCTTCCCCAAAGTATTTGGAGGCACAGTGGGAAAACTGGACAAGTTCGTGCACAAAATACTTCTCAAGGAGGACGCCCGACCAGTATCCCACAAAGTCAGAAACATCCCCATTGCTGTTAAAGAGGCAGTCCAGCAGGAGCTTCAGAGATTGGAAGAACAAGGGATAATAGAACCGATAGACAGCTCAAAATGGTTGGCCCCCTTGGTCGTGGCCAGGAAGCCCAACGGCAAGGTACGCTTATGTGTGGACCTCCGCGAGCTCAACAAATGCTTAATCGTAGAGAAGTTTCCCCTACCTAGGATTGAGGAAATGTTGGCTGGAACTAAGGGAGTATCGTGGTTCTCAACAATAGACCTCACGTCGGCGTATCATCAGATCGACTTACACCCATCAAGCAGGAAACTAACCTCATTCATCACACCCTTTGGGTGTTACCAATTCCGCCGCATGCCGTTTGGGCTGGCCTCAGCGGCTGCGGTGTTCCAGAAATTGATGCACCGCCTGTTCAAGGACTTACAAGGTGTCCAGTATTTTCAGGACGACATCCTGATCATGGGAACTAGCCAAGATGATCATGACGAGAAACTGACAAGAGTACTAACAGTGCTTCAAGAAAGGGGTCTCACTGCGGAGTGGAGCAAGTGCAGGCTGGGCATGTCATCCGTCACCTATCTAGGCCATGAAATAGGGAACCAAGGAATATCCCCCAAAAGACAAAACGTGAAAGCTATTTGCGATGCCAGAGCCCCGGTCAACAAGGAAGAAGTGAGGTCATTCCTCGGGATGGCGGAGTACTATAGTAAATTCGTTAGACACTTTGCCACCAAGACTCACAAACTCCGCCAGCTCATCAGAGACAAGTCACAGTTCACATGGGATGAAGAAGCACAGAGTGAATTCGAGAGGTTGAAGAACGACATAAGTAGCGCAGTACCCCTGCATGGATATGACCCCACAAGCAGTACCATCTTGACAACGGATGCCGTGAAAAAGGACTGGGAGCAGTGCTGGCACAGGAAAGGGCGGGTGGCGCTGTAGAAACACTCAGTTTCGCATCCAGAGCGCTGTCCTCCACGGAGCAGAAATATAGCGTCATTGAAAAAGAAATGCTGGCGGTCACTTGGGCCATGGGTAAATTTAGACAATTCGTCTGGGGCACCCGCTTCAAACTTCAAACAGACCATAAGCCACTGGTCAAGGTGCTAACCTCATGCGGCCACGACACAGCAACCCCACGCATCGCGAAGATGACACTCAAGCTCCTAGACTACACCTATGACGTGGAGTACCTACCGGGGACACGTAATAAAGTAGCCGACTACTTGAGCCGAGCTTCAGCCATGGAGGATGCTCCCACGGTCTCACCTGACACTGACGAGATGGTGGCAGTGATGGAGGATGCGGAGAAAACCATCA
Source organism: Lissotriton helveticus (assembly GCF_964261635.1). Taxonomy (NCBI): domain Eukaryota; kingdom Metazoa; phylum Chordata; class Amphibia; order Caudata; family Salamandridae; genus Lissotriton; species Lissotriton helveticus. The sequence continues at coordinate 1,308,176,100 of NC_136063.1, forward strand.
GCAGGCAGGAATGGGCCCTGGCCTATGAGAAAGATGGAGAAATGGAGGAGGACAAACAACATTTGATCTCTGGATGGCCAGAAAAAAGACACCTCAAAGCGGACCTGAGGAAGTACTATGAGATACGGGAGGAGCTATCGATGAGTGACTCGGGCATTTTCTTGTACCGGGGAGACAAGGTAATACCGCCAATGGCTCTAATCCCCCTACTTCTGAATCAACTTCATGAAGGTCACCTCGGCATTGTAAAGACGAAGTTGAGAGCGAAACAAATGTACTGGTGGCCGGGAATGGACAGTCAGATAGAAAGGCAAGTAAGAGAATGTGGCCAGTGCCAAGGAGCTGATAAAATACTGAGACCACTGAGGCCGGCGTTGGGAGAATTCGATCGACCCCAGAACCCCTGGGAAGATATAGCTGTAGACATTTTAGGTCCCGTCCTCGACAACAAAGGTATTGCCAAATACATGTGCGTGGTCATAGACAAATACTCTAAATGGCCAGAGATAGTAGTGCAAGAATCCATGGACACGGACACGGTGCTGAGATTCCTCACCTCACTTTTCTTAAGGGAAGGAATACCGAGAACTATATTAAGTGACAATGGACCGCAATTCACATCGGACAAATGGAACAAGTACATGGAGAGGAACGGGATAAAGTCGAAACACATGGCAGTGTATCATCCCGCCTGCAATGGTCAAGTGGAACGGTTTAACCATGTACTGATGGGATCCATACAGGCGGCCATAATGCAAGGGAAAGATTGGGAAACGGAAGTTCAGAGCATGCTGTGGGCTTACAGGATCACCCTTACAGTGCTAGGGTACAGCCCCTTCCAAATCCGGAGAGGTAGGCTCCCCTTCACGAGAGACAATGTAGTGTGGAGAGAAAAAACAGTGACGAGCAAATGGTCCTCGGCGGTGGTTCAGCACAACCTGGAGAGGGCCCAAAAGGTGTACGCTACACATTTCAACAAGAGGCACAACACCAAAGACACTGATCTGGAAAAAGGGGAATGGGTTAGAGTCAAACTAGCAATTCTCCAAAGAAAAGGCGATAGCAAGTACAGCAAACCCCTACAGGTTCAAGAAGTATATGGTAGAGCGGCCTTGCTCAGTGATGGGAGAGTGTGGTCCCAAGACCGCATGGCAAAGGTCAACAAGATAATGCAGTGGCCGGCAGATAAGGAGGAAGAGAATGAAGGCCAGAAGCAAGCCTACGGAGGTGAAGAGACGGTGATGGGGAATGAGACGCAGAAAGGAAGTCCTGCTCCAGAGGACAAGGAAGAAACCGAGGTAGCCCGGGCAGATGAAGGAGCAGTGGTGAACACGACCCCGGCTGGGGAGAAGAAAGCGGACACACAGAAGGGAGCGAAGTATCTTCCCGGTGAAGATAACAGGGAAGAGCTCACACCGGTAAGACAAACCCGTGCTGGGAGGGCGGTCACCCTGCCCCCTCGATTCAAAGACTATGAGATGAGTGACTATTGAAGTTGTTTAGGTTGTTGAAAAAAAGGGAGATATGTAGTGTTGCGCTCTAGTCTCCGGCGCCCGGCGTTATGACGTGGCGCGCCGGAGCAGGAGCGGAACACTGGCGCAGCGGCTGAGGAAAGCGCGCGAAGGCGAAGGCGAGGAAACGGCAGAAGACAACGGAGCTCGAGAAAGTTAGACGCCCGGCGCTCTTTGTTATAGCGATATAAGTGAAAGAGAATAAAACCAGTATTCATCTACCCTGGTATCCTGTCCTCTGTGGGGGAAGCAATTAACAACATTACACCCCCCCCCCCCCACTTATTTTACCAGGAGCTCGATAACTGGAGCAAATAGAGCCACACATTCACTCTTTGGCCTCTCTGGGGCGAGATCGGAGCTCTTTCAGAATGCTGCTCACTCGCTGGCTTCTCTGATGCAATCGCATCTAAGGGGTGAGCGCGGGGAGGCAATGAATCTGATGGTGCAAGCCACCTTTCGTGACGTCACTTCCTGTCGTGACGTCAGCGTCCCCCGACACTTCTTTTTTAGGACTTGTGCCCTGGGGAGAATGATTTACCAGAAAAGGCCAATCAACCAAATATTTTAATAGTGATGCCCATTCACATCTGATCAGGCGAGTTAACCCCTTTCTGAACCAGAGGCTCTCAAGCCTCCTATCTACACGCACAAGTACTTTGTAATGCTAGGACTACAAATACCATAATGCAAAGAAAAAGACCTGGACTAGAATAGCTGCTCACACGCCGAATCGATAAATGTATGAGCTCGGCCTGACCTTCGTTTTGGTTTTCATTAAGTTTTCTACAGTGCCGCTCACTGGTGGTGCAGCCTTTACCCACTTTTTTCTAAAGACCAACTTTCATTTCTTTTAAAACATGTGACTTTTGATGTAAAAAGAAGTACTTTTAAAATAGGCACTGGTATTTCAGATGAATTGACATTTTATCGACACTTTACAAGTCGCGTTGATCTTCAGAGGTAAGTGGCAGGTTCGCCGACATAAAGTATGCCCGTCTGCTAGAGTGTTGGCATTCGCATCCTGTTTTCGCGACAGAGAAGCCCTGGAGGGCACGGAAGCAATTTACTTTACACTGGATACATCTTTTTGTCAACTCTCGCATTCACGTTCAGGCTTTTTCATACAGTGCATTGTTATCCATCCCCATTAGGCGACTCCTTAAAAACAATAAATCTCTGTTTAGGGAAGGAATGGCCAGGAGATAAATCAATGAAACTCAAACAAGGAGCTCATCTGCCCTGAACTGCCGATTCTTATGTAAACAGCTCACAGCTGTCCAGAACCAAACGGTGCTTATACTGCTATCTAATTACTATAAAATACTGCCTTTGTCCCAATATCTCATCACATTTGTTGGGAGGGTGATGCCCTCTGCAGGCTATTCGGGCCTTGCAATCCCGGCCCTGAGTAACCTTGAAGGGAAACAGCCTTTACAATGCAACTTTTACCACGCAGTGCCTTTACGACGTAACTATTACAACGCATGTCATTACAACGCATTGCGCTGGGGGGCGCTCTAGGATAGGGAATGGATTTAATTTACTATCCAACACCTTCCCTACTATCCACGGGGACTGGAGTTGGAATAGTAAATTAAACTATTCACTATCCAGCACCCCTAAGCACTTATGCGTTGTAACAGCATGCGTTGTAAAAACTGCGTTGTGACAGCATGCGTGGTAAAAGCATGCGTTGTAATGTCATACATCCAACCTTGAATGTTTTATTTTGCCCTACCGCACCACCATCATGGTTGCATATCGTGGCCTAAGGGATCCTGCAAGCTGTGAGACCAGAACTGGAGGGGCGCGCCAAGCGCAACCTTGAGATGACACAAGACTACTTTCCGTGACCTAGGAAATATACTTTAGGAGGTGGCAGCACACATAGGGCCTGATTACGAGATTGGCAGTGTGGCAATGGGCCGCCTGGCTGCCACACCGCCAAACTCGTCTGCACACCACACACTAGATTATGAGTTCATTCGTGGTCTGGCGGGCAGTGCTTTGGCAGTCCCACGGCGGTGCCTTTCAAAGGCTCATTTATGAGCCTTAGAAAGGCACCATAATGGGAGTGCCAAAGTACCTTACTGCACGACATGGACTGTGCAATCCATGCTGCGCAGGAACAGGGGGTGCATCCTGACAGGGGGGCACAACATGTGCCCCCCTGCATACGCCCCCAGGCCCTGAGGCAGCAGTGGGCCGTGCAGGCCCCCATTAGTTTCCTCACTGCCACACTTTTCATGGCCTGCTCACTGCCATGAAAACTGTAGCAGTGAAGAAACTCATAATATGCTTGGTGATGCTGCTGCGGCACCTCCAGCATATTGAGGCCTCAGACCACTGCGCAACCACTGCGGGATCACGGATCCCCAGCAGTTGCAGCGGTCCTGTGGCAGTTCAACTGCCTAAGTCGTAATAGGGAGGGTGGACCGCCAGAGCGACTACGGCATTCCTATGGACTGCCATAGTCATAATAAGTCCCATAGTCATAAACAGACTCTTTCCTGTTTAGTGAGAGTATGGTGCATACCAGCCGCTGTCGCATTTTGCCATGCAGGGTGCGCTACGAAATTCGTTTTATTTATTAAATTGTTTACTCACCTGCAATTATCCATATTCCGTTGTTTAACACCCTCCACCCTGCCCCTCCCCACACCGCCTCCCGGCCCCGCCGAACTCCCTCCACGGGCCGCAGCTGGTGCATACTGGCCCTACTTGAGTAAAGTTGCTCTTGAATGTACTGCCCAGACCCTGCGCTGAATGATGCATGTCTGTATGTGGTACTGATAACAGGTATGATGTTAAACTTGAGTGTATGTTTGAATGACCTTTGATACAGCAAAGCACAAGATGAAGGTTTTGGCTTAGTGTCCCCAGACAAGGAAATGTATTGCTGGCATTCTTGGGTTGGAGGGAACAGCCCTAGATTCTGAAATGTTGGGTGATTGAGACGGGGCAACTTTAGAAATGCAGCAGTGATCTTTTGGTGGAGGGCCTGCAGATGATCTCTCTCCAAGAGCTACCATCAAGAATGAAATGTGGAAATGAGGTAAATTAGCAGATCATTTTTAGGTGTAAAGGGAACTCTTCAGGCAAGACCTGCCCTTTTGTCTTCCATCAAGTGTCACTCCCAGAAGGGTTGACAGCCAGTGGAGAGCTTTATACTTGATTGTGCTGCTGTTGTGGGGCCCCTGTAGGACACATCCCTCTTTCCTACCTACTTAGAAGAATGTATGGCCTAATTACAATTGCGGTCGGTAAGCCTCCGACCAGCGTCCTGACCAACATTGTAGGTTTAAACTCCAAACGCAGTATTACAATAAAGTTTAAACTGGTTGGGGAATCTGACTCAGTTCCAGAGGGCTCTCAGAGCCGGTCAGCCTGTCAGAAGAGCCTCATAATCCCTTGAGGACAGCGTTTCTGCCATCGGGATTATGATGCCACTTTTTGATAGCAGTTCCATGTCGGCCTTTTTGACAGGGAACTTCTGTCAGAAAGTGTCATTGGGTGCCCCTAGCAGGGCACATTTACCCCCTGGACCTCAGCATGTGGCCCTGTGCCCTGTGGCAGACACCACAGGGTTTCCTTAAATACATTTAAATGCTTTTTTTGTCCTCATTTGTCAAAACAGTTCAACTTTAGAGATGAAATGGATTTTCTTCTTCTTTTCGGGCATGCAATATGTACGGTGTCGGGTCACTCCTTTACAGAGGAGATGTGTTACATCTCAGACCTCCAATTGGCCTAGCCGTCTTTCCTTTTTTTCCAATACTACAGGTGCGTTCGGATTTACCAACCCAGGGCTGCCAATCCATCTTGGCCACTCCTGAACAAACCCTGACAACCTGTGATACTGCTTCTTAATCATAGGACTGAATAATAAACATTTAAAGGAGTAAAACAAGAAAAATAACAAAGATAAAAAAACTAAGGTAAAAACTAATAAAGTTTCCTCTTAAGGAGGTGTGTTCTTACACCAATTATCCCATAAACTCCAAAATGTTGTTATTTTCGTGTTATATGTTGCCCTATCTAATTTTGCACTTCTATGTATTGAGTTGAGCCATTCACATTCCAAAGGAGGAACAGGTAAAATCCATTTAATGCACAGCTCTCTACGCGCCAATAGTATTAACATAAAAATAAGGGTTTTGTTGTGGATTCTACATCCAGAATTTCCCTTAAAACTACCAGTGCTAAACTCACCTTAATTTCGTGCCCCACTATACCAGACAGCGTTGTGCCCACTTTCTCCCAGAAGGCTTGGATGGAAGGGCACTGCCAAAACCTAAGTGCTACATCTGCATTTACTTCACCACACTTTGGGCACTTCTTTACAGCTTGTAGACCCATTTTTGAATGCCTTCGAGGGGTCCAATATGCCTAATGGATGGTAAATAAATGATTTTTTCTTAGAGGTGCAGACTTCACACCGTGCCATAAAAGATATAGAGATACTTGCCATAAAATATCAAGCTCGTAATCTGGCAGCTCCTTCCTCCAAGTCGTTTTAAACCAGAGCTGTGGTTTTTCATGAGACTGTATCAACATCCAGTACCATGCTGAAACTTCCTTTTGACCCAGTGGGCACAAAACTATTTTTGCCTCAAAACACTTGTTTACCTTTTCTTAAAGCTTTGGCCCAACTTAACAATTGAAATTACTTAAATTTGGAGACGGAACCTTCTGTAATCTCCTGCATTTTCTGCCAAGAAATTAGATTTGTACCCTCTAACAGCTGGCCCCATCTATGTATTCCCTTTTCTTGTATTGGAACTGCAAGAGCGTCTTGTAGACAGGCTGGTGTTCCAGGTGATCTCCAAATTGGGGCATAATAGCTGTAATACGGGATTTGTAATATACCCCGAATTTGCAACCATACTTTACATGCTGCTTGAAGAATTTTTAGCCTCACTTTTTAAAAACATTTCGGGTCTCCAAATTTGAAAAGAAAGAAGCTGGATTGATCTGAAGGGCCAAGAGTAAGAGCTTGGAAAAATGGTGAAAGTTTGGCGGTATCTTTTAACAGTTGTCTGAACATTTTTAGATGGAAGGCTCTCTGATATTGAAGGAGATCTGGAATTGCTATGCCTCCGTTTTCCTTTTTTTCCCTGAACGTTCGCCAAGCTTTTCTAGGTCTTTTCTTCCCCCAAATAAAACTAGAAAAGAGGCCTTGCACTTTCTTTATCCATTCCTTCTTAAACTCTAATGGAATAGAATTAAATAGGAAGGTATATTTGGGTAACATTGACATTTTTAGGAGATTAGACTTGCCTAGGAAAGATAGAGGTAAAGATTCCTACTGTTGTAGCTGTTTCTTAACCTTAGCAGTGACCTTATCAAAATTTGTTTTTGCTAGTAGATCGAGCATCTGGACCACCTCAATCTCTAGATACCTAGGGGCAGATTTACAACTTCTGGCGCATCTCTACAAATCAGCAGGGATGCGCCAGAACAGATGTGTAACGTAATCCCCCCCTTGCGCCATCACGGATGCGTCGCATTTACAATGCGGCACACCATGGTGCAAGGAGGGGCAGATGTGTGACGCATCTTGTGGCGTACAGGTGGTGCATTGCTGGAGTCGCGTCGCAAGCTTGACGCAACTCCTGCAATGCACAGGGGCCGCCCATACTTAACGTGGTGCGTCACTCCTTACACCTGCTTCAAGCAGACGTAAGGATTTGACACAGCAGCGTCGTAAAACGGACGCAGTGAAATCTTGTAGATTTCACTGCATCAGTTTTACGGGGCTTTCCTGCAAAGGAACGCCCACCCTGCGACAGAACGCCCACATGAAACCTGACGCAGGTTTCATGTGGCGCAGGGCTTTACAACGTGACGCATCTGCCTAGATGCGTCACGTTGTAAATAAGTCGCAATGTGGCGAATGGTTTACACCGCCGCTGCGACACAAAAGTGACGCAACGGCAGAGTAAAAGTGTTGCAAGGGGCTTGTAAATCTGCCCCCAAATATTTTGTCAAACTAGGCCACTTCTATAGTTTGTATTCCATTGCATAATCTATATCTTTGCTGGATTAACCGTATATCCAGATAATTCGCCAAAGCTCTCTAACTTTTCCCAAATAGCTGCAATTGAATCATGTAACTGACCGGTAAATATCATCAGGTCGTCTGCGTAAAGCCCAATTTTCTTTTCCCACCCATTACAAGAGCATGGTATGATGTCCCTTCATGCCCTTAGTTTAATGGCGAGTGGCTCAATATACAAGTTCAATAATAGGGGCGAGAGAGAGGACAACCTTGCCTGGCGCCCCTACCTATTTCAACCTGCTTAGATAAATTACCATCCACCAAAACTCGGGCAGATGGGTTTTTATAAAGAGCCTTAATTGCAAAAACAAAAATATGACCCAAATTAAAACGCTCAATTACCTCTTGAAGAAAAGGCCAACTGACCCTGTCAAACGCTTTAGCAGCGTCGCATGGCATCACAGTTAGGGGGGTGGAACCTTCCGTTGCTAAGTCGATTGCGCTGATTAGTTTGAGGGTCAAGTCATATAGATGCCTGCCCATCATAAAACCTTTCTGGTCGCTGTGAATCAGGAGGCCGACCATCCGAGTCAACCTTTTGGTAATTATCTGTGTGTACAGTTTATAGTCACTGTTAAGAAGTGAGATTGGCCTATACGATTCACATACCCTTGGATTTTTATTGGGTTTTAGCAAGATAATTATTGTGGCTAAGCCCCAGGATGGAGGAAGGTCTTGTTTTAAAATATAGGCTGAATTAAACAGATTAAGCAAAATAGGAGCTAACTCTTCTTTCAAATGGGAATTCATTTCGTTTGGGAGGGCATCAAGCCCTGCAGCCTTGCCTTTCTTTAAGCTTTTTATTGCACTATAAACTTCTGCAATTGTGAAGGGGGCAGATAATTCTTCTCTAAGTTCATCCCTGAGGAATGGGAGATTCAAATCCTGAAAAATACATTAAAATGCTTATATGAACACTATATTTAAATGCTTTGTAACATGGATATTCACATTTCCTGGTTTCAGGTAAGTTATGTCTCATCAGTTTTCTTAACACTCAGGGTCTTATTAGAATGTCGGGCGGTCGGATCCACGTCAATCCATTGGTGGCAGTCTGACCGCCGAAATCTCTTTGGTCCAACTGCTACATTACGATGCTGGCGGTCGGACACACAGCTGTCGGACACAAGACCACTACCTCCGCCAGGATCAGAGATTTTGATGAGGCAGCGGTTGGAGCAGCTTCCTAGCTTGGCGGCAGTGCCAAAGCAGGAACCGCCGTCGGGATTACAATATCTCTTTCTGACAGCCTTATCATAGTGGGAATCTCGCAATGAAAAGGATGTTGGAAAGGGATTTGGGGGACACCAAAAAGGGCCCTGTCCTTTGTGGGCCACTAAAAAGTGGCCATGGGGGTATATGTAGTGCCCCACTCACCTCCATGCACTGTGTGCCATGCACAACATGGTGCACAGACGTGCAAAAGGCATTGCACTTCAGTGGCATGTGCGGCAGCCCTTCTCAATGGCTGAGCCATGCCGAGCCATGCCGCTCATGTGCGACTGCTGACTTTCTGACCGCTAGCCCGGTGGTTATATCCAAGTACAGCGGTCTCCGGACCGCCACACTGGTGTCCGGTGGTTCGACCACCCAGTTCCATAATGATGCCCTCAGCCTTTTCTTTAAGAACAAGTAGTCTTTATAACTGTTGTGAAAAATATTAATAAAGTATATCCCACATTCACTATTCTATGGTGAAAGTATTAAAAATATTGGTGTTCTTTATCCACTCACCGCACACGTGTACAGCATCTAATATCCATGTGGTTACTCTTTTTATTCTTTTACTTCTAGTAGAATTTCCACATTGAGTTGCATGACTTGAAGCGGTATCTAGATCATTACAAATACGCATTAGTATTATCCTATTCATATTAATATAGACTCTGAGTCTTATTAACATTCACTACTCTTTTGTATACATCTATAAATTGCTCATCTTTAGACTCTATTCTTAGTCCTATTCACTTTAGACCTTTTCTCTTTAATTTTATAACCTCTTCTCGAGCTGTGGAATTTAAAAATCCAGGTTATTTTCCTGATGTTAGTGTTATACACTTTCATAGTTACCATTAAGCCTTAACCACACTCACCTCAGTTATATGCATACGTTTAGGGAGGTACAGCATATTCTGCAACCCCCTCCTTTTTCTTCACGGTGTTAGAAAAACCTCAGTCAGCAGGAGCTGTAGATTTAAAACACCCCCATTATTTTTTATTAATATTATGTCTTTATACCCTTCTCCTCTTTGGTCCCTGCTCACCATAAATGTTAATATGTAAAGTCTCTGGTTTGGCATGTGCTTTGACCCTGTTTCTAAAATCAGGAAAGCCTGTGCTTGCGGTTTGCTGCCGTTTTTAAACCCATATCTACATTTCGATTGGTTACTGTTAATTGTTATTTATATGATTTTCTTTTGGGTCCCATTCCAATTCTTTTTTACTCATTCCTTTCTGCCTTTCATTTATGTATCTTGGTCTTTCATGGACTCAAAAATCCAATTCTAAATGCATATCTTTATTTCTATTGGTGATTGTCTCGCCTAATCAGAGACGTCCTTTCTTATTTCTGAAATAACTTTCTGGTGGTTTCCATTGTCGTTATTTTCTACCAATAAAGAAAATCCCTGTAGTACAGGTGTAAAACTTTATGTCTGCATTATTTCTGTAGATGGTTTTGCATCTTAAAGTTTGTTGAAAAACATTTCCTTTTCACAAAAAGAAGCACTGCTCTGGAAAGAAATTATTGTTGAATTCTGAGCATATGCCTCACATTACCTCACAGAGAAGCTTTGACTGCTCACCTCACTACCACTTGTGGTGAAGTGCTGAAGGGGTCTGTTCCACCTTAATAATGACACACAATATAGTTCTGCCACAACATTGTGGTATCCAGAACACAATGGTAAATAAATAATATCAAAGGTAGATAGCATTTTTTTACAGATTAAATATTTTGATCTCTATAATATTATTTACTTAAAAGTCATTGTATATAATATCATAGTTTGGCGTTATTAGTGTGAGTTGTATTCAAGTTTTTTTATTTACATTTGGTACTGCTTACAGTTAATGTATTTATAAATGTGCTTAGTAACGTTTTTGGAATTATTAGTTTTCTTGACAATATGGGCCTTATTACGATGTGGGTCAGAGTGACCATCTGACTGCTGTCTTCGCGGGCCCTTTCCTGCCACCAGGAACAAGAAGATTCCCCTTGCCGTACTACGGAGCAACCATTGCTACCGCAGCACTCACAGCTATGACAGAGCACATATCCCCGAATATGTTGCTGCAAATGCATACAAAACTCACAGTAAACATGTGAATTGTACACACATGCATAACATATGTGGGGATATGCCTTGTGCACCCCGTTCTTCTATTGCTGGAGTGTGGCAGAATGTGCACAATGGGGATTCATACAGCCCCCACAGGATCGTTGTCATTGGGGTTCAGTTTCCGAGGTGCAGGGGGGCCCTGGAGGAAAGGATTCACAGCAGAGACTGCTGGAGAGAAGCGGATTGGGGTGAGTATGTATCCCAAATCCTTTGTTTCTGACGACTCCAGGCAGCAGGCATTGAGGAAATTGGTCCCTATCCTCTCTGACCCTGTACTACAATCCATCGTGTCCGCCACAGTTATCTCTCGGCTGGACTATGGTAATGCTCTTTACCTTGGTCTCCCTCGGAAACTTCTCAGAAAATTGCAGGTGGTCCAGAATGATGCAGTCAGGCTCATCTTCTCCCTCCCAAGGAGTACACGAGCTACCCCCCTCTTACTTAAACTGCATTGGCTGCCTATTGAACATAGAGTGCAATTTAAGTGCCTCTGCATAGCCCATAAGCCATCTATGGGAATGCTCCAAAATCCATTAAAGACCGACTGGTAAGGTACATCCCAGGCAGAGTATTCATGTGTAAACAGTAGGAGGCCCCCTGGGTCAGCACATAAGCGACTAGGGGAGATAGCTGTAAAACAAATGGGTGTCCCTAAAGGTCAGGATAAATCCTGTTTCTGCCTGAGTTATTCACAACAACAGTTTCCACTTTACTCCTACATTTGAGGCCTAACCTGCAACAGTCAGTGCTATTAAACTATTGATCCCACCAAAAGATGACTTACTCTTATACAAACAGGGTAACAACAAGATTTAGACAAATATGAACATATTAAAATTGTCCAACAAAAGACTTTCTGTAATAAATGTATACTTTATTCGGCCAATGCCGCACAGCATAAAATATAAAAAACAATATAAAAACAATGTAGCAGCATCAAAATATTGCACAATTTTATCAGCATACCAAGCCAATTTTCTCCTTCAGGAGAAATCGCACGATTAGGAATAGTCTGGTCCATACCAGAAGGGAGATCATTATTAACGATCAACCTAGGATTGACACAGCTCCCCTGCCAGTTGGAACTTTCCCTTGTTCAGGCTGCACTAACTTTAAAGATATCATAAAAGGCAGCAGTATCATGAACAAGACAGACAAAATTCACATTAAGAGCTTCATGAATTGCCGCACAAGACACGCGATCTACTTGATTCGCTGTCCTTGTGATTTATGCTACATCAGGGAGACATCCCGAGAGGTCCGGGTGCGAATGAATGAGCACAAGTCTGCAATTCGTAATAATAAAAAAGGCGCACCCCTGACCAAACATTGGATGGCAGCAGGACATAAGATCTGCGATTTTAAATGGTGCTGTTTGGAAAAGGTCACATTGAGCGCTAGAGGCGGTGATATTAACCAGAAAAGGAAACAAAGGGAACAATTGTACATGTCCCGTTTCAACAGTGTGAGGGCAGGTGTAAATACCAGGGAAGATTGGGAACAACTGATTATCTAAGTGCATATTGCACACTGAACGATGTTGTGAGAATATGAGTAATATCCAGTGTACAGACTGCCCACCTCGGTAAGTTCATATTGTAAAACAAGGCATTGGCCTCATAGTGTCACTTTGCACTAGATACGGCGGAGTAGCAATTGGTGTTCTATTGGAACCTTTATCAATTTCATCAATGCGCAAACAAAACGGGGAAATACAAAATCCCCGATGTAATTCACTCCTAAAACGCGCGGATCACTGTTCATAGCATCGCTGTGATAGGTTGCTGTGGTGAATAAAGTTAACTCGAGCAAAATGTTTCCAAAGAAAAGGTAAGGCAGCACCTCGCGCATCACGTGAGCATAGATTATCCAATAACCAACGCCGACAGGTATAGCCAATGGGAACCTCGGTTGTATTTATAGAGGCACCTTGAAGTGGTTTCACTTTATCGCATTGTGTACCGAAACCAGAAACCCCGGAACTCTGCCGTACCAGGAGCAGGGAGGCCGACCCAATTTAAAACGGTGAGTTTGTGAGAATGCCTTGCAAGAAATTATGAGCACATTGACTCGCCCTGCGAACCAGTCGCCATAGATGACTCCTCATATTTAACAGAGGGTTCTATAGAGTATCTAAGATCAAATACGCGATACAAGGCAGCGAGATGTAGCGATAACATAAACGATTAGTTGCAAATTTCGAAGGCGCGTAAACAAATGAGCGAGCGTCCTGTCCTGATAAAAATAACAGCACTAAGTAATGTTAAAGAACAGAGGACTTTTACTGCGAGACAGGGGGGGTCTATGAAAAAACAAAAAAGTATGGGAGCGTTATAATGGAGTAAGTGTAACACAAAAAAAAGGATTGTTGAGATGCCAAAGTGCTTAATTAAAGCTGCCCGTGAGTTTATAAACGAGTGAAGCTTAATTGTGCACAGACAGTGCTAAACAATACACAATGAAAAATGAGGACGCGTAAATTGGTAGGCTTTCAACCTCAAGCGGCATCTGGAGAGTAGCACCTTCGATCCCGCTATGTGAGCATGCGTAGATCCGCTGTGTAGCAATCATCTAATACAAGAGAGAACACGATCAACGTAATATAGAATAGCAACTTGGTGTATTATCCTTACATTTTAGAGATCGCGGAGGATAGAAGGCCAACCTCTACCTTTAATGTGCTGAGGAAGAAAAAGTTGAGAATACCCGGCTACAGCAATAAATCCCTATTATCATATAGGTGAGTGGTAGCAATGTATATAACGAATCTTGGTGGCAGAAATGACCAATAAGGGTCCATTTGGTAAACACAACTCTATATTCCATCCAGATCTATTTTTTCAAGAATAATCGGTGGCTCCTGTCTGGCAGAGTGCAACACATAGGACCGAAATCAAAGGTATGTGACTTGCCTCCCTGTCAGATAGCAGAAATAAAAGAAAGGTAATGCTAAGTGATGCATAACAGTGGTGTAGGGAAACAATTATGCGCCTAAAGAAAAATTATTTTTCCATAGATACGTGTGGATTATGTTCCAATATACCTACATTGAAGAATAGGTATAGAGACAATTGAATGTACGAGACCAGATTGAAATAAAGAGCGCCAATTGACAAAGGTACACCAACTATACTAATTTAAAGATATAAGGACAGTGAATATTAAGTGAGCCGTCATTTCTTATTTGTAAATAAGACCCTTTCCCATTCCAGCGCACTGCTACTATACAGAGTGACAACGAAACGGTTTTGTGGCACTCAAGAGTAAGACCCGTGCCTCAGAAGTACACAGAAGTTTGCAACAATTAGTAGGTTGTGTAGAGGTAAGAACCGCTCCCCCCCTCCCCCTAATTTGATCTCCACATGAACTGAAAAGATGAAATAGGATAACAACAACCAGACTTACTAATGTAATCTAAAAACGCTTGAATCAAATGTATGTAATCAAGACTTGGTGACAATGTATACAAAAAGAGAAGCATGTAAAGTTACTTTAAGATGCAGCACACAATTGTTGAAATCGTAATGTTATAACAATCTCCTGTATTTGGTAGTAATTATGTGTCTCTTTGTAGAGAATACAGTCCTGAAGAAGGTGTTCATCAGAGACACCGACACGCGTCGACACTTTATATTTGTTCTCTGGAGCAATTTTTTACCTTTTTTAATATATTCATAAAATGTCTTGCTGATAAAATTGTGCAATATTTTGATGCTGCTACATTGTTTTTATATTGTTTTTTACATTTTATGCTGTGCGGCATTGGCCGAATAAAGTATACATTTATTACAGAAAGTCTTTTGTTGGACAATTTTAATATGTTCATATTTGTCTAAATCTTGTTGTTACCCTGTTTGTATAAGAGTAAGTCATCTTTTGGTGGGATCAATAGTTTAATAGCACTGACTTTTGCAGGTTAGGCCTCAAATGTAGGAGTAAAGTGGAAACTGTTGTTGTGAATAACTCAGGCAGAAACAGGATTTATCCTGACCTTTAGGGACACCCATTTGTTTTACATTCCAGGCAGAGCCTTACGTTCTTCCAAGGCCTGTAAGCTTGTCTCATCGAGATTCAATCTTAAATCCAAAGGTGGCAGAGCTTTGTCGGTTCTCCTTCCTCAAATCTGGAATGAGTTGCCGGAAGCTCTACAAGGAGAACCAGTGCTACTCTCCTTTAGGAAGGGCTTGAAGACCTACCTGTTTAAAAAGGCAATTGCTCTTACCTAACGGTTAGACCGGCAGCAGGCGGAGTATTAGTGACTTGGTTGTGTTCCTCTTTTTCAAAGCGCTTAGAGACCAGTGGTGATTTGCGCTATACAAAAACAAAATAACATAACATAACAGGTCGGACCATCACCGTCGAGTCGTCGGAAACCCACATCATAATCCGAACGGTGGTCAGAAATCCCTGAACAGCTCTATGGATGCAGTTTGTATCTAACCGCCATCTTGGTGGTCAGAGAAAAGCAGCCAGAGTCAGCAGTTTTTCAGCTATTGGTCAGAGTACACGATGCATGAATCGTAATTTGCCGGTCCGACCGCCAGCTCCCGAAGAGACCTTTGACGAAAGCCGGTCTGACCGTCATCGTAATCAGGTCCTATGTTATTAAAATATAATGTATGTATGCCTCTTATTAAAGTAATATATTATTACATTTGTACGGTTCTAAAAAATATTTAAACATTTTTTTTAATGAATGGTATTTTGTGTCAATAAATAATATAATGTAATTGTTGATCTCAATTTATTATATTTATTGATATATGTCAAAATGTATGTGTAATGTAAATATTAGTGAAATAGAAAGTATAATTTAAACATATCTATAAATCAAGGATTTTAAATATACATGAAATAAATAAAAGCACCTTTATTAACATATTTGATGAAACATTTCTGTGTTGTAACATATCATGATAGCATAAAATAAATCCATAAAAAACATTAAAAATAAATACAACATATTGATAATATACTTTCCACGTTTGTTTTAATAGTTAACCGAAAATATATGTATATTTTGTAAACATGAAATTATATTTTTAGGTTTTCTTTATTTATTAACTTATTATGCAATATATTTTGTAATATATTTACCCACTACATTATATTTTTTTAAACATTTGTATTATTTTAATGACCAATTTTGATACATTGTAAAGATAGCTCTTGTAATAATCTGCTTGTTATTGGTCACCTACATGTATTTTTACTGATAACCTTATTTTCTAATAATTTTTATTCTCAGTATACAGTGGTGATCATCATGGATGGATGTTTTTGAATGCGGCTCTCGGGAGCCCAGCTTCTTCAGAACAGTCTTGACAACACAAGAGTGGATAATATTATGTTTGAGGTATGCATTCATAATGTGTGGGGGAATTAGAATTAATGGGTCAGAAGGCCAGACATACAGGATATTCTTGTCCTTAACCAATTGATAGTGACTCAAGGTAGCCCCTTAGCAAGGTTTGGTGTAAATCCATTCAGAAAGCGTTATTTGAAAAATTATTGTTTAAAGAAGTCCTGGACTTTGTATCAAGAGGTTAAATTCAAGAGCTATCTTTGCAATTTATCTGCAGAATAAAGCAAACCTGGTTTCACCCACCTCAGCTGACCCAACAATTTAAAAAATGCTCAAATTTGATTGGCTGAAGGATTTTTTTCTCCAGTCATCCTTTTCGGGATCATGGACCTGCAGCTGAATCTAAAAAAAAAAAAGGAAACAATCTGTGGCTATATTATAGAATGTAGCCAATTTTCCTTGTTAGCAGAATCCACACCGTTCAAAAGGTGCACCCAGCACTAACAAGGAGAGTGCACTATATTATATTGAAAACCGCTAACTCGTGCTGCCCTGGGAGCATCGCATTCAAGTGAAATATGGAGCAGCTTTGAAGCAGCCACTTCATGTTTCACTGTGCAGGCAGCAATTCACCTACAGTTTTAATAGGGATTAGAGATCCCCATGCAGGTGAGTGCAGTGAGTGACTGCACCCGCCTGCAAAGGGATGTCTGGGGGGTCCATAGGACACCTCTTCCCTCCCCCTAAGGAGGGCTGCTATCAGGGGTCACACTGATAGTGCACCTCCTGACAGCTTCTTTGCCTCTGTGCCAGTGTCTCTAATATGGCGTGGACGCAGAGGCAAAGGGATTCTGTCATTTGCATGGGACCATGCCCTCATGCAAATCAGGGAACACCCTCTGGTGATAGCGCTGGTGCTATATGTGCGCCCACGCTATCTATATTACAGAAATGGCCACAAAAGCGTCTGCAGCCCTTTCTGTAATATCAAAGTGCCCCTGGGGTTGCAACGTGTATCCACATTCCGGTGTGCCCCCGGGGCACTTTTCATAATGCACCCCTTGATTGGTTATCTTTAGGGCAGAGAAAAATGTTGCTGCTGCCATTACAGCTACCTGGAACTCAGCGGTGGTTGCCTGCAGTGGGTGGTGGCACAGGGTCATGCCAGAGCCCAACCCAAGCTGTTCATGACCAAAGGATATTTATTTATTTATTTATGCATTTTTATATAGCGCAGACTTTACCCGAAGGTGTCAGAGCGCTTCACAAAAGGAACAGAAATGAAACATAATGAGAAACATTACAAAAGAGCAGATTACAAAAGCATACATTACGTTACATAAGGTAATAGTGACATTTGTGAGCAAACAATATACATGAGGTAGTAAAAATTGTGAGCAACCAAAAATACATGAGGTAGTAAAGGTAATAGTGACACTTGTGAGCAAACAAAATACATGAGGTAGTAAAAATTGTGAGCAGCCAAAAATACATGAGGTAGTAAAAAGTGCACAGGAGGAAAAAGTGACAAGTGTGCAGTTATAAGAGAAAACAAAGTATCATTTGAGGTATAATACTGCAAAAGGTGCTAGACACTCAGGCACAAGAACAAGCGTTATGTAGGCAAAGGAGGCACTTGTGCCAGTATCAAAGGTAAAAACATGTGAGAGGTAGCAAACCGTGTGTTACAAGGGCAAAGTGGTGTGTGCATGTTACACAAGGGCACCAAACACAAGTACATGGAAAATACTCCAAAGAGGCAGACACTCCAACCCCAGGAATACCCTGGGAAGGCACTTCCATGGTCGTGGAAATTATCAGTAGTGGGAAGTCTTCCTCCAAATAACAAGAGGACGTGAATTACTTTTGGAGGTGTCTCTGGAGGAGGAGAACTTTGAGGTCCCTTTTGAAGGCCTGGGAGGAGGCGGTGGTCCGGAGCAGAGGCGGAAGGGAGTTCCAGATTCTCACTGCGTTGCCTGAAAAGGATTGGGCCATTGTTCTCTCCTTCTTGAAAGTGGGAGGTTCGAGTAGAAGATTCTCCGCATTGCGTGAGGGTCTAGAGCCTCCAGAGAGTTTCAGTTTGTTCGCCAGGTAGCGAGGAGAGGAGGAGTGCAAGGCTTTGTGGGTGATACAAGCGGTCTTGTAGATAGCTCTAGCCTCGAAGGGAAGCCAGCGGAGGGTGGATAACATCGGTGTGATGTGATCGCTTCTTTTGGCCCCATAAATGAAACGAGCTGCTGAATGGAAAACAGACTTAAGTGGGGACAGGTGAGATTTGGGGAGGCCAGTAAGAAGAGAATTGCAGTAGTCTAGTCTGGAGAGGACCAGCGATTGCACCAGGGTTATAAGGTCCTGCTCCGGGAAGAAGCGTCGGATTCCCCAAAGAAGGCGCAGTTGGTAGCGAGCAGATTTAGCAATAGAATTGATGTGGGGAGTTAGATTGAGTTTTTTGTCTAGAATGACTCCTAGGGATTTTGCGCTGTCGACAATGATGGGTTTGTTGTTTAGTAGATCCATCTGATCCATCCATGATTGAACCGGGGGGGAGAGAGTGAGGAGGAGAAGAGGAGGAATTCAGTTTTGGAGGGATTCAGAATCAGTTGATGAGTTGACATCCAGTTTTGGATGGAGTCCAGAGTAGAGCTTAGGAAGGAGAGATCATGAGTGGAGGCAACCTTGAGGTAGAGTTGAGTGTCGTCTGCATAGAGATGATAGTGAATCCCGGATTTGCTTAGGAGGTTTCCCAGTGGTTCTAAGTAGAGATTGAACAATGTGGGTGCAAGTATAGAGCCTTGAGGAACACCCTGACCTACCGCCACAGGAGAAGAAAGACTGTTCGCTATTTTGATCATTTGGGATCTGTCAGAGAGGAAGGATGCAAACCATTTAAGCACAGTGCCCTCCATGCCCATTCTCTGTTGAAGAATATTGAGGAGGGTGTTGTGATTGACAGTGTCAAAGGCTGCAGAAAGATCAAGGAGAATTAGAAGACAGGACCCCCCCGAATCGAGTATCCTCAGCGCGTCATCAACCACTTGCAGTAGGGCTGTTTCATTGCTGCAGTTTTGCATGAAGCCAGACTGACAATTTTCAAGAAGATCATTGTCCTTGATATGACGAGAGAGTTGTTTTGCTACATATCTTTCTGTGATCTTCGCAAGGAAGGGAAGGTTAGTGATGGGGCGGAAGTTGTTGAGGTCCTTCGCATCAGCAGTGGGCTTTTTGAACAGAGGGGTGACCTGCCCAGTTTTGAAGGAGACAGGAAGGGAGCCTTGCCAGAGGGAGAGGTTGATCAGAGTGGTCCAATAGGAGAGGGAATGGGTATAGAAGTCCAAGGCAATGGCACTGGGGACAGGGTCATGAGAAGGGTTGGAGGGCTTTGTTTCGCGTATGCACTTGAGAAGGGCATCTTCAGATATGGGGTCAAAGCTCTGCCAAGTGGCTAAGGATTTGCGCTCCTCTGGAGGTGTAGGATGAGCGACCTGATCCACAAGTGATTTCACGTTTTCATCGAAGAAAATGGCAAAATCCGCTGCTCTCTTAGTAGAATCCTCCACCTCGGAGGATGGGGGAGAGCAGCTCGGAGTCTTGATGAGATCGAATAGTTTTTTGGGTCTATTTTTGGCGGAGTCAAGGAGGGTTTTGAAGTGCGCCGCTTTCTCAAGGAAGATATGCTTGTGGTACTTGGATCTTGCTGTGCGAAGCATGGCTAAATTGACTGTGGAGGGCACTTGCCTCCATTGCTTTTCCATGAATCTTAGCTGCTTCCTTTCCTCATAAAGGGATTTGTTGAACCAAGGTGCTGAGGGAGTGGGCCTTATCCTTTTGCTTTTGAGTGGAGCGACGTCATTAATTTCAGCCGCAAGAACTGTGAGGCATTGTGAGGTGAGATCATCAACAGCTATGTTTGGGTCTAGCCTTGGAAGTGATAGCAAAGCTGATTCACAGAGGGGACCGACATCAATATTTTTGGCATCACGGAACCAGGAGATGGCCCTCTTGGGTTGGCCAAGAGTTATAGAGTGTGAAAGTTGAAGAGAGAATGGGATGAGGTGGTGGTCAGACCAATCTACATGGATTGGGGTAGAGGTAGAAAGCGTGCCTGCTTTAGAAATAACAAGGTCCAGGATTGCGCCCTTAGAGTGGGTTGGTTCAATGCAGTGTTGGATAAGATCGTTTGTAGAGAGGAAGGTGGCCTGAGAGTTCGCAGAGGAGTCTTGTGGTACGCCCCAGTGGAGATTGAAGTCACCCACGAAGGTCTGATTGGTACTTTGTGTGTATTGGTCGCTGAAGAAGTCAGTGAGATCTTCTATAAACGAAGGGCCACTACGAGGCGGGCGGTAAATGATATGGAATCTGAGCGGTGGACGGTGTTTCAATTGAAGCTCAAGAGAAAGGCATTCAAAGGTGAGGGAGGAACTGATTGGAGAAGCCTTAAGTTGGAGGGTGTTTCTAAAGATGACTGCAACACCTCCCCCCGTGTTGTCAGTTCTGTCATTCCTTAATAGGGAGTAACCTGTGGGTACTAGGAGATCAAACATAGAGTGAGAGGTATCTTTGAACCAGGTCTCTGTGAGGAAGAGCATGTCAAGTTTGCGAAGGGTGATGGTATCGGAGATTTCAAGTTTGTGTTTTACTGCAGATCTGCAGTTGTGAAGCATACAGCGCAGCTCTGTCAAGACTGTTTTGGTGACGGGGGCACTTGGGCTCTGAAGGGTGATCGGGATATTGTACTTATGTGGGCGATGTGGGCGTGCTCAGGAAGGTTTAGGTGGATGCTTTGTTCTGACAGAGGTGATGGTCGGAATAGTGTAGATAGTGGGGTTGCTAGGGTATGTCTGTTGAAGGAGGGTGGCGTTCAAGGGCTTGTGTGAGTTAAAGACGTTTGCAGACGAGAGGTTGGTCTTGGCTGTATTGGGGTGAAGGGGCGAAGTGCATCTCATGGGAAGTTGGGAGGGAGTAGAGGTGCATGGATGGGTGGAGATCTTAGAGCATAAAAGTGAAATGGCAGCTGTAAGCTGGGAGATGGAGGTGATCAGAGAGCCTAGCGTATTTTCCAATGAGAATGAGGCAGAGCACGGAAGGTTGGGTGGCTCGATTGAGACAAGGGGTGGTGGTATTGGTGGTGGAAGGCAGGGAGAGGTGGGGGGACAGGAGGTAAGTTGGGGAGAGGTGGGGGGACAGGAAGTAAGTTGGGGTGTGGGGTTCACAGGTGAAGTAAGTGAATTGGGCATTAAGGGAGAGTTGTCAATGTTGGTGTTGCAAGAGGGAGAGGAGTTAAGGCCAAGTTTAGAGGGAGAAAGGTGCGGAACACGGCGGTAGGGAAGTAGGAGGGGGGAGGCCTGAGTGGCGTTATGGGAATGTAGGAGGTTTGGGAGGAAGCGAGGTGAAGTAGTTGTGGAGGTCCTGTCAGTTAGGAGAGGTGGCAGTGAGGGAACGGTCATCTGGCAGAGTGAGGGGGGTTGAGAGAGAGGGAAGTTGTGGAAGGGAAATAGTCCTGCTGGGCCCGAGGGAGGGAGATGGGAGGGGTTACTGGGAGAGGAAAGGGGGTAGTGCAGCAGTACTGGAGGAGTAGGAGGGAGGAGAGAGATGCAGTGGGAATGTGGTGAAAACGGGATGAATGGCGAGGGGATGAAGGGGTGGAGAGGAGGGATGGAAGGAGGGATAAGGGGAGCATAGGGAAAGTTAATCGGGGAGAGGGTTGGAGGAGAGGTGGACTAAGAAGGGGGGTGATAGGGAGAAGTATGGGGGAGGAGAAGAGATTTGAGTATCACGATAGTGCAGATGGGACGAGGAGCGTATTAGCTAGTGGTAAGGTTGAAGTAATGTGGGAGGGGACATACTGTGAGGGGGGAGGAATAGGAGATGAGGTACGTTGGGGCGGGGAGGGAGGAGGACCGAACTGTGCTTCTCGAGAGTGCAGCCAATTGGAGTGGGGTGGGGTCGGCGGGGGAGAAAGGGAGAAATGGATGGAGCTGGAAGGAGAGACAGGGGGAAACCCGGTTGCAGAGGAGGGGAGTAAGGAGGTGAAGAGGTGGTCAAAGAGCAAGAGGCAGGTGTCTTTGCCTTGGATCATGACAGTACCGTTGTTATAGAGTGAGATAGTGAGGTAGCCATTGAAGCACTCAGAGGGGGAGATTTTTAGTTGTTTCCCATAAGGGATAGAGGAGGAGGAGGTGACGTTGAGGGAATTGTAAAAACTGTTGGACCAAGAGGGGGTGTCGCGAGTGAAGAAAATGAAAGCGCTATATGCAGTGCGGCTTGGCTGCCTGCAGTGGATTGGTCACAATGACTTGGCCAGAGGCCAAATGGCGTGTGCTTTGAGGGTGAGCCACCCACATGTGGTTGGGCACAGGGCCAGACTGAATGCCATTTGCTGTAGGGATTGGTTGTCTGCTGCGGATTGGGTGTAGGGTCTTGCCGGAGGACAGGTCTTGTGACTAGCCCCCGCTACACATAGTGGAAGATCATGCACAGTTGATCTGGCAGTCTGTGGGTGATTAAGTGCAGGGCCTGCCAGATTCCAGTGTCTGTGGCCATACCCCACTGTGCATGGCCACCCACAGGTAGTTGGGTGCCATGTCTGGTCACAAGCTGTTGGTTGGGTAAAGTGCCTTCCCTGAACCCAGGACATTCTGCCAACCATTGCTGTGCAGGCTGAAGTCCAGTGTAGTAGGGTTTGGCTGCCCATGGTTGGTTGGGTACGTCAACCCCCACTGCTCATGGCCAAAGGCCATGTGCTGTAGTGGCTGTTTGTGAAATCAGGATAGGTGCAAGGAGCTTTCAGATGTGATGAATGATTTTTTTAAAAACAGAAATCCATAAACAAACATAAAGCGGATTCAGTTTATGCGCTCTCAAGTTCTGAGAGGTAATATTATATTCCCTAGCCAGGTACTGTGCTTTGGATGACTTTAAAATCCAGCTTCAACAGCTTGTTTTTGTCTCTTTTGTTGGAAGAGCGAAAAACGGTCCTTCCTCCCTGTCGATGGGATGAGGTAGAGGTGTGTTTTGATCCAGTCTGGGAGGAGCATCTGTTGGGTGGCTTTATTCCTGCAAGGTAGCACAGGCATGGTGTGCTACCTCCGTCCTGAGCAACTCAGTCGGCTTCTGGTTTGGCATTCCTTCTTCCCAGCATGCACCATACATCTTCCTCCAGCATGCACTCCCTGTAGCCTTTTTCCTCTCTGTGTTTCCATTTTGTAGCACCTGACTGCCTCGCCTTTTCCCATGCATAACCTTGCACAGAGACTGCCATCAGGTATTCCCTGCACACCAACCTCCTATAAATCAGGCCCATAATCTCTCTGCATATCGAATTGTAATTGTATAATGTAATGCACTTTTGGGATATGAAAAAAAGTAATGCAAATTTATAAAATAGTTGATATACATGATCCTGGATGTTTTCCCAACCACCACTTAGTGGACAGGCAATCATTACTTTGTTTTCCAAGGATTGCTTAAAAAATGGTTACTGTGCCAATACAAAGGAAATACTAAAAACATACCCTTCCGGCAGTTAAACTAGATCCCTGTGAGATTGTAATAAAACATTGAAATGGCGGTAGACTTCATCTACAAAGCTAGTCAGCCACTAGCTACCGAAATTGATGTTTCTTAGCTTGCAATGAGAAAATGTAAAATAAGCAAACGTAGCCAGAAGGAATGGTTCGTAGAAATGGGACGTAAGGACCTTAGAAAGCCTCACATATTTGTAATACATTTATCAAAACGCCTGCAACAGTCAGTTCGTGATGCTTTTGGCAATTGAGTCATCAAGACTGAGTAAAGCAATTCAATGTTTGTAATAAAAAAAAAACATCACATGAATTGTTCCCTTCGGACTGTTTTATGAAAGCAGTTCGGAAAAATAGAATTTCATTTTTTACAACCTGAGACTTAATTGAATAAAATCGATAAACGTTTTTAAGTGTAAGGTACTGAATGTTGTGCAACTTAAGGTAAAAAGTGATGATAGTGCACATGTTTAATTGGCATGCCATACCACATATTTTAAAATTTTCCTTGTATTACTTTGCACTGATACAACGCCAGAAGAGGGTGTTAAGTTATAGTCAATACACTGACGTGGTAATTTCTTCAAGGCAACTAGGACATGCATTATTGCACCACTCAGCAAAATCAGCGCAGTGAGATGAATGGAACCATAACAGGATTACCTCTGAAGCCCTCACTCCAACCGCCGGGCAAATACTGGGCACCATCAAATGCAGGGGGAAATACCGGGTGTTACCACGTGGTATCAAGTCCGTCTTTGCTCTTATTTTGAAGTTTCAAACAAAAAAAATACCTGCAGCAAGGGACTTTGCAACCGAGTTTACCACTTGTTAATTAATTCCTTACAGCCTTTTGGGCCAAGAAATAGGTTCACGGGTTATCTAGAGGAAAACTGCATGGGCATATAACAGGATTCGGCACTTATTCGGAGAGTGCCAAAGGAACTTTATTTAAAATGTGATACAAACGGTGTCCTGGCTTGGCAGCTCGGGCTGGACTGTTCCCATGAGGCACAGGGTCAAGACAGATTTGCATATGGCCATGTCTGTACTGAGGTGGCTTGATGAGCAAAATAACGAATGATTAAACCCAGATCTGTGACTGGGGGTGAATGTTTTGCCATTGTGCAACAGTCTGTCAATCCTCTTGTGTGTTTTGTTGTTCACCCTATGTGGGAATGGTATGCCCAGACGTGGGTCCCGTGCTCACAAAGCCACTGGAGTCCAGCTATCCTGGCTGAAGACGGCTGATAGCCAGAAACCGGTCCTGGGATGCTTGATTCCGGTCTAGGGAAGACATGGCTTGGCAGTTCAGGCTGGACTGTTCCCATGAGGCACAGGGTCAAGACAGATTTGCATATGGCCATGTCTGAAGTGGGGTGGCTTGATGACCGAAATAACGATGGATTAAACCCAGATCTGTGACTGGAGGTGAATGTTTTACCATTGTGCAACAATCCATCCATCATCTTGTGTGTTTTGCTGTTCACCCTATGTGGGAAGGGTATGCCCAGACGTGGGTTCCCTGCTCACAAAGCCACTGGAGTCAAGGTATCCTGGCTGAAGACGGCTGATAGCCAGAAACCGGTCATAGGATGCTTGATTCCGGTCCAGGGAAGACATGGCTTGGCAGTTCGGGCTGGACTGTTCCCATGAGGCACAGGGTCAAGACAGATTTGCATATGGCCATGTCTGAACTGGGGTGGCTTGATGAGCAAAATAACGATGGATTAAACCCAGATCTGTGACTGGGGGTGAATTTTTTGCCATTGTGCAACATTCCGTCCTTCATTTTGTGGTTTTGCTGTTCACCCTATGTGGGAAGGGTATGCTCAGACGTGGGTCCCGTGCTCACAAAGCCACTGGAGTCAAGCTATCCTGGCTGAAGATGGCTGATAGCCAGAAACCGGTCCTAGGATGCTTGATTCCGGTCCAGGGAAGACATGGCTTGGCAGTTCGGGCTGGACTGTTCCCATGAGGCACAGGGTCAAAACAGATTTGCATATGGCCATGTCTGAACTGGGGTGGCTTGATGAGCAAAATAACGATGGATTAAACCCAGATCTATGACTGGGGGTGATTTTTTTGCCATTGTGTAACATTCCGTCCATCATCTTGTGTGTTTTGCTGTTCACCCTATGTGGGAAGGGTATGCCCAGACGTGGGTCCCGTGCTCACAAAGCCACTGGAGTCAAGCTATCCTGGCTGAAGACGGCTGATAGCCAGAAACCGGTCCTAGGATGCTTAATTCCGGTCCAGGGAAGACATGGCCTGGCAGTTCGGGCTGGACTGTTCCCATGAGGCACAGGGTCAAGACAGATTTGCATATGGCCATGTCTGAACTGGGGTGGCTTGATGAGCAAAATAACGATGGATTAAACCCAGATCTGTGACTGAGGTGAATGTTTTGCCATTGTGCAACATTCCGTCCATCATTTTATGTGTTTTGCTATTCACCCTATGTGGGAAGGGTGTGCCCAGACGTGGGTCCCGTGCTCACAAAGCCACTAGGGTCAAGGTATCCTGGCTGAAGACGGCTGATAGTCAGAAACCGGTCCTAGGATGCTTGATTCCGGTCCAGGGAAGACATGGCTTGGCAGTTCGGGCTGGACCGTTCCCATGAGGCACAGGGTCAAGACAGATTTGCATATCGCCATGTCTGATCTGGGGTGGCTTAATGAGCAAAATAACGATGGATTAAACCCAGATCTGTGACTGGGGGTGAATGTTTTGCCATTGTGCAACATTCCGTCCATCATCTTGTGTGTTTTGCTGTTCACCCTATGTGGGAAGGGTATGCCCAGACGTCGGTCCCGTGCTCACAAAGCCACTGGAGTCAAGCTATCCTGGCTGAAGACGGCTGATAGCCAGAAACCGGTCCTAGGATGCTTGATTCCAGTCCAGGGAAGACATGGCTTGGCAGTTCGGGCTGGACTGTTCCCATGAGGCACAAGGTCAAGACAGATTTGCATATGGCCATGTCTGAAGTGGGGTGGCTTGATGAGCAAAATAACGATGAATTACACCCAGATCTGTGACTGGGGGTGAATGTTTTGCCATTGTACAACATTCCGTCCATCATTTTGTGTGTATTTCTGTTCACCCTATGTGGGAATGGTATGCCCAGACGTGGCTCCCGTGCTCACAAAGCCACTGGAGTCAAGGTATCCTGGCTGAAGACGGCTGATAGCCAGAAACCGGTCCTAGGATGCTTGATTCCGGTCCAGGGAAGACATGGCTTGGCAGTTCGGGCTGGACTGTTCCCATGAGGCACAGGGTCAAGACAGATTTGCATATGGCCATGTCTGAACTGGTGTGGCATGATGAGCAAAATAACGATGGATTAAACCCAGATCTGTGACTGGAGGTGAATGTTTTGCCATTGTGCAACATTCCGTCCATCATTTTATGTGTTTTGCTGTTCACCGTATGTGGGAAGGGTGTGCCCAGACGTGGGTCCCGTGCTCACAAAGCGACTGGAGTCAAGGTATCCTGGCTGAAGACGGCTGATAGCCAGAAACCGGTCCTAGGATGCTTGATTCCGGTCCAGGGAAGACATGGCTTGGCAGTTCGGGCTGGACTGTTCCCATGAGGCACAGGGTCAAGACAGATTTGCATATCGCCATGTCTGATCTGGGGTGGCTTGATGAGCAAAATAACGATGGATTAAACCCAGATCCGTGACTGGGGGTGAATGTTTTGCCATTGTGCAACATTCCGTCCATCATCTTGTGTGTTTTGCTGTTCACCCTATGTGAGAAGGGTATGCCCAGACGTCGGTCCCGTGCTCACAATGCCACTGGAGTCAAGCTATCCTGGCTAAAGACGGCTGATAGCCAGAAACCGGTCCTAGGATGCTTGATTCCGGTCCAGGGAAGACATGGCTTGGCAGTTCGGACTGCACTGTTCCCATGAGGCACAAGGTCAAGACAGATTTGCATATGGCCATGTCTGAAGTGGGGTGGCTTGATGAGCTAAATAACAATGGATCACACCCAGATCTGTGACTGGGGGTGAATGTTTTGCCATTGTGCAACATTCCGTCCATCATTTTGTGTGTTTTGCTGTTCACCCTATGTGGGAAGGGTGTGCCCAGATGTGGGTCCCGTGCTCACAAAGCCACTGGAGTCAA
This sequence comes from Lissotriton helveticus, assembly GCF_964261635.1. Lineage (NCBI taxonomy): Eukaryota > Metazoa > Chordata > Amphibia > Caudata > Salamandridae > Lissotriton > Lissotriton helveticus. Next base: position 1,308,203,973 of record NC_136063.1, read on the forward strand.
GGTATCCTGGCTGAAGATGGCTGATAGCCAGAAACCGGTCCTAGGATGCTTGATTCCGGTCCAGGGAAGACATGGCTTGGCAGTTCGGGCTGGACTGTTCCCATGAGGCACAGGGTCAAGACAGATTTGCATAAGGCCATGTCTGAACTGGGGTGGCTTGATGAGCAAAATAACAATGGATTAAACCCAGATCTGTGGCTGGGGGTTAATGTTTTGCCATTGTGCAACATTCCGTCCATCATCTTGTGTGTTTGGATAAAATTAATTGTGACATTAATTCTGACGTGATGGCCCTGGCCAGATTTAAAGTCACTATTAAAGTTGAGCAACTTTTAGAAAGTTGCCATTTTGCACTCCAGCTAGTCCAGAGGCCTCACAAAGGCACTGACACATAGACAGGTTTTGACCACCTGGGGAGATTTGTGAACAACTCTCAGACCCAGGGAACAAAGGCAGTTGCCGCAGAGCGAGGTGCCACCTCCTCTCCCAGGATGACCACTGAGTGTGTTAGCCCAAAAGGCAGACTTCAAAGGTGAAACGGCTTTGAAGGGCAGCTTGTGACAATATCTCTGAGCCGGATGCCATTTTGTTCCTGCAGACAATTAGGAGACAGAGCTAAGGGAGGGAAACCTTTGTCCAAACCAGTTTCCCAGTGAGCGTGTAGATCACTGGTGACACACCTCTCTGGTGTCCCAAAGAAGGGCCAGGCCTTCTTGAAGGTGGCAAAAATGGGGCACTCCGGGATAGCCAGATGCCATCACAGGAATGTCATCACTAGAGAGGAGGGGACCCAGTTGCCCATTGGCTGGTGACTGCATGGTCCCCTCAGGGCACTTTCCTGGGGTAAGTAGGGCACCCCTGGCACCCTGCCCCTCACTTCACACTGGAGAAGAAGAAAGGACCACAGAAGGACTGCCCTGATACCCTTGAATTAAACAAAAGAGGCTGCACCACCAAGAGGACTGCATCTGCTGCACTTTTGGGCTAATGAAACTGGACCTGTGCCTGCGGCTCCTCACCCGGGGAAAAGTCAATTTCCTGCCTTTGCCAACAGCAGTGACTCCAAGTATCAGTTTGCTGATCTCCTGAAGCCAGCTCCAGGACAGCAAGAGCTGAAAGAGGCCAACTAGACAAAGTGGTAGTCACTGTATATGTTTTGCCAATACCAGTCGCCAGGCACAACAAGAGACAAATCTGGGATAGTCAAAATCTGCACCCGTGTCTGCTGGACCTAGGAGTGCTATCAGAGACCGGATTCATTGCATCTAAGAGACACCAGCCACCATCAAAAGTTTTGCATCCAACTTCGGTGCAGCGAGATCAGTAGTGCTGCATCGACTGTTCGACTACTACAAGCAATGTATATGACTTTGAGGGTCCCTGATCTCAGTGGCCAATTCACCCCCATTACCTGTGGACCAAGGAACCACTGCAGAGACACCTCAATTGACGGCATCACAACCGGAGAATCCTTGGGAGCATCTTTACCTGCATCCCGTAGCCTCAGGACCACTCCATTGAAGTCTATGGCGGTCATCCTGTAAAGTTTGGAACTTGCTTCAAAAACACTCTGGTGACAAGGCAACTGTCCAAAGTATCCTTTTTCACTCACTAGATATTTTCTCTGCCAAATTTGATCACCCAACCCGGCCCTGAGTACTCGCACTAACTCTTTCAAACTTTTGAAAGGTTTACACACTTTTGTTGACTAATGCTTGTTTGCTGTTCCATTCAAAAGTGGTAAAAGCTCCTAAAATTTGAATCTCTGGAACCTTCTGGTGGATTTTGATGAACAAGGTCTCTAAAAATGAATACAAATACGTTCTATTCTTATAAATTGTTGGTGTGTCTTTTTTTTGCTGTGTGATATTCTGCTTTTGTTGTTTGGTGCTTTTATATGCTTTACGCTGAGTTCCTTTGCCAAGCCTTTCTGCTTGCAGCCACAGCTACCCAGGGTTGAGCTAAGGTTAAGTGAACAATGCTTACTGGACCGAGGACATTATCTATGAGTGTACTCCATGATAAGGCCCCACAGCCATATCATATAGTACAACCAGATCCTCGCATTGGTGTCTAGCGGTGAGATCCAGAACTTGTGTTTAGCTGTACCAGACATCTCATTAGTTGATAACCACTGATAAGAGACTACCAAGTTTACATTAAAAAAAGTTTATGAATGCCAGATTCTGAAAATTGCACAGGCACCTGTTCTCTAGAAGAAAAGTTTCAGTAGTTAAAAGCTTTTCTCTACAAACATTCTTCAAAGATGGAGAGCAGAGGAATCGACTTGGCTATCCTGCCTACACTCAAGATCACTACTTTGAGATCCTTGTACAGGGAGAGAAACAATTTCCCGGGAAACACTGCATCTAATTAGGATCAGATGAAAGCCCTCAAACTTGGGAAGAATCAAGGAGGGCCCAGATCCAACTGGAAGAGGAGATCACCCCCACTGACAGTGAAGAAGAGGGGTGTGACATTTAGAGTTCGATGACCTGGAAGGGGATAACGATGAGAGTGGAGTCCCCACAATTCGAACAATAGTTAACTCTCTAACTGGGAGTGAAGAGACCTCCTCTTTCTTCAGTGAGGTGACCACATGTTCTGTCAGCCCCGCTCAGCCTCTTGGAGATCCATGAGAGGAAGCTGGCATTAGAGGATAAGAAATTGGCTCTAGAAGAGAGTAGGGTCAAGCTGGGGATGATATCCCAAAGGAATGGTAGCAGCAAAAAAGAAGAGGTTAACACAGGTGGTGTCTATGATCATGGGTTGCCTAGGGGGATTGTACCTAAATATACTGAAGGGGATGACATAGACAAGTTGCTAGCATCCTATGAGAGAGCTCTTAGGATGAGGCAGGTGAGTGCACAACACTGGGGGTTCTTACAATGGGAACTGACACCTATAGGTGGGAGAGATAGACTGCTTACACTTGAGGATGAGGTGGCAGAATCTTACACTAACATGAGGGAGCCACTCATTGAGCTATTTGGTCTTATCCCTGGGGAATACAGACAAAAGTTTGGGGGCATACACAAGGGAACAACACAGACATAGGTGGACTTAGTAGATGCCTCTTTGAAGTAAATGGAGGGCTGGATTAAAGGTAACAATGTAGATACCTGTGAGACCTTATACAATTTAAAAAACAATTAAAAAAACACATTCTTACTAATTGTGCCTCAGAGAAGTTACAACAGCATCTGGTAGACTCTAAGCTATCTAGCCCTAGAGATATGGGGAAAATAGCTGATAAGTGGGTGCGGACTAGGGTACTCAAGAAGTCTGAAGGAGGTAAAAGCAAAAAGGTGGGACAGGCCCCCCTTCAGGGGAAGGATGGGTGTAAGTTTAAAAAGAGTTACAAACCTAAAGAAGTCCCAAAAGATGCCCACGGTGGAGAGCCTAGAGCCACGTCCCAATTCCAAAAGGGGCGGGGGTATAAGGGAAAGAACTTTGGCCCATCAAAGGCAGGGGTGTGTTATGACTGTAGACACCAAGGGCACAAAAAAGGAGATCCTACAAGCACAAAGAAATCACCCATGGGTGATAGTTCTAAGGGACAACCAAACAGTCAGGGTCGCAACATTGGGCTAGCCGCTCCTGCCCTGCCCTGTTGCAGGTCCGCCCTCCGGCCCACCACCAACCAAACCCTTCTGCTTTCTCGCAGTGTGAGAAACAGAAACATAAAATGGTATACCATTTTATGTTACTGCGAGAAAGCTAGTGGGGCGATGCTCCTCCACCCACATGGAGGAGCCGCCCCTGGATGCTCCACGGCCATTGTGTAATTTACAACTTAAACCGTCCCCCTCAAATGCAGATTTTGACCCTTGCTACAAGGTAGGTTTATTCTATCTCACATTTGAGGTAATGAACATTGGACGATTCCCAATCCAATAATCATTCATGGGTGAGTCATGTGGACAGGTTCTTTATACAGAAAAAAAAGTCTATTGATGAATCATCTGTAGCAGTTATTTACGGCCGGGATCAGAACATCCCTTACCGAATGAGTCATTTGTACACTTTTGCTTTTTTTTATCTGGAACATATCAGTCTATGTCAATCTCTTCATATCAATTCTAATGAGCTTACTAATAATCTAATTATTGTGATGACCCATTTTCAGGCCTCATTAAACTTTTGCCATTCATGTATTACGCTGTTGTGCTACATTTTTGATTTCTAAAAGGTAACATTTGGAAACAGAAATTACTGAATTATGTGTTTCTAAAGGTAGGTGGATATATCTTCCAGGGCCATGACATTTATAGCCAGGGTGTATTTGTTCGCTGGCTTTTCGACGTTTGTAAAGATTCCCGCCACGTCTCCGATGCTATTTCCAGCTGCAGCCTTTACACTGGCAGCGTTATTGCATTCTCCTCAGGAGCAGTCCGAGGACTTCCGGTGTGGCTCTGGTGGCCTCGCGCTGTCAGGAGGCAGAGGGTCGCAGGGCACCTCGGAAGAGCAGAATGAATGAGGTAACAGCTCTGAGTGGGCGGCTGGCAGCGCCTACCGGCAGCTTAGCTTGTTTGCTGCGCTCTGAAAGGCACAGCACTCAAAGCGGCATGACAGGTGCCGCCCATTTCAAGGGGTAATGATTAAGGCATCACATAACTCAGAACGATATTTGTAGTCGTTTCGTGTTCACTCTGAAATACGTAAAACCTGTACAATTACAAAAACACTTTTAATCTATGGGGCTGTTCCATGAACTCGTGCACAGGTATAGTACAGAGCAGTCTGCTTGTTCTAATTTTTTTGCCATGCCTAAAGCGCATTCGCTTAAGCCTGAAATTCTCTGACTTAGTTTATGAGCTGCTGTCAGCACGACCTCGGAATATGGAAACTGGTTACCTAGACCTGTTTCTGAGGGGTGTGACTCCTGCAGGTCCTGCACTAATTCAGAAAAATAAGCATACCTGTCAAGCCAACCACATTTTACGGGTGGAACTATTTTTACATCTATACACCAACCTGACAAACAAAGGGGCATATGTACAAGCCCCTATCGCCAGGGGAATGTCTCTTTTTTCAATGTTCCTGTGGTGATAGGGGCTTTGCCTTATTTACAAGTTGGCGTTTAGCCACTTAATGTGGCTTAACGCAGCCTTGTAAATAAGGCACCCTTTCACGCTATGCTTAGCATGAAAGGGGACGGCATTCCACCACAACACCAACTGATTCTGACGCCTCCCTCGTAAATAGGAGGCAGCACCAGAATTAATACCAGGGAAAACCTGGTTTTAACCTGGCGAAGTGAGGAGAAATGTTAAATTCTCCTTGTTTTTGCTGATTTCATGAGTGTTGCGCTGTGCAGCACACATGAAAACTGCAGTAGGCCAATGATTGTTTATGTACAGGAAGGTCCCCCTTCCTGCACATAAACAATAACTTTTTTTAAATGCTGTTTTGCCAACATTTGTGTGTGCTGCATTAAGCAGCACACATAGAAGTTACAAAACGGAATTTCAAGATTGTTTATGTGCAGGAAGGGGAACCTTCCTATACATAAACAATCTTCCCCTGCACGCAGACACCTTTGCACTGTGGTGCAAGGGTGCCTGTGTTGGGGCTAAGCTGCTAAACTTAACACCGCGGCAGGGGGAAACGCAGGGCTGCACCATATTCTTGTAAATATGGTGCAGCCCTGCGTTACTGAAGTGGCGGAGCGTGTTGTTAAGCCAAGGAGGCTAACTACACACTCCGCCACTTTCCTGGTACATATGGCCCAAAATGTCTCCACAGTTCAGTTCAGTTCAGTAATTCTTTATTTGATATTTGATATTTATTGGGATTTATATAGCGCGACTATCGCTCCGGAAGGAGCATCTAGGCGCTAGGCAAACAGAAGAACCAGCATGAGGAGGCATAGATCAGATGGCTGCAAGAACCGATGGATCAGGCTGAAGGAAAATCCAAGTCTTCAGGAGTCTCCTGAAAAGGATTTCTGTGGGGGCGTGCCTAAGGTTGTGGGGGAGACCGTTCCATGCCTTGGACGCCAGGAATGAAAAGGTTTTTCCACCTTTAGTTTTTAGCTTTATTCTAGGCCATAAAAGACAAGGAAACAACAGTGCACAACATAATAATACAAGATTGTTAAAAGAGAATTCCATAATTGAAACATCAAATGAATAAAATTCATTAGAACAGCAAAATATCTCAATCGATGAATATCATCAACCAAAAATAAATACATAACATGCCCATACAAGAGATTAAGGGGCCTATTAGGATTGTGGGCATACTTACGTCTGTCCACCACCCTAGCAATTAGGATGCTACCGCAATGGTGGCGGTGGCATCCCCCATCCACATCATTGTGACGGGAGGTGCACACAGCACCGCCTGCCACAATGCTGGGGCTGCACCCTGTGCATTTGCATGCACAACGTGGCAGGCACCGCGCGGTGCCTACCACATTGTGCATGCAAATGTAGGGGAGTACCATAGGTACCCCCAATGTGCCCCCAAACCCCCCAACATCCTGGGGGCCCGTTAAAAAACGCATGCCTTTCCATGAGGGCAAGGCAACAGAAAGGCTGCTTCCCGCTCCCATTACAATATGGATGGTGGTGTCTAGCAGACACCGCCACCATATTCAACACTTTCCGCCGGGCGGAAAAGCGGCCGGCGGGCTTCCCGTCCGCCGTGGTACCCCACTCCATCATAATATGGTGGGGGGTAAATGGGAGGCGGGGGGATTATGTCGGGCGGATCGCCACTGCCATGGTAGCGGTGGTGATCCGCACGACATCGTAATAGACCCCTTAATGTGCAAATTGTCAATAGTAAACTATGTAAAAACAAGATTGAAAAGGTAAAAGGGATCAAAGAAAATCGCACAAGACAAGTGTGCCAATCATATAAAAGAAATCCATCACAACCTTAAGTATTATATTAACCATCCACATTCTCCTGACTTTGATTGCAACTTTCAAAAAAATTTCTATATTCTAAAATACATTCTCAGAGTGCTTGACAATTGCAGAGGATATAGCGCTTCATTGCGATATCTGGGGGTTTTCTAACAAAGGCTTGATAAAGCCCATTTGTGCATATTAATAGTAAGCGCAAATACATGCAATGCAACAAGGACTGTTCAGAGAGGTTCAGAGAGGTTATCACAAAGGAAAAGTGTTTCACAGCTCGCCAAGTTGCTATAAGAACCAGCAAAACACAAAAGCCGCTATACAGTGTTAGAGCTCAACCAAAAAAGGAAAGATCCCTCCCAATGACTTAATTCAAGTCCAAGATAGAAAACTAGCTCAGGGGAAGCGAGCAGCATATAATAAAGTGAAACTGTGCTTTTCGTACTCTCCAATGCAATTCTCCTCTTTTCAAGGAACTGTAGATACAAACGCTTAACCATGAATTGATCCTCTTTCTTTATAGCTGTATGTAGAGAAAAGTGAGAGGACAACCCCAAGGCCTTCAAAGAGTTAGATATGTAACTCAGCCATGGTATAGCTCATCCTTTATCCAGGCCGAAACAATCCAAAATAATATCCCTGCATAGCTCGGCATGGGGATTCACCCAGATACTGACCCAAAGCAGCAAGGGTGCTAAATGGACAATGTCCTCAATGTATTGCTGATCACGTTCTGCATGGATGAAATAACTCGAAGCTGTTGGAGGGAGGGAGGTGTAAAAAACCTTCGACAAATACGATTTTCATTAGAATGAAGTGAAGAGGCATTGTAGTAACCCCAAACCCCAGCCCCATAAACTGCTCCAGGGATACATTGAGCATTGTACATTTTTAACAAAGGAGAAATAATACTTTTGTGTGAGGGGCTGCAAAGATTCACAACTACTCCCACTGATCTGCTGAGATTGAAGAGACAAGAAGTCACATGTGAGTGCCAGGTGTCTGCAGAGTTAAATGTGATTCCAAAGTAACTAAACTCTTTAACACCAACCAAAGACTGTCCATTAGAAATACATATGCTTAAGATGCTTTTACCAGGCCCAGAAGCCATGATTTGTGACTAGCTGTAATTTGTGGTCAGATCAAGATTGCTCATAAAGAGCATGAAGTGGTCTACTAGTTTGCATAAAGCTTTAGGTGTACATCTCCATGGAGTTTGATGGGGTCACCAGCTATTAAAACTACATGTGCATCAAAAAGTCTTTGTTCCACATTCCCTTTTTTGGAATCCCCTCTTAAATGCTTGCCTGCACCCACATTTTTGAGGCAGGAAGTTGACAGTTATGCACTTTAGACACTACAAGGTCTTAAAACGCATGCACAGCTTAGCATTGTGTTTGCATGCATTCCTTGTATGCACCCTGGAACAATGGGGATATATAATGAGCAATATAATCCTGTGCAAAATTGTTTTATGCACCTCTGTCTGCACAGGTGCAACTGCGATTTCTGTGATTTCTGCCCCTAACACCAACCTTCTCTTGTGGTTAGTACAGAAGAGCAAATGACAACTTTCACCATTTAGGGTGCAATTTAAGAAGTTGTTCCTAAGCGAGAATATGGTAAAAACATAAGAACTAGACAAATGCTTTTTTTGCTATACACCTAGTAAGTCACAGCATCATGAAATATGCGTTAACTAATGAAAAGTGCAATATGAAAAATGTAATATGAGTTTCTGGGGAGTATCAGAAACAGCGCAGCTATGCACCTATTTTTAAGCCACTGCACTGGCTAAAGCATATATATTGAACTCGGAAATTCCCTGAATTAGTGCATGAGTTGCATGCAGGACAAAAAAATAGAACATTGATTGCTTCTCCCTATTTCCGTGCTCTGCTGTCCATAGCTTGGCTTATACTCTAACCAAGAGAAGAGAACGTCTGGGATAAGTTTGCAGACTTTAGACAAGGCAGTTGAAGAAATGTAATCTTCATTCTCAGGGAATACTTACTAATAAAAAAAAGAACTTGGCACAGAAGCTGAAATATGAAAAGACATCTGTATTAAATTTAATAAGTGAGGCCACGTCACACAGAAGCGGTAGCAACTGAATGAGGTAGTCTAAAGAGTACAGAGCACAGAGGCCTTTTATATGCTTAGGGTTACAAAACTCAGCATAAAAGAAAGGGGCAGTCCTTGCTTTTGCAAGCATGCAAAATGCCTAACATTCCTTCTTACACAAGCCGGACAAACCCATAATAAAAGGACCGCAATCCATATCATAAACAGACCATAAAAGAAGGAACAGAAAACAGATAAGAAGCAGGTTAAGGGGTGTGTGTGTGCATACCAAACTCTACAATGTCCTGTGCTTTGATCCTCAATCTTGATCAGCTAAAGGGCAGGAACTGGTTTAACAAGGTCAGCTTCAGGCAACAGAGTCAGTTCACTCAGGTCAAACAGGAGTCAGCACGAACTCGAGCTAAGGTGTACATGTCCTTAAAAGACTAGTTCAGCCACAGTCATCGGCCTATGTGAGGGCAACCACAAAATGGCTGCCATACACAAAATGAAACCCACGGGTTCAGAATTCACAGAACCTCAGACCCTCCTTTTGCCCTTACATAGGCAATCACTCAGTCTGTATCTAAATTGATGTCAATATTATCCGTTATTCCCTTCACTAAGGCATTATTACTCGAGTTATCTTTCATGGAACGCAAGGGATAGACTTCGTTGGCATAAATAAACATCGTCTGATATGCCCATACAGACCCATTGTAACTAAATGGCAGAACCAAATAGGGAATACCTCTATCTGTAGTATATGGCCTAAGACCACACACCCAACAATTAGTGGTGTTCATTACTAACTGGTGTTGATGCAGAAGCCGTTCAAAGGAATTATTAGTAAACTCTGACCTCCTAACCAGTTCATGTTCAGGTAAAGTATGGAAAGAATGCAAAGAAGTAGTAGTAGGAAGAGACATAGGTTGGGAGGTGGGTACATGTGTCAATTGGGTAGCAATAACAACCCAACCCACAAAAGACAACGTCATGCTTAAAAATACTAGAAAACATGTTATTAAGAACATATAGACAACAGGAGAAAGTAATGACCACTATTACAAACAAAATTATCATTTTTCACAACTCTAAGCAGAAAGCAAATCCTAAAATTTTCTAGTAACATTTTTATGGCTCCTATGCATTTCAGTAACTTATTATATGTTCAGGTGAAACAGTGGTGATCCTCATCAATGCTCTGAGGTGAAAAGAGGGTACTCTTCCACAGAAAATGGATTTTATTCTGCTTTTACTAAACAGAATACTACTTTAAAACAATGCCAACAAAACAATAAGAATCAGTCTCCAAAAACCTATTTTATGCAATCACACGGAAACCACTTTGTGCAACAATTATGCCCTGAGTCCTTCAAGCCTCTCTGGCAGGCTTCTATCGTCCATCAAATCTTCTCCCATTGTTGCATGGGCCTCTTGATTCAGACCTCCCATGAAAAATAGTGTTTCTCAGTATCCGTTGGAGTGCCCTCCTGGCAAACACTCACAGCTCATTTGAAAGTCTCAATGTCTCAAGGCAGTGCACCAATATCTCTCCTCTGCGGCAGGCACTACAGATAGTGTGCTCTTCATTGATCAAGGGCACAGATCATCTTATGCAAATCCGGGTCTACATTCTCAGGCTCCAACACTCATTACTCAGTGTCGGAGAACGCTCAGGCTGCTCTTTCATGGGCACCAGAATGTAGTGCCTTTTGCCAAACTCGAATCCTCCGGTGCACTGCACTTCCGTTGGAGCAAAGGAAAAGGGGGTGTGACCAAAACACAGGCCAAGGGGCTCAAGGGACTGCACACTGTCAGAGGTTACCAGCACATGACAGGTGGGTGGAAAACGGAAGCCTCAAACAACAAGAATCCTTCTCTTTCGCTCTTTGCACTGAAATTATTGTTCTGTGATGTCCAATGCCGTCTGATGGAGCAAGTGCGATGCTTTAAACAGTTCATTGTATAACAAGGGGACTGCAAGCAGGTGGCCTGCAATCTTCAAAGGAGTGGCCATATGCCATGGGACAATTCTGGTCTAGAGTATACTGTCATTTCTCAAAGGCAAGACAAAGACAAAGGCAGTAGGCAAAACAGTGCCTCTAGGCTCTTCAATTGGGTTTCCGTGTGAGAGCATATCCTCCACCATCTAATGGTAGATAGCGACATGATTAAGTCTAGGTATTCCTAAATTCCTTATCTAGAACATCTCAAAAGAAAAATTGCATAATACAGATTATCAGGGACATGTAGATACCTCACTTTTAATAACTGTGCATCAAGTGCACTACGCAATACACAGGCTAATAATCAAAATGTGGAAACTTGTCTTATAATAGCATTGAGTCCGTTAACCAGTCCATCACTACCATGACGGTTAGACTGGAAAACATCGAGTTAGGCCTAAAGAAAATTCTTAAAAAACAGTCTAGTCATACAAAAGGGAATTATACATAATATAGGGGTTCCTAGTACATTACTGCAATCTGCAAGTGTGAACCTATACAATACACCTACAATAATAAAAGGGCTGACTGGTGAAAAGAATATGGAAAAGGGAAATGGGACTAGGTCACAGCTAAAATCCCCAAACGCTAGGCACTATGCGGCATCGGTCAGGGGAGAAAAAGAAAAATCTATAGGAAGAACAAGAAATTACTTGGGTGAACAAAAATCAAAAATAGTTCAGAAATGTTTGCTCTACCGCTGGCCGCTACACCATATACGATAATCTTAGCTAATGTTCCAGTTCCTTCTTCAGGGAAAAATGAAACCTTGTTTCCTTTATGGTTCAAAGCCATACACTACTTAGGAAGCAGAACAAAACTGACTAATGTAATATAGAAATTAGGTCACCATGTACAAGAGTCACAAATCTATAATTGTATCCTTACGTCCAATCAGGATACATAAATTTAGGGCTGCCTGTTCCCTAAGGGGAGGGGCAGTACGTGACTAACAGCATGTGACACACTTTGATCCTGTATATCTCTTTTTTATTTTCCTTCAAATACCATTAAAGCCAAATTTGACATACACTGATGAAGTGTTGTCTGCCTATCTGTGAAATTTAGTGTCAGAGCAAATCTACCCAACTGTTGTGCAGGATACACATCGTCATGTATATCCCTTCACAACACAGGTAAACTTGTAATAGTATCAAAAGCAGCAACATAAAACAAAAAACATGCAAAAAAAAAAGCACAAAACGCACATGTCAAGCCATCAGATATACTTGCTGTATATCAAGCACAAAAAATATAGACAAACAATAGCATATGTGAATGAGCGGTGACGCACACACTTCAAGTCCTGTACTTTATGCACTGTGAACCTGTAGCCCAAAACCCACTATTCAGGCCTTCTTAATTTGTCAGGTTTAAAATTAAAATACACTTTCTTTTACACACTTTCTCTTACTTTCCTCACACTTACTCTTACTTTCCTTACCCTCCTTTTGACAGCTGATCACTAGTCAGTCGTGATCGGCTGGCAACACAATCTACCGTGTCACTTCTGACATACAGGACCATCAAGAACAATTCATGATAGAACCAAATACACAAACATGAAAACTACCTGAACATTCCTTCCCAAAGGAGCTACGCAAAAACACATCCCTTTTTAACCAACCAAACTCACGTGTCTTGTCAGCCTTAAAATCACCCAGAACAATCCATGAATGATCTGTGGGCAGAAGCAAAAGAAATACACAATACACAAAAGAGAGACATTTCTCATAACAAACAAATATCCCATATAACTTGTAATCAGAAGACAAAACATGATACACATTAACATACACAAAAATACATTTCCATTACTTAACTGTTACCATCTTGTCAGTCAGCTTGCAACATTTATTTTAACTTTTCTAAAGTAAAATTCTTTCACTGACACTCCATGTTATTTCTGGGCCACAATTTGCACTGTAAAAAATAATTCTTAATTGGCAAATCGTTCTCACTTAGGCATGTAGCCTTCAAAATTTCAATAAAAAAAAAAAGCTTTGTCTTATTTTCTGTCTAAGACTTAATGCAATGCTTCATTTTAGGTCAAATAAAAGCAACTAGCAGACATTATTTTTTTAGAGGCAGAGATACAAATATATCATTTCTGCAGAGCATTTAGCATGCGTTGGGACTTTCAAAGAAACCTTTTTCATATTTTTTCTTTGGAATTAAGTTCTTTAATTTTGTGGAGAAACCAGAAACCCTTCCTTTTAGAGGCCCGTTTAGCAAGGTCATTCTGCATTTCACAGAGACAAGGCCCTAATTTAAAAGGTCACAAATGTCAACATGACAGCCTCCTTCCATTGTTTACAGGGAAACTAAAGATAACACCTCAGCGTGACTTGAGCAGCCTCTGAAGCTCTACTAGCCCCCACCCTCTGCTCATTCTGAGGCTGAAAAAGGCAAAAGGCCTTCCTAATTCCTCCTAACCTGCAATAATTCACTCTATTTTGAAAAATAATGTCTCCTTTTTAGGCGCTAAAAAAAATGTATCTCTGTTTCCAGATTATTAAACAACATTTACTGTGAATAATTCACAGAACCTAATAACACACATACCAGTTTTTAGAACAAATGCTTGTTGCAATGGTACTTATTTCATCAACCTTAAATGGATCTCACTGGGTCATTTAAAAGCAAACCCCAAATGGGGACAGCCTGCAAATTTGTATTATACCTAAATGTATGCATTTACTGAAGCTTAAAGCACTTTAAAGCTATTATAAATGGGAAAAATACCCAAATTCGACTTTGATATTTGGGACACTTAAAAATAAATATCCTATGTTACATATTAATCATCCTCAGAATGTTCTTTACACATTACAGATATTAGACATTAGACATATCTCATGTAAATCCTTAGAAAAATGAGTTTCTTTACGCCTGCGCTAAGTGAGATGTCATATGCTAATGTCCTCATTATGCAGTGCAATACAACTCAAAATAAATTATAATGCTAGGAGGTCACAGTATGAGCATTAAGCTTCATGAATAGTAAAAAACGAATTTTGTAGCACTTATTTTTAATAATTATTTTTCATAATTTTAATTTTATTTTTTTAAGCATTTAGACAGTTTGCTTAATAGACTGAAACCATCAAAAAGAAACACAAACACACATTTGAGCTCATTTCAGACATAAACAGAAAGGGGTCAAACACTCAGGACACACAATACAGCGCGCTTTAGCCATGCATTTCGTGAATAGCGCCAACGCTATTCACTTACAGAAATTGCACTAATGAGAAAACCACATAGACATTTAAACACATATTTAACCCACAAACCAATACTCAGAACAAAAACAAAGGACAGCCCACAGACTGTACTTAAACCAAACCATTTGTAAATACTAGTTGTAAGTCATATTTACAAGAAACGCTTCTTAATTGTGTTTCAAAAGACTGCAAAAACAGCCCAACAGACTGATGTATGTCCAAGAAGCGAAAATACACTCAATTCACTAGCTTTGGCTAGCAGAACACCAAAAATCGCTCTGCATATCTTCATTCATAAAATTGCACAGAACAAAGGATCCTTGTATGTATTATGTCCATATTTTAATTCCCTGGGGTTACAAAATCACCAAGGAAGAAATATGTTCGTAAATCTAAACCTATTTAGATATTTCCCGCTAGGGGGGGGGGGCGGCTAATTTACTTCACATCACACTATGGTACCTTCCAAAAAAGCAACACATTTTTTCATGTGAGCTTGAGAACAGGCATGCCAAAAATACTGCGGAATACACAAGTATTATAATCAAAGTGGTGCTTAAGGTACTTTTCGTACGTGCACCGTTCAACTAAACCAAATGGAGAAATATCTCCTCATTACCTGCCTACACAAATTGCAATTTGCATATACAAACCTATATAAATCCAAAAGTTGGCCAACACAAATTCCAAAATTCCAAAGTTACAGTCCTAAATTTGCTAAGACCAGGCATCTTATAGCTCACTAATCTAGCTTCAAACTTCAAGGGGTTATCAAAAACGATATACTCGCAAATATACGAGCCCCTCGGCTTTGGTAATTGCAATAACGAAATCAAAACCAAGAAACCAAACAAAGTCGTGGGAGCGACCCACTTGTACTTCTTATTCTTATTAATCAAAAGGTTATCCAAATTCTAACTGTCAAGTTCTACATGACCTAATGGTCTTTTTTAGAATACTCACGCCAAAAAGGTTCTCAGTCAGGAGTGACATCATGTGGAGGATCAAAATCAGGAAGATCAGAAATATACTGGGCTGCAGAAACAAAGAATCTCCAGAATCCCTGTGCACAGAGTACCTCCTTAGTAGAATCCTGTTCTGTCCTCCTCAGTAGATTTCAGTCCTCTGACAAGATCACTCCCACAGATAGTCACTTCTCTGATGAAGCCCACGTTGGCCGCGCCATTTGAAGAAATGTAATCTTCATTCTCAGGGAATACTTACTAATAAAAAAAAGAACTTGGCACAGAAGCTGAAATATGAAAAGACATCTTTATTAAATTTAATAAGTGAGGCCACATCACACAGAAGCCGTAGAAACTGAATGAGGTAGTCTAAAGAGTACAGAGCACAGAGGCCTTTTATATGCTTAGGGTTACAAAACTCAGCATAAAAGAAAGGGGCAGTCCTTGCTTTTGCAAGCATGTAAAATGCCTAACATTCCTTCTTACACAAGCCGGACAAACCCATAATAAAAGGACCATAACTCATATCATAAACAGACCATAAAAGAAGGAACAGAAAACAGATAAGAAGCAGGATAAGGGGTGTGTGTGTGCATACCAAACTCTACAATGTCCTGTGCTTTGATCCTCAATCTTGATCAGCTAAAGGGCAGGAACTGGTTTAACAATGTCAGCTTCAGGCAACAGGGTCAGTTCACTCAGGTCAAACAGGAGTCAGCACGAACTCGAGCTAAGCTGTACATGTCCTTAAAAGACTAGTTCAGCCACAGTCATCGGCCTATGTGAGGGCAACCACAAAATGGCTGCCATACACAAAATGGAACCCACGGGTTCAGAATTCACAGAACCTCCCAGTGTCTTTAAAATAGATGCACAACTCTTTTCCATTGCCAGCACACCTCTCGCATCTGCTCCCGGAAAGCAGTAGTGGGGCGGGGAGAGTTAAAAATGTAAAATAAGATCACTTACCTGCCAGCCGGCCAGATCTCTAGCCTCTGCCTCTCCTCCGTCCTCTCCGTCTACTTCCTTCTGTGGAAGCAGGAAGCACCCAGGATCCCCTAAGCCAATCACAATCACAACTCTGCAATGCAGCTTTGTGATTGGTCTGAACTCAGTGGTTTGGGGTTCAGACAGGGGCTGGTAGCCTGGACATGTTCTCCACACAGGCTGTACAATACAGCCAGTGGAGAACATGCAAAGTGTGCATAACTGTTTGGCCAGCCCAAGACGGCTAGAAATGGGCACTTAGAGAGTGCCACCACTCCTCCCTCCTGCTCTGCCCAGCCCAGACTCGCTCCGCAAAACAGCCTCGGCACAGAAAAATAAAATGATAATAATCCTGTTATTATCATTTTATTATTCCTTTTTTGCAGTGCCAAAAGGCAGTGGGGTGACGCTCCTCCGCCTTAGCGGAGAAGCCGCTCCTGCAGCGCACAGGTTCATGATATAGATCAGTGGCTAATAACAACAAAGGGCATGTGTGCAAACTGATAATCAGTTGTATAAATACGGAAAACATAGCTACAATGTGCAAAGAAGATGCGCAATCCAATATTTGTACAGGTGTACTTTGTTCAAGATACAGCCACTAGTCATGCAAGAGCTAATGTGATATTTATTCTCAGACAGAAGAAAAATGTAATATCCTCATAATATATGTATTAATTTAATGGATTTCAGGGCTAATCATGCACCAGGAAAAGGGCACTTTTGCATGGTGTGCCACAGTTACAGTTATACGTGTTAAATGTCCATGAAAGAGTCATATCTATTGCTTACATGGGCCATTCTTATATCGTGTACTTACATTTTTCGGGTATGAATATTTTGTGGAAATCTCCTTCTTCCTTGTAAGTTCCGGTCACAAAACATTGTGGGTGCATATTTTGAATTTAGGTGCACAAATGGACTTGATTGCAGGCATAAAATCCCAATCCTGATTTTGTGAATTTTATGTTTGTATTATGGACTTGCAAATACGGTGATTGCATAAATTTCTCAAAATTAACACAAAACTACCTCTCATGCCATCCACATTAACCTTCAGGAGCTATTTGAAAACACCCTACTGGGAACATAACACCATCCACCACCTTCATAGAAGAATAAGGCTACTCATTGTGACATCCTTAATCTGCATGAACACGGTTCCATTTCCACACCATCCCTCCAATTCACCGGAAGGTCCTGAATATCCTATTCTTACCCAACGGAGGCAATGTTTATGGATAAGCACTGAAATTCATATATAGTATAAAGTAGACAATTTGGGGAGGTATCAGGATACAAGCTTAACCAGGGCAAAACCCTGATAGTTGTTAACAGCAAGATCACATATCAGGAAGACCGGGTAGTTGCCAACGCCATGTACTTAGGAGTGAACATAACATCTGACCTAGATAATCTGGTCAAAATGAACTTGGAACTTCTTATAAAACAAACGGGAAAAAACCTCCGTAGAATTGACAATCTTCATCTGACCCTAGTGGGACGGTGCAATGCCATAAAAATGTTATATTTTCCTAAATTCTTATACTTTTTTAGGACCGTTTGTTTAGATTTTACCCCACAAATATTTAAGGACATAGAGAACCTATTCTCTCAGTTTATATGGAATTACAAAAGACCGCGCAGAGCACTCAAATACATTACCCTCCCAAAAGATAGAGGCGGCCTTGCACTACCCAACCTCAAAGTGTATTGGTGGGCCACGATAATAAAGTATAGCAATATTTTGCTTACCCCAAAAAAGACCACAGAGCACGAGGGAGCGATTCCAACACCACAGGAACTAATTTTAGGCAACGAAGCTAATGAACATCTCTGGCGACTAACATATTATTGCTACTTTAAAAAAGTATGATTTAAAACCCTTAGGGGTGTATATTCGGCGTGGAACAATGTCCGAAAACTCTTGGGCATTGGGAGATTTTCCTATTATACAACTTTAATGGGAAATATCAACCTCCCAGAAACATTTAGGGACGCTTGCATGATAAGATGGCAAAGGGCAGGGATCATCCAGTGTGGCAATTTTTACTCCAATACAGGATTTAAGTCATTCGAGGAACTAAAATTAGAATTTTGGCTAAACCAAAGAGATTTCTTTAAATTTTTACAAATTAGAGACTTCTTAATGAAAAAAGGAGGAGGCCCATCCAAGTTTAGAAAAAATCATATAATTGAAACAATAACCTTAAATACTACTGTAAAGATTGGTGTAATTTGCGATAACCTAACATCCGCACTATCAGACGACAGTGAAAAATTTATAGCAAAATGGCATAACAAATTGGATGTGGCAAAAGAAACTTGCAAGAAATCATTCGAGGCATCCCAATTATGGCTAATGTCGGCTAACCTCCACGTCCAATATTATAAAACATATTTCCAGCTATACTATAACCCAAACAAGATTGCCAAATGGGGGACGGTTAGAGGCACGGAATGCCCACGCTGTATGCAATATGAGGCAGACATCGTACACATATTTGCTTCATGTCCTACATTGGGAACAGTTCGCAGGGAAATTTCCACCTTTCTGTCCGAAATTCTTATTTCAAGAATTGAAATCACGACGGCAGAACTAATACTTGGACTGGACGGAGA
The DNA here is from genome assembly GCF_964261635.1 of Lissotriton helveticus. NCBI lineage: Eukaryota > Metazoa > Chordata > Amphibia > Caudata > Salamandridae > Lissotriton > Lissotriton helveticus. Next base: position 1,308,222,719 of record NC_136063.1, read on the forward strand.
TACACGTCCAAAAGAAATTCAAGGGCTTATATTTATTGCCATGGCAGTATTTAGAATTTGCCTGGCCACAGCTTGGCTAGACCCCAATCCTCCTGCTTTTCAACAATGGCGGGCGAGACTCTTGGCCACGTATAATTTAGAAACGGCTATTTATCAGAGGAAGGGTAGAAGGAGACAAAGAATGGGGCTGGAAATTTGGGACCCACTGACACGCTGGATACAGAATCTGGTTTAATAATCTAACTTACTTATGTCAAATTTTGTGAATTTATACAGGAAATGTATATAATGATTGTCACAATATGGATACAAAAATGTCATATATCATTTACCGTGTTCAATTCTGTATGCACTCATGCCCGGGGGGGAGGGGGGCGAAGTTTATATTTGCTGGGTTTTGTTTTTCTCTCGGGATTTTATGTAAAATTAATTATTATAGTTAGGTCTGCTTTTCCATAGATTGGGTGTTTATTGGGTCCATTTGACAAATCTTCATGAAACTTTCTGATAAAAAAAGTTCATTCACCTTAGCTCCTGCCTGGAAAGTGTTGCAGTGAGCCGTCTATTGGTGTCTGAGAAAAAAGAAAGGTCTTAAAATGCAAAATCTCAATGCATTTTCCATTGATTTCTTTAAGCAGGGCTACAGCTAAAACTCCTTGTACTCCCTGCAGAGGAGCTTCAATTGGACCAAACGGAACCCAGCCCTTATCCCCACCTCTCGTGGATATCGACAGACCTCAGCCCAGGTATCATCTTTCAAGATTCCCAGTTCTCATTCCCAACAGTCCTTAAGAGAGGTCAGGTCTGGGAGACTATGTGCCAATAAAGTAGAATAGACCAAGGAAATAGCATGCCTATGCAAGGGGACAATAACACACTGCATTCCAACAGGGATTCCTCCGGCGGTATACAACCTTTACAACACAACTTTTACAACGCACTACCATTACAACGAAACTTTTACAACGCAAAATCTATTACAACGCATGCATTTACAACGCAGTCATTACAACGCATGACACTACAACGCACACTACTACAACGCATACCATTACAATGCAGTAATTACAACGCATGACACTACAACGCAAAACTTACCATCCAACACTTACCCTACTGTTGCACCCCCTGGAGTTAGAATAGTAATTTTAACCCCTACACTATCCAACACTTTCCCTACTGTTGCACCCCCTGGAGTTAGAATAGTAATTGTAACCCCTACACTATCCAACACTTAGCTTATATGCAATGTAATGTAATGCGTTGTAATGGTATGCGTTGTAAATGTAGTGTGCGTTGTAGTGGAATGCGTTGTAAAGGTAGTTTCTAAGAATTCGTTGTAATGGTATGCGTTGTAATGGTGTGCGTTGTAATGGATGTTGCGGTGTAAAAAATGCGTTGTAAAGGTATGCGTTGTAAAAGTGTGCGTTGTAATGTCATACATCCTCCTCCGGCAGGTCGTTCAGTGAGGGGCCATGTCCCTTAAATATGTGTTGCATCTGGAGGTACCTAAGGTACTGGCTCCTCAACATCTCATATTCAGTTTTTTTGTTCCTGAAAAGTGATCAGCCTGCCCTCTCTCTCCACATCTCCCACTATCAACATTTTCAGGATGTCCCATTTTCTATAACCCTCAATATTCGTAAGTTCCTTCAGTGCCTCGGCCTCACACAGAGGGGTCACTAGTGTGATCTGCCCCACCCAGCCCAGGAGCCTCTCAGCCCTCTGCCAAATCCTGAGTATGAGTACCTGTGCCATTGGTGCCGGTAGTCCCTACAGCACCTTCCCACCATAGACAGAGTGCATGTGTCCCAGGGGATCCATCACTCTCTTGTCTGCCATTAAGGAGGGCTGTACCTGGTCTGAGAACATCTAATCGTTAAGCACTATTAATTGCGCTGCCCAGCAGTAGTACAACCTTAGATCTGGTAAGGTAATGCCCCTGTCCAAGGTCTTTATGGTCAATGTTTTCAAAGCTACACGAAAACACCCACATTCCAGAGCAGAGTTCTTGTAATGTCGTCCACCTGTGCAAAGAACCTGTCTGGTATACAGCATAGCGAGTGTTTTGTAGAGCATATACAAACTTTGGGAGATAAATCATATTAAACAATGTGGCTCAACCTAAGACTGACAGCAGGAGGTGTACATCAGGGCCCTAGGATATCACACTTGGTTCACCGCTGCCCCACATTTCTCACTCCTTGGGGTTGTTCCAACACTCCATAACAAGGGCCCCCAAGGTTGCTGAAATCTTTCCTCCATGATCAGAGGGGAGCATGTGCTGCCCCCAATTTGCTGCCCATGGCTCTCTCACTGTATAAGGATGCCAGGGAAGCCGGATTCTGTCAGGGCTGCTAAAGGATCAGCGGGGCTTTTGGCCCAATGGAGTGGAGGTCAGAGAAAGAAGCCTGCCAAAATTGTGCTCCAAGCCACGCCCCAAGCGCTCTGATTGGCTGACTGTTGACATTTTAAAAATTAAATGGCCTCCATTACTGTTTACTGTGAAAAATTGGGGGTGTTGAGGAAATGAAGTAAAACTAGGGGCCAACAGAAAGGCATGCTGTCCCTCTAGATTTAGAGAGGGGGTGTCTGAGGGATAACTATTGTGAAGAAAATAAATGTATATTGTTTTTAACTATTTTTTATGATCTCAATGGAGTTTCTTGGGATCGTGCATAACAAAAAGGAGTAGATGAGTTCTCATCACACACTATTAGTACAAATGCATATTGTGGATCATGGTTTTGAGAAGAATTGTGTAACAGATAAGTACTGTGATGAGTAAATAGGTTACTCTTTTCAATGTTTTTTTACAATCTAGTGAGACTTGCAGAATCGTGGAAAGTAGGAAGGTGTAGGTGATGTTTAAACACACTCTGCTATGCACACTTGTTAATGTAGGAAGGAGTTTTACTAGAGATGGTGTTTAACAAAGTCTACTATTTATGTTCATTGGCTTGGGAAGAGTTGTGAGTAGTGTTAAGGCTCAGCCACACAATCAATCAATCAATCAGAGTACTTGTAGAACGCGCTACTTACCCGTGAGGGTCCCAAGGCTCTGAGGGGAGGGGGGGTGCTGCTACTGCTCGAAGACTACTATAAAGAACAAGGGGACCCGCTAGGTAGGCAAGGACCTGGGGTATCAATTGCAAGAAAAACAGTGGTCCTTAGCACGGAAAATAACAATTATAATAATTATAGGCCACAATATGCGCTATAATAACCAAAAAAGTCCAGCCGGACTTGCAAATTTATTCAATAATTAAATAGTTTGATTTGGAAGGGAACAATAAAACAGTGGGACACAGTCCTGCATCCACAATGCTATACGTACATTAGGACAATACAAACATATAAAGTGTTTCAGGCATGTAAGGAAAACTAGAGCAAGAAGGGGAAACTCTACAATGCACTTGCTTCACATATGTGGGGAACAAAACATTTTGGGCACATAATAGTGAACTAGTGTTAACGCCCACATATCATGTCGACGGCGTTTCGATCCAGTCAGAGATAGTGGATCATCATCAGGACAACCATTGCCTGCCTGAATTAAAGCCTGTAAAAACATGGACAAGGAGGACATATAACAGAAATTAACCTTACGTGTAACTCTTGGAATTGTTCTGAATTGGGACTCATACCATGCTTTTAAGGTGTTACTAGATCATTCCTGTGAGAGAAGTGTCAGGCAACCTGTGTTGAACATCCACGGCGCGATGTGTGCAGTTCACGCGAGAAGGGACATAAGTGTAAGGACGTGATTGGCATACTATATGTGTCTAATGCATGCCTTAATGATTTATTCTATGTTGGCGATGGGGGGTGAGGAGTGGGAAATTATAGCTGAGGAATAATTACATCAGCGCGAAGAGAGGTGTGTCTACCACGCTGTTGCAAGTGGTCTGGAAGGGCTGAGTCAGAGTTAGCTGCCGCAAATAAGCCGATGTGATTGTACCTGTGTTGAAAACAACACTAGTAAGGGTTTGGAAGGGTTGGAATAGGGAAGGACGTAACCCCCATGAATAAAGCTTACCATGCACATTGAGGTTAAGGTGTGCGAGTGGAAGCCAGATCAGTCGGAGCAGTTATGGCTGGGCATCAGGGTTGCGTGTATCTGAAGGGCATAAAGCAAGCCAATTAAGGCACATTGAGCACAGGAGTCAGTTATGCATGTGGAGGACACAAGTTCCCAATTAACAGCCAAGGTGGGCTGCGGCCGTTCTCAAGGAATGCTTCCCACAAGGTTAAGTGCAGGGCTTACCTGGAACTAAATGAGGAATACGCAACGCGGCTAGGCGGAGGATCAGAGATGTGCTCCATCCCATCTAAGTCTAGCCTCTGTGGTTGATATTTGGGGAACAATAAACCCGGCTCGATCGCGCCGGGCCTGATCCTCCGCCTAGCCGCGTTGCGTATTCCTCATTTAGTTCCAGGTAAGCCCTGCACTTAACCTTGTGGGAAGCATTCCTTGAGAACGGCCGCAGCCCACCTTGGCTGTTAATTGGGAACTTGTGTCCTCCACATGCATAACTGACTCCTGTGCTCAATGTGCCTTAATTGGCTTGCTTTATGCCCTTCAGATACACGCAACCCTGATGCCCAGCCATAACTGCTCCGACTGATCTGGCTTCCACTCGCACACCTTAACCTCAATGTGCATGGTAAGCTTTATTCATGGGGGTTACGTCCTTCCCTATTCCAACCCTTCCAAACCCTTACTAGTGTTGTTTTCAACACAGGTACAATCACATCGGCTTATTTGCGGCAGCTAACTCTGACTCAGCCCTTCCAGACCACTTGCAACAGCGTGGTAGACACACCTCTCTTCGCGCTGATGTAATTATTCCTCAGCTATAATTTCCCACTCCTCACCCCCCATCGCCAACATAGAATAAATCATTAAGGCATGCATTAGACACATATAGTATGCCAATCACGTCCTTACACTTATGTCCCTTCTCGCGTGAACTGCACACATCGCGCCGTGGATGTTCAACACAGGTTGCCTGACACTTCTCTCACAGGAATGATCTAGTAACACCTTAAAAGCATGGTATGAGTCCCAATTCAGAACAATTCCAAGAGTTACACGTAAGGTTAATTTCTGTTATATGTCCTCCTTGTCCATGTTTTTACAGGCTTTAATTCAGGCAGGCAATGGTTGTCCTGATGATGATCCACTATCTCTGACTGGATCGAAACGCCGTCGACATGATATGTGGGCGTTAACACTAGTTCACTATTATGTGCCCAAAATGTTTTGTTCCCCACATATGTGAAGCAAGTGCATTGTAGAGTTTCCCCTTCTTGCTCTAGTTTTCCTTACATGCCTGAAACACTTTATATGTTTGTATTGTCCTAATGTACGTATAGCATTGTGGATGCAGGACTGTGTCCCACTGTTTTATTGTTCCCTTCCAAATCAAACTATTTAATTATTGAATAAATTTGCAAGTCCGGCTGGACTTTTTTGGTTATTATAGCGCATATTGTGGCCTATAATTATTATAATTGTTATTTTCCGTGCTAAGGACCACTGTTTTTCTTGCAACAGCTACTGCTCGAAGAGCCAGGTCTTGAAGAGTCTTCTGAAGGTGAGTAGGTCTTGGGTCTTCCGTATGTGGGTAGGGAGGGTGTTCGCGGTCTTGGCGGCGAGGTAGGAGAAGGATCTGCCGCTGGAGGTCGTTCGTTGGATGCGGGGGACAGCGGCGAGGGCAAGGCTGGCTGAGCGGAGCTGGCAGGTGGGGGTGTGGAAGCTAAGTCTGCTGTTCAGGTAAGCAGGACCGGCGTTGTGGAGTGCTTTGTGTGCGTGGGTGAGGAGCTTGAAGGTGATCCTCTTGTCGACGGGGAGCCAGTGTAGATCTCTCAGGTGGGGGTGATTCTGGCTGCAGCAGGGCGTTGACAATCAGTTGGGCGGAGGCGTTTTGGATGCGTTGTAGTCGTCGTAGGTGTTTGGCTGGGATTCCTGCGTAGAGTGCGTTTCCCTAGTCCAGTCTGCTGCTGACGAGGGCTTGTGTCACCGTTCTTCTTGTTTCGGTCGGGATCCACTTGTAGATCCTGCGGAGCATGCGGAGGGTGTTGTAGCAGGAGGAGGAGACGCCGTTGACCTGTTTTGACATGGAGAGGGAGGAGTTGAGGATGAATCCTAGATTGCGTGCATGGTCGGTGGGTGTTCCCAGTGCGGTCGGCCACCAGGAGTTGTCCCAGGCTGAGGAGGTGGATCCGAGGATGAGGACCTCCGTCTTGTCTGAGTTTAGCTTCAGACAGCTGCTCCTCATTCAGTCGGCGACGGCCTTCATTCCCTCGTGGAGGTTGGTTTTGGTGGTGTGTGGGTCCTTGGTGAGGGAGAGGATGAGCTGGGTGTCGTCGGGGTAGGAGATGATTTTGAGGTCGTGATGGTGGGCCACTAGTGCGAGGGGGGCCATGTAGACGTTGAACAGTGTCAGGCTGAGGGATGAGCCCTGGGGGACGCCGCAGATGATGTCGGTGGCTTCGGATCGGAAGGGTGGGAGGCGGACACTCTGGGTTCTGCCGGTGAGGAAGGACGTGGTCCAGTCGAAGGCCTTCTCTTGGATTCCGGCTTCTAGGAGGCGTGTCTTTAGAGTGCGATGGCAGACCGTGTCGAAGGTGGCTGACATGTCCAGGAGGATGAGGGCTGATGTTTCGCCGTTGTCTAGTTGGTGCCTGATGTCTGAATCCGGACTGGGACGGGTCCAAGATGTTGTTGTCTTCCAGGTGGCGGATCAGTTGCATGTTGACAATTTTCTTGATGACCTTTCCCGGGAATGGAAGCAGGGAGATGGGCCGGACGTTCTTGAGTTCATTGGGGTCTGCTTTGGGCTTCTTGAAGAGGGTGTTGATGTCGGTGTGCTTCCAGCTTTCCAGGAATGTCACTGTTTCAAAGGAGAGGTTGATGACCTTCCGTAGTTGTGGTGCGATGGCTACGTCTGCTTTGTTGAATACACACCCTACAATGCACACACATCATCTGAGATAGAGGTCTGAAGGGAGAGGCTAGTCCCTCCGACACCCTAATATGCACAAAAGCCATCAGAGAGAGAGGTCTGAAAGGAAAGCCCAGTCCCTCCCCAACCCTACTATGCATACCCATCATTGCAGGGAGAGGTCTCACAAGAGAGGCAAGACACTGCACACACCCTACTATGCACACCTGTCATTTGAGAGAGAGGTCTAAAAGGAGAGCCCAGTCTCTCCCCACCCCCTACTATGCACAACAATCATTACAAATAGAGGTCTCAGCAAAGAGGCCAGTTCCTCACACACCCTACTATGCACACCCGTCATCTGAGAGAGAGGTCTGATAGGAGAGCACAATCCTTCTCCACACCCTACTATGCACAACCATCATTACAGAGAGAGGTCTCAGCAGAGGAGCCAGTCCCTCCCCATATCCTACTACACACAACCGTCATCCAAGAGAGGGGTCTTAGAGGAGAGGTCGGTCCTTTGGCAGATCCTACTATTGTCACCCAATATCTGAGAGAAAGGTGCCAGGAAACAGATGGTCCCTCCTGCACACTACTATGCATACTGGTCACCATGAGGAAAGGTGTCAGTGGAGAGGGCAGTCTCTCCTTACACCCTGTTATAGTCTGGAAAGCTCTTAGTAGAGTGGCCACTTTTCTCCATACCCCAGTAGTGGGAACTATAAAGTATCACTACAGTAATGAAAGAATGTGTGAAATGTATTCCCCCCCAAAAAAATGTGCTATCTTGCAAGTCTCTCATGGAATCCTAAAAAAGTAGGGACACATAGAGAAAATCTATCTGAAGAAAGAGGTGTCAACAAAAACTTTTTTTTGTTTGCAGACTCTACTACCCACACCCAAAAATACAGGACTGTTATCCATAAGACATATGCTAAGCGTTTGAGTTCGCAATATTCTCGCGAGACTCAAGGAAATATACGGACAGCGTCAGGTGTTTGTGTGCTTCCACTCTCACAAAAGTCATTTGCATGCTCTACAGGTAAAGCTTGCTGTGGGGGCCATGTACAATCCTGCGAGACTCTCTCCCTCTTTTGAGAGAGAGAGAGAGAGAGAGAGAGAGAGAGAGAGAGAGAGAGTCGAATTGAAATCTACTGAGTGACCCTGCCATGCATTCTTTGCTCAATCTCACAAGAGTCTCGCGAGCTCGATTGTACAGGGAGAGAAAACAGTGTGTATTACTACAGTAAAAGTGCTATTAATTGGTTAAAACAACCATAACGCAACACAAATAAAGCAGAGGTTGTGAATACTAATAATTAAGCTAAAGTAAAATTTTAGAAAGACCATTAAAGGGGATTGTAGTATATGTAATCTTGTTGTATTCACTATTCTGTTATAGATCAGCATTAAATAACATGAAAAAGAACCATATACAATGGACGATAAAGAAAGTTAGAACTTTATGATCTTGCGAGTGTCCAGAAAGCATCTTGGGATCCTTTTGCGAGAGTAATGAAACCTCAAAAAAGATTGCTGGTGACATGTCTTGATATCAGAGTTATAATAGCTCAGCAAATAAACAATTTCGATTGAATATTTATCTGTTTAATACTCACACACACTTTACAAAGATTTTGTAAACTGTGAACCATATTCTATTTTGTTCCAATAAAATTAAACATGATTTTTCTAACATAATGTCTGAACACAACATACATTATAAAGTGATTCTACCTTAGATACACTCACAAAAATAATTAATTAACTTTAATTAAAAAAAACTAGAAGTTCACTGATAAAACCAAAGGTTAAAGTAATTGCAGTTAGTTTTCATTTAAAAAAAAGAAGAAATGTATTGAAAAAAACAAAGGTTAACGGAACGTTACAGTTAGGTGAATTTCTCAGTGACAACGTTTTAAATTTTTTTAAAACACAGAAATTCAGCAGTTATAGTTAGTAGCACTAACTATAACTTGTGCCCCACCATGCACTGGTTATGACCTCACATATGGCATCACTCATGACATGTTCTATGACATCATTTATGACATCCCTGATGACATCTCAAATTACATCATTGATATTGAATGGGATGATGACTATATGCTCATGACTTTAAATGTCAGCTCGCAATACCTATCAATCAAATCAAACTTTATTCGGTTTCATGTGTTAAAACAATAAAAGCTCTCATAAAGTGCAAATAAAACATACCTCATGAACCATATCAAATAAGATAATGACCTAGGCTAAATGTGATGAAGCCAGGTGCAAGTAACACAAAGGTCACACAAGTAAAACCAGATATAAAGGGTCAGACAGATTGACAACAGGTAATCACATCCAGTAAAAACAGATAGTAGGCAAAATGGTGTGCAAAGAGTTACAAAGTCCATTGTGTCATAATTAATATGTTAAAAACCCACTCATTAATCACAACTAGTCTTAAGCCTGACTGCAGATATTAAAAAACTAAGCACATAAAAAACTGTACTACCCATGAACATTTGTGAAAGAATGTGCACTTGCCTAAAATTAGCCTTTTTAAGGATCGGGATGATGAAGGACTTTCTGGGTGAGTCCTAAAATCTGCAAAACCTCAAGAAGTGAAGCATGTCCTGTGGAGACTTTCCGTCGAAGCCACAGGGCAGCATACTCTTTCCCTTGTGCACCCCCCTTGGTTGGGCGAGAAGAAGATGGACGAGGTCAAACCAAAACCTGGTCAATAAAAAAACGATCATATGATTTCACGAACCCTAACAGGTACATTTCAGCCTTCTGGGTGGTTCTTAACATAATACACTAACATCCAACACATTGTAAAACAAGGACCATACATTACATGCCCCACATGTTATTATAGATGATAGAGTACTGTCGTCGGAACATTTTCATGTTTGATGGTGCCATCTACAAACAACTTAGGGGCAGGGCGATGGGTGCCTGCTTTGCTACCAGCTAAACCAGCCATTTCTTGGGTTGCGGGGAGAAGCAGATACCCACTACAGAGGATGCACTCAAAGATATAGAACATGCCATCTTCTAGTTATGTTTTATTGATATTCATCACTAGGAAAGAATCTGAGCAATCGCCCTAGGGATTTGTAGAGATTCTCATGGATAATAAGATCAATCTGGACTTTACTTGTACCACTTGTAAACACAGGATTTAATTCCATGATGTACTTATAGAGATCAAGAATGGTAGACTCTCCACAAGTTTGTTCAGGAAATCAAAGTAGGCAACAGCCTCCTTCATCCATTGAGCAGCCATGTGGAAACCCTCAAGTGGAGCATCCCCTATGGGGAATTACTTAAAACGAAGAGGAATCTTAATTCAGAAACTGCCTTTCTGAAAGAACAGAAGAATTTGCTACAGATGTTTCGGACAAGAGGTTACCCCCAGTGGGTGCTGGCCAGAGCTATTGAAAGGGCAGAGAAGAAAGATAGAGAAACATTTTATTTCAGCCTAATTTACATCAGGATAACGATGAAGAGGGTTCCACTTTCAACAGCAGATCCAGGGAAGTAGAGAATGTAATTCACAAGAACTGGAATATACTTTACAATGATCCTACAATTGGCTCCCTCTTGGAGCAGACACCGGCTTCACCTACAAAAGAAGCTGCTCTCTGAGGGATGGTCTGGTCTGGAGTGACATTACACCCAAAGGAGATATCATTACAAACAGCCTTAAGGTTTTTTTTTCAATGTGACAGGTTTAAGACCTGCAAAAACACTCCAGGAAGAACAGAATATAATATAACATACAGCCAGGGTACCAAGAAACATGTTCATCACAATTTCTAGTTTACACGCTGGAATGTCAGTGTAAGAAAATATATCTTGGTAATATCATACATCCAGCAAAGAAAATGTTTCTGGAATGGATGCGAGTCATAGACAATAGGGACCTCCTCTATCTGATGGCGAGACATTTCAAGGAACATTATAGTGATAGAAAAAAGCTAATTTACTATGTGATTGATTAATCTTCTAAAGACAGCGAGTGGGGGGTAAGAGGGTCCAGGCACTTAGAAGAATGGAATATGGGTACATTATGGATTTAGATATGAAGGGTCTAATGGGTTGGAATGTGGAAGAGGAACTGAGAGGTCACCTAGAGGATTAACTGGGTGGCATGGGCTGTGATATTTGTAAGGTGTACTACTCTCCCTTCTGCAGTATCCATATTTGTTATGGTTTGTACATATTTAATTTTCAGGAGGAAAGAAGGGAATTCCTTCTGAGAAGTTGTACAGTCAGATGGCAGGTGTCCCCTTTACTTTTTTTCAGTGTGCACTGGTGTGAAGAAGGGTGTCCACAGATAAGAATGTTTGACACAGTTTTACGTTTTCATTCGATCAAATCCTTTAAAGTTATTGTTTGGCATCAATCAATCAATGCATTTATAAAGCGCACCACATACCCGTGAGGGTCTCAAGGCGCTGGGGAAGGGGGGGGCGCCGCTACTGGTCGAAGAGCCAGGAGTCTTCTGAAGGCCAGCAGGTCCTGGGTCTGTCATAGGTTGGTAGGGAGGATGTTCCATGTCTTCGCGGCGAGGTAGGAGAAGGATCTGCCGCCGGCGGTGGTTTTCCGGATACGGGGAACTGTGGTGAGGGTGAGGTTGGCAGAGCGGATGCAGCGGGTGGGGGTGTAGAAGCTGAGTCGGCCGTTGAGGTATGCTGGTACGGTGTTGCGAAGGGTTTTGTGTGCGTGGATGAGGAGTTTGAAGGTGATCCTCCTGTTGACTGGGAGCCAGTGCAGGGCTCTCAGGTGGGGTGTGATGTGGCTGCGTCGGGGGATGTCGAGGATCAGTCGTGCAGAGGCGTTCTGGATATGTTGTAGCCGTCTCAGGAGCTTGGTTGTTGTTCCTGAGTAGAGGGCGTTCCCGTAGTCGAGTCTGCTGGTGACGAGGGCCTGGGTGACGGTTTTTCTCGTGTCAGGGCGGATCCATTTGAAGATCCTGCAGAGCATTCGAAGGGTGTTGAAGCAGGACGCGGAGACGGCGTTGACTTGCTTTGTCATGGAGAGGGTGGTGTCGAGGATGACCTCCAGGTTGCGTGTGTGGTCGGTGGGTTCCGGGGCTGTGCCTAGCGATGTGGGCCACCAGGAGTCATCCCAGGCTGATGGGGTGGGCCCGAGGATGAGGACCTCCGTCTTGTCTGAGTTTAGCTTCAGTCTGCTGTCCTTCATCCATTCGGCGACGGCCTTCATTCCTCTGTGGAGGTTGGGTTTGGCGGTCTGGTGGTCTTCGGTGAGGGATATGATCAGCTGGGTGTCGTCGGCGTAGGAGATGATGTTGAGGTTATGTTGTCGTGCGACGTGGGCGAGGGGTGCCATGTAGATATTGAACAGCGTCGGCTGAGGGAGGATCCCTGTGGGACGCTGCAGATGATCTCGGTGGTTTTAGAGCGGAAGGGTGGGAGGCGGAGGCTCTGGGTTCTGCCGGAGAGGAAGGATGTGGTCCAGGCCAGGGCCTTTCCTTGGATTCCGGCGTCATGGAGGCGTGCTGATATGGAGCGGTGGCAGACCGTGTCGAAGGCTGCTGATAGGTCCAGGAGGAGGAGGGCAGCTGTTTGCAGTGGGGCATCTGCGAAGGAGACCAGAAATTTTTCACAGACCTGTGTTGAGATTCTGACCCAATGTTTGGACACTTGTCCATTCACAGTTAGGAATCTTGTACAATATACGATTTCACCCACTTGGGCATGATTCTTTCTGTCAATTTCTTGTGCTTTGTTTGAGCGGGAATCCCTTTCTATAATTTAAAAATTTTGGTTTTCATAAACCTCTCTGCAAGAAGATTGTAAGTTCTGATATGTATGTTTTGTTAAATGAATTTATAGAGTGTAGCGGTTACCCGACGATGTCCTGACGCTGAGCTCAACAGTCAAGATAGCAGAATAACTTAGAAGACCCAGGTAAAACTAATTGCTGAATAGCCAAGTTTTCAGTGCCTTCCTTTCTGACAACAGGTCGGAAGAGGCCTGAATAAGGAAAAGAAGTTCATTCCAAGCCCTAGAGATGCAGGTAATAAAGCTCCTGCCACCCCAGTTAGCTCTTTTGAATTTAGGCACTATCACGATCTTAGCTCCCAAGGAGCGAAGAGTTCTGTTGGGGGATATACATTTTGATAACAGTGTATATAATTTTATGCCCAATTTATAGTTCAGTGGAACCATTAGTTTCAGATATATGTTGCTTCCCGCCCGTGCTGCCATGCATTTCACTGTGTGAATTTGGATGTTTCCATTTTTTTGTGATGCGCACAAGGTTGGTACTGTACTTCGATTATGCCAAGGAATTAATTATACAGGCGAATCTGCAAAATTTGACTAGGTCAGGACACAACCAGTGCTGTGTAAGCATTCAATGCACCTTATTTGTTTGTCACATTTTTACTTCTAATGCATATTGCAGGTTTAACCTTAGTATTTTGCTATATCACCACTCCAAGATGTCGTTTTGCTTTCCAGCCCACATTCTGTGTTTCTATCTACCTACCTACCTACCTACCTACCTACCTACCTACCTACCTACCTACCTACCTACCTACCTACCTATCTATCTATCTACCTATCTATCTATCTATCTATCTATCTATCTATCTATCTATCTATCTATCTATCTATCTATCTATCTATCTATCTATCTATCTATCTATCATATTAACATATAACATCATTAATTAGTGTCCAGAAACTAAACTGACAAATCAAATTCAAGCATTGAACAAAACAACCAATACAATTACAGTTAAAATTAGCTAACCTGTACAAACACTTTCCAAAAATATATTTTACTATCATTGCATTATTTGCAACATAATACTTAGATATGAAGAAAGTGACACTCAGCAAAACTCTACACACCAAAATTAAAGAATACATTACAAAAAAGAAACCAACTCTAAAAAGTAAATAATAAAATATAGCTTACAGTTTTGTAGCTGATGTTCATGATGTAGAAATTAATCCATAAAAAATAAATCCCCCCAAAAACGATAAAAAAATTAAAAAAACTGTGAAAATGATCTAGATAAAAAACTATTTGCAGGGAAAATTCACCATACTTGGAACCCTGCAAAAACCTGAGAGCAAGAAATAGTTCAGTCGGGATTGCGTGCCATGTACTGGTGACAGGTGTGTGTAGGACTTATCGGTCGGATGGTGTTGGTGCCAGACGTCCAACAGACCATTGTCATCCTGAAGATCATGCATGAGGGCATTGTCCAGGGTTGCCTGTCGAAGGGGCCCGTGTAGTCCAGGACTGGGATCGTAGCGGCATTCCAGTCTCCCCTCCCCCAGAACCAGAGTGGTGGAACCCAGTTCCATGAGTACACGGTTAAGGTGGAGAAGGAAAGCCGTCTTGGGTGCTTGATCTTTAGGAGGGCAATGACATACCTCCCCTCAGGATCTGACCACATCTTGAGAACAGAGCAGGGGTGCGCACAAGGTTGGTACTGTACTTCGATTATGCCAAGGAATTAATTATACAGGCGAATCTGCAAAATTTGACTAGGTCAGGACACAACCAGTGCTGTGTAAGCATTCAATGCACCTTATTTGTTTGTCACATTTTTACTTCTAATGCATATTGCAGGTTTAACCTTAGTATTTTGCTATATCACCACTCCAAGATGTCGTTTTGCTTTCCAGCCCACATTCTGTGTTTCTATCTACCTACCTACCTACCTACCTACCTACCTATCTATCTATCTATCTATCTACCTATGTATCTATCTATCTATCTATCTATCTATCTATCTATCTATCTATCTATCTATCTATCTATCTATCAATCTAGCATATTAACATATAACATCATTAATTAGTGTCCAGAAACTAAACTGACAAATCAAATTCAAGCATTGAACAAAACAACCAATACAATTACAGTTAAAACTAGCTAACCTGTACAAACACTTTCCAAAAATATATTTTACTATCATTGCATTATTTGCAACATAATACTTAGATATGAAGAAAGTGACACTCAGCAAAACTCTACACACCAAAATTAAAGAATACATTACAAAAAAGAAACCAACTCTAAAAAGTAAATAATAAAATATAGCTTACAGTTTTGTAGCTGATGTTCATGATGTAGAAATTAATCCATAAAAAATAAATCCCCCAAAAAACGATAAAAAAATTTAAAAAAACTGTGAAAATGATCTAGATAAAAAACTATTTGCAGGGAAAATTCACCATACTTGGAACCCTGCAAAAACCTGAGAGCAAGAAATAGTTCAGTCGGGATTGCGTGCCATGTACTGGTGACAGGTGTGTGTAGGACTTATCGGTCGGATGGTGTGGGTGCCAGACGTCCAACAGACCATTGTCATTCTGAAGATCATGCATGAGGGCATTATCGAGGGTTGCCTGACGAAGGGGCCTGTGTAGTCCAGGACTGGGATCGTAGCAGCATTCCAGTCTCCCCTCCCCCAGAACCAGAGTGGTGGAACCCAGTTCCATGAGTACACGGTTAAGGTGGAGAAGGAAAGCTGTCTTGGGTGCTTGATCTTTAGGAGGGCAATGACATACCTCCCCTCGGGATCTGACCACATCTTGAGAACAGAGCAGGGGTGCGCACAAGGTTGGTACTGTACTTCGATTATGCCAAGGAATTAATTATACAGGCGAATCTGCAAAATTTGACTAGGTCAGGACACAACCAGTGCCTCCACAGGAGGGTGGTCACTCTGCACTTGTGTGGTAGAGGAGTATCCCAGGGAGTGGCAGAGAGGTGCGGCTGTTATGGAACACCTTCCCCACCCAGTCCTGTCTAAGCCTATCAGCCTCAGAACTCGTAAGGTGCATCTCCTGCAACAGCACAATATCAGCGTTTTTGAGATCAGATAGGTTAGGACCTTCTTCCTCTTGATGTAATGAGTGAGGCCATGGAAATTCCAAGACCGAGCTGCCAGGGACGCTGCTGCCATAGTCATTGGAGCACGAGTGGAATGGAATGCATAGAGAAGGTGGGAAGGGGGATTGACCGAAGGTTGGAAGGCGGAAGGGGAAAGGAAGGGGGTGGAGGGCGGGGGAGTAGCTGAATGGGTAGGGCAAAAGGAAGAGAAACTGGAAACCCTCTCATGAGGGATGGGGAAGGAGAACTTCTTTAACGGGCAGAGCTTAAAAACCTGCCCACCACCCAGGAATCTCAGGAGCGGGCCAAGTCCGAGAGATGGGCAATGAAAAAAGAACAATGTATGGTCCCGGGGGGGGGGGGGGGGGGGCAGAGATCTAAGCGAGCCAGCATGGGGAGTGGGCTGGGAGGAGGGTGGAGAGCACATTGATGATGGGGTGTATTAGTGAGAGGGAAAGTCAGAGAACCAGAGGAGGGGACTCTCACAACACTCTATATGAAACCCCTCTCACATTCTGAGTCAATAGAGTAGAGTAGAGTAAAGGAGAGCAGTGTTATAATCCCAATCCCCAATGTAGAAAACAGTGAACAGCAGAACCACAAAGAAGCCCCCAGAAGCCCTCAGTCCCCAGAGAACCCCACACCCAGGAGGAAACTTGATAAGAATGAACAAGAGGTGGTTCATTGGGCAGAATGGAGTCAATAATATGTGTGTCCCCATCCGCAGAGGCAAGGGGGTGAACTGGCTCAACCTCATAGGCCAAGAAACCACAAGATGGAATCCTCACAAAATGACATGCAACTTCTCCCACACCAGGCAACAAAATGGAACAGAGCAAATAAAAACAAGAAGAACAATAACATCATCATCGCAGTCCCCAATAGAGAAAGCATCGAGCAACAGAACAACAGAGAGCCACACAAGACCCCCCACTCCAAAATAGCCCCAGAAAGAGATAGAAACCAGAAACAGTAATCAAGTAACATAACCTTGTGCAGGGCGAAGTCAATGACAGATGTGTGTCCAACAGTGGAGGCAATGGAGAACAGAAAGAACCATAGTGCTCAGCCAGTCATCAGCGTTGTCAGCCACAGGAACACCTTTCCATCGTCCTCGTTTGAACCAGACATCTCAGAGGATTTCTGTGGGGAGCTGGACTTGTCCCTGCCCATCACCTGCGTA
Source organism: Lissotriton helveticus (assembly GCF_964261635.1). Taxonomy (NCBI): domain Eukaryota; kingdom Metazoa; phylum Chordata; class Amphibia; order Caudata; family Salamandridae; genus Lissotriton; species Lissotriton helveticus. The sequence continues at coordinate 1,308,239,732 of NC_136063.1, forward strand.
AGTTCCATCACCACCCTGATGGCTCTGTCTTTCCTGCTGTCGGAAGGGATGGAAAAACACCACTCCCACAATCTGCCTGGCCTACGGTGGTGGCCCGGGGGTTTGTAACAAGGCAGATCCCCGTCTGGCGGGGAGAAGAAGAGGGTGGAGCGGTTTCCATGTCTAGGTCATGAAAGGAATTGAGGGAGGCCTTGAGATCGTCCAGATCCTGAAAGTCTTTGGAGCTGCCATCCACAGTGAACCACATATGTGCCAGCTCCATCATGTCCATACTTAATGGCCAGGCGGAGAATCAGGCAGGCATGGCACTTGTCATTTGTCTCCCTTGAGTATTCCCCCATGATGCGGATCTCGTGGCCCTTGTGGTTGTAGGAGCCATGGGCGCTGGCCGTGGTCAGTATCTACTGGACCTGGACATGATGCAGACAACAAGCAATGAGTGGACGAGGCTTGCCAGGGGGCATGGACGACGGGTTCATATGGTATGTGCATGCTTTAGCTCCAGAGGAGGGTGAAGGACAGTCCCATGAGATGTGGGAGAGTATCACAGAGGAAGCGCCCAGCATCATCCTGTTCTACCATCTCCAGGAACCCGAAGGAACTGACATTATACATCCAGCTCTTGTCCTCCAGGTCCGTGAGCTTAGAGAGGGGTCGAATTCAGCCTCCTGTCCTGTGGGAGAGGCAACCTGCACCCCTAACATAGCAAGATGAGACTCCACATCATCCTGGTAGCTCTAGAATACTCTAATCTCAGTCCGGATTGATTTTGTGTCAGAGGTGAGGCCCTTGATCTTAGTATCCATCAATTCTAGCTTGTGACTCACCCTGTGATTTCCTGCAGGATATAATCCATCAGGGCATCCGAGTGACCAGGAGTTGCCAGGGTGGAAGACTTGTGAAGGGCAACTGCCTTGGAGAATATCAGCTGTTGGGACGTCTTCCCGGTGGCCAAGGGTAGAAGAAGCAGGTCGGTGTAGGAGAGAAGGAGGCCCAGGATTGGCGAGATCCACACCAACAGACAGTGGTAGTTCCAGGAGAGTCTTAGCAATCATAGGGCAAGCAGGGCCCCCAGAGGTAGACCAGAAGTGCAGTACAAGGACAGGCAGGCAGGCAAAGGCAGAGAGCATGTCACTCCAGCGTCCAGATGAAACCCCTTATATGGTTGGGTTCAGTCCCATGTAAGGGGGGACAGGGAATGAGGCTCAGGCTTCAACAGGAGAGGCCCTCTTCCAGCAGGATCAGTCAGGCCTCTGAACAGGGACAGGAGGAAGCAGCGTAGGAGGTCAGATGGCAGGACCGAGGTAGGTCACTCAGAGGGGCAGATTTATAAGCCCCTTGCGCCTCCTTGCGCCGCAATTGCATCACTTTTTTTTACGCAACGGTGGTGCAAACAATGCGGCCAATTTACAAAGTGACGCATCTAGGGAGATGCGTCATGTTGTAAAGCCGTTGTATACCGGGCGCATTATACCTGCGCCCGGTATAATGTATGCAGACTAGGTGTTCCCATGCAAAAAGACATCTGGAACTGTCACAGTGAAATTTACAACATTTCACTGCGTCATTCTACGCCTTCACTCCATCAAAATACCTACGCGTGCTCATACCAGGTATAAGAAATGATGCAGGGCTTTTTGTGTGGGACTCACCTATCTGTTGTGGCACATTGCTGGAGTTGCGTACTCTTCCATGAGCAACTCCAGCAATGCATCACTTTTTTGCCAACAGATGCGTCAGTATTTCGGAGGCATCTGTTAATCCTTGCACCATGGAGCACTGTATTGTAAATACAGCGCATCCATGGTAGCGCAAGGACATTTGGCCCTAGTGCAAGGAAACTGACGCATCTATGCAGATGCGTCCATTCCTTCTATATCTGCCCCAGAGTCATCTGCAGGGCACAAAAGGCAGATGTCACAAAGGAGCCCCAGGCAGGCTGATACAGAACCCCTCCCCAGGTAGCCGGAGCAGGTCCCAATGGGGAAGGCGAGAGAACACCCAGGCCGAAGGGAAAGGCAGAAGAGGCGTCCATTGGTGGCAGGGGCCTCTCCCAAGCCTCAAAGTTCAAATTGGAGAGGGGTTGGGTTGATTGAAAATAGAGGTGGGGAATAGGGCTTCCAAGTACCCTTAGGAGTCTAGCATTGTGTGAGTTGCATGCATGCCCCTACATTTTGGTACCGGGAATGCATTGAAAATGTCAAATTCTGGCTAAAACCACACGTTTTCCTCCCATTTCTGTGAGAGACGACTCCAGAATCTATCTGTGGAAATTTACAACATTTCTACCACCCAGTGCTCTCACATTCCTCCTGATAATAACTTATCCCACTTTATTGGGTGGTTCTATTGCCTACAGTGCAAAACGTCCCAAATTGCAGCGTGGAAACATCAAGATCTTTCTGTGAAAATTCACTATTTCCAGGGATGTAGGTCCCAGCAATATTGGCATCTGGGCTCGACCAGCACCCATCTAAACCTACCAACCCTAGTTCCTTTTTTTTTTACTTAAACTTTCTTTATTCAATTTTCTATGCCAATACAGAATTACAACCAATGCAACAAAAAAAAATAAAGAGAAGGGGAAAGGCAGTGAGGTAGGAGAAAAAAGTAGGAAAGGGGCACTGTACGAGAGACCACACTCCAAACAGTAAAATAGATATTACAAATAAAGATTTGGTAGCTTAGACAAATAACATATCTGACAGAAAGGATCTTTCAGGTATTATTTGATGCAGAAAAACACAAAAGGTGATGGGAGGAATGCTGGCAATTTATCTAACCACTGGCAATTGCTTGGGTAGCATTTCAACCCTTAATTCTTTTACCCACCATGTCATGTCAGTTTGGACGCAGATATTTGCAAGTCAGGATTGACCTTGTCTCACAATGAACAGTCTAGTCCAAACTACCAGGCCTGGTCCTCCCTGAATCAACACATTGCTCTTTTGACCACCTTGCCATCACAGTTTGGACCAAGTCTGGCATCTTGGGTTGTGGGTTGCAGAGGTACTTGGGCTGGGTCCCGCACACTCAGGGAAACCTACCAATCGCAAGCATTTCTAAATACTATACATGTGAGAGTCCAGGGTAGTTGCATGGATCCCAGTCACTGTTTAGAAAGAATGTTATGCAAATGTCAATCTTTGGCTAAAATTACAGATTTTTCCTCACATTTATGTGGGTGGGTCTATCGCCTGTAATAGGAAAGGCCCCATAATGCAACATGGAAACATCAAGGTTTTTCCTTTGAAATGTACTCATCTGGTGTGGGTAGCTACAGTATTTGGGGATGCATGGAAAAATACCAACCCAAGACATTTCTGTATATTAGACAACAAGGGGATCTAGGGTTACGTGGCTTATATTAATCCAATTACTTTTTCTTACCCAGAACACACTTCAAAGTGAAACTTTGGCTAAAATTCAACATTTTCCTCACAGTTCTGTGGGATTCAAATTCAACATTTACAAGGATCAATAGCAGTCCTACCATCCAGCGTTTTCATACCTCTTCAAAAGAACTATACCTCACTTGAGTGAGTGGGCCTATCTCCTGCAATAGTAATCAGTCAGAACGTGGACCATAGGAAGTCAACCTGGTGTCAATGAGCTCTTCATATGGTTACAGCCAGGACAGGCCTTGGCCATGGGTGAGCTGGGCCCAGGCCCAGGGCGCCAACATTCCAAGGGATGCAGCAGGGAACTGCTTGACTTCATGTTATGCAAACATCAACTTGTCCATCCCACTTGGTCTCAATCGAGTCCCGATAAAGTCTTTGTAATCATCTCTTCATGCACCTCAGCATAATTGTTAGCACCCCATCAACTCCCTGCCCTCATCCCATTTTCCTCACACTCCTGCCGTTACACAGCAACAACAGCCAGCCCCCCACAACAAACACCAAATTGTTGTTCCGCCCAGGGTGCTGTCCCAGTCTATCCTATTCAGACCGACCCTGGTTACAGTTTTAGTGCCTTCCTATGATGAGCATTATTTCCACTCACCCTTGAGTGCAGCGGTATAATCAGAAGAAGTGTGGAAATGTAGGGAGGTAAGACTTTAACCACTAGAAGGAGTCCCTGAGTTTTCCGTTGCAAAAATATGGAGTATTAGATCAATACTTTGAGGTTCACGGGGTATTCGGACTAAAATGATGTGGGGGAATTCATGCAAATAACACCAGCCTGGATTTCCTGAGTCGTTATGTTTTAGAAACGCCCAGAATTGGTAGGGATCCCTGGGTTTCCTCCGACAACAGGCTGAAATGTTGTAGCCATCCCACATAGAAAAAGAGTGGAAACTGGGTGTGAACATTTCACATATTTAACATTTACAGGGCATTCTGGGTAAGCAAATGTGTGGGGATCCAAGCAAGCCACGCCTCCCTGGATTCCCCTGGTTCTATACGTTTCAGAAATTCCTAGGATTGGTAGGTCTTCCTTGGTGCTGACACCCTGGGCCAAAAGTAGGAACCCATATCTTGTGGAAATATAGAGGAAATTGGATGCTTTAGGATTATTGTTTATGCGTGCCGAACATTCTGGGTAAGAAAATGTGCTGGGATCCACTCAAGCTACACCATGTATTTCCCCGGGGCTCTAAGTTTTAGAAATGCCCAAAATTGAAAGGGCTCCTTCGTTGCATCTGACCCAGAACCTGAATACTGCAGTCATGTATATTGAGAAGAAATTGCAATTTCTTTGGGTGTAGTTTTGACATTGGACTGGAAAAGAGGTAAACCTGCATGGGGGTAGAAATACTGTCCAGTACCCAGGGGACGTGCCTGATCCCAAGAAGGACAAATGCCTGATTCCATCCCTTTCCTCATGTTTTCCTTTGGTAATCTATTGGTCTTTCAGCTCATCTCGTGGGGCAGATTCATGCATTTACTCCCTGTCTCCTCATCCCAGGGTAGGGGTCAGAAGACCCACCACCCTATCAGGGAAAAAGTGAGAAATAGAATGGGGTGTGTGGCTTGCCTATCCTGGCAATGTACTACAACACACAACACTGGACACAGACTATCTATCTGTCCCCTAGAGTAGAAAATTGGAGGGTTCACCTCTTATATAGTGGACAGAAAGCCAACCAGATACCAAGGATTAGTGTCCTATCACTGGGCATCTGGTGAGACAGAAGGGTTTGGTGGGGTTACCCCCTTTCTGACAGCCCAAACATCAAAACTGCACCCATAGGTGCAGTATTCAGGCTCAAACCCACCGTGGATTGAATACTTTTTTACTTTGAGGTTGGGCTGTGTGGGCCAGTGCCTGGACAAATCAGCCCTCACCCGATCTAAAAAAAGAAGAAAGAAAGTAAATGCCAGAATTCCTAATTGGGCGCTCTCTCTCTCTCTCTCTGTGCGCCGCAGTGCACTCTCAGGGGCCGATTAGGATG